>NW_028258142.1:43225000-43850000 GCF_053883595.1 Heterocephalus glaber | reverse complement strand
TTCTATACACTCCATGTGGCTAACACTGGTTGCCGCATGCCGATCTGCAGCTCTGACTGGCCTTTGATTAATAAAAAATGCGAGAGGAAATCAATTATTTATTTAATAAGAGCAGTTTGTTTTAAAGGCAAAACCTTTAAGAAGGTAGAGGACTCGGGTGCGGGTGGGCGGGGTGAGGGCAAGTGTCTTTGGAAGAGGAGTTTGGGAAAGGAGGACGCCCACCACGCAGGCGGTGTACAGAGGGGCTGTTCCACCATGGCTTTTGGGATGTGGGATACAGCTGTGAGAGAGGAGAGTCAGACCCCAGCACCCTGAATTCTGGATGCGGCTAAGGACCTTGGGGCAGGGTAGCGGGAGGGAGGGCAGAGCAGGGAGTGAGGAAAGCTCTCCCCTTATCCCTTCCCAGGAAATCTCCAGCCAAGGCCTTAGCCTGCAGTCCCTGGCCACTGCTTCAGCCTCAGCCTGGCTCCCCTTCCACTGTACTCACTGAAGGGCCTGTGCTGGCCTGGCCAGTCCCTGTGCTGTTTCCCAGCACCTCTCCACTGTTACTCAAACTGCTTTCTCCTTGGGTAGGGCACTTCCGCTGATCTGTGGATTTCACACTCATGTCCATTCATCAAGGCCAGCAGTTCCCCAAGTCATCCCCTCAGAAGACAGCTTTTCTTCTTCTGAGCATCCCCAGCCCTTGGAATGCGCCTTCCTGTGGCAGTGTCGCAATGTGGCTTTGTTCTTTATTTCTTTGTAGGTATTTTGAGGCAGGGACTGCCTCACGGGCACCTCTGTAACCCCAGCCCAGGGTTTGTGCAGTGATGCATGGAGGGATGCATGCTATCTTTTGGGGAGACCGCACCCATTTACATTTGAAATGGCTCTCGGATTAAAAAGCAGACCTGTAAGGAACCCCTAGTAGCCCGTTTGAAAGAAAAAGAGCGAATATCTGCCACCTGAGACAGATGGATTAGAGGGCACGTGTCAGAAATTTCACTTTTTATTTTCTAGAAGATAAGGCAGGAAATTTTTTAAAAAGTCAGATGACATGGCTAATTTTCAGACAAAAATGAACCCAGCTTGTTGTCCATACAAATACATACATTTATATATATTCAAACTTAGCAACTATGTTTAAACTCAGTTTTCCCATCTATCAATTGGGATCATAATTCCTTCTCCATTACAATTGTAAGGCAGTGATGTGTGTGGTGTAAGAGAAAAGAGAAGAGAGAACTTTGGAAAGGAGGAAGTACTGTGCACATGAGGTGTGCATTAGCTGCCTAGGTAATTAGCAAAGGTCTAAAGTTATTGGCTTAGTTCTGGCTTTGGAAAAGGGTATCGCACAACTGTTCAGACACCAAAGTCTTTTTTCCCATCTCCTTAATCCGGATATCTCTCATGGGAGTATAATTTCCCAGAATTATCTGGGTTGTGGCCATTACTATCTTCTGAGCTTACTGGTGTGGGTGCCACTTCTGGAATGGAGCTTTCCAGCGAGCTAGCTTGGCTGGGCCTGATACCATGCCCATGCACTTGCACAGGTATGGCTGCAGGTGCACTGTGGAACTACACACTGGATCATGCACATGTCTCTTTCCCATCATTGGAGTGCTTGGAGTTTTCCAAAATGTCTGCCTTTAGACATTGTCCCATGAGCTTGTTCTCAATTCCCTGGGTGTGAGTTGGGAGCCCCAGACAGGAGAGCAGATTTGCTGAGCCACATGAAGTCTGTTGGACATTCTTCTATATCCAGCAGGCAGATGGGAAGTTTGGGGATGGAGGGTTTCTATCATGGAGTCAATGTCCCTGTCCCCTAGACAGCCTGGCCAATGGCCCATACAGCAGCCAGCAGGAGGGGGGGTACCTGAGTGGGGACTTTCTGAGTGAGAGAATAAATCAGCAGTAACGAAGGGGTTGGCTTAAAGAAACGTGTGGGACCCCCGAGCTTATAAACCAGATGAATTAAAGGGGAACTATTCACATGGCAGAAGGATTCTTTCAGTTCTAAAAGGATTCCTTATAATGCTCTTCTGATGAGCAAACACAGCACATTTCAAATAGGATTCATTGTAAAAAAAAAAGATGACAGGAAAGAAGATAATAACAATCTGCGTTCACTATTTCGGGAGCCGCTCCGGTGAGAAACGAGGCCCACCTGTATCTTGTCACAGTGCCCGCAAGTCCCTCTCCTGGAGAGAGCCGGGAGCTGCAAAGACAGGGAGAAGGAGGAGGGAGATGAAGGCATCCACAAGAGCATATCTGCTCTCCTCTGGCTTAGAAGGAAGCCTTGTCTCTCCATGTGTGTGTGTGTGTGTGTGGGGAGGGAGGGTCCTGAAGTGGGACGCTTGGTTCTGGTGCTTGTGAGGTCCTGGCTCTGTTGGGTGTAGGCTGGAGGTATGGATTCCAAAGCCCAGACGCTCGCTATGAAGACAGAGCTGCTGACCCTGACTGCTGGACCCGAAGGATTCCCCATCTCTCATTTGTTACTGACGGGCTCCCAGGATTGCAATATTTGCCTTATGGCATCAGCGCAACGTTTCCCGTATTCACATAGTTAAATTAGTTAGCTGGATAGAAACCTCAGAGATGATGTATCTAGTTGTCAGTCGTGACTTGGTGCTAATGGCACTACAATTTGGTTACAGTCCTTCCCGTCATTAATCATCGGCCCCCAGCCGGCTGCATACTGGGGTGCAGGGGACAAGGGAGGGCGGGGCCAGCTCTGGCAGAAGGTGCCCAGCACCCAGGCTGGGGCTCTTCCTCTTTCTCTGGGCAGTGATCAGGCTCACTCACTGGGCAGGCTGCTGTCCCTCAGTCCCCATCACCGCCGATGCCACCAGCTCTGTGCACCTCTATTTATTAGCACCATGCTACTTATGCTAATAGCAGGCCGTACACTATTTCTGAGCATTAACATCTGCTCCAAGCAGCCGACTTTCACTTACAGAAACTGATTTCAGCTCAGTCAAGCAGATAAACAGAGAAATCAAAGCAGGTGGCTGAAAGTGAAGGAGGAATTCTCAATTCTTGCATTCAACCGATGAACTTCACTAAAGCCATAATTAATATTCAGATAACTATATTCAGACACATAGAATAAACAAGATCATTTAAAGGATGCAGAATACATCCCCAGGGCCAGAGGGGAAGAGAGGGAGGGGGAGAGAGGGAAGAGAAGGCAGAGGACTGAATGAGAATGCAGACACTGCCTGCTCTGGCCTATTGTGTGGATGGTTTCAGTCTCCCAGAAGAGGGAATGCACCTCGCAGAGCAAGGAACCAGGTGTTGACAGAGGCCCTTCCAGAGGCCAGTGGGGCCAGAGCTGTACAGCACTGTCTGAAACACAGGAACTGGAGGTGCTGCATCCCCGAGGTTTGAGCTGTCCACCTTGTGGGCTGCTGCAAAGCTGCCTCTGCATTACCTCCTCTAGTCCTGGGGACCCAGCTGCCACGTGGCCTCGGAGAGGTAGCCTACCTCCCTGCACCCAGGCCTCCTGCATGTGTGGGACCCCACACTGGAAAGCCCTCCTGCCCACGGGGGATCTAGAGTGGTGACTCTAGAATTAAAATGACATCTCTGTGTGATCTGAATCAGGCAGAATCTGACTCTTTATATTACAAGATATGAGAGATTATATACCTTATCGGGTGTATTTATATCTTTTTATTGTTTGACTTAGTCATTTCAGAATTAAAATAAGACTTTTAATGTTAGAACAAATTCTGAAAATTAGTGGCCCCTGGGTCGAAGGGCAGATTTCCACCCAGCTTGCTGTCCTGTGCGACTCGCAAGTCCACATGGTGAGAGCCCAGAGAGGGCACAGGGGCAGTCAGCGTGCCTTTCACTCAATGTTGTTCACACTCCCGTGAGCAGATGAGGGCTACACACAGATAACGTAAACATGTGTATTATTTAAGAGCATATTTATTTGCCATGAGGTCCAAGGGAACGGGAAGTAACCAGACTCCGGGTGTGGGATTTAAACCAGCCCATCAGGAGAGAGGATCACTCAGGTGAGCCCTGCTGTCCCAGAGCTCAGGGCTCGCTGTGCTGAATCCAGAGTGGCTATGCAGAGGGGAGAGCAGCATCCACTCTGGTTAAAAAAAATGGCCCCATCTTTCCTCTCTCTCCTCTTTCTTCTCTCTCTCTCTCTCTTTCTCTCTCTCCCTGTTCCTTTAGTTGCAAGAGCCCTGCAGCTAAACAACAAATGTTATTGATAACTTTAATTTCCAGTTTTGGAAAACATTCCTCTTCCACCCCCCACTCCTCTGCACATATGTCCTGTCTACCTCTCTTCCTCTAGGATGGTGCTGACAATGCTGGGAGCCCAGAGCTGTGTCCTGGGTGCCGTTGATGCTCCTCTGGAACCACTTGCTTTGTGGTTGAAATTTCCCCTGATGCTGAGATTTTTTTTCCCTTTGGTTTCCTTGGAAATGACTCTCTGAATCACAGCTGTTTGCAGCAATAGGGGGAGGTGGGAGGATATTCCCTGGAGGGGTGTTGGAAGGGGTGGGGGTGGCAAACAGGCTTCCCCAGGGAAAGCTGAGCACTGCACGGTAGGCAGACCCAGTGTGGGGTGGGGTGGGTGGTCTCCGGAATCCCTGGGACTGGCCTTAGGCTGGGTTGGAAGCTGGATACCTGGGAACTCTTTCTTCCCTGGAGCCTGGCACTCTCTGGTCTGTGTATTCTTTTGTCTCCCTTCCACCTCCCCACAAGGAGGAGCTGGCTGAGCAGTGCCATCTTCCCCAGTGTGGACTACCTGTCCCCAGCTGCAGGTCTGTGCGGGGAACCTGTGTGGTGTGCATGCCCTTTCTTGGTGTTTCCGTGTAATCTGGGTGTCGTGGCACTCCTGTGCGGCAGGTAAGGCAAGCCTGCGGGGTGCATTTCACACATGCAGAGATGGAGTTTTGGAGGGCTGTGAAATGGTGCTGTGAGTGACTGGAGAAGACAGGATGAAGGTCCTTGCCCTGAACCAGTCCGGCAAGTCCCACTGAAATCTGCTTTTGCTTCTGCCTGCCCCTGGCCGTCAGCATCACCTCTGCTGCAGACGCTCCGGCTTGGGGCTTGCCATGGCTCTCACACACTCTTGCACATCAAGCTCCATTAGTTTGGAGAGAGATACAGCTGACACCCACCTGACTGACTCCAGCTATGTGCTGTGAGGGCAGGGAGGAGGCACTCGCCTGGCCAGGGCGTGCTAGTGACTGACTTCCTGCGGTTCATCCCCAGGAAGCGGAGAACAGCTCTGTCCCACCGAAGGACCAGCTGATGCCACCAGTCACTTGTCCTATCTGCCTTTCCTGTCACCCTTCTGGCCACTTAGCTCTCGCCAGTCTTCATTCTGCTTCTTCACCTCTTTCTCCCTCACATCTCAGTTATCACCACCTTGACCAGCACTGTTACCTGAGTCTCCAAACTGTCACTGCTCAAACCGAACAAATGCTAGTTCTCAGAGTAAGAAGAAGAAAAGGCAAATTCAGACCCACTGCTTTGGGGTTTGGCAAATTTTACCCCACTGGACTAACCTAGCTTTGGCTGCCAAAGGCTGGGGTTCCTCCAAAGGGAATGGTGCCCTCTATTCAGGGAGACAAGTCCTGGAAAAGTCCAGGGTGTCTTTCTGTAGGAGAAGCCAGGTGCATACAGTGAGCGGCCTTGTTAAGGCAGGGAGGGTGGTTCCTGGCCAGGGCCATATCAGAGGACCCGGTTCTTCTGTCATGCACCTGAAAGGGACACAGCATTGCAGGCTTTTGGGGACTGCTTCGGGCTGCCATCTCCAACCGTTTTACCACACACGTGGCCTGACAGAAAGGCTCTGTTTTAGTTCATTGCTCGGTCGCTGTGGTTTGGGGAGAGACCCCAGAGGCGGTGCAGATCAAGGGTTCCTTCTCTTTGCTTCTCTGAGTGGAAATGAAAGAAAAACACACACTGATTTTATGCCACACCAGGTACCAGCTCCTCTTGGGGAAAACTTGTTTCCCCAGTAATGGGGATTGCACCAGGGCCTATATTCTAAGCTGTTTTAAAATCTTTTAAATTTTGAGACAGGGTCTCCCTAAGTTGCTGTTACCCAAACTGGGCAACTTTTGATCCTCCTACCTCAGCCTCCCACAGCGCTGGGATTACAGGGGTGCCCCTTTTTTTCAACCCAAGGCACAACCTTCACGGGTATGTCTGATTCCACAGGTTCTTTGAGATTTCTATTCCACCCAAGCATACACCATGGGCCTCGCCATCTGCATGAAAACTGTCCAATGGCTCCCCCTTGACGTCCCATAGAGGCTCACCCACGCGGGCATGTGAGCGCCTCTGGTTTGTACGGTACCGTTCAGAGGCTGGGCTCTGAATGCCGAACTCCGCGGTCAACCCTGTGGTCCAGGCTGTGCAGTAGTCCTGGTGCCCTCTGCTGGCCACATCTGGAAACACAGGCAGCCTCAAGCCGGGAAATGGGTGGAACCTTCCTTGAGGCCAGACTGGCCTACGGAGGGTGAGATGCGCCCTCACCCTTTTCCGATTCCTTTTGGCATCAGATGGCCGGGCTACTTCTGAGGCCCTGTTCTCTGCAATATACACGTGGGAGATGCATTCCCTTTCTTATCTTTCTACAGTGGAAGGACTTCATGCCATGCTGTAGTCTTTATTAGCTGGGTGGTCTTGGGCAAGCTACCCAACCTCTCTGGACCTCAGTTTGCTCTGTAAGATCTCACTAGTTTTTCAGTTGCATTTCAGGTACCAGGTCCTATTCATAATCTTCCCACCTAGGAGCCTGCACACCTTGGCTGCCAAGGCCTTGGACCCCTTTCCCAGGCTCTCAGCTCCCTGAGGCCCAGGCTCTTTCTTATCTTTTCTCTCTTTGCAACTCCCTGGAGCACCTACCATGGTGCCTGCACACAGACAAACACCTGTTGAACTGACTTGTGTCCCAGTGGCTGCCTTGGACTAGATAGACATCCCTCAGGTGCCTCCCGCCCCACCTGGGTTCTTGGTCCCTCCAGTTGTCCTTTGTGGGTAGGTCTTCCTGTCCAGATGAGACTTTAGATCCTAGAGGGCAGGGTCTGAGGGAATGGCTGTGCTGGGGTTTTGCTGAATGCAGGAAGCAATTTTGACACTGAAACAGCTACGCACATGGCTCTCTGGTGCTTCTGCAGCCTGACAGGAAGACGTAGGCTGTAAACAGCACTCTCAGCCCCGCCCTCCTCTGCCCCCTTCTCCTGTGCCTCTCCTTGCAGGGCTCAGGGCCATGGGTGACCAGGTGGGGGCACCCCCAGCTCCTCCCCCGCCTTGCCTGATGTCCTGGCTGAACAGTGGTGGGCTCAATGTGCAGTAACCCTGGTGTGCATCTCATCAGCGTTCTCCACACACTCTGGTCCATGCACACTCGTCTCCAAGGCAGTCCCAGTGCAGCAAACACAGTGTCTTCTGGAACCGACAGTAAGAGCTAACGTTTATTAATAGCTCAGTGTGCTGCAGGCTCACTGAATGCTTCGCACGTATTACCTCATGTAATGCTCCTAATAACCCACCATGATGGCTCTGTTATTATCTGTGTTTTATAACAAGAAAGCTGAGGCACAGAGAAGTTAAGCCACTTGCCTAAGGTCACACAGATAAAGATGGTAGAGGTCAGCATCTGAACCCAGACAGTTGGATTCCAGAGCCCATGTTCACAATACTCCTTCAGAGAGTGGGTGCCTGGGGTGGAGGAGGAAAGCAAGGCATCTATTAGGCATGCATGCACCAACAACCAAAACACATGCACATACATTGCCCATGCACTGTGCACATGTGAACACTCCAGTGATGCCTCACCCACCACGTGAGACTTGTCATGTGCACACTGGGGTCAATGTGCACATGAACAAGGCTCTCAGTGCCTTCCCCACTTGCCATGTTTGAAAGCAGCATTGACTGAGAACCTGCTGCATGTAGAAACCATGTTACACAGACTTTGTGGATGAACACAGGAGCCTCTGCAGGTGGTCCTCAAAGTGGAATGGATCAATTTAGGATTTTTGGACTTTATGATGAAACCAAGGCCATATGTATTCAGTAGCAGTCATACAACAGATTTTGAATTTTGATCTTTTCTGGGGCTGGTGATGTGATCACTTAGGGAGACTTCCAAACCCTATGGTCTGCTGCGCTGCTAAGCTGTGGTGGGTCTGGGCACCAAATGCGTGCTCCACCGTGGATAGTTTCGAATCACGGAGGGCTTATGGACACAAAGCCCCACCTACGAAAGGGAGCATCCCCGGTTCCTTTTGACCACTGGACATTGGAAATGTTGCTAGTGAGACTGAGGAATCAAATTTTTAATTGCATACCAAATAAAATTAATTGAAATATAAACATAAGGAGCCACACATTGTGCTGACTACCAAATGAGCCATGTCCTGGGACTGTGGAAAGGATGGAGAGAGGTGATAAAGTTACTGGGCAGCACAGGCCTGGAATGTTCAAGTGCTAAACAATAGATGTAGTTTTATTGTTATGTGCAGTGAATGACAGTGCATGTGTTTACCTGCATGGAGCAATGCATATCATCCTTTGTCCTTCCACCCAGCCACCTGTCCTTTATGGGACTTTTTGAAGACCAAGCTCCTGACAGTGGGCTCTGACCCAGAAGTGTCTCTGATGGTGACTTGGAAGGAGCCTTGGGCTCTGGGGTCTCCCAGAGAGCAGCCAGGGGTGGGGCCCCTTGCAAGTCTCACTAGCCTGCACCCAGCAGGGGGTGGAGAGAATGCCTGTGGGTGCCCACAAGCTCCCTCCCTCACCTAGAGCCTCCCAGCTCCCTGGAGGGCTAACTGCATCTCTAATATATAACTAAAACGTCAGCTTCTCTCCTTGTACATTGCTTTTATTATTATTATTTTTTAAGTTTAAAAGAGAGAAAAAAAGGGCCAGCAGCCTGCCTCAGGCATTTGGTGGTGGCTCTGTGGGCCAAATAGAAGTTCCCAAGGGAAGCTCCAGGGGCCAGCTGGGGCAGGAGCAGGGCAGGGGTGTGTGGGTCACGAGGACACAGGGTGTGTGGCAGGGTGGGGTGGCTTTAGCCGCAGCAGCAGCAGGGCTGGGAGGAGGGAGCTTGGCGACCTACATCTCCACTGAGAATTGGCTGACTCACCCCAGACAGCAGCTCTGGCTCTCCCTCCTAGCATCCTGAGAAACAGGAGCTCCAGAGAGGGCAGTGGCAGTGGCCCTTGTAAAAGCCGGAGAGAACGAAGCTCCCGCACGAGGAATGCAGGTGGAAGCAGAAGGGGACAGACCTGGCCTGGATTCTCTGCCCTGGTGCAAGGGGGATTCCTTAAGGACTAACAGAGGGTTGGGTTAGTGGGGTGGGTGCAGGTGAGTGGGGTAGGGTAAAAGACATGGGAGGAGAGGGCTGACAGCATCCATGCGGGTGTGACACAGAACAGTCTTCGATCTAGCGGATGCTCAGTTCACACTGACATAGAACAATAACCACACCCATGAAATCTTATTTAACTTGTTCTAACATAAATGGCTTTAAGTACCCTACACCTGGGTCTCCCAAATGTATGCCTCCTGCCCAGGTCTTCACACTGAGCTCCAAAGCAAACCATCCACTGGTCTTCTGCATGCCTCTCCCTGGACATCCAACAGGCCTCCCCCTCCCCGCACAGCCATGGTGGACTTTTCATCGCTCACTTCTGAAACATGCAAATGCCAGCACTCACTGTTGTGTGGCGAAAGCTGTTTCTTGGCTCCTCTATTTCCCCTTACTCCACACTCCACAAGTACAGGGACTCTGATCTTCCCAGTCATGCCACCCCATGCACTTCTCACGTCTTCACTGTCCACCCTTGTCCACATCCCATCCTCACTGCCCTGGCACCCACTGATTTCCTGGTGTCTGCTCTATGCAGCTGGCTCCAGGCAATAGCTGGAGATATCTTTATGGATGTGCAGAACATGCCTCTTCCATTGTTTCTTGTTGTCAGTAGAATACAGTTTGGCTGCCCCTCCCTGGGCATCTGCCAGGCCTGAGACAACCTGCCCACACTGGCTTCCTTCCCCCATGGTCCCACCATGCTCCTGGCACTCTGGTCCTTCTCCTATTCTTGAGCAAATGGAGCCCCTTAGTGGCTCAGGGCCTTTGCACTGATGTTCCCTCTGCCTGAAGTGCTTTCCCCTCCAGGTAGGCTTGTTTGGATCTTGGGTTCACTGTCAGTTTCTGAGGAGGATCCTCCCTACCCATCCAGTATACAGCAGCCCCATTCACTCCATACCTCAGCCCTTTCAATTCTCAGCATAGCACTTAGGATCAGGTGTTTAATTTTTATTCTTAATTTATTATCTAACTCTTTTCATGGAAATGTAAGCTGAAGGAGAGCCAGGCTTTATCTGTCTTGGTCATTGTGACTCCAGCAGCTAGAACCGTGCCTGGCACAGAGTGGGTGATCAATAACTATTTGTGAATGAATGAATTATTTAATCCTGATGGTGTTTGTCTGAGAAGGCTTTTTGCCTAGGGTAGAAGTGTAAGCTCCTGAATGTGTTTCCTGGACTGGCTCTTGTGTACGAATTGCAAGACTAATTAAACTCATACATATTTGTGGAAATGCAAATATAATTTTATTTACCAACGACTGTAATAAAGGTAAATGCTCCTTACTTAAACAAACAATTCACTTTGGGAATAGAGCTGTAAACGGAAGCAATAAATAAACACTCGTTATTGAGTGCTTACTGTGCATCCCCTGAACTTCACCAGTAGGCCGCTCTGATCCTCCATCCTGGCAGTTTACACCCATGACGCCTGGGGCCGACCTAGGAAGATTCTCTCATCTGCACATGCAGATGCGGGTGCTTAACCACAATAGGCACGAGCCCTCTCAACCACACACAACCACACACAGGACTCTCCAGAGCACGGCTTAGCTCTTGGCTCTATCACTTAGCTGCTAGTGTCCTGGGGAGTTATTTAAACCCCCTGTGTCTCTGTTTCCTTGTCCATAAAATAGGAATTGAGATTTCCTCCTAGGAAAAATGGGAGTATTAAATGAGATAGCATGTTAGAATGCTTGGCATGGAGCCTGTGCATAGTAAATGATAAATACATGTTAACAATTCTTCTCTTATCACTATTATGATTATTAGCATTATGCAAGACTCCTCTAGATGTTTCTACATATTCTCAATTAATTGCCACCATAACTCTTGGAGTAGGGGCTATTCCTGACTTCCAGGTTAGGAGGAGCTCAGAGCTCATGGAATAAAAACTATTGCCCCGGTCATCCTGCAGCTCTCCATATTGAAACCCAAGTCTGTGGACTCCAGAGCCAGTGCTTTTTCAATGCACCACAGCTGTCTCTGGGTTCTGTATTACAGCCTAGTGCTAGTGGGCTAAGTAAGCATCATACCCATCTCACCATTTTAACCCATGGCCCAGCCCTCATCACAAACTCTCCAGTCCCTTCATGGGCTCAGCTTCTCCAGGTATCCTGAGCCCCTAAGTGGTCTCCCAGCCACATCTCAGAACTTTCCCTGCTTGGCCCCATCCTCATTTTCCCTGAGGTCCTCATGGCTGCACAGGCCTGGACTCAAATCCAGCAAAAACTTAACATCAGAGGGCTAGAGACTGAGATGGGAAGTGTTCCTCCAGGTGACCTGCCTCATCCCATTCCCAAGAAACAGTGGAGATCTGGAGAGGGCTCACGATTTGTTCAAGGGCCCCCTCTTCCCATCCCTGACCCGCTTCCTCCCAACCAGTACCTTATTGGCCATCTGCCAATCAGAAGGGGTGCAGGGGAGAGGCATGAGGGCATCTCTGCAGGAATGTGGTGGGCTTAGCTGTGCTTTTCTGTTGCTCTGAGGTTTGCTTTTCTGCTTCCCCTCCTGAGGAGTCTGTGAGCCTTCCAGAACAGGGGTGCTGGCTCATCCATCTACTTCTTACATAGTGCACAGCCCAGCCCTGGGGACATGAATGTGGGTTCTGACAATTACCAAGACAATCCCGCCACTGTCTTTTGGGAAGTGCAAATAGAGGTGCCTTTCTCCTTTTGCTACCTTCCTATCTTGCTTGTTTTTCTCATGCCGTGTACTGTTCACAAAGGAGGAACACATTTGTTATAAACTTTCTATAAAAAGTAGCTAGACTTTGCTGGGGGCTTGAGTGACAATCCCTTCTCCAGTCCCTCCAGATGAGCAAAAGAGTTACTAACAAGTCTGTGCCCTCTGAGACATGTCCAGCTGTAGCTGGAGGGAGGTCAGTTGAGTGCACAGTGCCGTGCATTGCTGTGCCTGGGTGAGGACCCAGTCTGAGGTGAGCTGGCCAGACGTGCAGGCACGGCTGGGTAGTGCAATGGGTCTAAGGCTCCGCGCTGTTAGATTTAAGCTCCAGGACTCTTAAAGGGATGAGAAGTGTTGGGGCTGCAGCACTGAGAGGCTGCCTGGAGGAGAGTCAGGGCTCCATGCAGAGGAGAGGTTTCGGTTTGGGGGAAGCAGAAGAAAACAGGTTGCCCCAGGAAGGGAAGGAGGCTTAGCAGAGGGGTACAGAGCTGGAACCAATCTCATGGGAAGAGAAGGGAAGGCGAGGGCAAAGGCAGAGAAGACAGGGTGCCTGGGTTGTGAACTCTTTTGACTTCTTTTTCATTTGCTCCGTATCTACAATTATCACGGGCTCACCGTGTTCCAGGCATGGTGCCAATGCTCTACCTATATTACTGCATTTCATACTCATGATAAATTCTTTTAGCTGCTGTATGTATTCCTACTGGCTACATAGGGAAAGTGAGGCTGGCCCAGCAGGTAATATGATTTGCCCAGTGTCACACTGCTCACCACTGGAGCGGCTGGGGTTGACCATTGCGCTGCCAGCCTCACTGACTTTGTGCTGCCCGAGCTTCTCTCATGAGGGTCTGGGCAGCCCTGGGATCTGCGTGAGGCGCAGAGTGGGGTCAGAGTAGCTTCATCCATGCAGACATGGGACTTGCAAGAATGTATTATCAGGGGCCGGGGATTTAGCTCAGTGGTTCCACCAGCTGCCTCGCAAGCGCAAGGTCCTGAGTTCAATGTCTGGCACCAAAAAAAGAGAATGTATTATCAGAGGGCTTGGTTTTGTGTGTATAAGAGTTATCTGTGTGAGAGTAAGAAAGTAAGTGTGTGGGGCCTGGACCCACTTCTTACAGATGGGGAAGAGAGGTCTCTTATGAGAGTCTGGCAACAGCCCAAGGGATGAGTTTCATGGTATAAGCAGATAGTCGTGAGAATGTGGGAGGGTGTTTCCTGAGGAAGCAGCTTGAGCACTGGTGGCCAGGAAGCAGGGTGCAGAAAGCTAGGGGAGGTGTCCAGGTTAGAGGCAAGAGGGAGCCACAACATTCCCCTGGAGGTAACTGTGGACCTTTGAGAACCAGGAGGATTTACAGTGCAAGAATACTGCAGATCTTCTGTCCCTGTCCTTAGAAGCTGCAAAAGTCTGGGGCTGAGGCCAGGACCTTAATTTTCACCAGACTCCAGGAGATTCTGATTCAGGTTCCCGAGACAGCTTAGGCAGGGCCAGGGTTCAGCTTTAGCTGCAGGAAGAGAAGGTGGTGTGGTATGTGCCTGAGAGGATCCTATTGAGAATGCATTGGGTGAAGTTCAGAAGAAAGCTCTGGATGTAGGCACAGGATAGTATCCTCAGGGGCCAGAGTTCTGGGGCCTCCAGATGAGGGATGAGGTAACTGCTTGCCCTGAGCCTGAGGTCTCAGGAGTACTGAGCAGGTGGGACTGGCTTTCTTTCTGCACCTGAGGAGCCAGGGGTTCAGGCAGGTGCCAGATGTGGGCTGGGGCCTGGTTGGCAAGGGTTGCCTTTCTTGTCTGTGTCCCAGCAGGTGGACTCAGCCTCCAAGGGGCCAGAGATGAGGCAAAGGAACAGGACCCCTGTAACTAGGCTCAGGGGGAGTGTATTAGGGCAGAAGGAGCTGCCCAGGAGAGCAGTGATGCATTCAGCCCGAGGGCATTTCCCAGGCTCCACCCTGGCCCTCCTGGGCACTGTTCTTCCCTAGAATCATGGCTTCCAAGTGCAGCCTCTGGCCTCCCTAGTCTGGTCTGAGTACCATCTGCTCTGGCCCAGATGGAGGCTGTGAGGCAGGTGGGGGCCTCTCTCTTCCCATAGCTGCCTGTCTCTGTCTCTGTCTCTGTCTCTCTCTCTCTCTCACACATACACACACACACTCGCACGCACGCACACATGCACACTCACACACACGCACACACACGCACACTCACACACACATGCTTGTGCACATAGCTCTGTACTCATCTCCAAGTGGAGCCAGGCCCACAGGGCCACCTTGTTGGGAGTCGATCCCCGCTTTTTCCGGTCTCCCAGGGAATTTGTGGCAGAGTGAGAAAATGCCACAGATGGCCCAGCTGCACATCCAGGAAAGCAGCTTGGTCTCTGGAGGACACTGTCTGACTTTGAATCCCCCAGTTACACTGCCCATAACCACGTATTAGCAGGACTTTCTCTCCCCACATACCTTCCCCACAGTTCTTCCCCACCCCTGGCCAGAGGACCCCCAAAAGACACCCATGCTCATGCACATTTGCAGGGAATGGCAGGAGTGCCCACCCAGGGAGTTGGACTCCTCTTTTCTGTTTTTTACATGCACTTGGTAGAAACTGTAGTTATAGACATACACACAATCTGTCACTAAAAATTGGCCCAGCCGGGCTGTCACAGCCCACATATGCCTGCATAAATTCAGCATGTATGAGGACACACGTCCACATATCTCCTTGCCTGGCTCTTAGAGAAAGATTGGAGCATGCTCACATGGAGGTGGCATGCATGCATGTGTGTAGACACTACCCACCCACCTCACATGGACACACACACACACACACACACACACACACACACACAGACACAAACTTCTCACTGCAGCTGCAGTGAGGAGCTGCAGACCTTGGAGCTCTGTTCAGACCCACAGCTTCAGGCTTGGGACAGACGTGGTCTTGGCATGGGATACTCCTGGTCCTAGAGCTGGATGAGAAAGGATGGGGCTCTACTGGACAGCAAGGCCCAGGGGGTAGAACTCTGCAGCGCTGGAAGAATGGAGAGAGCTCTCTCTGCATCTCTTCTCTTTCCAGAACTAGGGCAGCAAACACAGCTCTCCCACATCCAACACATAGTGACCCACATGACACCAGCACACACATGTGCACATAGCACACTCACTGGGCATGGAGTAAAGCAAGGCCTGAGACTACGGCATGCATCCACATAATGTGCCTCCAGCAGACAGTCACAGTCTGCTCTGCTGCAGTGTCCAGCAGTGCCCACTGAGCCTCACCCTCACCACGCATCAGCTCAGAGCATTCACATAGGCAGAGCTGCACATGCACCACCTCTGGTGGCAGCCCCTCCAACCTTCCCTCTAGCACGCGGCCCAAGACCCTGTTAAAGCAGGCCACCCCATCACTCCCAGAAAGCTTCAACTTTCAAATGGTCTGCTCATCTATGTCTATCAGGTGGAGAAACCACAGTGAATGCATTCCCAGTCTCTATCTTAAAGAAACGAAAACCAGAGGTTTTGAGTTCCCTCATGAACTGGCCATTGTTAACCCTTTGATGTGTGTGTGTATGTGTGTGTGTGTGTGTGTGTGTGTGTGTGTGTGTGTATTCTCTTACTCCAGGTGAGCAGGGCCACTTTCTCTGCCAAGTATGTTTCTGTGGACCTACAGGAGCCCAGCAGCCTGGGAGCAGGCTTGGCTGGACTGCAGGGCACTCAGTGTGAAGTTTCTCTTGCTCTGAGTCACAGCAGGAGGCAGCCTGAGGCAGTTTCAGAAACTCCTGTCCTCCCTTCTCAGTTTCCACCTCCTGGAGGACCTCTCTTCTGGCCATAGGTCTCATCTTACCTTTCTGAGAGCTGTTTATGCCAGTTCATGGGGCTGGGTGGCCCTTGGAAGGCCTACCCCACCTCTCTCCAGGACTTGCCTTTGGTAGTTCTCAGATGAACAGAAATTTGGCCCGGGTCTTGTGGGTTGACATGGTACGAAGATTGCAGGGGGGGAATCTCGGAGATGGCTTTGTGGTTGTTGATTTCTAATGAGGACTCAGCCTCAGCCTTTAGGGTTTCCCTGGCTGTATCAGGAGAGGACTTGGGACCCTGACCTCTGTGAAATGTGAGCAGAGTAGGACATCATCTACTCCTGCCTGCCCTTTGTGCTGGGCCCTTTTCTCAAAACAGCTGGCTTTACCTTTCCTGCTAAGGAGAGAGGCGGCTCAGTTGTCTTGGCCTTGTGGTTAATTAAGTCTTGTCACTAAGGAGTGATGTGTGAGTGTGCGAGGGTACATGTCTGTGTCTGTGTGTGTATCCCTCCCTGTGCTTCTTCTTGTGTGTCTCTGTGTGTGTCAGAATGCTTCTATATGTGTGTGTCTGTCAACGTGTGAATGTAGCTGCAATTTTGAGTGTGCATTTGAATCTATGGATATCTGTATGTGTGTTCACAGCTGAGTGTGTTCCTACATGTGTCTGTGTATGCTTATTTGTGAGTCTACATGTATGTGAGTGTAAGTGCTTGTGGGCATGTTAGTGTGAATCATCTCTGTGTCTGTGAGGGTGAATGTGTTTCTATGTGTGTGCCACTGTTTTCAGATCCTCTGCATAAGACAGCGTGGAATGATGTAAGAACATTAACTGGTAATGATGCAGGGCTTTAGTTTCCCCTTCTGCAAAAGGATGACAATGGAAGAGATGACCTTTTTACTTCCATTAAGGAAGTGTGCAGCCATGGAAGTATGGTGGGCTTGAGAATATGACAGATAGCTTGGGGGTCATGAAACTCGATTGAGTTATTTCTCTCAGTGCTTCCATTTACTCACCTGGCATTCAAAGAGGACACAGTGCCATTTCTGTCGAAGTTTTGTCATGAAGACTTCACGAGAGAAATAGGAGTGAGAAGCTGCCTGCATGTACTGCATAGTAGGTGCATTGTCAGTCTTCCTTCCTGTCCACCTTTGAGCCCCACTGTTGACCCTGTCTCTTGCATCTTGTCTTAAGAATGGGCAGGACTGTCGGAGCTGCTCAGTGGTCTGATGGGGACACTGGCTCTTAATACATGATAATGAGCTTGCATTTTCCTTCCTCATTTGACTGATTGTGACCCTAAGAGATGGGTTGAGCGGGTTCCAATACAGTGATATAAGAGAGGAGAAACTGAAGCTCGAGTGAGAAGCGGACTGGGTCCATGGTCGGGGAACCAGAGGCAGGATGGGGCAAGGATCCAGGCATCTGGGTCTTTGGTGCAGGGCATCCTGGGTGTACCAGCTGTCCCTACAGCAGGTATTGTCCAGAGCACCCAAAAATGTCTGCTTCCAGAGGCCCTGTGAGGTCCAGGCCTCCTCTGACCCATCCAGACCAAATGGGAGAAGCCTGCAAATGAGCCCCAGACAACCCAGGTCATCTGGTGAAGAGGTGCGTGGACCAGGGCTCTGCACAGGAATTGGAGGGTGGCTGGTCATTCCCAAGGTGGCTTTAATTGGATTCCTCTCCTCCCAAATAGTCCATGGGTTGTGGACACCCAGAGTCAGATTCATTAGCCTCATCATTCACCTTATTTACAAAATTTGACTCTCAGTGATGTTTGCTGTTTTCTTAAAATCCAAGCCACTGTAGAGCAGTGTGACTCGAACTCTCAGACAGCAGGGGGAGAAGACAGACTCCTATTACTCAATGAGCATGGTCTCCCAAGATGTCTTGAAAGGGGATGCATTCAGTAATTTAACTTAGGACAGGTTTATGTGTGTTGCGGGTAACTCTATTCCATAAATGATGGGAGCCTTTGGGCCAGGGGGTGCCTAGCAGATCAGGCTGCAGGAATCTGCCTGCCTGGTCAACAGCCATGACTCTGTCCCTCAATTCAGCTAGGCCCCTTTCCTGCCTCACCTGCACTCATCCTAAGCCTGAGCCACTCGGTATCCTGGTGGAATCTGACCAGTTTGTAAATTTCCCTCGTCATTATTTTTCCATTTTTCTGTATAAGAAAGGTATCAACTGTACCTAGTTATGACAGGACTAAAAGCAAGTAAGATAAAAGAAAGTACTTTACAGATTAAAATGCTATATAAATAGAAGGTATATAATAATATAAATAAAATAATTTAACCTCTACGATGCACTATAGATGCACAGTGTGACTTTGAGGGAAACACTTTTGTACATAGGTTATATACATACAGTAGAACATAAGTCTTAGTTTGGCATATAACGCAGTTTATAGCATGTACTGCCATTCTTAGGATTATGTAATATCTTATGACACAATATTCCTAACGCAGAGAGAAGTAGACTCAAAATCAGTCAACATTAGGCTATTTTGGCATTCGAAACACAAGTCCCAGATTTGTGATTTTAACAGCTGAAGCTGAGAGGAAGAAAACTAAAAATACTAATGGGAAGATATCTCCATCGACTGGCAATGTGGCCCACTGGTTGGGGAAACTGGGAAGACAGAAACCCCAGAATAGGTCTGGGTAAGGGCACAGAGGGGAGAGGCCCTCTTGGGAGGCGGTGGAGGAGTTGGGCTTGTCAGCGATTGTTCTTACTATTTATAAAGATGAGGAGCTATAGGGCTTGTGGTAGCCCCTGTGTCTGCTGATTAGCTGGCGATTATATTGATGATGTAATAAAAATTCACTTTGTCTATTAAGTTTCACCAGGACGATCAAGGAGAGATTAGTTAAAAATCAGAGGAAATGAATAATAGAATGGAGGAGGAAAGCCACAAGTCTCCCCTGCCATGCTCCCTGTCTTTCTGGCCTTTGGCTGCCCCCAAGGGGGCTCAAACGAAGAAGCCCCCCTCAGCAACCAGACAAAGCTGCACCGGAAACTTCCCAAGCGGGCCTGCTCTTGGGGAGCGACATGGTGCTCCACATATGACACTGGTTTAAGCTCACAGACCACGTTTAATACTCAATAAAACCTTGTCATGGCAGCCTCCACAGATCTGCTGACCCTGCTGGGAGGCAGCCAAAGCGATCGGCTCTTTAGCTGTTGGGGTCCCTCTGGCTCCACAGTATGGCAGGTGGAGCTCCATGTGGGTGACATTGCTCCAGGCTGGGCAGATCCATACTCCCCGTGGGCCTCTTTGCCTCATTGCCTCTCCCTCTGGCCTGGCCTGTGCCAAAAATTGCCTCCCCCACCCATTAAAAGGGGTTCCCTGGGTTAAGGCCTGGGCTCAGAAAGATCTGTTAAAAGGCACATGACACAGAGATGGTAACACATTAATGTCCACTAGTTCCAGGGAGCACGTCTGACTAGTTTGATTGTCTGGACTTGGAAGGGATAGGAAAAGGTCGCTTTGGGTTGAGGCCCATTGCCTCAGAGCCCTGGTTCCTGGTTTGGTGGCTTGGGCCTTAGGGTTTGCAACTTGGGTTTTGTGGGGCTGCATAATGGGGATCTAGGGGATGCCAGGAGACTGCCATTAGTGACTTCCACATCCTCCCAGGAAGCTGGGTCTTGGGGTTACTCCAGCTCTATGACTAGTTCAGTTCTGGTCTTCACTGAGAAATCCTTGGGGTCAGGAAAATGCCAGGGCAAAGGTCGGTGGAAGGATTCTTTGAGGGGAATCTCCCTCCCTTAAGGAGTTGGACCCAAAGGCCACTTCATCTATTTTGGCTCCCCTGAGCTGGGTTTCTCTTCTCAAACCTCAAGAGACCACTGCTCTCCTGAAGTCATGGGCTGCCCTTGAGCCCTTGGCCCCCTTGCTCAGGTACACTGTCCATACTGGGAGCAGTTCTTCCTGCTACCTGCCAAGGTTTCTCCAGCTGAAGACCAATGTCACCCTAGAAAACTCTGTCCCCTGGCTTCATCCCCACTGCCTGGCTGCCTTCCAGCTACTCTTGTGCTGGGGGCAGGCAAAGAGGAAGAGTGGAGGCTGTGGGAGGATTCCAACCCTGGAACCCCTCTGTGCATCGCCAGGGATGTTCACCTGAGTGAGCCTTTGGGGGTCATCTGGATGTCTGCCCCAGGGACAGGTAACGTAACCACAGGTCAAATATTCCAAGATTAATTTTGCAACCCAAGTGGGCTGCCATTGGAACAGTTGAAGGACACTGCAGCCCCAAAGGAGGTGAGGCATGAGAGTAGCCATGGCAGTTTCTGTGTGTGTCACTGACTTCCCTGGGAGCATCTATGACTCACCCACCCATCCCTGCCCTATTCTCCATCATCGAGGCTGCTGGTGGATCTGGATTTATTCAAAATGAGAAATTCTTTCATGCACCAGTCTGAGAATAGACTTCATTGTAGTGGGACAAAAACAAAACCTAATAAAATGAGACTAAACACTCTGACCTATTAGCTCTCCAGCCTCCCTGCTCTGCCTTCTTCCCATCTGCCAGCCTAAGCTTTTTCTGTCCCACTCTACCAGAGGACTGCACTGGCACCAGGCCCTCAAGTATTCTGACCAAGAACTTGCCTTTTAGGGGTTCCTACATTCGGTACACAGGGAATTTGTATTGCATGGTTTTATATTTGTGGGGTTGCCACCTTTTATCACATCCAGAGTTATTTTGTGGTGGTGAGAGCGGGTTCCCCACATCCGGAGGTCAGGGCAACTGAGGTGACATGAATCTGTCCCTCCCTGAGGAAGGCTTGCATCTCCCCAGTCAGACTTGGGGGCTACCCAGGGGGAGCCGTGACACATGTCCACCATGGTCTGCTCCTGCTTGGCAGAAGTCTGCCTCTGCACCCTGGGGTGAGTAGGGGGAGAGTTGGGGCATCTCAGAGGCTTGCTGCAGTTGGATGAATGACATCCCTGCTGGCCCAGCAGGCCCTCTCCTGCTCTGTGGGACATCCTCCTTTTGGCTGCATGGCCTAAGCTGTGAGCAGCCCTCCTAACCACTGGCTCAGCTGAGTCAAGGTCAGAACATTTGGAGTTAATGTTTTGCAGAGAAATTTGAGAAACTGAGGGAGAAAGAAACCAAGGCCTTGGAGGTGGCATGAGGAACAGACAGGGTCACACAGGAGGGAGAAGGGAGCAGGATTCTGGTCCTGCTGGCCACAGCTAGATGGGTGCAGCCTTTGGGTTCACTTTTCCGGCTTGGCTCCTGCCAGTCCTGGCCCCGGCCCCTGGAGCAGTGGGATACAAGTGTGGCTGCTCTGCCCTTGAGAGCAGCAGTCCCTTCTCAGCTGCTGCTGTGACCGGTCTGCCTGGTGGTCACTCACTGCAGCCTAACATTGCATTTTTGCTGCTGAGAGTTGCCACTTGCTGCTCCTTTGTTCTTCCTGGGGTCCCAACTCAGCTGCCCGGGCACAAGACTCACCCTTAGTCTTCATGCCAGGGGATTTCCAAACTTGCCTAATAGAATTCACTCCAAACTAGTTGATTATTGAAATAATCAAAATAACGGTACAGAGGAAGTTCTTATTCTTGAATAAGATGAGTTGAAAGATTAGAAAAGAAAATGAAGCCAGAACATAAGCCTGTGATGGTTCTCGTGCCCTATGTCTCACTCTGATGATGAAGAGGACTTCAGTCAGCCAAGTCCTCAGCTGCACCTGAATAGTCACATCCCCATCCATCCCTACCCCTCAGCCCTCCGCTGAGGCCCAGCCAGGTCAAAAGGCCCTGCACCTGAGCTTTTAGAGATTCCTTCGCAGAAGCTGAGGGAGGCAACAATCTGGAGTTGGACCCTGTCAGTCCTGAAGTGTGGAAAAGATCTGGTGTCTCCTCCAACATCTGGAACTTCCTCACCATGTGGAATGAAGAATAAAAGCAGCACTAAACCATAGACGGTAATTATTCATTTTTTTGAAGTGAAACACAACTCACACAAATTGGCCTGTGTGTCCCTGTTTTTTTGGTGCCTTGGGCCCAGGCCTGACTTACCAAGTGAGGGAACTGGCCCGGGGTCCCAGGTTACCCACCCGTTCAGGGAGCTGCAAGCTTAAGGGGAGGCCAGCCTCCTTGGTACGGAGCAGGGCGCGGGAGGTTCGGGCAGCAGCTCCTAGGCTGGGGCGGAGCCTGGACTGCGGCCGGCGCGGGGCGCTTGGGTTTCAGGGGCCCGCGGCGGTAGCAAGTTCTTCCTCTCACCATCAGAGGGCAGGCGACAGCCGGAGGAGAGAGGAGCCCTTCTCCCCCACACAGTTTGGGGGTTCCTCCCCAGTGTATGCAAAGAGGCGAAAGGAGTTGCCAGGTTTCCAGTGCACCCTGTTCTTCCTGAAGCGATTTCGACCCAGGCCTGGTGGCCAGGGAGGGGACAGGGCTCTTTCGGGGGAGGGCTGAACCCTGGCGCCAGGACGCACCTTTCCCTTATACCCTCTGGCGGGAGCCAGTTCCAAGCTCCGGGCACCCGCTGGGTCTCAGCTGGGGAGGCTCGGCCTGCGCACTATGAAGGGAGCCGCAGTGATCCGCCAAGGCGCCGGTCTTGGCGCCAGAAAGCAATAATCTGGGGGTACAGCCAGGGGCCTTGTACCTTGGTGGCCTGGGGGAGAGCAAGCCAGGGGAAGTGGTTTATGGCCTATCTGCTGGGGGACCGAGCGGAGCGCTTCCTTGTGGGAGGAAGCACCATCCCTCTGGAGGCCCATTTCCCATCCCAGCCACAGGCTCTATCTCCTTGCGGTCCTTTCCAAACAAAGGCATCACCCCTTGTTCCTGGGCAGCCCATCTCTCATTCATCATCACACCACCATGGGCCTGGCCTATCAGGCAGCCTCTCTCCAACGTGCTTTGGCCACTCTGGGAATGGAGAAAAGGAATGATCAGAAAACCTACCTGGTATTTGGCTGTCCCCAGAGACTCTCCCGCAGACTGCGCACTTGCATTCTGAGGAGCCCCAATATGTTAAGCTTTTCTCCTTTCCCAGCCTTCCTTTCAGGCCTCTTTGCCTTCCTCTTTTAGGCATTACTCAGGGTTTCCAAGGACAGTTGTGGACACCCTGATCTGGGGCTTCAGTGGGCAAGAGAATGAGGGGTTGGGGCATTCCCCACAGGAATTCCAAGACCACCGAAGCATTGCCTTCCAGTTCAGTTCCTTCTCACTCACTGTGACTGGAAGTGGGCCTCGGGGAAGAGTAGATTCCAGAAGACCAGGGAATTCTTACCCCACCAGCCATGCTGACAGAGCAGCACCCACATCCTCTGGCCCTAAGAACTCCATGACTGTGACTGATCAGATTGGGTGCCTTACCTCCTGGGATGCCCAAGCTGTAGAGTGCACAGTGGCATGTCGGGGGGCCAGGATCCCACCATGTCAGTGCGGACATTGCTTTAAGCTCTCCTCACTTCTTTGGCAATAAACCTCTTCACACAGTGTGGGGCCAGGATGCTCTCATCCGGTGAGACCAAGCCAAGCCAAGTATTGATTTGACAGAAAGAGAGGGATATTCTGGAAGGGTAATGGTTAGGGGATCCGATGTCTTTCTTTTCCTGTTCAGAGAACACCTCTCCTCCACTTCACCCTGCTGGAAAGCAGGGGCCAGATGAGGAAGTGTTCTCATGGGTCACCTGGGGACGGCTTGTGGCCCCTGGTCTTCTCCCAGGAGTTCAGGAAGCCTCCGGGAACAAGGTCCCCTCTCCCACCATGCAAGCGATCCCAACATCTTTGCCTCCTCACATATACTTAGAACCAGTCAATATGATTAATTTTACATGGCCATAATTTCCTGCTATTGCCTTGGAGTCCTCCTAGCCTTGCCTATCAGCAGCGACATGATACAGTTTCTGGTTATATTGGTCAACCAAGATATTGATATTATTAATAATGGATATCTATATGCTGACCTTTGTCCACACAACTGAATCACTCTGGGCTGGCTGTCATAGTTTTTTTAAAGGGTATTGATAAGCCCATTACTGGAAGGACATGTACAATCTTAGGTGTGTGCTTTTCACTTGCTGTCAGGGATCTCCTGTGAAAATCTACCTGTATGGCGGAGCTTGTACAAGATGGCATGTAGTATGCAAAAGAATGTACACAAGTGCTTGTGTGGTGAGTGCATGTATGTGGGCATGCAAGCCCCTTCATATATGGGTGTGTGTATGTGTGCATGTGTATATGAATGTGTGTGAATCTGTCTTGAACACCTGCCCTTTTAGAGCTGATCAAATAGTCAATTAGAGCATTATAGGGAGGTAGCAGAATCAGAGAGTTCCTACAAATACACTGTGATGTAGTGTTTGATCTTTGGATGCCTCTTGTCTCCTAGGACTTTCGTGAGGAGGCTTGGCTTTATAAGGATATTATTAGGTTGATGCCTCGTTCTCTCAATTTACCTGCCAGGCAAGAGGCAGCATTTGCTGGGAGCTGGCTGGCCAGAACCAGCCACCGCAAGGTGCACTGAAGGCCATTCGGCAGGCAGGACTTTGGAGGCATGCTACTGCCAGCCTCAGTCTCTTTATCCATGCCCTTGCAGCAATTAATCTGGTTTTACTTTTGGAAGGCCAGAAGAGGGGAGGTCAGCTCAGCCTCTCAACACTCTGCACTAAAACTCCCAATCAAAGGAAAGCTTGACATGCTGCCAGGCCTTGCTGATTACATGGTGGGGTGTGGCCTGCTGCCTATTAGAAGGGAAAGGATTTGTGGAGTTCTGTGGCAGAGGCATGCTCTATGTTCTCCACGTGTATGTGTGCACACAGTCACACAGACCCCATTGCTACATAGCTCTGTGGCTGCTCTCATGCCTACCTCTGGACAGTGATGGCAGGGACCTTGCCTCTATCAGCTTGTCCTATACTGATCTCATCCTGTGTGGACCGAGACACGCTCACTTGTCAGGGGTGCCCCCTTACTCGTCCCTGTGAAGGGAAGCCGGCTAGTAAGAGAGATCTTTTGGATCCTCAGACATAGTGTATGAATAAACCAGACATGGATTAATTAGGTGTGACTGCATCATTAAATTAGAATAATGAACAAACAGCCACGTATGGCATTCAAATCTGCCTAGAATGACTCCAAGGTTTGCTTTCAAGTAAGTTACTTGTCAGTTTGTAGGTTTTGGGGACCCTAGAGAGTGAGTTTCCCATCACATCTTGAGAAGTGGCTAGGCCAGGTGAGGGCTGTCCTTCGTTGGGCACCCAGCCTCCACAACTGAATCAAAACAATGACTGGTTCGATATGGCATCATCTATGCATGCTTCAGCTGCACACATTTCTCAGCGTGAAATACGACAGTGGCACAGGTGCTCAAGAGATGGGAGGGAGAAGTTAAGAGGTGTGGGCAGTGGATGGGAAATGTATCGATCCCACAATATTTATGTGGATGTATACAGTTGCTTGTGCATGTGAGCACGCACACACACCCTTCCTCTATGAACCCCTTTTCCATGAACCCATTTTTCTTCTATTGAGATAGTCTTCACTGCAGTCAGATTTGAAGGTGAACCAACTCTCCGCTGTGTAATTTTAGAATGAGCTGCTGAAAGGCAGCCCCCTGCCCTTGGCAGACCACACTACCACAATCCCCGTACTTGGACAGAGCAGCTGTGCAGAAACAACTGCTTGTTTTTAACAAAGAGGAGGAAGTCAACAGCTAAGAGGGGAGAAAATGGGAATCTTGCTGGTCTCATTGGCCAGCTGCAGGATAACCTAATGCACTGGGGCTTTGTTAGTAACATCTCTTAAGTACCTGGAAACCTTTAATCTGTAGCTGCTCTTAACTAAGGTGATAATTAATTAAAGCAGAGAGTATTGCAGTACAGTAACATCATGGTCAGTTTATGAGCTGTCCAGAGCTGGCCTTCAGAAGTCTCTGCCAATTAAACTCTTGTTGAAGGCCAGCTCATTATCAATATTTGCCCTGAGTTTGATCAATATTTTTGTCTGTACTGTTCTCATAGGAGGACTGTGTCTGTCTCCAGGAGGGTACCCATTTATTTACATCTTGCAGGTAGTCATAGAGGATTTGCTCCTGAGCTGAGCTGCCAGGGATAGCTCTGTTTGAAAGCCTCGATCAGCTCATGATCGAGGAGAGATACAAGGAAGGATAAGAGACACAAAATGTCGAGCAAGTGGAGAGGAGAAATCTCGTGAATCTATAATCCTAAAAACATCCCCTTCTACTCGAGGGACTCAGAAATCAGGGCAATTCCTCAGGGGCTTCCCACCTGGCTTCTTTGTTGTTTCCTGTGGGTAGGCCTGGTGTTGAGGCTTTATATCACTCCGGGGCTCCTGGGTACTTGATGGGTGGAAATGGAGGGCTCTTAGGGCAAGTGTATCAACTTGGGAAATTCCTCTGCTGTCTAAAATTACCCCTGTAATTGTCTTTTTGCCCTCAAAACTTTAAATGTACCCCTATGCCACCATGTAGAATATTTATCTCCTTTATCAAGCCCCACTTTAAAGTTTAGGGGTATCTTCAGTGGCAAGAGGAAGGAAAAGAGAGGAAGGATGGTGGATAATAAGAGCTACACCTAAGTTGGGAAGAAGACTCTGTTCTGATCTTTTAGGCTAGTGGTGGCGAACTTATGGCATGAGTGCTTCAGCCAGCTATTTGTCATTACTGAAAGCTCTGAAAGGTGCGCCATCACTGTTAGGCTATTTAGATAGGATAGTATGCTTTCTGTGGTTCTTGGAGAGGTGGTATATTTAAAGGACTTAGAGAAGGCAGAGGTAAAAAGGGTGAATATGATTCTCTTGTTAAAGAGAACCCAAAAGGAGGGCAGCTGGGTGTCTGCCATCCTCTGCCTGTATTTAGAGAAAATGCAGCACTCTGCTTGGAAGATTTGTCTTGATTGAGCTTGTCAAGTCCTGTGCATATATTTGTGTGTGTATGAGTGTATGTATGAAAACACTCTAAGAGGAAAGTATGCTGGGATGCCGGGGGCAGTGCATGGGGTATGGAAACAATGGTGGTGAGAATTGCTCTGCAGAGAGCTGGGCTCTGTGGCTGACTACTAAGATCCCAAATGGAAGGTCATTTCTGAAACAAGGCAATGGGTGAACAGAAGCAGTTCACACTTCCAAACTGAAAGGATTCTCTTCCAAACCTAGACTTCTGGGTAGGGAAATCAAGTACATTAAAAAGCCCTGCACGCTGGAACTCAGATCACTGACACATCTCAACCAAGGGTTCTGAGGTAGAGAATGAATATAATAATGAGGACAGTGTCCTTCTTTCCTGATTCTCTCCTTTACTCCATCACTCTTTTCCCCATCACCCTTTTCCCTGATCCTGCATGGAGCCTAGGAAGATGAAACTGCCCCTAACATAATCTCCATTCTTCTTGTAATTTTCATTTTTTCTCTGCACATGCGCATGCACACACACACACACACACACACACACACACACACACAGAGTCATTCACACCAACACCTACACAGGCTGCAAAATCTTCCCTTTCCCAATTCTTCAGTACCCACACACACTGTTTTTCACATCCTCAAACTCTTCTTTCTGCATGTCACATAGGATTTCCCTTCCAACTTCAGGAGCTGCTGCAGTTTTGGTCACTGTTAGCTAGCACACCCAGATTCTAGCTGGCATTTTGACCCTAACCTTTTTGTTTTCCTTTTTCTCTATTTGAAATGTTGGGCTGTATTCCCGGTTGCATCTCCTTCTCCCCAGTAGTCTATCTACCCCAACTTCTCTTGAGCCGAGATCTCTTTTGGGTCAGTTTGGAAAGTGACCATCTCTTGGTGACGAGGAAGGTGTGAGCTCTGCAGTATTTTCTGCAACTCCATTTCCGGCAAAGTTGCAATGAGCTCTTTTCTCATCCAATGAGGTGAGGTCTTGACTATCTTCTCTGGCATCAACCAGAAACCCTGCTCCCAGCTGGGATATAAACTATAATAAGGAGAATGTTGATGCTAATAATAGTAATGGACATGTCATGCTTAAATTGCTGGGGTGTGTAGAGATCACTGGGCGTCAGGAACGCCCCTGTACATTCGCTCTTTGAAAGAATTCTGAGAACTGTGCAATATGACAGTGTAGGGGTCATATCTATGGTGTGCATTTTTGTAATTGCTTTCTTTGAGTCATTCTTGAATTAGGACTTTATTCAGGAAAAGCTTCTGTTTTTGCTTTGTTCTGTGTAGGAGAAGCCACTAACATCTAGCCAACTAGAACAGGTGATACAGGGAGTAAAAGTGTGCCAAGGGACTTCTTTTAACCCAATCTAGAATTTCCATTAAAGCCAGTGGGGGCCGAGGTGAGAATGTCAACATCCTTCTATTGAAGTGCAATGAAATCTAGGCCAGGCTTGGTTTTCATGTGTGTAGGATGTGCTTAGTCATGCTTGCACATGGATGCATATGCGTGGATATGTGCATAGTAATTCATCTGTGTGTGCCTATTCTGAGAAACTTTGTTTTAAAGATAAGTAAAACTGTGCACAAGTAGTGAGTAACCACTAGTTTCTTAAATAAATGAATTATTTCTCAATACTTTTTTTTCTGTCCTTTTAAATAGGATACATCACCACTTGGAATTTGGAGGTTTTATAATGGTGGCTATTGATTTGATATATTTTAGTCATGATGAATACTAGTGCTCGTTTTTTGGTGAAACTTATTTTTAAAAGTGTTTTTCTTGTTTTCTTTTTCTGGCTATTCTATCTCTCCTATCTCTGATGAGGTAAGTCTTTCTTTTTAAAAACTATAGGTGTGTAACCAGTCATTCAGCTAGTCTCTTTCCCTGGTCAGAACTGGCTTTTTAGTTTTCAAAGTAATTAAAAAGAGTTCATCTTAATTGAGCTGATGTCCATGCTGATACTTCAGCTTCACTCTCTTAGTCTCATTTGAAAACAGAAATCAGATAGAGCCTTACAGTTTTAATTCACCTATCTACAGAGGGGGGAAAATGAGCCATCTCGGCTAAGGCATGAAGTGGAAATTCTATGTTCTGAAAATTGTTGCCTCTTAAATGCAAACATAACACATCATTTTATGAAGATAGCCACAAATCAACAAACATAATCATAATCCTTGTCTTTCTTTCTCCCAGTTACACCCCAAATCAAGAGGTTTTAGGCATTTCCTATTCAGATACAGTTGAAATGAGAGATTTTGCAGCTGATGGTGAGTATATTTTAAAATGATACACTCTCCTCCGGAGCTAAATCACAGAAGGTTTCATTACTTGGTCCCCACCCTCCTTCTGGATGTAGTGCGAAAGTATGAGGGGCTGGCTTCCTTGTAGCTGTGGCTCCTGGGCTGGGAGCCCCCCAGCCTGTCAGTAGAGTAAATTTTCCTCCACACAGTGGGGAAAATCTCAAAACGGAGTAGTTATCCAGGCACAGATCAGTTCTGACTGGATAACAAGAGGGACTCTGATGGGGACTTAGCTGTTTAGATTAAAATGCATCGCAGGCTCTGGGAACAAGCACACATCAGTAGTAAAGGCTGTTTAAACCTATGGGGACAGCCCTATGTTTAGATTACATTAATTCATAAATATTATACTAAATACCATTTAAATTGGACTTAAATGACTTCAAAGATAATGCATCATAATATGGCTATCCAGAGAGCACTAGTCTTTATGTCTCCCAGTAACTCAGTCTTTGCTGCCTCCTATCCTGCTAGACAGGAACGAAGTCATGAATGGATTGCTGACTTATTCATGTGTGATTTTCTGTGTGTGTTTGTGTGTGTGTGTGTGTGTGTGTGTGTGTAGGCATGAGTATATGTGTGTCATTGGTCACTGCCTCTGTTTGTTCTCCAAGAACTAAAAAAAAGAAAATAGAAATAACTTAAAAATGAGAGAAGAGAGGAAGTAGACTGGTGGGTGACCTGTTCCCTTTTCCAAGGAAGAAAAATTCTACAAGAAGGGACAAAATTGGTCCTTAGCTCATTTCTGCTGCTACCCCGGGAATTAGCCTCTCTCTTCTTTAATCGATAGGACAATGTCGTTCTCTTTGGAGCCTGGAAAAACAATCTTTCCAAAAGTGCTTCAAATGGGGGGAGGAAAAAAAGACTAAGTCAGAGAGTTTGCACTGTGCTGAGGTTTCTTCCTTGGGTGTTGTTTCTTTGAATTTTGATTTTTTTCTTTTTTTCTCCCTCTGCCTAACACCTAGACCCTCTTCCCCCCAATTGCTTGCTGGTCTCTGGGGGGTAAATTTACCTTTACAGCAATTACCCCAGTCCACAGCTGCTATTTGCTGCTTCCCAGCTCAACAGCCCTTCTTGGATATGGCTGGGTTTGCTCCACAACACCCACCTACTCCCTCCTCCACAGACTCCCAATTTGACTAGAGTAATTGCCTTTTAAGGTGCACTCTACGCATGGCATGGCAGGTATTCTGTTAACCCTTAGAACTCCTTCCTTCTTTAGTTACCTGAAATGGTAGGTGGCCAGCAAATGGTTATCCACCTGAAATCTCATGCATTTCATTTACTTTTTACTGCTTTAAAAAACCAATAACATAAACATGTTATCCATGCTGGGGGCCAGTATTTGCTTGTGTGTCTCAATTTTACCCCAGTATTATTCATTAGAAGTTGTAAATTCAGAAAGGGGAAGGCAAGAGCCATGAATATGCCCTGAAACCAGGCTTAACAAAGGCATGATTCTATCCCTAGTCTCACGTTGTCAGTTTAGAGATGGGGAAAATCTAGAAGCCAAATGCAACCCTCATTCTTCCAGCCTCATCATGTTTTTTGACTTAACAGTAATTAATCAGCAATGGCAAGTCAGTAATTTTTTTAAGGTGGCCAGAGGCTTATTTTATCAGGATTAGCTAATAAGTCAGGCTGCATCATTGAAGGAGGAGTTCAAACTCTACTAGGACTGGATAAACCAGCCCTTGGAAATGGTCTCATTTATTCAGCTCTCCAGGAGCTTACAGGCATGGTTAGAGATTGTGGCCAAACTCGACTGTAAAGATCAGAAGGATGGAGAAGCAGGAAGTTTTAAGGAAAAATATATGCTCAAGCTCTGAAGGGTGAGCTGTGACACCCAGGATGCCAGAGCCAACGGGCCCTGCCTGTCACCGACTGAGACAGTTTGGAAGAAGAATTATTTGGAAAATGAAGTTTTACCTTCCTAGGAATTTTGCATATATTCTCTCCCTGATACAAATGATTAAAATTCTATTTCTTATAATATGAATCAGACCAAATTACATTAGAAGCAAAGTGATGATATCAGCAAGGAATTGTTGAGAAGAAACCAAGGAATATTGCTAAAGTTTATCTTCATTTGAAAGAAAGAAGTAAATAAAGTGCTCCAACCCCGATCTCATAGGATGCCTAGCTCCCCACAGCTATCTTTTGCTTCTAGTGGGTTCTGATTTTTTAAACTTGGAAATCTTGAATTACCACAAAAACTGATCATGGGCAGGCAAAAACCATTCCTACCTACGCTATTAAAATTTTTATTATTACTATTTTAAAATCCAGGGGCCTATTAAAATGACAAAGGTTTGACACAAGCCTTGATTAGCTTCTAGGGAGCTTGATTGGAAAGGGAAAATCTACAAAGATATGGTTGAGAGGGAGGGGGAAAGAAAGTGTTTCTTTCCTGCAAATATTATTTCAAAGACTGCCTTTCCATTTCACCTTTTCAATCTCTTTTCTGGACAGACAGACATTTTCTCCATGTTGAAAACAGGTTGGCTTCTCTCTCCATTACAGCCCCCACCTTTACCCCACCCCAACAAATCCAGTATATTTCCATTCTGCTCTATTTCTGTGCTACTCAACATGCCATTAACTTTAAGATTTACTCCTCAGCAGGCAAGCTGGAAGATGCTAAAGCCAATAAAAACTGCTCTCTGGGACTCCAACTATGAAGAGTTTGGAGCTCTGTTTAGTATTCGGATGAAGGGAGGGCTGGAGAAGGAGGGTGGTTGTGGTAGTGAAAGCCACTGCTGCTCAGGGAGCCAGACAGTTCCGAGCTCTGCACCTAATGTGCTGGAGGTTCAGCTCTGTTCATAGCCCATTTGTGGCCAGGAATGAGGCTGCTCTCTTTATGTGGGGGTGGGCGTACATGTGTGTGTTTTCATCTTTAAAACCACCAGCTCTCACACAGCATCTTCAGCGGCTCTCCACACTACTGTTTATTAAAAACGGAACGTCCATACACATCCCCTACAACTTCCTTATCCCCACGCTCCTTCCCTGTCTGGCGATCAATCTCTCTCAGAAAGCATTTAACTTGCCCACACAGCTCCAGCACCGATTAATCCCCGCTGCACATCCTATATATTACTGTTAGGGAGCAGAGCACTGGGCTAATTTCGTCACCTACCAGCCACCCACACACATTCTACAACTGAACACGTTTGGGGCTCTGCCTCAAAGATAATAAAACAAGGAGAAAACAGGCAGGCTGTAGACAATTCCTATGACCACTTTCTTAAAAGTTGTTAGGTTTTAATTCTTTGATTATTCTGTCTCCTCCTCCCTCAAGCACTCACTAGTAAAGATTGCTGCAAGGGAGAAATGATCTACTATAAGGCTCTCTGCATGGTGAGTTTGGGATAAATTAGGGTACACTCTTAAAAATGCATGGCTTGGACACATATATTTCCCCCCGAAGCCCAGTTTTTCCGGAAAGGGGACTATCCGGGTCTCACAGACCCCAGTCCACCCAGGGGATGGCCGGTTCCCTGCTAATTCTTGCCTTAGGTTTTATCAGTCCTTCCTTCAAACATCCAAACCACCCCCTTCCCCCACTCCCCACACTGTCACTCACACCACAACCAGATTATTGAGGCTCACAGCTCGACAAGCAGAGTTTACTGTTAAATTGATAGCAAAATAAAAATATCTCTGAATTTGTCACCTCTCCCCCCTTTAGACGGCTGAGCTCTCCCGCTACTCTGGCCCCAGAGGAGGATGAAAAGACAATCTCCTGTAGTATTTTCAGCACCACTGCGATGGACAGCACCCTTGGTACCCGGCCCGCCGAGCGCCCGCCGGTCCGTTCACCCTCTCGGGCTCGCCCGGCGCAGCGGTCCCCGTCCCAGTCTTTCAAGTCCCTGTGCCCAAAAACACAATCCCCGTTTACCCCCTCCGTCCTCTCTTTCTTTCTCTTCATCTTCTGCGCCCGCTGCTCTACCCAAGGCACCCCTCCTATCAGTTCCTCGCCCAAATCCCAACCTTGCCCCGGCGGACAGCTCCCCACGCGCCCCAGCGCTGGTCTCCGCTGCCCGAGCGCCTCCCTCCGCGGCGCCTGCCCGAGGCTCCCTCTCGCTCCGTCTCCCGCTCGCTCGCCAGTTGCCGGCCCGCTCGCTCCTTCTCCCCGGCAAAGTTGAGAGGGAAAGGTGCACTCACCTTTGTGCATGCCTGTGAACCTGTCCTTCAGAACCGTGAGCTCGTAGATCTTGCCAAACTCCTCGAAGAGGGGCTTGAGGTCCTTCTCATCCAGGTTTCGGGGGATCTGCCCAATGAACAGCTTGATGGCATCGTGGTCCTTCATGGGAATGGTCGACGGGTTCCCCGGGCTGTGGCTTAATCCGTTCATGTGCCCGGCGCTGCCCGGGCTGCCGCCGAGCCCGTTGGTACTGAGGCTCGCGTTGTCAGCCTGTCCGTTTGCTAACGTGGCCATCTTTATATACATAGAGAAAATCTTCTTTCCTTTTATTCTTTCTCGCTCGCACTCTCTCGCTCCTCTCCCTCACTCGCTCGCTCGCGCTCACACACGCACACGCATACACACACTCGGGTTCTCTCCCCCTCGATTTCCCTACACCTCGCTCCTCTCTCTCTCTCTCTCTCTCTCTGTCTCTTCGCTCGCGCTCTCTCCTCTCCCCTCCCTCCCTCTCTCTTTCTCTCTCCTTCTCTCTCTCTCTCTCTCTCTCTCTCTCTCTCTCTCTCTCTCTCTCTCTCTCTCTCTCTCTCTCTCTTTCTCTCTCTCTCGTCTCTCGGTCTGATTTGATTTTTTTTTTTTTTTTTTTTTTTTTTACATTGAACAGACAGGATCTCTGTCCTTTCCGTTTAAACAGGCTGGACCGGTTCAAGTTCCCATCCAGACCAGGGGTGGGGGCGGCGAGCGCGCGAGCGGAGAGGGGAGCGCTGGAGTCGGGAGTGGGCGCGCTGCGGGGGGGAGCCCGCACCGCGGCGGGCGGCGGCGGGGGCAGGGCGGCGTGGGGCGGCGCCGGCCTTGCTGCGCCTCCCCCCCGTCGGCGGCCCCGCGGAGCGGCGTTGGTACAGTCCGAGACGGCCCCCGGCTATAAATAGCGCCAGGCGCATGGCTCTTCGGGAGGTGCTGAGATTCCGGGGCCCGGCGGCCGTGGGCAGCGGGTGCCCGTTAGGAACCGGGCAGTCGGCCTCCTCTCGTTACCCTTTGGGGGTTCTTTTTGTAATAGAAGCAGGTGCAACTTTTTGTATTTTAAAAACATTGATTTTCGTTTTCGTGTGGGCGTGGGGGGAGGGGGTATCCACCGAGCTGCGCTCCACTGGGGCGACGGGCGGGCGAAGCGAAGGCAGGGACGGCGGGCGGGGCGGCGAAGGCGGCGGCGGCGGCGGTGGAATGGGCGCTTTCCTCTCCCATCTGGCTCCATTTATTTATTTATTTAGACTAGAAAAAGCGGGCAGGCTTGGAGGGAGTCCGCCCAGCGATCCGAGTGCGCATTGATCAGTGTCGAGAGAAAAAAAAGCTACATAAATATATATTATGTGGATAAATCTGTAGACAGGAGCTCTCTCGCCGGCGCGCGCTCTCCCCGCTTCTCTGTCTCTGCTCTGTACCTCCTCGCGTCCCCAACCTGCGAGAGCAGCCCCAGATCTCCCTCCCACCGGGCATCCACCGCCACCCGAGCCACCTGGGAAGACGGGGCTGGGGAGCAGTTGGGCTGTACCGGGGGGACTGAGGGTAGAGACTTGGGGTCCGTTCTCGTCCCGGTGCTCTTCGAAGGCGGGATGGGTATTTCGGTCCCGGACGCTCTGGCCCGTCCTGGAGAGCGGCGGCCGCTTCGGCCGGCCAGCGGCTGGAGGGAGGAAGGTGGAAGCCTGCGCCCGGCCGGCCGAGGAGGGAGGAAAGCGCTGGGCGCCGCGTCCGGTGAGCCAGCGCGGGGGCACTGGCTTGATTTTTTCCCTCGTTTGCTTTACTGGTTAAAATTGGGGGGAATTTTTTTTTTCTTCACTCACCATCAAAGAAATAAAGCCCCGAATCACTCTCCGGGCTGCAGCTGGACCCAGACTCCAGCGGCGTGCGCTGCACCCGCGGGTTTCCTTTGCTGCACCCCAGCTCCAGAGGTGCGAGGCGGGGAGTGGCGTCTGCAGGCTGAAGCCCAAGGCGCAGCCTCCCAGCCAGTGCCTCACCGTACTCCCCCGCGGGCCCGCCGGGTCTGGGACCTGCCCTGAGCTGGAGAGGGAGTGGCACGCGTGGGAGCTGGTTGGAGCAGCCCCGCCTCTGGGTGCGAATACTGGTGGTGAACTTGTCTGGGGCAGCAGATTTTCATTTTAATGGTATTTACCTGCACCCCATCCTCTCCCGCATTTGTCTTTCCAGGACAGCTTTTCCCAGCACCAGAAGTCGGGCCAGTTAAAATCATGCGTTGCTTTCCCGCGGGGCTGGGAGCTGGGGCGGCGGGCCGAGCTGCTGGCCTAACCCCGGAGGGTCCCGGGCTGGCCACTTTCGGGTGCTCTGGGTTTCTCTGCTCTTACTCTCGAATTACACCAAGTTACTACACGATATGTTTTTAACATTTATTTCAAGAAACGAGACCCCAGCAGTCTGTAAACCCGGGCCAAGCCGGCGTGGTACAACCACAAAGTGCTACTCTCCAGCGCCAGAGGAGGCCCGAGGCCCTGAGGTTCCCAGCCCCGAGGTTCGAGGTTCGAGGTTCACCTCAGAACCCCAAGCTTCCCTCGAAGGATGGGAGCCTAAATCAAAAAGCAAGTAAGGTTCTAAGAACTGTGGAACTTCTTCCTTTCATTTTAGATTCTTCTGTCTTTGCTTGATGGAATTGTAAGTGTAGTTGATTCTGACTAGGTATCCTGGGCTTACATTATCCAGTTATTTTACGTTGGTGTGGAAACTGTCCTGAGTTGATGGAAGGGAACGGAAACTCAGAGTCTGCCTGCTATGGCTGTGTGCTTGGTGTGCCTGAGAGGTGTTGTAATGACGTGGACATGTCCTGGTAAGCACATGGAGGGTGTGTGTGTTTGGCAGGAGGAATATGTGTGTCCTGTCCTGACCTGACTATGTGTGCTTGCGTGGATACAGCCTGGACATGTGCACAGACCCGGTTTGTGTTCATACTCTTCACACGCGTGTGCATATGTGTGTGTGTGGGCCTAGCAGGTTGAACCCCCCCCTCCACATCAGCAGAAGCTAATTATCCAAAGCATCTCCTCCAACATCATCTTTCAGTGCTGATGCTTGACTCCCAGGAGCTCACAGCAGAGTGGAATATATTTTCTGCCATCATAAGGGAGTTAAGGAGAGTAGCTCCTTCCTGAGGGCTCTCCCTCTTCCTGCCTTCCACCCCCTCAAAGCAAAGACATAGCAATGGAAAGTCAGGGCAGCTGGAAAAGGAGAGGACAGCTGAGGAGAGGCCACTGGGGTTCACCCTCTTTTTCGTGCCACCACCCCAGTCAACCCCCACATCCAAGTAAATTATCCACAATTGTTTAATTATTCATATTTATTATTAATAATAGTAACCAGTACATAAATAAAAGCTGTCCTTGGGCCAGTGTGAATATAGAGGGGGGTTGCTAATAAAAAGGGACACCTGATTATTTCAGATGTCCATGCTGCATTGTGCCAGCTTCCTCCAGAACTGCTTCTCTGTGTTGTGTCCCTTTGTATGTGGACCCAAGCAAGGCCGTGGAGAGCTCCTTCTTCCTTAGACAGGCTTCTCCTCCTCCCTCTAGCCCACCTGATAATGACTCATTTTGAATTTGGGCCATCTCCCCTTGGGGCGTAGCACAACCCTCACCTCTCAGCTTTCTGGCAGGTGTATGGTGAACCAAGAACACCTCCTCCCTCCCAGCTTGTTGGGGCAGACGCAGCCAGGGCACCAGTCCTGTGATAACTGAGCTACCTGTGTAAACAGCAGCAGAGGCAGCTTCTTCCTAGGCATTGATCTCTTAAAGGCACAGAGCTGAATCTCTTAGGCTCCCATCTCTCCAAGCAGCAGAGTGTCAGGGATAAAATAACACAGACAGGTATCTTACATGAATGCAATATAGGAGCAGGACCCTGGAAAAATAGGATGGAACATGTTAGGTTGGCTCTTTGGTATCCTTGCCCTTGATATTCTAGGAAGACTTGAGTTAATTTTTTTTTAACCTTAGATCATCAAAGAGAAATGTAATTAGGGAAAGATGGGGGCAAAGTATCACTCACTGTGACATTTAAGGAGATTTAAAACTTTTTCTCCAAGTGCCACTTCACGGTCACAATTATTCTATCCACTGAGAGAGAGGGAGAAGGCTGGAAAATGGGAGTGGGAGTTGGGAACAATTGCTTCTCATTTCCTCTCTGGGCTTGGGGCTCACATTTCATTGCGGATTCATTTCTGGGGGTGTCAGAACTGCCTACCCCCATGTAGGGTATTGGGTCAGGCAGGTTAGGAACTCAGACCTTACCATTGCCTTTGATCACCCACTCTCTTTGCCTCTCCCATGTTCCTTCCAGTGGGGAGGGAGCCCTCTTTGTGCTCAGTTTCCCTTCAGTGAGCCACCCATCATTCTTGCAGGCACCCACTGACCCACATTCTACAGCCCTGGCTGTGGGCACACCTCCAGACCTGCTCCGGCTCTCCTGGTTGTGGATTCTCTCTCTCCATCTCCATGGCGAACTCCTGGAGAGCAGGCATCCAGTGACCTGGTCCCCCCTGTTCCTCCGAAACCCCTCTCACAGTGATGGGCACACAGTAGGTGCTCAGGGTGAAGTTTATAGATACCAGTGGCTAATCTGACTAAGGCAGGGAATTGACACTGTATTCAGTCATCTGTGCCTTACTCTCTGGAAAGGAGTTCAGGGTTGTGGAGGAGAACAGGGAGTTCAGAACACATGCAGCCACCCAGCCTCCCCAGTCCATGCTGCTTGGCTTGGAGGCATTACTTCTCAGTAGTTCTTGCATGCATCCAGCCCTTGTCATCTCCCACTGAAAGCAGGGGAGCAAGACCTGCAGAGAATTCATTGTCTAGATAGAGAGACCAAAGTCACCCCAAGTGAGAAGCCTCAGAACAGCAATGGCAACAGGGGTAAATGTCTTCCAGGCCCAAGAAGCCTCACATAGAAGAAAATAGAAAACAGGGAGAAAACAGAAAACGATCCAAAGTTGGGTGGGTGATCTGGAAGGCGGGTAGTAGCCTTGGAGATGGAGGGGCACTTGTATGGCAGGATGCAGATGGTGCTAGGAAGTCAGAGCTGACTATGGACTTAGACCTGGGCCAGGAGGGAAATAGGCAATGGGTTCTCCAAGATTATCTGGAGACCAAGCTAAAAGCAGAACTGCCATATACATTGGGCTCCCCCCAGCATGAATCTATACCTCTAAATTAAACACCTCTGTGGAGTGAATGCCCTGCCAAGACTGCAGGGCCAGGAGGGCAGGCAGGAGGTGCAGGGTCTCCCCTGCGATCTATGGAGAGGTGACGTGCTGTTTGGGCAAGGAGATGGACTCACATTGCCACAGGACCACCCAAGGGCATAATCCAGCTGAGGGCCAGAGTGAAAAGAGCGGGCTCTGTGGGCCAGAGAAGATAGTGGTCGTGTGGACAATGTCACCCGGGAAGGGTTTTCTGGAGGAGAAAGCCCTGATCTGGCCCTTAAGAAGGGGTGATTTATCCTGAGAAGAGGGGAGGAAGGTCACCAGTTGAGGCAGGGGTGGGAGTTGGCAGGCCAGGAGTGAGCAGTGGGCTATGGATTTGCCAGTGACAGTGAGCAGGAGGCATCCCATTAGATACAGGGTGCATAGGCAAGATGGGGCTTTAAAGGCAGCCTCAGCACCCACAGGTCTTCTCCACAAGCCCAGGATTTCTCTGTTCTTCAATAATTTGGCAAGGGTTAATAAAACAACAGCAAGAAAACCCTAAAAACCTGAGATGAGAACAGAAGAGAAACAATTCCTATTGCAATTCTTTTTCCTTCAGTTAAATCTAGCAGCTGCTAGCTACCTAGACAATGGAAAGACCCTGTTGTCTGTCCTGAGCCCACAGCAGGTCTGGATAGGGGAAGCAAGCCCGTTGCAGGGAGGAAGAGAAGAGGAAGGAGCATGCTGTGTGCTTAGAAACCCAGGGGCTCTCCCAGTAGGGCAGAGCTGTCTTCAGGGGCACGACAAGTGCCAGTACTAGCAGAAGAGGGTCCTCTGAGCGGTTTCCTTGCTGGGTGACCCCTAGGGACATAGTGCCCTGGTCTGCTAGGGACTCCTGAGTCCCTGAGCACTGGCGGGAAATGCTTTTGGAGTCTGTGCCTTTGGTCAGCTCCTTTTCCAGGCTTCCATGCCAACTTGGAGCTTTGCCTCACTTTTGCCAAGGACAGAATGCAAATGGAAGAGCAGTGTGAGAATAAAGGGACCTCAGAGTCACAGCCAGGGACAGCCTGCATAGTGTGGCTGGGACAGCCAGAAGGAAAAGCAGAAGGAATCTGAGCCATGACTTTCCAGGTCCTCAGCTTTCCCTCCTATAAAATGGAAACAGCACTTCCTTTCTTCCAGCCTCCTTTCCTTCCTTACGTCATATTGAAGATGAGACAGTGGCACATCTGTGAGGTCGACTCACAGTTTTCATGTAAAAAAATTATTATTAAGATGAGAGAGTAGATGTTGAGGGTGTAAATGGACTACAGAAAGATGTAGATAAATTTGATGAGCTTGATTGCACTGAGGGGTGAGGAATTGCCTCCTTATCTTCCCTAGAGAATTTGCATTTCTTGAAAAGGACAGCACTCAGTCCAGCAGAAGCAGGCAGCTTCAGCTGTGTTTGAGTAAAGGCAGCAGAATCTGTGTTTTGGAGTCCTCTTCGTAGCTTTAAGTCCTCCCTCTCTTGCTTACTAGCGGTGTGTCCTTGGGCATGTTATTTAATCTCTTTGTGTCTCAGTTTCCTCATTTGTAAAGTCGGCAGAGAAATAGAACCTAGCTCATAGAGCTGTCGTGAAGATTAAATGAGTAAGTGCAGGTAAAGTGCTTAGATCAATGTCCGGGCAGCCAATATTATCGGAACATCACTAACAGGCCACTCGGGGCTGAGGGTCAGGAGCAGCCCCTTCTACTTCCTGCAGAGGAGGCAAGGGTTGCCTCGCTGCTGGGCCTGGTGCCCAGACCTGAGATGGATATCCAGGGATGCCCTGTGCTCAGATACTGTGTGAGTGCTTCTCAAGGAGGTGCTTGGGGAAGGAGGCCTTTAGGGGACATAGGGTGACACCAATGTCTCTCTCTTTTTGGAGCCTGCCCTGTGTGCTGGCTGCTGGCAGTTGGGCCCCTTCTTACCTGAGAGGTGTTGCCGAGGCACATCCTTTTAATTGTGATGTTTTACTAATTAGTTTTTAATTATGTTAATTTATTGTACATGAGCCCTGAGGTTTTCAGACACTGGGCTCACTTTAGAAACTGGAATAGTAAGTTGTGTTTATTATACACACAAAGTTGTGGATAAATATCATTGTAGCATGGCCACCATGTCTCTAATAATGCTGCTGGGTCAACATTTCTACCTGGACTCGCTAATCCTAATATTTCTCACTGCTTCCAGGCTCTGGAAACCCAGCAAACAATCCTTTGCATAGAGTTAAGGAACTCAGTGGCCACAGGCTGTGCAAGGGACATGAAGGACTGAGGTGGCCGGATGGGGCCAGGGGGACTCTAAGTTGATGGGGATTTAGGAAGGTGAGACTTCAGGATTTTTACCCCAGGCCAGGTGTTCAAAGGGCCTAGACCTCAGACTCACTGGTGTGTGTGGAACCGTCCTGCTTCCGGGTCCTGGAGCTGGGTGCAAATAGATCTTGACAAGGAGGCTGGGAGGCAGAGGGTGAGGCTGAAGAGGGCACACAGGTAGGAGCTGAAGGACATGGGCAGAGGCAGGCTTGTGTTCCAAGGGTGGCAGGTAGCCATAGGCGGGGAGTTTGCAGCTGGGCCAGCTCTTAGAAAAGATGAGAAGGGGACTCAGTGCCACATGCAGACTGGCTGATGATGGTATGAAGCGCAGAGTCACTGGTACAAGATCACACAAAGGAGGTGCCAAGTATTTAGGAAGGATGGATGTGAATGGAGAATCACGCCCTACCAACAGTCATGTGCTGAGGGGAGGGGCCCTGTCCTGGTACTGGGAATTGAACTCAGGCCCTTGCGCTTGCCAGGTAGGCATAGTGACACTGAGCTGCATCCCTGGCCCTCAGGGCCCATCTTCTGTAGGTCGTTTCTACTTGCACAGGATGAGGGTTTGCTGCTATTAGGAACATTCCAGAGATGCCACAGGGTTTTAAGAAAATAACACCCCCCCCCCCCCAATTTCCAGATGGTTGCTCTCGTTTAGTAAGTGTAAAGTTTCCTAAAGTGTAAATATAAAGCTGTATATATAAATTTGGGTCCCTTATTAACAGACACATTAACATTAATTTAGCTCATAGTCTATAAATATGATGAAATATTAATTGCTTAAAAATCTGAATATAAGGCTTAACATTCTATGCTGCATACATACACATGCATGGCTTGTGTTTAGAAAGATTCGAACTTTGAGAGCAGACAGATTTTTGAGTCATGCTCTCAGAGCCTCAGTTTCCTCTTCTGAAACTTGGGGTTGATATGTTGCATGTACTTGCCGTGAACCTTAAGAGAGGAAATGATTATGTAGTGCCTGCCACATAGTAGGTACCCATCAAATGTTAGCTATGATCATTGTACATAAATTACTCTCCAGGCATGGTGGTGCATCCCTGTAATCTTAGCACTCTGCGAGGCTGAAGCAAGAGGATTCCAAGTTTGATCCAAGCCTGGGCAACTTAATGACTTGGTGAGACCTTGCCTCACAGTAAAAAATAAAAAGGCCTGGGGACATAGCTCAGTGTACAGGCTCTTGGCCCTTGGTTCAGTCCCAGTACTGAAAAGAAAGGATGTATACATACAAAATATACTAAATCTCCTTTCCAAGTACAAGCTGTTGCAGAAAATAACATTTATGGTCTATGTAATGACAGAGATTTTCTAAGGAAGGATACATTGGGCTTTTTCTGAGAGGTCCTCCCAGTGTTGCTGGGGAGATGAAAGGGATCCACAGTGGGAACTCAGTCCACTCCTTCCAAACTGGAACACATGGGTGAAGTTTCCATCTGGGTGTACATGGGGTGTAGAGGAAGGAAGCCCAGCTCAGGTCGGGGCCTCCATGAAGTTTCCTCAATACAGCAGCTTTGTGATGCATACCTGCGTTCAGGTCACACTGTGTAGCTGCCTGGAACCCGTGTTGTCAGGGGAGCCTGCACCCACACACCTGCATAACCAGACGCAGGGAAGCTCTGCTGGCCTGCATCCTTCCCTGCCCAGAGGGTGGGCAAGCTGCTGTGACTCACTCGCTGGCCCTGTGCTCTCTTGCTGAGTCACAATGTAACTGATCCCTCCTTCAGCCAGGTTTCTGCTCTCACGTGATCCAGAGGAGGATCACTGGGCCAGGCTGAATCCAGACTGGGGCTGGAGTGGGTCTACCTTAGGAGGGAGGAGGAGGCTGTCAGAACCTCAGGGTGGCCCGAGCCCTTACGAGATGCTTCTCACGTCTGTGTTTGAAGGAGGAGGACTGGCTTAACACCCACCGTCACATACATGCCCTCACTGGTCTCCATCAGTGGGCCACCTGGGTAGGGCTTCCTACTTAGAAGCTGCCTCTGCTAAATATTAGAGTGTGATTTTTGTCTCAGGGAATCTCTTTGAAGATGCCCATGGTCCTGGTGCTTCTGGAATGAGGGCACTCACCCTTGTTTCCAAAGTGAGATGTAGGCTTGGAAGATTAAGAAGATGGGGAAGGAGGTCAGAAACGGGCCATCATACAAGAGCAGTGCCACCCATTTGGACCCAATCCTTGTCCCAGAAAGGAAAATTCCTTTCCTACAGACAACACGGGGACTCCAGCTACCACAAAAAATCACACACCACCCTAGTCTGGTGGCAGAGAGTGGAATAAGAGCCATTTCCTTCTGCCATCTTCTCCAATCAACAGATTTGGGGTGGTGTCTGCTGGCCCCTATACCAGCAGTGGTCAGAGCTTCATTGCTCTGCTGTGCTGAAGTCATGTAAGGCTCTTGGTTTCTGTCCCCTCATCTGTAAAATGGGCAGGCAGGCATTTCTTCTTCTATTCCTGAGATAGATTTAGTGAAAAGATAAAGTTCTTGGAAATAACCAAAGGCATTATGATAAGCCCCTTGCCCTGGTCCATCGTGTCTGTGAAGCTGGCACCTAGGTGGTACGAACTTGATTTTGATTTAGACCCCGCCTTTGGGTCTTCACTGTTGCTTTCACATCCAGTCCCAAGAGGCTCCCTGGTCAATCTCATGGCTGTCCACCAGGGCCAGAGCCAAGAGCTTAGGATCTTGTGCCAAGAGTAACTGCCGTGTCCAGCAGCCATCAAACAGCAAAGGGACCAGTGGAGACTTGCTGTGTGCCCTGGGGTCATGGCTTCCCTTCTTCGGACCTCAGTCCCTGATCTCTAGGATGAATATTGTCACCCTTGCTCTGCACACCTTGTGAGGAGAGGCAAGGATCCATCCTAGACAAAGACGGAATTGCTTCCCTAAACACAGGGTGTTTGTTCTATAAATAAGATCCTCTCCCCTCCCAACCTGTTCCTGTCTCTGCTCAGCTTCTAACCTCACAGCAGCCCTGAGAACAGAGGGAGCAGTCTGGCATCACATCCATCCTCTTCCTCCTGATTATTTCTCCCAATCACACTTAATAGCTGCCTGGATTTTGGCTGCAGCCCGGTATGTAATAACCTGCAATTATTGTCCACTTAAGCTGTCCCCAGGGCCTTGTCTGCTGCGCTGCCCAGGCCTGCACCACTGGCCTGCTGATTTCCCTGTCAGAGTCACCTCAAAGGGGAAGAAAGCCCCTAACAGGGCTGACAACCTGTTTGGCAGGGCTACCACCTCCATGGCAGCAGCTTGGCTGATGGAGGCCTCCTCCAGAGATGGGAGCAGAGGTGGGCCCCTCTTGCCACAATATTATCCAGCCTTGGAGCCCCACCTGGACCTCTGAACTCCTCACAGCTTTCCTTGCCCTCTGGCCCCTGCCTCTGTTCACACACTACCCTCATTTCAGCCTTCATGCCTTTGTTTACCCCCCTCAGCTGCTTAGTACAGACCAGCTCCTTAAAGGACATCCTTTCCCTCAGCATGCTTCTAAAGGAGCCATTGGCATTTTACCTACCAAGCTAGTGAAAATCAGAGAGGTTAGGGGCCTTTCTTAGGATCTCACAGCCAGGAAGTGACAGTGAATATTTAAAATCAGTTTGGTTGGTTCCATGGCTCACTTATTGAATTCTATGCTATGCTATTTCCTCTATAACAAGCTCTACCCTGCCTTGTTGTCTGCTGGCTGCCACCTCCCTCAGAAAGATGTCCCTGGCACTGCAGCAACATCAGCCTTCCTGCTCTGAACCTTTCAGCCCTTAGGTCAGCACCAGGTGCCCTTGGTCCTGTGTGGGTGGAGTGTGAGTTCTCCTGCCATTCTGTTGTAAACCAACTCTGTGTGCAGGTCCTCTGCTTCCTGAGGCTGACTTGGGTGTCATGAGCTTGACCTCAGGCTGGGCACTGTTTGGACCATCTCTACAGTGTCACCTGCCTGGCGCTGCTGTTGGTGAGGATGGTGACCACAGAAGTAGATTTCTAGGTTGTGAGTCGTCTTGTGCCACCATTGGAGGATGCTCTTGGATATCTGTGGGCATGTGGGAGGCAGAATCTGAAAGTGTTGGTATTTTCACACCACTCTGAATCTAATAATTGAGTGACTGGAGCTAAAAGTGGGTGTCAATGATGCTGTTTGTCAGGGGGTGGCTATCTTGGCTTGTGTCTGTGTGTGCATGTCTGTGGTGCAGAGAATGGGGTGATGGTGGGCTGAGAGGCCTGGGAACCTCAAGGCTGACATCTGTAGAGCCAGGAGTCTTGCAGATGGTCAGGGCAGAGCCAGAGACTGTGAGCAGGCCAGGGTCAGAAGGGCCTGTCTTGTCTCCGTGGCAGTCAAAGGAGGAGTGGTCCACCCCTCTCCAGCACTGCCCAGGGGACACTCCCTCCCTTCCTGCCCAGTCACCCTTTGCTTGGGACTTCCTCACTGGCACTTGTGTTTTTTCAGTCTTTTATCTTGTGAACAACTATCATCAAGAAGGCTTTGTTGGGAACACTCTGGGGTAGCTCCAGGCCTTCTCCAGCCCACTGGTTAAGTCCAAGGCTGGCCTGAAGGCAAACTGACCTATAGAAGAGCTGTTTCCTCCTTCATGTGCCAGCAGAGAATGACGTGGTATCTGTTCCCTGACTCCTGTGCTGAGGGAAACAGAGGCAGCTGCTTTGTGCCCTGTCACCACCCCCTAACCCCAGCGGCCAGCCAGTGCCTGCCCTCTGCCCCAAGCCTGCCCTGTTCTGCCTTCAGGCTACAAACACCCCTTTGGTGCTTCCGGTGTTTAGCCTTGAGGTGGGAATTCTCAGAAAGAGGCTGGGAGAAGGTCCCTTATTGGGGCAGCACAGGGGAAGGGAGGTGCCAGAACCTGAAGCAGCAGGGGACTTTACACTGAGAAGGTGAAGTAACATGGTGGTCTTTATTTTCCCCAACTGCCATTTTACTTTCCTGCCCTTGCTGTATAGTTTCACCCATGTGGAAGGGAGAAGGAGACTTCAAACCTGCTGGTTTCACATGACTCACTGATTCTGCTATAATCCAGGCTGGCAGGGACAAATGCTCCACCTTTGTAGTTTTTCTCCCCTCTCCACTCTAGCCTAGATGGCATCCAAGGTAGGGGAGTCTTACCTGACCTGTCCACCCAGGGCATCTTGGATAGTACTTGTGGTGTGCGCCTTGGAGCTTCAATGGGCTGCGTGGGGTGTGGCAGCCTGCCTCTCCAGGGGCCCAGAGTCCCCAGGCCCAGGTTCACTGGTGTGCTCACAGGTAGCTCTGGGTCCTAGCTCTTGCTATGGCCAAGAAGGCCATCTCACCCTGACTCTGGGGGCCTGGGATGTACCCTGGTCTCCATTCTCCTCCTGGGTTTGGAGAAGGCAACCTGAGAGCCTCTGGGATTGTCCAGCACCTCGAGCAGGTGGATGGATAGGAGAGAGGCTGGGAGACGAATCTGTTTAAACCCATCTTTCTGCCTAAACTCAATCTCTTTATATATTTCTGGACAGTGGCCTTAGGTTTCCCAGAGCTACCCAAACGGGAAGGGAGCCCAGCTTTATGGCTTTCCACTTGCTCTGAAAAATCTACCCTTATCCCTTTCCACTGCTTAAAGGTTCAGCTCTGAGGTAGGAAGAATGGGCTGGCTGGTGGGCTGTCTTCTGTCCACAGATCAGGGACAGCTTCTGCGAGTCTGTCCCCCCAACCCCTCTTCTGTGCAGGGCACCCCAGAGAGTAGTCCTACAGTTTATTTGCTCTGTGGGTACAGCTTGGGCATGGCACAGGGCACTTGTCACCACTGAGAGCCATTGAGAACTGGCAGTGAGATTTGGCAGAGTCTGCTTAAAATATTTATAACAATAATAAAAGATTTCCCTCTGGGATGGCTTTTAAAACTAGTCTTGCTCATTTGAAGAGTAAATTCTTAGCTACCTAGGATGCTTGACAATCTAAAATGACTCATTTGTTAAGCATTTAGGTTAGTTGGGATTAGTATTTACTAACGTGTAGAAGAGATGTATGAATCGAGGAGGCGCATGTGAGGCTCTGACTGTTGCCATTAATAGAAGCACCCCTTCCACATAGCACCGACCCTCCTGCATGTGTGCATGTGTCCCTGTTTGTCAGGGACGCGCAGGCAAGAGGGCAGGTGCATCTTCTTTGCTGGGGTTCATTTTGTTTTCTTTGTGCTGCTAATGCTTTTGGCCTCTGGGGGTGCTCTCTATATACAGAATTTGAGAAATAGGATGTTTAAGCTGAAAGGAACCTTAGGCATCTTCTAAGCTATTTTTCTCATTTTACACTTTTGGCAATTAACATCTGGGGAGGTGAAGTGATAACTTCTTCAGGGTCAGCTGTAGACCCCACCCCTACTCACTTACTATCAATAGGTGACTGTTTAATTACTGCTTAGTATTTCTGTGTTTTTCTCTCTCCCTCTTTTGTGTTCCTGTCCCAGTCATTCTGTCTGTCTGTCTGTCTCGCCTCCACTCCTTCTTGCTCTGTGCTTCTGGGCTGGTGTAGTGGAGATGCAGGCTGCCTCAGCAGCTGGCCAGACTGGACCCACCTCATGCTGAAGAGGTGGAGGCCCCAGCTTTGCTGTTAGTCAGGAGCCTAAGGGAGCAATGGCTCCCTCCCTGGGGATGTGCAGGGAGGAGGGAGGCAGGGTTGGCTCCACTGTTATGTAATCTGTTTTCAGCCTGATCCTCCTTCCCTGGCTCCCTCCTACAAGGAGCTGACTTTCTCTTAGTGGGAAGAAGGGGATGACCTCCGTGGTGGTGGCATTCCTCCTTCCTGACTCCTTTTCTCTAGCCTGAGTTGTAGCCTCCAGTTAAAATACCTCCTAGGGAAGTTGTACCTGCCACTTGCCTCACAGCCAAAAGGCAAGGGAAATGCTCTTCCCTCTCTAATCTTGGTATCCTGATGCTGAAGTTTGGCTCTCAGTTCTAAACAACAGACTGCAGAAACACCTGTTTTGACTAATCTCATTTTCCACGGAGACTTAGAATCTCTGACGTGGAATAGACCTTTGGTGTCCTCTTTTACTCCCACACTTATTGGAGGAATCCATCCTCTAGAATCCAAACGTTTCTCCAGGATGCCTAGCTGCTGCCAGCGATGGGAGCCTGGCCCTTTACATGGCAGCCAGTTCCTTTAAGAAGTCCTGTCATCGTGTATTTGTTCCAAGTTGCCCCTATCTTGTTCTTTCCCTTGCCGCATGTTTTGAAATCAGTAGCTACCTCTATTTACTCTTTCTACTTCTTTTTCTGTAATACTGGTCTTAGGTCTTCCATCTCACTTTACCAAAATTATTCCTACAAAAGTTATCCATTGGTGGCTCCCTAATGGCCAGGTGCCATAGCCCCTTTAGTCTTTGTCTTAATGCTATTAACCACTTCCTCTTTGCAGGCACCTCTTTCTTTTCCAAGACATGTTCTCTTTGTATACTTATCACTTCCCACTGGATGATCCCAACTGCACATGTCCAGTTCCCTTTTGCTTACTGAGCTCCAGGCTCTTCTTTACTCCTTTTCAAACTCTGCATGAGAAGAACTTCTGACTCAGGATTTTTCTCTTCTCATGAGAGAAAGGATCTCTTCCAATGAAGGTCCGGTTTTGGCTGGTGGCCCGATCATCTACACAGTCATCTCAGTCAGGAATAGAAATATTCATGACCACATCTTGTCCTTCAACCTAGAGATGCTACTTGTCACCAAGTCCTGTTAGTTCCATCCCATTGTCACTTCTCTCCCACCAGCCCCTATTCTGCTTCACACTGTTGCCACAGCCTGCTGACTGATCTCTTTCCTTTGGCTTTGTCTTCCCTGACCCACATATACTTTGCTCTGGACACAGAAAGAATTTTCTAAAACACAGATCTGGTTTTGTCAGTTCCTTCCTTAAAAGCTTTCAATGGCTCCCTATTATTTCCAACACACATTGTACTCTCATCAGCTTGGTATTCCAGGGTCTTCATAACCCACTCTGTCTCATCTGCCTTCCTTTCACCTGTCACCTCTTTCTCCTTGTCCTGAATACTCAGTCTCAGCTCACACCACCTTCCTCCTCATCCTCTCTGCTCCTGTGGGCTCCCTCACTCTGTGCTCTCTCCTGGCACCCTCTTCTCCTTTCTTGCTAGCTCAATGCCATTTATTTTTCACTTTTCTGCCTAAACATCATTGCTGCAGGGAGGCCTTGCTTGTCTGACTGCAGAGGCTAAGATAGGGAAGCCACTGTGCACTCTTGAGGTTCTCTGTACTTCTTATAGCCATTTACACAATTGTAATTGCCTGTTAGAATAGCAATTACTGTTGATTCCTTCTCCTTCCCTGCCACAGTAGACCAAGAGCTCCTCGAGAGCATGCCTATGTCTTTCTTGACCTATTCTATCTCTCAGGTGTGGCACTCTCTGTGAACAGTGACTACTCCTCATCTGGCTGGGGGACTGGGGAGCCTCCAAAGTCCCTCTGAGTCAGCTCTTGATCCCGTAAGTGAGTAATAAGGTGCTGAAGATCATCCGCCCTGTGATGGTGGCTCAATCACATTTGGGTTCAGGAAGATCACCTGGGGAGCGATTTGCAAGATGGAGTGGAGGCAGGTAGTGTCCGGGACCAGGACACTAACAATAGTACAGGACTGAGGGGGTTTTTCCATTTCTATACCATGTGTTTCTCATGGAGACCAGGAGATGGTGGCAACTAGTGTATAATTGAAAATGAACAGAATCCAAGAATAGGCTTATAACAAGCTCAGCTCATAACTGTGAAATGATCTTACTTTATTGTGGGGAAGTTTTCACTCACTTTCTGTTCTTTCTAAATCTTATTTCATTTTTTGGTCACATTAATTCCCACAAGGGTAGAATCCGGAATAGGTTTCTTTATGTTTGGAATAATGTTTCTATCTGGTTAGCTGGTAACTTGTTAATATTATTGGTCTCTGTGATACATATGCAACTTTCAGATATCTTGTGTGGAGCTTTCAATCCTGGGAAGAATAAAATTATGGTTGGAATAGTTCAAAAAGTGGCTAAGGTTCTGAGGTTCAGATTGGCTTAATTGGTAGATTTTCCTAGCTCTAATTTCTGGGTTAGGAACAAAGAGCATGCTCACATGGCTTTGTCTCCCCTGGCCCATGCTCTCCAGCACAGTGACAAGTAGGGGTTTGCTTTTTTTGCTCTTTGTTATACTGGATTCTGCCCCATATCTCTGAAAAAATCTTATAAATCATTGATGAGAATATTTCTATTTTTGTCTTAAATATCCTGGCCAAGAAAGCCTTATGAATACTTTCCAAATCAAGTGCTGGCATAGCACGATGCCTACTCATTGATGGCAGGCCCATTTCATTGTTTTCTCACATCTTGGCTCTGCTGTTTATGGCAGCAATGCCAAGTCTCAGCTTGAGGGTGGTGGAGGCAGGGCTGACCTTGGTAAAGAATACTAAGTGGCCCTTTCTTGGGCGTCAGGTCCCTTCCTTCCTTCCTTGTTCTTCATGACAACCCTATGAGTTAAACTTTTAAACTTTGAAATGATATAATTGATGACTGGTGCTTATTCTCAGTAAGGTTTCCTCCTGTCATCTACCCTGCCTTTCATCCATTCTGTGCCTAGAAATTCAACTAATTTGAAAATCAACCTCCACTTGGACATATGATGATCAAATGTGAAAGAGACCCTCATATGCTACATTGGCAACTCCATTCAGTCCATGTCCCTCTTGTTTCCCATTGTAGTCCAGGCACTACCAAAGGACCTGGCTCATGGGAAGTACTCAGTAAATGAATTGAGAACAAATCAAAAGCCTAAAGGATTAGATGCCCTATGAGTTGGACCTTCTGCTCTAAGAACTGTCTGGATCTCATCCCTGAAGATGGTCAATGTAGAACCTTCCAGAAGCTTGAACATTATGACCTATTGAGAAAGTAAGGTGGTCTCAGTACATCTTTCCTGATAATCCTCAACTTGTTGGGATTTATTTTTACTTTGGTTTTTCCTCAGTGTTCCGATTAGTAATCTATATTACCTGTCCCTGGCTCAGGAAGTGTGCCTTCTGGTTCTCTTATCTGAGCAAGTCTTGTATTCCAACCAGAGTAGAAACATCTGGAGGAAGAAACTATCCGTTTATTCTGTAGCAAAAGTGTAAGGCTCCATGCAGCAGGCGTTTAATAAATGGTTTCCAACTGGTTGATTGAATGAATAGGTCTTGAGCCTGACATCCACTTTTATTTTTAACGTTAAAGGTTAGAATCTAAACTCCAGAAAGAATGAGCGGTGTAGTTTCACTCCTCTTTATCATGACTTGCATAGCCCTTGTCTGACAGCACGAAGTGTTATGGATTTACACAGCTTATTTAATTGTACAGGTACACAGTAGGAAAATTTTAGATAAATCAAAATTATCCAGGAGACTGGGCAATTGTTATTATGCTTCACAATTAGATGCTTCAGAGAATTCATTCCTTGATATTTTGATGATTGCTTTGATGACATACTTTCTTTGTCGTGGTTTACATGACAATGGGAAATGATAAGCCAGGAGCTCTGGAACTGTCCATCAGTCCAGTACCAAATGCGTGGAAGCTCACCATGATCAATGATGGGCTAGCTGCCATCAGTGCCACACTCCTTGTCCCTGAGGAGCTTATAGTGCTGGGCGAGGCAGATGTATGCCTGTGGTTCAAGGCCAAATATAAATATTTGGACACATAGAGAATAAAAGTATTACTAAAAGCACCTCATGAAGAAGGAATCATTTGGAGCAAGTGTTGAAGAAGTCTGATTTTACAAGCCAGAACTGCACTGAATACCTAGGAGGTGCTCCAAAAATGTTGTTGACAACCTGGGCAAAGACAGAGGGAAAGGAAACACAAGAGAGTGAGAGCGTAAGGCTCATCTTGGATGCAGTGAGTTGTATTCTGGGTCTGCAGCACAAGACTGAGGCATCTGAGCCAGTAGCTGGGGGCAAATCTGATTGGTTGATTGGAAGCTAAGCATGAAAGTCCTTGAGGTGAGTAAAAGACTTTAGACTTTAATCAGAAGGCAAAGGGTGTTCTTGAACACAGATGGGAACACAACACAACCTGAACTGTGCTTCAGTAAGTAGAGGCAACATTGTTGAAGGCTGTGTCAGGATGGAATGGGCTGGAAACAGAGGAAATACTTGAGAGCCAATTATAGATGACGGGGCTGGCCTGGGTAGTAAGGTCATGAACCCCAGTAGGAGCTGTGAGTGGGAGAGGGAATTTAGGAAGATGGAGCCTGCAATTCTGGAGGCTGCTTTCATCGCGGTTTGTCCTGAAAGCCTCTGTTTCTTGTCACCCTCTCCCATCACTCTCTGTTCTACAATGCTGCAGTTTTAGTCTGATTTGTAATCTCACAGCATAGGAGATGAGGGAATGGGCTTTGGAATAGACACCTGCATTTGAATCTGACTCTATGACCATCTGTCAGTCATGACCATCGGCATGTTACTTATCTGCTCTGAGCCTCAGGAACCAAGCCTGTGGAGCTGGGCTGAGCATAATGTACCTCCCAATTTTGTTGTATGTGTTAAATGCAATCATACTGACCAAATGTTTAGTGTTGTTTCCAGGGTATAGGAAACTCCCAAGTAGACAGTCAGTATCACGAAGACACTTTAGCTCCCTGTTGTCATTACTTCCTCAGGCACCAGTGGTCAGTGTGGGAGGGTCCTTTTGTAGGTCCTGCCTGCTTAACTTGTATGGAGCCACCTGCCTCACGAGTGTGATTGAGAAACACAGATGTCCTCCTAGCCGCATCTTCCTGTCTGGTTTCTGACCTCTCACATCAAATGCTGCTCATTTTACAAGTTGGCACAGAGGGGGACAGAAGGAGATGATAAGGTGCTCCCGTTTCTATTTGGAACAATTTGTTAGAATCACCCTGTACAGACCTGGAAGACAAAATAATACATGGCTTCTGTCCTGAGAGAGTTCTGCTGGTGGAGAAGAGAGGCCCTACATAAATACAGGACAATGAGGCAGGTGATCAGGAAGGCCAGATGCAAGGCTGTGAAGCACCCCAGGCTGGGTTGGCACCCATCAGGAGACTCTCCAGAGCCTCAGGGAGGCGGCAGGCAGGCGTGGGAATGCAGTGTCTGGCTTCCCTGGGGGAAGCTGTTTAACAGCTATCTTGTCAACCTTAGCCATGGGCAGGAGATGGGGTTGCAGGTGATGCTCTGAGCTGATGAAATGAGAAACTCTTTGACACTGAAGACCTTTCTCAAAAGTAAAAATGAAACAAAAGAAAACGATGACGTTGAATATAAGTGAGTGTTGAGTCACACTATGGAGGCTTCTTCTGGCTGAATAGGTAGCTGGAAATGGTTGAAGTACATCGGTTAAGAAGTTGGTGGCTCCCTGGCCAATCAGTGTAAAAATCAGTTATGAATAAGGCAGAAGGAGGGGGTTGGTACCCTGGACGGTTTGAAAATTTAAACCAGGACAAGGTTCAATTGGGAAGTAGGTGTGTGTTTTTAAGCCTCACATTGTGCTAGGGTATAGTTGCTTTCTCCAGCTGGGGAGCAAAAGGGTGTCTTCAGGCCTCGGCCCAGAGCTGGAGGGGCAGAAGGGACACTGCTCAAGGGCCCACTTTTGAATCTGAGTCTCTTTGGCATCACATCAAAGGTGTCTTAGGAAAATGGAAATTGAGGCTCAGTACTGCTCTTTCCTGCTTAACTAGGATTCTTGAGATCAGAGTATGTGCTTTGGAAATTTGACTGTTTTTCTGGTTTGCTTGCTTGCTGGCTTGATTGATTGATAGACTGCTCTGGTCTTCAGACAAGATATATTTTGAATTACTTGGCAACATTTAAAAAATAAGAGTCTTTGGAAAGTTTGGACACCATAGGCCCCAATTCTTGGGCTGAATGGAGAGGGACCACATACTTTGCAGTTATGTCCAGCTATCTTTTCACTTTAGGCTGCCTACCTGGTCTTCTCCACACTGGGGTTGTAGCCCTAAGGTGGTCAGCTGCACCACAGATAGCTGAGGGTACTGTTAGGTTAACAGGCTTGAGGTGTGATATGTACCTCAAACTACCACCTTTGCCAATCACAACCAGTTTTCTGAAACCAAGGAAATCATCTCCCACCTATTTCAAGCTTGCACAGTCCCTGTTTTTTTCAAAGCATGCATGTGATCCAGCAGCCAACGGATTTGGATAGCGGAGAGAACAGGGCTGTGTGTGGCTAGGATCAGGGCAACCTTAAAAGGGGAAAGTGTCAACTTTAAAAAGTAGTTCAGATGGCAGAGTTGGTGGTCTTGGGGGTCATCCAGACCAGTCCTAGCTTGGGAGTTTATAGAAAGATATGGTGAACTTATAAAAATGGTCCTTATTTGAAACCTTGTTGAGTTGTTCAGATATAAATTCTCTAGCAACTTTACCCCTGTGGGGAAAAAATTGCCCACCTCCCCACCCCAGAGCCACTAGGAACTTGGAAGAAATGGATGTACATGTAATTCCATTTGAACATATTTTTTTTTCAGTAATGTTGTTACTTAAAAATTTATGAATGTAAATACTTATTAATTATAAATTGTTGATATTATATGCATAGAGACATTAAAACATGGAACAAAGTCATATGCTTTCAGTGGGAAAAAAAGAGATCTTTATTTAAAAAGCCATCTCTTTTCTAGAACATACATCTGTTAGGATTAGACCAGGGGACCTTCTAAAGCCCTGAGCTCTGAAGCTCCATGTAAATGCATCTTCTTAGTTTCCATCTAGTCAAATGGTTAAACAATTCTGCAAAACTCCGTTCATCGGTTATGCTGTCTCTAGCTGTGCTCTAACATCGTACTAAGAATTGCATTTTTCTCTCTCCTGACTTAGATTTAAATCTTGCAATCACTGCTGGGAAGTGAGCTGTATCATCCTGAGAAATCAGACCATAGAGACAGGCCTGCAGCTGGCAGCCTGGGTCATCTTTAATCGCTTAACCCTTCATATCAAAGAACGGCTTGTAGCAGCGGATTCCTTCTCCAGAATTTCCCATGGCAGATTTTCTCAAGGAAAAGCTGTGAGTTAAAATGAAACAGAGTGTGTACTGCAAAAAGCCTTGCCTTGTAAATTGACTTGGTGCCTACACACATGGCTGATTTTATGTGTATCTCCATGTAACTCTGTCCTTGTGGGTATGTGTTTCTGCTTGGGTAAATATATGACTGTGGTGTGCATGTACACTTGCTTTTGTATGAATATATGTGATGCATCTTTATGTGCATGTGTGACTGTGTGTGTGGATGCTAGTGGATATGTCGTGTGTCCATGGAAAATTCTTTCTTGTGTTGTAAAATAAGAGTCAGGCTATTCAAAGCAAGCAAAGTAGGTTCTTTAAAAAAATGGATAGAATTATTCCTATCTTCATCTTTGTATTAGTGTCCTCCTACCCATATTGTGGGCTTAGCTGTGTGCTTTTCTTTAGTCAATGGCACATTTCTAAATGAGACTCAAACAGGGACCTAATTAATAATTTTACATCGAATTGTCTTCTTTTACTCTTCTTGGAAACCCTCAATCACCATAATCGATGTACCTGGGTTAGCCTGCTGGAAACATATGGCCCAGTCACCCTGTCACCACCGACAGCCACCAACTGCCAGACATATGAATAAGGGCATCCTAGACCTAGCAGTTCCCATCCCATTTGCAAGATATGCAGCCCTCAGTGTGAGTCCTGGGGAACTCAGGAGAAGAGCTACTTCCTGAACCCAGCCCAGATTGCCCACCACAATAATACATGACTGTTTTTTCAAATTACCAAATTTTGAAGTGATCTGTCACACAGACAGAGCTAACTAATTGATCTCATTGGTGATAGAAGGAAAATATCTCTCTACTGGAGGAAAGAATGTTTGGTGAGAATTAACGGACATTAGTGTAGGAAAGGATGTAATTCTATTTTTAAACATTCTTTATAATCTCGATCTCACTTTATGAGTTAAAAAAACAGCAATGAACTTGTATTTGAGGACCTATCATTAATTCTCTCACAGGAATGCACACTAGCAAGACAAGTGTGGCACAAAATGACAGTGCCAGGATGCTCCAGCAATACTTTATTAAGGACATGGAAAGAAATCTGTCAATCCATTTTATGTTGCCAACAACAATGCCAAAAAGTTATAACTTATGAAGGAAAGAAGTTAGTTTTTGCTCGTGGTTCTGATCCAAGCTGGAGGAACAGCATCTTGTTATGGCCTTCTTGCTGCCAGAGTCCAGATAGGGATTTTGTGCACCCATGCATGTGTGTGTGTGTCCTCTGATTTCTCTCTCTTTATCTGTTCTTTCTTCTCCCCCCTCATTCATGGGAATTGAATCACGGAGGCTTCACCCTGATGACCTTTTTTAATTCTTATCACCTCCCAAAGGGCCTACCTCTAAACACAATAGCTGAACCAAGTTTTTATTCCCTTAATACCTTACAATGGATGTCAAACTCCAACATGGATTTCAATGGAGACAAATCATATTCAACCCAGAATAAAAACCAAAGAGAAGCAAACTCAGGGAGAAAGCTATTCTACATAATCTGCTGTAGAATCTATGGCATGGTCTCTGGAAGTGATAGGATTTATCTCATCTTGGCTCCCAGTCTGACTCTACCAGGTGGGCATCTCTTCAGCATTGATTGCTCAAGGGCTCACCCCAGGCATTTTGACTCCTTGAAGAACAGTTCCTATAAAATTAAGCTTTGAGAAAAATAAGATTCTCTTCCCTGCCTGAGGCCTGCCTTTTGGGAACTTGCCACCTCTTTGCATAATTGACTCTAGGGATGATTTTCCCTCTCCAGGGAGAACACAGGTACTCCCAAGGACAAGACCTTTGCCTTGCAGACCACAATATGATATTAGGATACAGTGATTAGATTGCTCTACTTATTATACAGAAACAGAGGTTGAGTGAGACAGTTCTGTATGTGTGTGTGTGTGTCCATAGGTAAATGCAAGAACACTTACAGGTGTGTGCACATAATTTTGCAGTTCCAGCTCTAGTCCTACCTTACAAGAAATTCCTAGTTGATGTGATTAAGGAGGTTTAAGATAAAATTCATGTACCATTAATATCAATACCTTGAGTCTAAAAGATACTTTATTTCATAATTCTCTCTTAAAACATAGTAACACCCATTAATACCCTTGTTATTAGTTAACATCCAAGTAGAAAATAGCAGAGTTAAAGCAGGGGGTAGATGTTTATGGACTGTAAGAGGACTCTGATGAATATGTGGGTACCAATTATTTATTATATTTCATACTTTAGAGTTTGTCCAGGCCTAGACCTGCCCAGCCTTCTTAGAAATAAATACATCTCACACATTCCTCAAAAGCATGTACTGCATCAAATAGGTCAGTCTCAATGTGGCTTGCATCTTTGGGGTACATTTATAGACATTATGTGTGGGAAAGGAATAAGGTAAGACAGAATAGGGTTAACAGCATTGTCATTATTATTAATATAATTAGCACGAAATAAACTAGACTTTTAGTAAGTGCTAGTTATTATACTAGGCCCTACTCATAGGTACATATTATTATGACTGGTCTGTTTTCCAGATATGGAAAGTGAAATGCTTAACCGGAAAGGTCACGATCATTTCTAGGTGCTGGCGTCAGAACTAAAATTTGAATATAGCAGGTCTGTTTGATACTAAAACACAGTGTTAATAAAAAATAGATAACCCACAGTATTATGGTTTTAGATCTAAAATGTCTCCACAAAGTCTTATGTGTTCAGAGGTGGGGATTCTGAAAGTGAATTGGATCATGAGGGCATTATACTCATCAGGGAACTAATCCATTGATGAGTTTGTAACTGAATGTGCTATTAGGAGATGAAGCCTGATTAGAGGAAGTGAATCACAGGAAGTGGGACCTGGAAGGGTGTATTCTTGTCTCTGGCTCATCCTTTCTGTCTTTCTGTTTCCTGTCTGCCCTGGGGAGAGCAGCTTTGTTCCACCATGTGCTTCTACTATGCTGTTTCTGCCATGGAGCCAGTTTACCATGGACTGAACCTTCTGAAACCATGAGCCAAAATAAATCTTTCTTTAGCTTGCAAGTGTTGGGTACTTTTTTCTCAGCAACAGGAAAGTGACTAATACACATTGCTTTTATTTTTATTTAGTTTTTTTTAGGACATTATTTCAACCATGCAGAAAATTTCAGAGAACAGCACAATATATGTCCATGTACTCACCATCCAATTTCATTAGATCTTAAAATTTCGCCACACTTGTATTATATTTCAGTTTTTAAAAAGTTGAAATATTTGTCTTTTAAAATTTTATATGCAGACATTCTTTGTGGAGTCTCAATATTAATTTGGTGGATTACAATTGTCTTTATTTATGATTACATTTAATGAATAGAAATTTTAATTTATTTACATTTAATCAAACATTTGTGGTGAGCTTTTTAGTCTTTAGGATAATTTTTTGTAGTTATTGATTTGGGCATTCTGTTTCTTTTGTTTTCATTTATTATTAAATTTAGTAATTAAATCATTCCTTCATTTGTTCAAGTAATATTTATTGCATGGAAGTAGTTTTTTTAAAAAGATGTGTTTTTTAAAATAAAATAGAGTACTACTCAGCCATAAAGAATGAGTAACTAGAGACATTTATAGCTAAATGGATGCATATTGAGGCCATACTCTTAAGTGAAATAAATAGAACAAACGTGTAAATACTGAATAGTTTCTCTGGTGTGAGAAAATGAAAATGTAAATAAGGATTAAAATGAATAATTTATAATGTTAAATACTAAGAAAAGATCCAAAGGGGTAGGGAAAGTGGGAAGGGTAGGGGAAAGGAAGGAAGGGAAAGGAAAAATGTGAGAAAAGGAAAAAATGGAAACAAAGTCTTGGTAAATAGGGAAGGGTGGAGGGGGTAAAGGGAGGGCAGGGGAATGGGGAAAAAATAAGAACCAAGATACATCATGTAAAGGTACAAATTCCAAATGAGAAATGTAAATGTATTGTATACCTAAAATGTACCAATAAAAGAATTTAAGGAAAAAAAAAAGAGAAAAATCAAATAAGCACTAATTCAATTGTAATGGGGGACCTCAGTATGTCCCTGGCACAAATAAATCAACTAGACAAAAAATTTAACAAAGTCAACACACAAAAATCAATAGCATTCCTGTACACCAATATTAAACTTAGTTATGGTTTGTGTCTAGGTGTCCCCCGAAAGCCTCATGTGGTCATAAGTTGGGTTTTTCAGAGGTGGTTGGATCTGGAGTGTGTGATATTGAGTGATTACTAAATTAGTCCATTGATTGGTCTGGCGTAGTTCTGGGCAGAATTAAGGGTGCTCCATGCTGGGTGTAAGTGCTATCTGGCCTAAGAGTGGACAGGGTGGATAAAATATAAAGTCATAAGGGATAGAAAGAGGGTCAGGGATCACTTGCTTGCTGCCATGCTGCTGCCTGCCTTCTGTCTGTCCTGTCATGGACTGTTTATCTTCTGCAGTGCCCCTCTGCCATGCCTCTCCTCCTTGGTGCCAGCCAACTTTGGACTGAAACCTACAAACTGTGAGCTGAAATAAACCTTTCTTCCTTTAAAAAATACATTGAAATACAAATTATATATATTTGTGGTGTTCCACTGATGGTTTGAAATATTGTACACTGTGGAATGGCTAAATAAAGCTAGTCAACTTGTCCTGTGATAAGTATTCTGTCCCATTATTCTGTTGTCTATTGCTGTGCTAGTATCACACTCCTGTTTTATTATTAATATGGGCAGGAAACATCTCTTCCTCTTATTCTTTAATTTTGTCTTTAGATAATCTTGAGTTTGTACTCTTTCATATGCATTTTAGGATCATCTTGTACAGTTCCAAAAAATCCCAGTCAAAGTTTGGATTGTAATTACATTGAATTTATATATATTAATTTGGAAGTTCAAAATATACCTTTATGTAGTCAAGTCTTCTCAACCATGAATATGGTATATCTTTTCATTAATTTAAGTTTATTTTATGTTTCTTAGTAACATTTGAACATATTCCCTATTAGTTCTTACCTAGATTTTAAAGTTTTATCTTTTAAGCTTGTTATTATAAATGAGATCATTTTTTGGTATTATTTCTACAAATTAGTGTCTAGGAACACTATTAGTTTTTAAAAGATTATCTTCTGGGCATAAGGCTTATAAATTAAGGCTTCATTAATTTGTCATTTGTTCTCCTTATTTATAGGTGCTGTTAGATTTTCTACATGTACAAACATAGTACTACAAATTTTCTATCTCTCTTTCCAATTTTTATACCATATTTTAAAGATCTTGTTATTATTTCTTGGCTAAGATATCTAATACAAACTTTTTTGTGTGCTTATTTAGAAAGTCATATGATATTTCTTATCCTTATTGGAGCATCCTTATATTCTTTTGATAAGAATATTTGCTTGCACTTCAAAACTATAGTCCTAAAGCTTATTTTAGGAATTTTTTATATCTGGGCTATAAGAATGGTTTCCAGTGTTCTTACTTGTGTTATCCTTGTCATATTTTGGTATAAATGAAATGAGATGGACAACTTTTCCCTATTTTTCATCTCTCTCAAATATTTTAAACAAGATATAAATTATTCATTTTTTATAGATTTGCTAAGTTACCTGTAAGACTGTCTGCATCTGGTGTGTTATTGTTTGTTTTTAGAAGGAGAGGGGAGGAGATTTTGATAACTGATTCAATTCTTCAATAGTTCTTAATAAGGCTTTCTATTTCTTCTTGGGTCAACTTTGGTAATTCATAATTTTCTAGTAAACTTTCCATTTCATATATATTTCATATATATTTTGTGGTTGCTTCCAGCTGGATATAGATTTTGAGGCTCTTGTTCTATAACTCACATCTGGCTAGGGAATCTGTGGTTGTCTGATCTCACTTTCTAGCCACCAGTCTATGATTTTCATTTTTTCTCTCTAGTTTCACTGTCAAATATCTTCATGGAGTTCTTGCCCCAGCAGCAGCCTACTGTTTTCCTCTGGTCACTTTTCTCTCAGATGGGCGTTCTGCCCCAGTCCTGGCACTGTAGAGGGATCAAGCTGGTTTCCTGTTTCACTTGGGCTCCTTGGGTCTCTATTAACTTACACAAGTTGAATTCCACTATGACAACCATTACTTTCAGCTTTGGGGCCTAGGACACCCATGATTCCACTCAGCCCTTCGATTTTCTGCTCTTTCTCTGACCCATACCAATTGATATATTGTTTTTGACATTCACTATGCTTTTTTTTTCTTTTAAAATTTCAACTGCTGGTAGCAGAGAAGGTGGTTAGAGAATTCATGGAGCCATCTTACTGGCAATTCCTCAGCATCCTGCTTTTACCACTAGGCTAGACTATCTCTTTAATTAATTATTCCTCCAGGCAATATCTAACCATCTATCCAGGAAACTGATGAATTCTTCAATTTCTTTCTCACTGGATTGATGCTGGTGAAGCTCCATTTGTTTAGATTATCCTTCCTGTCTAGAACATAAATAGGACAGCAAGTAATGAAATCAGTCTATGATGGTCCATAGCCCTTCCATCTTAACCCTGACATACTCAAGTTTAGAGACGAGGAAAGGGAGGTTCAAGGAGATAAAATTACCTGGTCAAAGTTTCTCTAAGTATTAGAAGAGACTGGAACACCTAGTTGCTCTGATTTTAAACCTAATGATTTTTCTATGGGGACAGTGGTTCTCAGCTTTTGTAACACATTAGCAACATCTGGGGACATTTTTAACTCACCAGGTGCTTTCTGAGGCACAATGAGGTCAGAGGGCCACCTCACTGGCTGATGTTCTTTTTCCTCGTTAGGCTGCCATTCACCCTCTGTGACTTTCTTTCTATGAGGGACATTGACCCTATAGGTCAACTATATGAGGTGAGTCATTATTGCTCTCTCTGTCCTTGTTCTATTCCTTGAGTCCCTGCCACCCCAGTCTTTTTGATAGAATTTTCTGAATAAGATATGTGTTTTGTTTCTTCTTGATTATCATTTTAATAATGTTACTTTTAATTGCCCATTTAAAAATAATTCACATCATTTTTGTTGGTAAGTTTGTGTGGATAAAATATACTTATATACAAACATACCAAAGGGGCATGAACACTAATTAAGGACATAGTATAGTGTTTATTTGCACATAGTATAGTGAAATGAATAAACGCACAGTTCTTAGAATTGGGTTCATTTTGGGTCCCTGACACACTGTCTGTGTATGGTCCCCTTTTCCTTGTGTGTTAGTACTTATGATGTCATAAGAGAACATGTCGGCCAGAGAAGCCAGACACTGGCATAATCGGCCCACACTTCTGTGAGGTTTTCTAACTCATCACTTATTTCCTCCAAGGAAAGCTTAGTCACTTTTCTGAATTTTGTACTCATCTGCTTTAAAACCTAGGTTTACTGCGCATGTGTATTTTTAACATTATATTGCTTGTTTTTAACTTTTTAGAAAAGAAAATCATTTTACTTTTAGTCTCCTGAAACTGACTTTTTCAACAATTTTGTATTGTTCAAAGTTAGCCTTATTATTGTGTGTTAAGGTGTAGCTCATTACTTCTGAGTGTCTCACAACATTTTATTGTGGAATACACTAGAATTTAGTTACCCATTTGAAATATTTTCAGATTTTTGCTTCCAAGAATAGTGCTGTTCTGAGTACTTTTGTATTTCCTTCCTGGTGCATATATATAGGAATTTTTCTTGCATACATACCCAGAAGTGGAATATGGGAGTTGTGGGGTATATGATCATTTGACTTTATAAGATAATGTCTACTAGTTCATGATGCGATTATCTTCCTTAATTCTGCCAATCAAATGGTTATCAAGAACATCACATAGTGTATGTCCCTCTTATTTACTCAAATGTTAATTGATCATATGAATTTTCTGTGTAATGATTGCTCATGTCTTTCTTTCTCTTTCTTTTCATCATTTTATCTGGCCTTTTCTTACAGATTTAGAGTAGTCCTTTGTATGATTTTATACTAGTCTTTTTTTTGAGGGGGTTTGCACAGGTTGAATACCTCTTATCCAAAATGTTTATGGTCAGAAATGTTTTGGATTTTGGATATTTTTGGATTTTGGAATATTTGGATCTTGAGAATGAAGACTCAAGCCTACATATAAAACTTATCTATGTTTTATATACATCTTATGCAAGTAGTTTAAAAATAATTTTATATAGTATTTTTAATAATTTATCACAAGGGCTCATGGTGTAGAATTTTCCATTTGTGGTGTCATATTCATTCTCAAAAAGTTTCTGATTTTGAAGCATTTTAGATTTCAGAGGTTAGGAAATTCAACCTGTTTATTCTATACACATATTTTTTCAATTTGTAATTTATCTTTTTCCATTTTGGTACTTTCTGATCTTTCATCTGATATCCTTTTCCATTTAAAATTATGAAATTTCTCCAAAACAAAACAGACTCTTGACATAGCCCTGTTTTAAATCACTTGATTTATCTGCAGTCTGATTTCTATGACCTCAGGTAATTGTATGTTAAACATATGGTGGAGGAATATTTCTAAGGTATTTCTTTGCACTTCAGTAGGGAGATTCTGAGGCTTTCAACTGTGACTTGTCAGTAGGAGAATGTATCTGAGCAGAGTAGCCGCCAGCCCTCAACTCACACCTGTCTACACCCAGCCCTTCATGGGGAAGTTCAGAAAGTTCAGAATTATGTCTTACGGAACTCTTCTGAAATACAAGTCCCCAGAAAACCTTCATTTTTCTCCAAATAGTAAAACTTCCATTTCCTGATAGTCACAAAGATAGGTTTTGGTGTCATAATGCTTTCTCTGTGTGCTGCTTTGCAATCAGAGTTTTCACTACTCAATGGATCCATCACGGAGCAGCACATTACTGCAAACGTGTATCCGTTTGCCTCTATTATTGTCATAATCAAAAGGCGGGGCTACAGTGAAATATTTGGTTCATGCATGCATATCTGTTATCTGAAGGGCCCTTTAACCTAAATGGTGTGCTTTCTGTAATGTCTTTGGTTAATGAATGGGTCTGTGAGGGCCTCAGAGCAGTGCAATGTGGGAAGAATGCTATAATTTCTTTTTAACATGCAGGAATTCTGAATACGAGAAAATGCATGCCAAATTTTATTGCTTCTAAATCTGAATAATTGTATTTCTGGGCTGTGCATCTGGGTAGATAATAAAGCCACAAAACAATTTAATGAAACATATAAAAAATAAAATGACATTACTAAATATTATAATATGAAGAAACTATTTTTTGCATATTGTCACCTAATCTTTCAACCATATAGCAACAAATAATGCAACCATAATTGAAAGTTTTATTATCCATCTGAGTAAATTGAGCTCAAATTTACCTTGTTCTCGTTAGTTGGTGGGCAAGCCCATTGGGGTTACTGACAGGATTTCATTTTCGTGGTGGATTATTTTTTCCTCCTTTTCTATGGAATCTAAAGTGGTCAATAAATAGCCCTGCTGCATAATCGATTCTGAACCCAGCTCTTCAGAAAGCCACTCCTCGGCAGCCCTATGACCCATGCTGGAAGCCAGCCCTTGTCTACTAAGTTTCAGAATTTGGCTGCACACACACCACGGGCCTTCCTGGTCCTAAAGCCCCATATACACACCACGTAGCCCAATATCTCTACTCCCTGGCATGTGTCATGTTTCCCCATTCTACTCAGGGCTCAGGAAGGGAATATTTTAACTGCTACGAGAGGAATTCAATTGGATTTCTGAAGTGGCAATTGGAAATACATTGAATGTTAATAGACTGGAGAAATGATCTCTCATTCAAAAGGTCTGCAGACTGCCTCCATGGGCTGGAAGGAGGTGGTAGCAACATCAAAGGAAGAAAACCACTGGTATTCTAATCTTGACACCCATACATTAGATCCTTATTTCTGTAGTGGAGGCTGGTGTATTCTCAGGTCAGGCTTTGGGGCTTGGGGAATATCATGCACTGGGAGAAGACAGCATATCTTCCTGAAGAATTTGAAGCTCCATTACTTTCAATAGCAATGTTAAATCAGGCTTACTATAAAATATTCAGCCTTTTCCTGGAGCCTGGGCTGGGAAAATGTGTCTACCTTGCTGTTTTTGTGCTTCCAAGGGCACATAGTGAGTTTCTGAGATTGCTTATTCTGGGATGCCTGGATGTGTGCGTGAGGATGCCTCTTCATCGGATAGATTTGGGCAACCCACAGCAAGGAAGCCTAGGTGCCAGCAATGGCACTCTTCTTTCTTTCTGTTGGGTGCCTTTCTTTCGTATATCTGCACCAGGGAGAATGAGTTAGCAGGAGGAACTAGCATCAGCAAATGGCTGATAAAATAATGTCAGGCTTCAACAAGAAGTAGTTTGGGATTTTTGTCTCTTTCCTTTCAAGGTCCTAATGTGCTTAAGTGCCTGTATCCAAACTCTTAGCATAGACCTCTACCTCCAAATGTGAGAGGGTAGGTGAGGAAGAAGTCCCAGCTCCATCAGCCTTGTTGCCTACAGAATATCACCAATGAGTCCAAAGTTTCCTTCACACATTTCCCCTCCCCACCTAGAGCAAGTCTCCAGGTCCCTCAGCAAATGTGCCCTCTTTGTAGCTTTGTAATGTATTTTTGAAAAGAAGAAGTATAAGGCCAATTTTATCCTTTATCAAGATTTATTTTGCCTATTTGGGGTCCCTTGAGATTTATATGAAATTTAGAATGGATCTTTTTTTTTCATTTCTACACACAGTTTTATTGAGGTATTTTGGTATTAACTGTGTAGACACTTTGGGTGGTATTTGACACCTTCACAAAACTAAGGTTTCCCATCTATGAATATCAGATTTAAACAATTTATTTCTGTCTTCTTTAATTTTTTTTCAGCAATACTTCATAGTTTCCAATATTCAAATCTTTTTCCTCCTTTGTTAAATTTTTTACTAAGCTTGGGAATCAAATCCAGGGAGTGCTGAACTACATCACCACTTCTTTTTATTTTTTTAAATTTTGGGATAAGGAGTCCCAAAGTTCCTAAGTTGGAAACTTGTTCAAACTTGTGGTCCTTCACCCTCAGCCTTCTGAGTAGCTGGGATTACAGACATGTGCCAGTGTGCCTGGCTTATTACTAAGTTTTAAAATAATTTTTTTGTGTTTTTGTAAATGGAATTTTTTCTTATTTGTTTTTTGGATTGTTCATTGTTAGTGCATAGAAATGTGTTTTGTATCCTGTAATTTCTTAAATTCATTTACTGGGTCTAACAGGTTTTTTTTTTGGTGGACTTCTTTAGGGGTTTTGACATAAGATCATTTTAGCAAGTATTCAACAAATCCTCTTTAATTTGTTCAGAGGCTTTCTTATCTCTCACCTCCACTGACTTTCCTTCTGGCATCTACTTCTGCCCTCAGTGGAGTGTTCTTTGTGTCTAGTTGGGCTACTTCTCTGATTAATCAATTGCAGTGGCTCCAATGTCTTCTGGTAAGCTCAGGGAAATGTCCCAGTTCTTTAGTGGGGTTTGGAAGGTCCTTCGGGGATCTGGCCTTGGCTCTAGAAACTTTGGAATATTCCAATTCTTTGAACATTCTCTTTGCCTCAGGCCCTTTGGACTGATCCCCAGCCTGTCTCCTGTCTCTCCACCCCTATCTCTGGGTCACTGTGTCAGAAAGCTTTTTTTGGTCTGATATAACTCAGGAAACCACAGTATACGGCCCTGTGAAACCCTATGGTATTCTTTTTGTATGTCCCCCTAACTAGATTGTGGTCCTCACATATAAGGATTCTGGCTTTCTCCTTAATGTATCTGCAATGCTCAACATAATTATAGGCATGGAGAAAGGGCTCAGGAAGGACACATGATATGTAGCATTGGAAAGGAAGTATCCACTCCTAGAGGGAAAGGGAGCAGCATGGGCTAGGAATCAAGGGAGCTTGGGAAAGGACGGATCTCTCTGATTATTCAAGTAAGGATAATTATAACTGCTTTATATAGTCCACACAGTCATACCAAATTACATAAAAATAATGTTTATTGAGGACCTACTACATTGTTATTCCTGTGGGCATCCCTTAATGGAGACTGGATAAGGAACAATATTTGCTTTGAAATTGATTTAGATAAAAGGACCTGAGGAAGAAAGCAAAGTACTGTTTGCATTATAGAGTGTATGATATACGGAAAGTGGGTAGGATCCAGAAATACAATGAATAATGGGGGAGGGTGTTAACAGAAAAATGAAGCTGAAAGTGGATTGTCAGTGCAAAGAGTGGGACCCGAACCCAATGCTGTGTCATGCAGTGGCTCTAATGAAAGTTGCAAAGTGCTTGGGGCTGGTACCCTAACCACAGAAGACACAACAGCTCTCCCCTTTGCTCCAATGTCTTCGCAAGGATGAAACTTTCTGGGAGGATAAGGCAGCCCTTTTCATCAGTCTAAACTGATTTCAGTCTCTCTGACATCACATGGAGTTAGGGACAGAGCCACAGGAAGGCAAATATGCTGTGCTATGGTTATTAAGCTGCTGTTGTTGCCTAGGCATTGTGCTCCTTCTTTGAATGGCTGTCTTGCTTCCTCCCATAACACTGGAAGGCACCAGCCCATCCAATAGTGAGTAACTGAAGAGTATGAGGTTGTAGACTTGATCCCTTTCACAGTGATGTACTTCTGGAAAGAGTTACATTGACTGAGTAAAACATTATAAGGATAGTTAGGAACTTAATAACCAGTTTGAGGCGGAAGGCAAGTTTCTAGAGATGTTTTTTGAAACTGGAGAAAATGCTAAAGATTATTTTGTATCTCTTCATCATTACTATTTTAAAAATCAGTTAGAAAGTATCTTCGCTCCCCTGCTGTGTTCACCATGCTCTGTTCAGTGCTTTGAGAGGAAGAAGGTGTGAGTCATGCTACAGTTTAGCCTTACAGATCTAGTGGTGGATATATTTTTTCCACAAGATTTTAGGCTTCTGAGATTGCTGGAGCTTTTGACTGTTTTGTTCATGGCTGTGATGGTTAAGCTTAATTGCCAACTTGTTTGGCTTGGAAGCTGCCTAGATTAGTAAAGCATGCTTCTGGTGTGTCTGGGTGAGTTATGGAAACATGACCTTGGGTCACATGGTCTCTGGTCACTCGCGCTGTTTCTCTGCTCTGTTTCCTAATCATGAACTAAACAGCTTTGCTCTGCCATGCCCTTCCACCATGATGTTCCTGCCTTGAAGCCAGTCAACCACATACTGAACTCTCTGAAACTATGAGCCAGATAACACTCTTTTTAAAGTTTTAGGTGCCAGGTAGTTTGTCCCAGCAACAGGAAAGCTGACTAATACAATGGCTGTGTCTTTAGGGTCAAGAAGAGTGCTTTGCTCTATACATAGTACACACTTGATAAAGGTTTGTTGTATGATTCAAACAATAATAGCTCATTCATGAGAGACAATTAAAAAGTGCAAAGTAACATGCACCCCAGCTCCAGTATATTTTGCCTAGACTTTAAGATCCAAGGCAGTCCAAACAAAAAATTATGGATGCTGGCTGCCATTGTTGGACAATATAAGGGGCTACATTTGCCTTTTCTTATAGTTGAGTGTTTGTATCATTTCCAAATTCATATGTAGAAATCTTTACTCCCCTCCTGATGGTATTAGGAGGCAAGGTATTTTGTGAGGTAATTAGTTCATGAGGATGGAGCCCTCATGAATGGGATAACTCCCCTTATAAAAGAGATCCCTCAGAGCTCCCTTGTCCCTCCTACCATCTGAAAGTCCAGGGAGAGGACAGCCATCTATGAATCAGGAAGTTGTTCCTCATCAGACATGGAATCTGCTGGCAACTTGATCTTGAAGATCCCAGCCTACAACTGTGAAAAATAAATGTTTGGTATGACCCACAAGTCTATTTATTTTGTTACAGCAGCTGAATCAATTACGGTACCATTCCTAGAGATGGACCTGGAGTTTATCAAGCCTGGCCAGGTGGCATGGAGCGGGAAGGACAATCTGGGGTGTGGAGAGGCTCGAGCAAAGCAGTGTGTGGGAAGATGCTGAGTGCAGATGAGCAGATGGAGGCTTTAAGAGGGAGGAGACTTGCCCAAGATGTGCTACTCATGAGTAAGTGTATTTGACCAATCTAGCTTCAGAGCTTAGGCCATGTGGCTTTGATACACATGGATAGATGGGAGGAAAGGGGCTGTGAGGAGCTGTGCCCATGGCAGGAAGCACCTGTGCAGGTTGGTGGAAACTTTTCTTCTGATGTCTGATGACTTTCACATATTTCTTGTCTTTGGGGGTCTTCCTGTTGTTCCCCTTCTTTCTCCACTCAGGAAATGGGAACATTATTTACATAGCCATTTCTAAGCAGATGAGCATTAGTGTGAGAACCTCTTTGGAATTCCTAGGTGAAGAGTTGTGTACAAAGACAGAGCATTTTTGTACCAGCAAGTGGTGAAAAATAAGGAGCATCTCGAAGAATATTATCATAGCACTTGATTTTTGCATAGAGAATTCAGACAAACTGCTTTTGCAGACTTAAATAATCCCAGGATGAAAGGTACTGTATAAATGCAAAGTATTATTATTATTATCATCCAGTGGTAGAAAAGAAGGGCATTTCAAAGAATGTTTCAGTACAATACAATTTTATTTTGCACAGAGAGTTCAAGGGAGAAAGCTTTATTTTATAGACTTAAATAATATCGTTATGGAGCTACAGTAAAATAAATAATACAGATATGGTGTTAAAATAAATAATACAGTTAGGAGGCTTAAATAAATAATGCTGGAGAGAGAAGAGAAATTAAGAGTCCTGGGAGAAGGCAGGGGGAGATGCAATTTTGAATTATAAGTGGTAGAAAAGTGAGGTTCAAAGAGTCCTGAAATATTCAAGATGCATGTATGCTGACCAAAATGAAAAAGGTGGGGTCTCAGGACAGTTCACAATTAGCAAGTAGACCTGCCAGTGTTTTTATTTTTAGTTGGACCTTTCCCCCATTGTTTTTCAGTGACTCAGAAGGCAATATAAAATCATTTAAACTGAAAATTTAAAATTAATAAAACTCACTATTTTGTAGCATTTATGTTTAAAAAGTCCCTTTTCTCCTCTACTAACCTTTATCTCTTCATCTGTCTCCATTTTATTACCCAGTTATGGAAAAAATGACCTATTTTTCTATAAGCTCTGAGCACCCCTTTTCACAAAACCCATCCCATTCTTTACCTCAACTTTCCTCATCTGTGGACATGAGCCCTGCCTCAATTTTGTGGTTCCAATGTTTCTTTCAAGATCTACACTCTCATTTAGAGGGGCAGGATTAAAGCACTTCAGGCAGAAAACGCAGATCTTTTTCAGCCATAAACTTGAGTGGGGTGACAGTTTAGACCAGAAAGCCCGAGACTGGAAATGACCGGTGTTTTGGGGAAGGAGGAAGGAAAGGGGCTGCCATTTGCCCAGTGGCTGTGAGCTAGGCATGAGGACTGTAGGAATCGGGTTCCTGAAGGAGGGAAGGGAGACAGACAGTGGCAAGGGGACGAGGGAAACAGATTTGAAGCCCTTCCAAAAAGAGTACCACAGTCTGAATCCTCCAGGCTATGAGACAAGGGAACAGGCTATGAGGTGCGGAGACAGGAAAGGTTCAGACTCTTCCTCGGAGAACAGAGATTCCTGAGGCCCTTGTCTTGATGTTGGGGCATCTTGGTCTTGGTAGAAGGAGGCATGCCCATTTTCTTTGAATGGGGGCTGTTATGGTTTATATCTAAAATGTCTCCTAAAGCCTCATGTGCTCATTGCTGGGGTTTTGGAGAGCTGGCTGCATCATGAGTATGTGATACTGGATTTGTCCACTGATAGGTTTATAGCCAGGTGCTTGGGAAGTAAAGTGAGGTAGGCGGTGGGGGGGCACTGTGAGCATAGCTAGAAGTATATATCTTTCCCACTCCCTTCATTCTCCTCTGTTTCCTGCCTGACTTGCCATGGACTGTTTCTCCGCTGCGATGCTCCTCTGCCTTGGAGCCAGCCAACTATGGACTGAAACCTCTGCAAACTGTGAGCCCTTCTCTTCCTCTAAATTGTAGGTGTCAGGTATTGTGTCTCAGTGCCAAGAAAGTAACTAAAACAGGATCTAATGCGGTAGATGAGAGGCTAAGGCAGGATTTCAGCACAAGCTAGAGGGCCTTGTGCATTCCACTCCCAGGGCAAACACCAGCAAACTGGGTCCTCCCTAGGCGACTTCTTAAGGTCTTGGGATAAAGAAGAGAAGATTTTTGTTCAGGAGTATCAATTCTTTGCTGGAAACTCTTACCAGAGGTTCCCTTCTCATTCTCCACCCAGGTGCACTTATAAATGACAAGGTGCCATGATATGTGCAAAGAACAGCACAGAAGAATCCTCTCATTGTTCTGAAGATGGAGCAGAGTCCCTGGCTTGGGTGGTTCTTTCCTTTATGTGCCATGCTAGCGTTACTTTAGGTCACAGTGTCTTTGAACCTGACTTTGGTCCCCTCTAGCCTAGTTCCTGCAGTGTGTTTAGGTAACACGCTCACTTTGTCACTTATCATATATTTTCTTTTCTTTGGAGTAGGCTGTCTTGCTGGGTGAGACTTAGGAACTAGAGGATAAACTCTCTCTCACCTTCTCTGCATCATCCAGCTCTGGTCTAGACACAAGCCAGTTGTTCAGTGGAGAATTATGGATTTGAAGGAAGGAAGGAAGCTGTGGCTAGGGGAAGAACCCAACTGGGAATTGCTGGACTTTCATGGCCAGGTCCTCTGTCTTAATGATATTGCTACTCTGGCCCAAAGTTTCAACTTGGTATGAGGTTAGAGGTCTTTCTTGGACAACCCCAAAGAGAGGGAGTTCAGATGAGCCTCAGGGGGCATTGTTTTCCCAGAGCCAGGAGATGACAAGCCTGATGTGCTCTTAGGTAACTTGGAGGGGAAAGAAAAAAAAATCCCACAACAAACAAAATAGAAAGGCAGGGAAAATATAAATAAAAAAGAGTGCAAAGTTTTATTGTCAACTGCTGCTGTCACCTCCTGGAACTATAGTCGTCTCTAAGAAATATGTGACATACTAATAGGAAGTAATTTACCCAAGGATGTTTTTGTGCCTCGAATTGCCTTCCCTGCTCGGCTGCGAGAACTTTTCGAGTGTATATGCATGAGAGCTTTCGAGGTGCTTCAGAAACTTCCCAATTTGTGCACAATGTGAGTTTTATAAGGCCATTAAGCTCATCCCAGGAAAAAGTGCTTTGGAAAACAATGATACAAGGAATCTGAAGGAGCCAGTGAAGGCAGATAGAAATAGCAAAATCATGACCACATGACCATGCACTCTTGGCTAAAGTGACTTTAAGGATCTTTTCCAAGTACCTACCTGGCCAGCTGTGGGTTTTTTCCCTTCCAGCTGCCTTTTGTGCTCCTGCAGACGGCTGAGTGGGTCTTCAATTGCATCTTTGACATGGAAGGTACTATTGTTTTTCTAGCTGTCTTTGGGTGGGCACTGTGGGAGCTGAAGTTGGGACCCAGCTTATAGGATGGGCCCAGGGCCTACTTAGCTCTCACCCTGGAAAGAACTGGGGAACTTTGGTGGCCTCAGGGCACTGGGGATGAAGCTCGAGAACCATCCCTATAGTCGGTCACAAGCCAAGACCACAGATAGTGTACTTAACAAGCCTGTGGACCTTAAGTACTTGGGGCAAGAAGGACTATACAGGCAAGAGGTCAAAGGGAAAAAAGTCAAGGGCAATAGGGATGGAGAGTGTATGAGGTAAGGAGGAATAAAGAATGAAGAAGGCAGAAAAGTAGGAGGGGCTGTAGACATGGCGAGAGAGAAGGAGCAAATCATAGCAGGCATAGAGTGGAGGATGGGGAGGAGAAAGGAGAAGGGAAGGATCAGGAGATTGTCTTGCTTACCTCTTTCCCCTCAAGTGCCTTTGTGTGCCTGCTCTGTAAACACAGGCAGGGCCATGATCAGAATATAGAAGTCATGAAATCATTAATAGTGCAAACGACAAGAGAGTAGCCTGCCCGGGTTGGTTTACCCATGGGGAGAGCAGGCAGCCATGTTGAGCACTGTGATACTTCCCTCCTCCTCACATCTTTGTATCTAAAGTCCCACTGCTCCCCAGACTCGCTCTTTAAAATGCAACCCTGCCCCAGGTGAAGTAGAGAGCTGTGCAGTCTGCAGATGGCTGAGTGAACTGGAAAGGCATTTTCCTCTCAGCGAGGCAGCAGGAGGCCAAGAGCTTGCTTTCTGCATGGTCGGGGCATTAGTTTAGACAAGGAGCCTGGGTCAGAGATGAGAGCTGGGGTAGCTGGGAGTGGGTAGGAGTATGCACGTTCAACCTCATTGCTTGATCAGGGAGCAAGTCTGCGGGTGTGGAGAAACGAGGAAGGGAGCCTGAGGGTGGCCATCGGGTGGAGACTAGGCAGGGACCAAGGAAGGGAAGAAAGCAGGGAGCCTTTAATTTGTACTCTGGCCTATATGTCTCTCCCTGTGTCCTAGTTTGGGGAAAAAAAGAAATGAGCCCTTTATCAATTTTTAATAAATTGAAATGACAAATAATCCATTTAATAAATTATTAACTGAGAAAATTACTGAAAACTGAAATATCAAACAATCGTGAGCAAATGCTCGAAGCAGCGTGTTTATTAATAACGTGTCGTGCTGTGGGCGAATGCTGATGTGGTAGATCCCACATGGTCACTGGCTGACCCCATCAAGGCCCAGCATGCTCAGCCGGGGTGCACCCGGGTGCAGGTGTGGGGTCAGCGGCAAGTGGAACCTGCAGCTGGACGGCTCCCCGACAGCTCTTGGGCAAGGGTGGCTTCCTGGATGTGGCACCTTGACAGGGACCAGGATGAGGTCTCTAGGTTCTTCCCTCACAGTGCTGGAAGGGAACTGGAAATAATCCTACTCACTTGGATTTAGTTCTTTAAATTAAGAGCTATATCTCCCAAATAAATTATGTGTTCATGAAATATGTTGTATATATAGATGATACTTAACTTACAATGGGGCTCAGCCCAATAAACTCATCATAAATTGAAATAACTAAAAGTCAAAAATGCATTTAATATGTACAGCCTACTGACCATCCTAGTTTAGCCACACAGTACACTGTAGACAGCTGAGAGCCTGTTGTCCCAAATGGCATAAAGTACCATTTAGGCAAGGGGTTGTTTCAATCCCAGTTATCGAATTATTCTGATTATTATCACCCTCATTTTGCAGATAAAGGAACTAGGACATAGGGAGGTCAGCTGAGTGGACTGTGCTCCTTTGTACTTGTGTGGCTAAGAGCTGCGACTCACTGCGGTTTCCTAGGCCTGCAAGAGAGTATGGGAATCTGCCCTGTGAGATGGGGTATGGACAGGCTGGTGGCGTGGACAGTGAAAGAATTTACAAAGACCAGAGTCAAGATAAAAACAGGAGTTTACTTAGATCAGAGTACCCTGTGAAGAAGGTCAGCAGGCCAGACAAAGGGAGGTATGTGCATGTGAGCAGGGCCAATGTTTTTAAAGGGAAAGGTGTGGGCTGGAAGGAGGGAGTGGATTGGACCCAAGGACATGGGAAGAAGTGGTAGGGAATAGGACCAGTGGTTTGGACACAAAGACATGGAAAGGAAAGTGAGGGTGGATGGGGTAAGTTGCAGGTTTTTAAGCAGCTCAAATGAGAACAAAGTACATAACTGTGATGTAGGTTCCAATGGAGGTCAAATTGGCCTCTTTCTGGTTACTTAGCTGGGGAAAAGAAGAAAATTCAAAACAGAAATACAGTTTCTCCGGAATGGACATCACTTTGACACCATCCTCAGAGGGAAACATGGTAAGTTGAACCACTGTAAGTGGGGGACTGTCTGTGTGTGTTGTGATGCCAAGACAATCCGCCGCAAATGAGGACAGCTGAGCCCACTGTCCTTGGCAGGCCTCCCAGGTAGGAGAGGCCCAGGGGGAGGTGCTGGCAGGGGAAGGCCCTCTCTTTGGACACTTCTGCAAGGTCTGATGCCTTCAGATCTCCAGGTGGTCCTGAGTGGCTGGGTCTCTGCAGAGCCTCCCTTCACCTCTGTCAGAATCCTTGCTTTGCATGTGGTCATACAAACCTGTCTAGCATGACTGAGGTGCATCAAGAGGTGGCTAAGGGGGTCCCTGACCACATTTCTGGACTCAGTCACTTGTGTTGGCCCTGGCCTGTGGTAAGAGACAAGGGACATCACCACCCCTAAAGTGCATGCTCTCTCTAGAAGCATAAAGCCAGGCTGCCTCTGTTCTCCCTGGGCTGCTGTAGCCTGGAAACATCTTCTCCATTTCAGCCCTGCTGTGGGGCTTGGGGCAGTCAGGTCAGCTGACCTCCCGATGTCCTAGTTCTTTTATCTGTAAAATGGGGATAATAATAAACAGGGTAATTTGATGACTGGGATTGAAACTGTCCCATTATATAAATACAATACAGCAGTTCGGAATGACAGGCTGTAGGCTCGAAGTTGGGGCTGCAGTGGGTATTTTTAGGAAGGAGGGAAGGGGGAGGGACGAGTGGTTTATAAATGTTTGTTGCATTAAAAATGTACTACTTTGAATTGTGCAGAACAGAGTATCATTTGTTTCTAGAAAAAATTCACTGCTGTGGAAATGAATTAGTTTACATTGAATATGTGATGGTTCAGAGAAAGGGATATTAACCCAATTTGCATTTCTTTGAACTGAAATAAATTATTGCTATGTTATTTGTATTAGTTGGGTCAACTGAATGTGATTGGGCAGGCACCCTGTAGGCAAGGCTGGCCTTGGGATGGGAGGTTAACAATAGGATAAATGTGTGCAGACCAGCAAGCATTTTCCAAATCAGAGCTTATTAACCTTTTGGGAGACAGTGGACTCCCCCTTTGGGGGTCTGATGAAAACAATGTGCACCCCACCCAGTACAGTTATGCCTGAACGTCAGCAGACTCGCCAAGTCTTTCAGCCTGTCATGGACCAAGGGCAAGAGTCTTCATGCAGAAGAAGGCAGTGTTCATTGCTTTGGTGTCTCATGGCCGAATCATAGCCCAGATTGGTCAGAACTCAATTTCTGAGGCCTCCCCAATCTGTGGAAACAAAATAAGACTTTGATTCTGAAGAGGACAACCAAAGGCAAGTTCACATGTGTGCTATGAGTGGGGGATTTGGCCATTTTGAACCAACAGTCCCAGGTATCAAGAGGAGCTGGCTATGCCACCTGCAGCCTTATCAGTCACCAGAATCAACTTGGTGACTGTCCCCCTCACTTCTCCATGCCTGTGTCTGCTGAACTTGCTTGCTGAGCTGAAAAAAGAGAGCTCCCTGAAGATAAGGGAGTGCCAGGGTCTTGGTTCCTCTAGCTTGGTCCCGGGCTCTGCCCCTAGAAGTTCCTCTTTAGAGTACAGAAGAGTAGATTCTGCACAACTAACCAGGTCAGTGGTGACAGACTTTTAGTGCCCAACAAATGGGGTGTTGGTGCTGATGGTGGCCAGTTTGTGAACTCTGACAGCATCATGTGAACAGTAGATGACTATTACAGATGAACACCTAATGTGAAGATAAGTCCAGAAGTGTAAGGCACGAGTATTCAGTGGAGGTGGGGTCTGGTTGGAAGAGATGGGGCACTGCGGGTGTGGCCTGAAAGGGTTTACAGTGTCTCCCTCCCTAGCTCCCCCTTTGTCTCTCTGCTTCCTGTGTGCCATGATGTGAGCAGCCATTCCTCTGCTGTGCCCCTGGGCCTTGACATCCTGCCTTGGAGCCAGCCAACTATGGACTGAAACATGAGCCAAAATAAACCTTTCCTCCTTTAATTTGTCGGTGGTGGGTATTGTGTCTCAGCGACAGGACAGTGACTAAGCCAGTGGGGGAAAGAGAGAGAGAGCATGAGACAGAGAAAATCATCACACCTCTCACCATAGAGGGCAGTGAAACTTCTGCTAATTAGCAACCAGAGAGCCTTATTTAACGAGTTCCCCTATCTGAATTCGCTTTTATTGGAAAGAGGCAAGCACAAGAAAACAAAATGTGAAACAGGGACTTAATTTAAAAAATAACTTCAGGGAAAGTCCCTTTCCCATCACTTCTCTGCTTAAAACCCATCAATAGTGTTTTAATGATTTCAGGATAAAGCCCAATTCCCTTAACTCAGTACACTATTTACACGCCCTGCTTGACCAGTGGCCCCGAGTTTTTTTCACTTCCCAGATGTGTCATGCTCTCTTATACCAAACCCTTGTTTCTGCAGCCCTGTATGCCTGGGGCATCCTCTTTCTCTCCTCATTGATGTCTTTGTCTTTAGGCAGTTTTCCTTGGCCCCAGACAGGGCTCAGGCCTCTGTATCTTCACTTATTACATTATATTATCAGTAAAAGGAGAGGCTGGAGGTGATTAGCCAGCCCATGGGCTCCTTGTGGCAAAGCCTTTTGTGGTTGTCACTGTGGCAGTGTGGTTGGCCACCCATGAGGAACTGAGGAAATACATCTTGAATTCATGCATCCACAAAAATGACTCAGTGAAGGAAATGAGGTGAGTCTCATTGTATCTTACCCCATCCATTCATTAACACCAAATAGGACTTGTGTTTACTAAGCCTCTGTCATCTGTAAAAGGGAGATTGTACTGTCTGGTTGATGGTTTTTGTGAAAAGGAAATGAGTTAATACACATAAAAAGCAGTGCCTCGTATTTATAAAATACTCAGTAATTGTTAGCTATTACTATTTTCTGCAAAGATATTGAGAATGACTAAACCCAGTACTGTTCTCAAAATGAGAAATGACCCCCTTAGAGCTTAGAATCACCATTTGCAACTAGTTAGTGAAAATGCTTCCAGAGTGTAACCTCTGGCTGGGCCAGGAGAAAATCAGAGTAAGACCTGGAACCAGGATCAGATTTTTGGGGCTTTTAGGACCTCATTCAGGCTGCCAGTGTTACCAAGTGTCAAGGCCGGATTTAGGGAATGATCGGCATGTTTGGCGGAAACTCCTAGCGGAGCCTGTGCCAATTCTGGCTAGGCCTTACTTAAGTTAGGGGAAAGAATCCATGCTGGGTAAATGAGGTAATGAATGTGCAAGTGCTTTGGAAACTGCAAAGTGCTATACAAATGTGAAGCATTAGTGCACTCATCTATTTCCCTTCTTTGTGCTCCTAGGGTTTTTATTTTTTTTTTTTAGTAAGAATTTCTTTGAAAAGTTCTAGCTTGGCTTTAGATTAACTAAAGGGAAAGGGGGTGTGCAGCATGGTAGGTGCTCTGAGCACAGCAGACTCCTGGCTAGGAGAGCAAGACTTGCTGGCAACAGGAATGGGGGAGCGAAAAAGCTGAATGTCACATGGTGATGAATCCCTCTGACCTGGGACATTTCTCAGCTCCGGGGGCCATTCTAATACTGCTCAAACCATTCTTGAGAGACAGATGGCTTCTGTAGAGCAAATGGGAGGAAATCTAGGACCCATGTGGTTGGAAATAGGTATGGAAAGCCATGAGAAATTCTCCTATTCTCTGAGTCTGTGCTTGCAGCTCAGTACATAGACTGGCCCTGGCCAAAGCAAATCATTTCCAGGTTCTTTGTGCAAAGGACAAGAACTGGCCTGAGAGGGAGAGAAGATTCTTAACCCTTAATATCCATGATTATCTCAGCAGCACAAATTCACTAGCCTGATTTGCTTCTTCCTGTGCCCAGCATGCTCCCAGGCCTCCTTCTCCACCTCACAGCCATGGTAACGAGTTAAACAGGGCCTGTGAAGATCTGCAGTCTGACTTTAGCAAGGTCCTTCCAGTGTGACAGAGAAGCCACAGTACCAGGCTGATCCATTGCCAACACAAATGTCCTTAATTTGCAGCTACATTCAACTTACTTATTTGTATATTTTGCCAGGACAGAGTAACTCTACCTAGAGTCACATGAAAGCTTCCTCTCTTACATCCCACTAGAGTGTGAGAAGGAAACTTTGGATGCTTGAATGGACAATCATTAGGCTAATGTCTGGGATTCTTTATGAGAATTATGTCTTCTAAATTCTTGTAATGTGTCTGTACTACAGACTTCCCAAATCACTTGCCTATGAGCTGCAGATTGCTCTCAAGTAGTGATGCATACGCAAGAAACAAGGACCACATTCCCTGTAGTGTTTAATCACTGCTCCATACCCAGCACCTAGCATAGTTCCTGCATAATACAGAGTCCAACATGTTCATCACATGAGCCAATAAGTGAGTGGATATGAGTGGTCATGCAAATTTCAAAGCTCTCAGAAAGACAGAGTTGAAGAGATTCTTTGATGAATTATCAGCAGATTCTCACACAATTAACTATATTTCATCATTTTCCCAAACAAATGGGTATGATTTAGAGAGGATGTAGAGGGAGCAACCATCACAATGTTGGTGATTTAAAAAGTTCTATAAGCTAAAGATGGGGGAGGGAATAAGAATGACGTGCTCAGTGGACAGAGGAAATTATAGTTAAATTTTATTTTGATGAAACCAAGTGCTATACTCTTTTTTTTTGATGAAGACAAATTTATTATTTATATAAAGTATTACTTTTTTTTAGTTCTTTTATTGGTACATTTTAGGTATACAATTCATTTACATTTATCATTGGGTGCTTGTACCTGTACATGATATATCTTGGTTCTTATTTTTTTCCCCATTACCTGTGTGCCCTTTACTCCCTCCACCTTCCCTATTTACATAGATTTCATTTCCATTTTTCTTTCTTTTCTCATGGTTTTTCCTTTCCCCTTCTCCTCCCTTCACTCTTTCGTCTTTGGACCTTTTTTCCTATTTCACATTATCAATTATTCATTTTAATCATTTTAACCCTTGTTTACACTATCAGTTTCTCACACTAGAGAAACTTCGTATTTACACATGTGTGTCCTATTTATTTCACTTAAGAGTATGGCCTCGATATGCATCCATTTAGCTATAAATGACTCTAGTTTCTTGTTCTTTATGGCTGAGTAGTACTCCATTTTATAAAAAAACCACATCTTCTTTATCCAGTTTCCAGTTGATGGGCACCAAGTGCTATACTCTTGAATAGCTTGTTTTGTCCAAGACTTATTGAGGTTTCAGAAAACTTTCATTTATTCATTCCTCCTCTTTGACTCCCTCAAAGAACACTTAAAATTTGTGTTAGTGTTATGGCGTATAGCCTAATGCCCTCCCCGCAAGCCTCATATGCTCATAGGTGAGGCTTTTGGGACCTGACAGGATATGGGTGTGTGATACTGGATTAAACCACTGATGGGTGTGGTGATATATAAGGAAAGCCCCCCCCCCATCTATCTTTCTATTTCTTTCCCTGTGGGTGTTGGGTATTTTGTTCCAGCAACAAGAAAAGCTATTAAGAGAGTCAGTTTTTTGTTACTGTGACAAAATACCTGAGAAAAACCACCTGTTGTTTTGGGCTTGTGATGAGGCAGAGCATCATAGTGGGAGTATGTTGAGAGGCAAAGCTGATCACCTGATGGAAGTCAGGAATCAGACAGAGGGGGACAGAAAGAGCCCAAGAGGAGGCAGCTGGAGACAAGGTCCTCAAAGTCCCCAAGGTCATACCTGCACGATCCACTCTTTAGGCCTGATCACCTACATTTCCATTACCTCCCGATAATGCTACCAAATTATGAATCTATAAATGAATAAATTCACTGATGAAGTTAGAGCCTTCATGATCCAATTACCTTCCAAAAGCTCTGCTTCTGAATGCATGCACATTTTGGGATAATGTTTGATCCAAACCATAACAAAAACTCTACTTAGAATTGAAGTAGGATGAAATCAAAGCCATTGTGTCTGATCCTGCCACCCTCAAACTGCAGTATGTCAAAATCATCTGTGAAACTTTAGGAGTCAAACTTGTTCATGCTGCAGGGCAAACCTACTCAGTTAAGGCTTCCAATAGCCCAGGGTGGATTGAACAACCAGCACAGCCCTACATTTCACCCAGTCCATTGAGTACTTCTACACCATAGAAAATATTCCTCATTTATACAGCACTTCCTAGTTCCTATGGTCACTTAAGGTATGCCACCAAATCAGCTTCCACATCCTCTGTGTCTTCTGGATAGGCTAGAGAGCAGAAGGACCCGTATGTCCCCTACACAGGGCAATGTGATCATGGCCTCTTGTTTTTAGGTTGTTCATACTGCTGAAAGCTTGGTCATAGGTTAGGTGAGTTCAGATGAAGGTAGAAAGAAAGGTAGAACACATGACTATAGCCTGAGGGGTCTCCCAGAGTAGGGGTCCTGTGGAAGTTCTCTGAGAGCTGGAAGGGGTGTATTCTTGGCCTAATTTGTTCATTCACTCACTTGTCAATTATTTGGTGAGTACTAGTACCTGTGTGCTAGGCACTGCAGACACTTCAGTGTGCCAGATAGCCAAGGAGTTGCTTCATGAAATGGGGGTGAGTAGGATGGGGAGATAGAGATAATAAATAAGTCAACAAATAAGTACGATTCATACAGATTTTAGTAAGCATTCTGAGGGCAGTGAAGAGGTTACAGCTGTGACTGGAGAGTGACGCTTAGGACAGAAAGCCTTAACCTACTCTTCACACTACTGTGCCACCACCCGCTCCACACTCCATCAGGGGATGTGGCCTTCCATGTTCTGTCACACACTGGCTGATTATGCCTAGTTTCTGCCCAGGAACTTCCCCCTACTCTCTCTCTGCCTTGCACTATCTTTCACACTCTCTCTGTGTAGTTTACATTTTAGCATTCGGCAATGCAAGTATTGTACGGATGGTATAGCTGAAATCTGGAGAGTAGAATTGTCCTATTCCATGGCCCATGACCAGCAAGTGGGGGCCTCTAGACCTCACCTCTCCTTCTCCCCCAGTGTCCCACCCACCCTGGCCTCTGTATAGCCCCCAGAGCAACTTGCCTCAGTTCTTTTCCTTTCTTTTTAATTTTCCTTATTATAGTCAAGACTTCAATTAGCTTTTCTCTGTAGAATGACTGTATTAGGCAAAAGTTTGTGTGGGATCCAATAAAATGTCAGATGATATTGAGCATACATCAGGCAAAGCCTGCAGCCCAATAAGTTATTATGTGTAAATGTTACAACTTTATTTTGAGGAGAATACATGTGTACTATCAAGCTGTTTTATGGATATGCAGCATGATTGATTACAGCATGTGGATCTGTCTCAACAAGATAAACTCAGATAGAATAATCTGTGGATATTTAGGCCTCAGCAATTTGTTATCCAAAGATGAGTCTAGAAATGACAATTCCTCCCATTTCAGCGATTTCTTCCTCACCCCCTTAAAAACCTACTTCCAGAACGCCGACTTCTGATGGGGGGCGGTCCTCTTCTTGTGTTTTTTTCCAGTTGCTCAACATTCAGCAAGGCAAAGTTGTGTTTACCATCAAAGCAGCAGCAGCTGGGACTTGGCTCAAGTGAGCAGGTGTTGGGGGTTGAATGTTGGGGCTGCTGCCCTCAAACATTGTCTGCTTTAAGCTCACAAACAAGCAAAGAGGAAAAAAAAATCATCATGATTTGTTTAGCACATAAAACAGTTTGGGTAAAAATGGATTACTTCAAGTAGCAGACTATTTTGCAGATCAGCCCCAAGGAACTTGTTGCTAAAAAATGACTGGACAGAATTCATCAGCAACTTTCAAAGACCCAATTATCTATAAAACAGAGAGTTGCTTGAATGAATTAAATCAAGCTCATGCCTCCACCTTTACCTTGAAGCCAATGGTGATTACCTTGGGATACAGTGACCTTTTCTGGGCTCCTCTAAGTGTCTCAGCCCACATTTTTGATATGTCACCAATGCTGAATCCATGGATTTCTGTTCTGAATTATGATTACTCTTTGATTGTTAACCACTTATCGTGTGTATGGAGAAGAGCCATGGCCCAAAGGAAGGGAACTGGGGATCTAAAGGGCAAAGTCTTGCATTAGCTTATTGGCTCTGCCTCCCTCTGGCTAGGGGACTTCTTAGCCACAGTTCTGTCATTTGAAAACCAGATTCAATGGCGCCTGTTCCATCAACCTTGTAGGGTTGTAGTGAGATGCAAATAAAGCACTTTATGAAATGTGCAATCCTAGCCAAGAAATATTTATGAAGCCACTAAGATAACTTCACCTGTGTTGAGTGCAAAAATGGTCACTATGTTTTTATTTTCCTAGTCAATCACTCAAGACCTCAGCTGCACTTATTATCAAGAAGTCCACTTTCTCGTTTCATTTCCCCCACGTAGAGAGCAAACTGGAAGCTCCTTCTGACCATGGCAGTGCTCCTTGGTGTGTGTGTGTGTGTGTGTGTGTGTGTGTGTGTGTGTGTGTGATGTCTTTGCCATGTTCTGGTTCACAGGGCCTGTGTTGTCTGTGGGCCCTTGCTTGGAGCTCTGATGAGAGATGTTATGGGTCCAGATCCATATATCCTATTGTTGGGCTTTCCTAAGTTTGGGTTCTCATTCATGTACTCTCACATGCTGAGTCACTGTTTCCGCAAAGCACTCCAAAACAACTGGCTCGCTCTAGCATCTACCATGTTCCGTGCCACGGTCACTTTGTCTCCATGAAATCCCATAGGCCCTAGGACTGATCCCATGTCACAAGTTCACCTCCCTCTACCTTTCCTTCTTTGGAGATCCTTTTAATATCCTGTCATCCATCATCCTTCTTTGCCACAGGTCTTGGCAAGTTAGGACCCTGAGTAGGAGCAAGGACTGTAGCAGTCAGCCTTTTTAAATTCAGATTCCAGCTTCACCTTGTAGTGTAACCTTGGGAGAATGACTTAGTATCTCAGTTTTCTCATCTAGAAAATGGAAATAGAAAGTGGTCCCATATCACAGAGTTGTGAAAAGTAAATGATGTAAAGATGCTCTTTCTTAGAAATGTCTGGCATGGATTAAACACTATTAGTGTTTTGTTGTCTACTTCAATTAAATGACTGGTCATTGTCACTGACTCTGGATGGCTTTCCTTAATCTAAGGCCTGTGCTACAGGCATTAGGATTTAGGCTGTGTCTTTCTCAAAAGGGTCCTGGAATTCTACTACAGCTTAGATCTTCCCTTTATCTTTAGTGCCATTCATCAAAAGTTGCACCTGATAAGTCAAACAAGAAGAGACAAAAGGCAAGCTGTACAAGTTAGGTTTTGCTGCTGTTATGGCTTGTAACTAGATGTTCCCCCAAAGCCTCATGCCGTCATAGGAGGAGAGTTTCAAAGTGGCCATATTAGAGAGTGTGAATGTGGATTAGGGGCGTGATACTGGGATTAAGAGTATGGATAATGGAAGCCCCATCCTGGGTGTGGTTGGCACCAATCAATAGGCTTCTAGCCTAGATGAAATATAAAGGAAGAGAGGAAAGGCAGGCTTGCTGCCACTGCTGCTGTCTTCTGCCTACCATGCCATGCCATGGACTGTTTCTTCTCTGTGATGCCCCTCTGCTATACTGTCTTGTTTTGGAGTTAGCCGAGTATGGACTGAAACCTCTACAAACTGTGAAGTGCAATAAACCTTTCCTCCTTCAACTTTGGATGTTGGGTATTTTGTCTCAGCAATGAGAAAAATAACTAAGACAGCTGCATAACAAATCATAGCAAATACTGTGGCTTAATGACAACCATTTATTTTGTTCACTATTATGTGGCTTTGCTGGTAGTTTTTGTCTTCTGGACTGACTCAGTCAGACACTGCTGATCTCTCTCAGGTGTCTGGATAGCTGGTGATTTGTCCAGTACAGTATCTTGATGCTCCAGGGTAGCCTCACCCACAAGGCTGAATTTGGCTAAATATTGGGTGGGATGCCTTAGCTCTTCTCCAGGGGACTCTCAATTTCCCTCAGGGATTTTGGGCTTATTCACAGGGTTGTTGCAAGCAATCAAAGGTGGCAAGATAAGAAGTGCCAAGACTTTTTGGGGCGTGAGCTTGGAACTTGCACATTCCCTTAGTGAAATCTACCATTTGATTGGAGATGTGTTGCTAAGAATTCATGGTTATTTGCAGTTTATAATAGCAATAGTTATAACAGTTTCTTTATTTAGACCAATGGGCTCACTCTTAGTTTCCATTTTCATTCTTACAGAGCTGGTGATTTCACCTTTACTAAGAGATCTCTCTCTTAGTCTTAAATTTTATTCATTTATTCTGTGAGTCATAATGGGCTACAAAAAAACATAGTGGTCACAGAGTACTCACAGGAAATATGAAAAAGTGAGTAGAAATGCTGCTGGTGTCTGGCAGGGCCTTAGCCTAGTCTACAGAAAATATGAAGGCTTCACTGAGCAAGCAAAGTTAAGGCAGAGTCATGAAGGATATGCAGGAGTTAACCATTTTCAAGGGTGGGATGGGGGAAGAGAATGCAGGGGTAAAAATGCAAGTATAGAAAAGCACCACCCAGCCCTGCTTCCTTAATTAGAGTGAGGCTTGGAGACTCTCCAAGTTTCATTCACGTTAGTAGGATAGAAGGAGCCCAGTCCTGACTACTCTGTCTTGATTTACATCAGGAACTAGATCATCAAATAGATACATCTCAGTTAAGGCCACTCAGAGACTTACTCGTGTTTCCTCTTCATGTCTCTGATTCGACTCCCTTATGAGGAACTCCACATCCCTTTCCCTCTGGCTTCAATATATCTATAAAATATAAAGATCTGCTGTAGGACCAGCTGATGTACAACCCAAGCAAGTGTCTCTGCTTATGGCCCCACATGTTTCCTGTATAGGTCTGTGACAATGAGGCTCCTCTGTGCAACTGGCTGTGCTGTGGGACCAATCTCAACTCCTGTGTTCCATGCCGCATGTTAGAGGACATGATCGGGAATTTTGCTGAATAAAATAAACCAGATATAGAAAACAAATACTGCATGATCTCACATGTGAAATCTAAAAAGCCAAACTCTCAGAAGTAGGAAGTAGAATGCTGCTTGCCAGGGACTGGGAGTTTGGGAAATGGGGAGATGCTGACCAAACTGTATAAGTTTTTAACTGTAAGATGAACAAATTTTGGGAGTCTGAAGAACAGTATGGTGACTATAGCTTATAATGCTATATTTTATATCTGAAATGTATTAAGAGAATACATCTTAAGTGCTCTCTTGCCCTCCACAAAAGGTAAATATGTGAGATGATGGATATGTTATTTAGCTTGATTGTGGTGATCATTTCACAATGTACATATGTATCAAATCATCACATTGTCCACCTTAAGTATATACTATTTTTATTTGTCAATTAAACTTCAATAAATCTGGAAGAAAAGATAGAACCAGGCAGAAAGTTTCATCAGATAATGTTTTGGTACAAAGATGTACAAGAAGCCACACATTGATGGTTCTGCTTCTGTAACACCTGGTCCTTGGATTACACCTTAGTGAGAAATGTGTTTCATTCACATACTAGTACTCCTTCTGGACATAATTCCCACCTGTAGGGTTAGGTCATTCCCACAAGCTCAAAGTCAACCACTGTCTCCACCCCTGCCAGTTGAGTAACACTTTGCTGCATAGCATTCAAAGCATACTCAAGTTTATTATCTCCTGTGATTCTCATCCAACTCCATCAGGTAGCCAGATAGAAAAGTCCTCATTTAATGGGTAAATAAACTGGATCATGGGAGTTGAGAAACTTGCTCAAATCATCTAGTTAGAAAGAGGTTGATACAAGACAGAAGGCCAGATCTTGACCCTTCAAAGAGCAGAATTTCATGAAGAAGCACAAAGCAAACGGCCCCTGCTTTGGCATAAATGTGTACTTCAGATTCTCCTGTGCCCTGGTACATGTATACTAGAACCAACCAGCCGAGATGTTAGTACTCTTTTGATCCCTTCTTGGATTTGACTGCCCTGTCCATGTCTAGTGCCTGACTGATCCTACAGCACCTATGTAATCCTTTGAGCCCCATGTGCCCTTGTGTGTACCAGAGTGCTAGGTCAGTGAGAAGCAGAGAATATGAGGCTACTTTGTATGTCACAGACATCCAATGTCTTCTACCCAACTAAAAGCAATTTTTCAGGGCAGGGGGCAGCTTATGAATTCTAAACCCCGGTCTTATTTAACCAACTCAGTGCACATGCACTACCAGCTGTTAGACATGGGGGAAAGGCTGCAGGAACTCCTAAAGAGAGGAAGCCTGGCTTGGAATACTTGACATGGGGTGAATGGTTATACTCTGTGTTGCCGAGGGCAGAATTAGGGCAAACCACTGAGTGATGGAAAGCAAATTTTATTCCACCACAAAGAAGAACTTTCTATCCTCTATGGCTGTCCAGCAAGAGAAGATTTTGCCTTAAGAGACCGTTTATCTGTCTGTCTTTTGTGGGAGTTGCCTGTCCCCTGATGAAGAGCAAGGGCTGACAAGGGGGTTTTTCAGTCAAAAGAATGCCATCAATTTTTCTTTATTAAGTCCAGCCATTGGTCCTAATTTTAGATTCTAACACTGTGGCAAATAAAGCTAATCACGCTTGCTCATTTTACAAGAGGGGCTTGTAAATGAATTTCTAATTGGTAGAATTTCTAGCATGGTTATGAAGTGGAATAAATTTCAGGTCAGTGGGGAGATATTTTGGGGCAGTGTGGTCTTTTTAGTCCATGTTTAAATCATGCACAAGCTGACCAGCATCCATCCTGAGTTGGATCAATATGTCAGAAATTCATTTTAACTTTCAAATGCTAAAGATCTTTTGGGTAGGGAGGAATGAAATAAGTAGGGGTTTCCAAGTTTCTTCTGAGTCCTTGGTAAGGGTCTCTTCTTCTTCAGCCTCAGAGTATAAAGTGGAGGTACTGAATTTAGGAAGCTATGCTAGACAGGACAGGGTGGGGTGGGGTTGCAAATAATTCCTGGATCATGCTTAGGGACCTTTGTGGAAAGAATGCAAAGTATTAGGTAAACAATGTTGGCAATACCCACAGGCTGGGGAGAGAAGAGCTCCACCAGTTCTTCTAGCCCCTTGTGTTACAGGGCACGTTATTAGCAGAAGTTTCCCTGACTTCTTCCTGCATGGTCACTTTTAGCTGAGAACAACATGCTATGAACATAGGTGCACATATATCACTGTGGTATGATTCTTTTAATTCTTTGGGGAAGATATCCAGCAGGGGAAGAGCTGGATCACATGGGACTCCCAGTCCTAGTTCTTTGAGGTATTTCCATACTGATTTACACAGTGCTTGCACCAATCTATACTCCCACCAGCAGTGGAGCAGTGTTTCTCTTTCCTCACAGCCCCACCAGCATTTGTTATTGGCTGCTTTCATGATAGCAGCCATTCTTTCTGGGGTGAGGTGAACTCTCAGTGTTGTTTTTATCTTCATCTCTTGAATGACCAGTGGTTTTGAACATTTTCTCATATGTTTATTTGCTATTTCTACTTCTTTGTGTGAGAAATATCTGTTCATTTCAGATGGCCATTTTTGGATTGGGTTTTTAAATTTGGGAGGTCTGATTTTTTTAAGTTCTGTAGACCTCAGACATTTGTCTGAGAAACGGCAGGTGAAAATTTTTTCCCACATTGTGGGTTGTCTCTTCACACTGTTGGTGGCTTCTCTTGCTGTGCAGAAGCTTTTTAATAAGGAGATCCCACTTGTTGATTGTTTGTGCTAGTTCACGGGCAACTGAGGTTTTGTTCATAAAATCTTTTCTTACACCAATGTTTTCAAGAGGTCTACCTAACCTCTATTTCATCTGGTTCAACATTTCTGTTTTAATATTTAGATCTTTAATCCATTTTGATTTTAGTTTAGTGCATGGTGAGAGATATAGGTCTAGTTTTAATCTTTGGGAAGTTGAAAACCAATTTTTCCAGCACCATTTATTGAAGAGGCTATCTTTCCTCCAGTGAGGGTGTTTGGCTCCTTTGTTGAAGATGAGGTGGCTGAGTGTGTCTGGAGTTGTTTCTGCATCTTCTAATCTGTTCACTGGTCCTCTGTTTCTTTGCCAGTACCATGCTGTTTTTTTCACAGTAGCTTTGTAGTATAGTTTGAAGTTGGGGATTGTGATACCCCCTGCCATGTCTCTGTTGCCTAGAATTGCTTTTGCTAACCTAGGTCTCTTCTTGTTCCAAATGAATTTTTTGGATTTCTTTCTCAAGGTCTGTGAAGTATGCTGCTGGAATTTCAATTGGGATTGCACTGAATCTATATAGCAGTTTTGGAAGTATGGCCATTTTCACTATGTTGATTCTTCCTGCCCAGGAGCAAGGGATGTCTTTCCATTTTCTGATATCCTCTTCAATCTCTCCTTTTAGATTGCTATAGTTTTCAGAGAAGAGGTCTTTGATTTCTTTTGTTAGGTTGATTCCTAGGTATTTCAGTTTTTTGGATGCTATTGTGAAAGGAATTGTTTGCCCTATTTCTCTCTCAGTGTGTCTGTTGTTCATGTAGAGGAAAGCTATTGATTTTTGTGTGTTGACCTTGTATCCAGCTACTTTACTGAATTTAGTTAATAAGTCTAGAAGACTTTTGGTGGAGTTCTTGGGGTCTTCTATATAGAGTATCATGTCATCTGCAAATAATGACAATTTGACTTCTTCATTTCCTATCTTTATTCCTTTTATTTCTTTCTCTTGTGTAATTGCCGTGGCTAATGTTTCCAGAACTATATCGAACAAGAGTGATAGTGGACATCCTTTTCTTGTTCCTGATTTTAGTGTGAAGGATTTCAGTTTTTGACCATTTAGTATGATATTGGCTGTTGGTTTTTCATAGATGGCTTTTATCAGATTGAGGTAGAGACTATCTATTCCAATTTTTAGTAGAGTTTTTTTTTTTTTATCATAAATGCATGTTGGATTTTGTCAAAAGCTTTTTCTGCATCTATTGAGATAATCATATGTTTTTTGTCCCTGGCTCTATTGATATAGTGTATTACATTGATTGGTTAGTGTATGTTGAACCATCCCTGCATCCCTGTGATGAATCCCACTTGGTCAGGGTGTATGATCTTCTTGATGATCTTCTGCATTCTGTTTGCCATTATCTTATTAAGGATTTTTGCATCTATGTTCATTAGTGAGATTGGCCTATAGTTCTCTTTTTCGGTTGGGTCTTTCTCTGCTTTGGGGATTGAGGTGATGCTTGCTTCTAAGAATGAATTTGGGAGTATTGCTTCCCTTTCAATTTCATTGAAGAGTTTAAACAGTAGTGGCAGCAGTTCCTTTCTAAATGTCTTGTAGAATTCAGCAGTGAAGCCATCAGGACCCTGGAATTTCTTAGTTGGTAAGTTTTTAATTACGTTTTCAGTTTCATTGATTGATACTGGGTTGTTTAGAATTTTTAGGTTGTCTTTGTTCAACTTTGGTAATTCATATGTATCTAGGAATCTGTCCATTTCTTCTGTGTTTTCCATCTTACTGGCATATAGGTTCTCAAATTAGGTATTGATGATCCTTTGGGTTTCTCCTGGGTCTGTTGTAATTTCACCCTTTTCATTCCTAATTGCATGGATTTGGGCTTTTCTTTGCTTTTTTGATAAGGTTCTCTAAGGGTTTGTTGATTTTGTTTTTTGTTTTAAAGTAACAACTCTTTGCTTCATTGATTTTTTGTATCGTTCTCTTAGTCTCCATTGCATTGATTTCTCCTCTGATCTTTATAATTTCCTCCCTTGTATGAGGTTTTGGTTTGTCCTGCTCTTCTTTTTCTAGAAGCTTGAGGTTCAGCATCAGGTTGTTTGATTGGGCTCGCTCTGTTTTCCTAATATGAGTATTCACTTCTATGAATTTCCTGCTTTCATTGCATACCCTAGATTCCCATATGTTGTATTGTCATTGTCATTTAATTGTTGGAACTGTCTGATTTCTTCTCTAATTTCCTCTGTGACCCACTGGTTATTCAGAAGTGTGTTGTTCAATTTCCATGTGTTTATGAAATTCTTGTGGTTTCTTTTGGTATTGATCTCCAATTTCATTGCACTATGATCTGATAGTATACAGGGGATAACTTCAATCCCTCTGCACTTACTTAAACATGTTCTATTAGTGAGTATGTGGTATATTTTGGAGAATGACTCATGTACACCTGAGAAGAATGTGTATTATGATTTTGTGGGGTGGAACACTCTGTAAACATCTGTTAAGTTCATTTGTTCAAGAGTTTGATTGAGTTCTAGTATTTCATTTTTTATTTTTTGTCTAGTTCATGTATCTATTTGTGACAATGGGATATTGAGGTCCCCCACTACTATTGTATTAGTGCTTATTTGATATTTCATGTCTGTTTGTATTTGTTTTATATAGTTGGGTGCACTAGTGTTTGGTGCATATATATTTATGATTGTCATCTCTTCCTCTTGGATTGTTCCCTTTTCTTTTTTTCTTTTTTCCTTTTTTGGATTGTTCCCTTTTCAAGGATGTAGTGTCCTTCTTTGTCTCTGTTAATCAGTGTTGGTTTGAAATCCACTTGATCTGCAAAGAGGATAGTTACTCCTGCTTTTTTTCAGCTTCCTGTCCCATGGAGTATTGTTTCCCATCCTTTACCTTTCAGTCAATGGGTTTCTTTTTTTTCATTAAGTGTGTTTCTTGTATGCAGCATATTGTTGGATCTTGCTTCTTGACTCATTCTGCCAGTCTATTTCTTTTGCTTGGTGAATGGAGACGATTAACATTGATGGCTATAACTGATACATATTGACTTATCATTGTCATAACTTTTTCTTTTTTGTTGGAGTCTCTCCCTTTGTGTTTAATTTCTTGTTATGCCTGATCAATTCATTCTGCTGGGCTTCCTGGGGTTGTGTGGATGCATTTATTTAACAAGCACTTACTGGGCTTTGACACAGAGTCAGACACTGTCTGAGGATAAAATGAGGTCCTTGTATTTTAGGAATTTATGGATTAACTGAGAGATACTATTTTAAATAAGCCTGCCCAATGGAGTGTGGCAGTTGCTGTACTGGAGGTTTGTGCAAAAATCAGTAGGACATAGGAGAGGCTTGGCTGCCCAAGGGAGTCTGGGAATGTGTGGAAGGACCTTTAATAAACAAGTCAGCATTTTCCAGAGAGATGAATGTCCTGGAAAGATATACGCAGTGTCCGGAGGTAAGTGACTGACAGCAGGGTGCACTCTAAGGTCCCAAGAGAGCAGGGCCTGCTTCTGCATTAATCCTCATTGTACATCTGCTCATAGTAGAGACTTGCCCTTTCTCTAATACACAGTTGTGTATATACTTAAGTTTTTACACCTGAATTAAGTGTGTACTTCTGGTCAAGCTAGTACATGTTCATGATTACAAAATTCAAATTTCTGACAAGACCTAGAAAGAAGTCTAGCAGTTCTCTGCTCACCCTTCCTCATTTCTAAGTTTTACTTCCCAGAAAGACCATTTTCATCTTTTTGAGCCCTTTTTGCTGACATTTGCCTTCATATGTCTAAATTACACTATACTATTGTTATACTTTTAGGACATTATTTTTTATTTCCATGCACAGAATCTTTTTTGTCTTTTGGCGGACATACCATTCTTCTCTTCCTTTCATACTCCCAACACAATTATGCTGCATTTTTCTGTTAAATCAGTTTTAGGATTTCCACATTTTTGTCTATGAAAATATTCACAAATGGATATATGAATATTTTATTTCTTAAGCTGTTTGTTTGTCCAGGAGCTAATACTTGTCTAATTTGAAAATTTGCCCAATTTTCTACATACTTAGTATTTATTCTTTCCCAAACCCTCTGGCCATGCCACCAAGATCCGCTAGAGTCAGGCCCATTGGTAGACTGACCAGCATGTGTTTTTCTTGGAACCTTCCCTCCTGGAGGCCCAGTATCCTGCTCCATTCGAGCTGGACTGGTTCTCTCTGGACCTGCTGCACCTCTCCCATCTTGGTTACCTGAAACTCTTCTCCTCTAATGGTCCTCCTCTTTTCCTGGATCTCATGTCCTCTCTCCTTTACTCCCTTGCTTTGGTGAAGTTCTGTTTCTAGTAGCTTCTCATAAAAGGATACATCAGGCTGAAATTTTAGAATTCTTGTATATCCTAATATGTACTCATTTTTGCACTTGAGTTACCATTTGGCTGGATATAGAATTGTAGGATGGAAATACTTTTTGCACAGGATTCTTTGCTTTTCTATATTTTAGGCTCTGCTGTTGCTATTGAGATGTTTGATGCCTTCCTGATTTCCACACTTATATATGTGACCTCTTTCCTCTTTTTATCTGAAAGTGTTCATACTTATTCTTTATTCCTGGTGTTTTGAAATTTTTCTGTGCCCATTTTTTCCATCCATTATGTTTGTTCTTTTGATGGGCCCTTTAGATATGGAATTTGAAGCTCTTCAGTTCTGGAAATCCTTTAGGAATAATGCCTTTGAATTGGCCTCTCTTATTTTCTCTGAGCTCTCTTATTAAAATTTGCTTTGAAAGACTATTGGTCTTGATGCTTTAATTTTCCTATTATTTCTTTCCTACACTGGATCTTATTATTTTTTGTCTACTTCATATGATATTGTTTATATTTCATATCTTTAGAAGACTATAATTTTTATTACAGTTGTTCCATATTCAACACTCAGACACTAAATTTTTCTGATCTTTCTTTCATAATAGTTTTCTATTCTTGTTGCATGGATACTTTATTTCTTTATGAAGATCTAAGTATTTGTTAAAGTTTTCTTTATATTCTGCTTTACTTTTGTTTTCTCCGAATCTATTTCTACTTTTTATTGTGCTTTGGTTTTTGTTGGCACTCTTCTGAAATGTCAGTTTATTTGTGGCTCTCTGTTTATATTTCAAAGTGAGGAACCATATTGCTGTGCTAAATTCTCTCTTTATTGTTGGGCTTTGTTACTTGGTGGTCTTCGGTTTTGAGTGATTAGGTCCTGGACATTTAGTTAATTTACTTGTATAGACTCAACTCAAGAGTCATAGTCTAGAGTTTGGCTCTCTAGCAACAATCCTTTCATATTTTTGTTTTGCTATGGCCTTTTAGGAGTCAAGTGGGTAAAGGAAGGGGATTGTCTTATTATTCAGAGAGACTTCACTTTATGTGGGTGCTAGTTTTGTAGGGGACAGGAAGGCCTGACCCTTATGCCCCCCACATTTATAGAAGATGAGGTAATGAAGGGAACAGAGGATTAGTGAGAATGGCTGGAGGAGAACAGAGAAGAGGGAGATGATCAGCACTATTAACTATAGCCCAGATGGTAAATCAGTGGACTTTAGGTCACCATTGAAGAACTCCTATATTACAGTGGAGGTGAAATCCAGCTTGCTGGACAAAAATCACATGGAGGAAAGGAAGCTAAATGGCCCTGCAGAGATTGGACTCTGTCTCACTAGAACCTTGTTTTTCTGTGGGCTTCACTGGCCCCAGTTCATTTGGCTTTCATTGGTATTGAGTGTATTCTGAAAAAATAGTGGATATATGCACAGAAACCACCAGAAATGATAGGCAGGATACAAAAGGGATTCTTAAACATATGAAAGTAAAACAAACACTTTATTTAAGGAAAAGGCAACTTGAAAAAAAGAAAAGCCTAATAAATAACTCAGTTCAGCTGGCTTAAGCACTTTAAAGCCAGTATCTGTGATAAGCAATGAAAACATTAATATAAAATGCTTCACCATAAATGAGTACAATTCAGGCTGATGTATTGCAGCTGAGCCGGCTGTTGGATGGTATGCTTTTAAAGTGATGTTTACAATCAGTACTTTTTTTCTTTGGGAACTAGAATAAGGCAGAAATGGCTGAAAGCCTTGCCAGGGTATAGCTCTGAGCCTTGGGTGCCTGGGACCCCTGCTAGCTGGCTGTCCCCTTCTTTGGCCCTGTTCCCACTTTAGCTGGACATAAGGCAATTGGGAAACCTCAGAGAAGAGTGGTTGGGAGTGTAAGCAAAGACTGTAGGATGGGGTTCAAGTAAGTGGCCAGCTGAAATGTCTGGAGAGGGCAGGTCAGTCTCTCTGGGCTTTATTTCCTAGCTGAGGTCACAGAGTGTGTCTTCTAGGCACTCTGAGACCAGTTCTCTCATCTCCCACTATCTCTTCTTTATCTGGCCTGGGGCCTCTTGTCATCCACTGAGATCCTCATCTTCAAAGTCCATTCATGTATGTGAATTTTAAATTTTAAAGTTTATAAAACGGTGGGGGAAAATGCCACCTGTCTTACCATGTTGACATGATTATGGAAGAATCAAATAAATAATTGGTATAAAATAATGGAATGTAAAGCTTTATTTTTTGAATGTGGGAGTAGTTTGTTAATTTTCCTCAAAAAGACACTCCTAATGGTGCAGTAGTAAGAACATCCCATGTTTGCTGAATGCCAACTCCATGCCAGGCCTAACTCTACCCTAAGCAGAGTGACCTCCCTGAGGACACACCCACTAGCTTCCTCTTAATGGTTCCAGCCCCATGCCTGGGTGGAAAACCTTCTTATGGCCTTTCAAAGTCCTTTCTTTCTACATGTCTGCCTCAGGGATCCATCAGGATTCTGCTTCTCTTCTGTTGCCAACACCCGTTCCTCTATCCTCGGTTTCTGGCAGCCCTGGCTGAGTGGAAATGGGAGATGATTGTTTTTCTCATTATTATTGCTGCTGTCTGCAAAACAAATCATAAGGCCCTTTCCTTAAAGGGTTCAGCTGTCCATATCCACAGGGAAAATAAAACAGCACGGAGCAAGAGTTTTCCTCGTAACTGTCCCTGACTAATAATTTCTGCACTTTTTCTTCATCCATAACTCCAGAGGTTCCCAAGAAGGGAGCTCAGGGCCTGTCTTCCTGTGTCTGGGGCCTCACTGACAGCCCTTGAGCCTTGAGTGTGAAACAAGCCAGGTCAGTCTCTCTCAGAACCCTGGCCTCAGAGCTCTGGAAGGATTGGACTTGCTCTCAGCATCTCTTCACCCCACATCAGAGGAAGACTGGCTTGCTTCTCTGGATGCCGTAGATTTTCTCCCTGGACTTAAAAAACCCTACACTCTTTCCTATTAGTACCCTATGGCTGCTGTTACAATTTTCTAAATGCTTTGTGGCTTAAAACAACACAAACATATTATCTTACATTCTGGAGGTCAGAAATTTGACAGAGGTCTCATGGGGCTACAATTAGGTTATTGGTAGGCTGCATTTCTTCTGGAGGCTCTGGAGGGAAGCCTTCTCCTTTTTGGCCTTTTACAGTGTCTGGAGGCACTCCACTTCCCTTAGCTCCTGGCCCCTTCCATCTTCACAGACATGGTAGGCTGAATGAGATTTTCTCAAATCATGTTTCTCTGACACCCACACTGGCCTCCCTCTTCCATCTTTTCCAGACCCCTGTGACTACTTAGAGCCCATCTGCATAGTCCAGAATAACTTCCCCATTTTAAGGTAAGCTAATTAGCAATATTTTTTCTATCAGCATCCTTGATCTGTGCTTGCCATGTGAAGGAACATATTCACAGTTTCCTGGTATTCATCCACAGACATTTTTGTGGAGGGACATTTTTTTCTTTCTACCATACTGGTTATAATTGACTTCTCCTTGAAATTTCTCCCTTCTTCTCCATAAAAACAAGATCAGCTGGAAAATCTAATTTCCTTTCAGGTAGATATAGCCTTGGTACCTGGTGTTCCTACATGGCCAGACTCTGGTCTAAGTTCCCGTGAGACCAATATCTAGATGTATCCCCAAAGCCTCATGCACTCATAGGTGTAGCTTTGGAAGGTGGCTGGATCATGGGTGTGTGATATTAGATTAAGGGTATGATACCTGGATTAATCCAGTGATTGGTTAAGCATAGTTCTGGGTGTGGATAATGGGAAGGCTCACCCTGGGCATGGATGATATCAACCAATAGATTTGTAGCCTGAATGGAATAAAAAGGGAAAGGAAGGCTCACTGCTGCTGCTTTCTGCCTAGCCTGCCATGGACTGTTTCTCCTCTGCTATGCTACTATGCCATGCTGCCCTGCTTTAGAGCCAGCTAAGTATGGACAGAAAACCTCTACAAAATGTAAGCTAAAATGAACTTTTCCTCCTTTAACTAGTGGTTGTCAGATATTTTGCCCTGGCAAAGAGAAAGTAACTAAGACAAGGCCCCAGGAGCAGGCAGCTGCCGGCTTGCCAAAGGGCTCCCTCTCCAGCTATTGAAAGCTTTTTGGGACTTCAGAAACCCTATGTTCCTTTAGAGCATCAGTCTCAGTTCACATTTCTAATACAGAGAGCCTCTGTTCATGGCTTAGGTGAGGCAGAGGGCTGCTGGGCCTGAGCATCATGAAGGATCCTACTACCAGCTATACACAGGGATTTCCTGATGACACACTCCAGCCTTATATTTCTGGGATGGCCTCCTGCACTGATAAGTAGTAATATAAAAGTCTGAATAAAATAAAAAGAATTAAGATGTGTTATTTACATTTAGCAATTATGTACATGTACCAACTCCCCAAATGTAATCATGTACATCAGTACATGAAAACATACACTAATAAAATAAAATAATAAAAAATTTAAGACAAATATAGATAGATAACATACAAATATACATTCATGCATGTATCTACGTGTTTTAGTCAGCTTCCTGGCACCATGACAAAATACATGCCTGAGGCAATAAGCTTATAATGAAAAAAATGTTTGTTTTGGCTCAGTTTCAGAGGTTTCAATCCATGGTCTCTTGGCCTATTTCCTTGGGTCTGTGGTAGTACAGTATTCCATGGGGGAGTACATGACAGAGGAATTCTCCTCACTTTATGGTGGCAGGGAACAAAAGGAGAGAGAGGAAGAGGCTGTAGTCCTAATATCCTCTTCAATGGTATTTCCTCAGTGACCTAACCACTTCCTTCCAGTAGGCCCTAACTCCTAAAGATTCCACCATCTCCAAACAGCACCATAGGCTGGTGGACCAGACCTTTAATACATGGGCTTTTGAGGATCACTTCCAAACCATACCATTATATATCTATATATGTATGTAATTTACAAGATGGAAGAACACAGATAACTTTGCTTATCACTTATCATAAGGAAGGCCAGCTGCTCTGTTTTGCATGTGCCACACATAGAAGGGGGCTCTAGGGCTGGGTTCTGGATCCACCAATATGCTACCTGGGGCAAACTACTTCATCTCCTTGAGCCCCAAATGGGAAAAGCTAAGTACCAATGTATTAAGTCTCTACTCTTTCTCCTACCATGTGCCTCTCCTCACCCTTTTTACCTCAGTTCTCCTTACTTATGCCTCATTCAGATTATGATTCATTTCTTTCTATAGGACCTAGAGATGATATGTTGTGATTTTAGCACCCTTCCCCCTTGGATTGAGGTGTAGAGATGGAGGGGTGACATCTTAGATTTCCACATCTAGCCTGGTTTGTGAATGGAAAGAAGCTACTCCCCTCTCTGCCCCCTGAGGAGAGAATGGAGGACGTAGTGAGGAAGGATCAGGCAGAGGGAATTGTAGGTGGAGGAGGGGAAGGTCTTTGGGTACAGAATCATCTGAATTAACCACTCACGTTGCAGTCTGATTTGGAGCCCAATTCTCCTGGCCCAGTACTTCTGTTTTCCACAGGAGATGGCAAGTAGCTGAGCAGCACCAAAGGGGAGGAGCTCTGGTGGGGATTTTTCAGCAGTGATTTCTTGACCAGAATCAGCCTAAACCACATCCCTCCCTCCAGGAAAATCCTGCCTACAAGGCGTCCTGCAAACTCAGCACTTCAGTGCTCCCTGACCAGCATTGTGTTTTTTTCTAGACCCCAATTATTAATTTGAACCAAGAAGATGTATTATATGGAAATACTTTAAGATATTAGGAACATCTTTGGTATTAGTGGTAATAGATCCATACCCGAAGTCACTTCTCATTTTTGTCTGTTTGATCACTCAAAAAATTTAAATTCTCTTCCAGAATAAATTTGGGTAAATGGATTAGTAGCTTCCTTCCTTTTTTACTTTCTTTCCCTTTCTCCAAGTCCACTTCTTCACACTCCAGTAGCCCTGCCTTTATAGCCCCATTCATGTTGGAGAGGAAAAGAGAGGAATGTACAAATCTACTAGACCACGAATCCACTTCTTGATCTGGAAGGACTTAGGTACTTTTAGCACCCCAGGTATTGGGTTACTTATAAAAATGGCTCCCAATGACCCATCCTCCCAGTATTCATGGCCTGCATGGGCTAGACCTAGGGGTGTGCTTTTCAGTAGTAAAAGTGATGGGTTGTAACTTCTGAGATAAAGTTATTGTCTTAGTCTGTTTTTGTTGGTAATAAAAAAAAATACCACAAACAGAGGTAGTGAAAGATAAATAAAGTTTATTTTGGCTCATGTTTCTGGTCCAGGTTGAGGGGCTCTATCTTTCTGGCAGAGCTGTAGGACACCTTAGGGCATCCCATGTCAATAGAGGGAGCTCAGGCATGTACGTATTCTTTGGTTTCTCTCTTCTTATAAAACCATCAGTATTCAGTTATGAGGGCTCCAATTTGATGACTTCATTTAAGTTTAATCACTTCCCAGTAGCTTCACTTCTAAACACTATAGTTAGATTGTTTCTATTATCTTAATACCTTACAATGGTGATTAAATTCCAACACAAGTATTAGAGCAGACAAACCATATTCAAATCATAGCAGTTATAAGTGATTCTAACTTTCATCTTCTTGATATCCTTTCTCTTGCCTTGGCTCACTGGGTTTGGTGAAGCATGATGCCATGGTGGAAAGACAATATGGCAAGAAAGTAGCTTCTAGCCAACAGCCAACAAAGAACTGAGGTCCTCAGCCCAACAGCCCATGAAGAACTGAATTCTACCTACCACCACTGTTCACATTTGGAAGTGGACCCTGCCTCATTTGAACTGTAAGATCTCTGTGGCTCCAGAGGACATGTGGATTATAGCCTGTGAGAGATCCTGCAACAGTCCAGCTCAGCCATGCCCAGATTCCCAGCCCACACAAAATGACAAATTAAAATAAATAATAAATGTGTGTTTCTTTAAGCTGCTAAGTTTTGGGTGATTTGTTTTGCAGCAATAAACTAACATCCTTTATGGCTCCAATATATGAAATGAAATCTTTCTCACCAATCTTCCTGAGTATAGCAAGAGCAATTGAGGATTTTAAGACATATTTCAATACTGAAACTGTATTTTGGTTGCATCAATAATGGTCAGTCTGATATAGCTGGAAACCAGTGAAACACAATGTGTTAAATATTTTGAAATATCATCAAAAATATTTTGGGGCCTAGATGCATTTTGTTATTACCTAACAAAATTGTTTAGCAAAGTAGTGATAATTTATGGACATTTTTAGGGATTTTTTTATACCCCCAACTCAATGAGAGCTCTAACAAGAAAGAATGAGTCTAAGAAGAAGGCACAGGATTGATGAGACCTGTAGGTACATCCCACAGTGTATGGGAGGTATTCTGACATCTTGACTCCACCTTCTAGAACCTTTTAGAGACGGAGTATCTAAACTGCAATCCTAAATCCACTGATTTTTTGCAAAGTGCCAACACTGCAATTAAACCTGAATACTGAGGTTGTAGTTTAGGAAAAAAACCTCATACATTAACATCTTTTATCTTAAAAGAAAAACAAACAACATGCACACCATAGGTTTACCACCATTATCCTAGAGCATGCTTTTAGTGGGGATGCCCACTCAGATCCACCTGTCCAGACACTTGGCCTTGAGTTTGTGATATGCTCTGTCTGCTGTCTCAGTCTTTAGACACTCTCTATACTGCTGAAGTTTCCGTGATTTCTTCCTCCTATCTGATTTTCAAGAGCCCCTGGAATCCTAACTATGTATTCTAGTGCTAGATTTTCCATGTTTTTATATATACTGCTCATTCTCCCCTTCATTCAATAAAGAAGAAATGGAGCTGCTAGCCCCTCCAGAAGATGAGAGTAAGGGCTAGGTTTCAAAGGGAGTGGGCTAACATGAGGATTTGCTGAATGTTGGCTTGATGAGTTATTAGTCCCCTACAAGCCCACATGGTGACAGGAGAAAAGAAGTTTAGTTTCTGGACACATTAAGAGACAGAGGCTCAAACACTGCATCCCTGGTCACAAAGCGGGTGGGAGTGTAATGTCTGAGTGAATTAGCAACTAAGTGAAGACCAGTAAGGGCCTATACCATAGCTTTCTGGTTCCTGTATGGAAGAGACCTGAATTGGTTATCTATATTCCTGACTGCTCACTAATCCAGAGCCACTTGGGTCCAAGTGGAAATTCTAGCACTATGGCATCCACAACCATGCAAATCCATGTAAGTTCCATTAGCATAATTTTAGTCCTCAGATATCTAGGCATATATGGGCCCAGGGCCTTTGTAGTGGCTGCTCTTTCTGCTGGAATGCTCTGCTCACATATTGGCACAGCATACTCACTTGTTCACTCCAAGTCTTTGTTCAGACTTTTTCACAATAGATCATCTTTTGATTGTGCTATATGAAATTGCAACCCTCCTCCCACCAATACCTTAAACAGTGTTTGTCACCCAGTCATCCCTCAATACATGCTTTGGGGATAAGGTACTGTGCAGAAGCCAGAAGCCCATATATACATATTTAATTGTAGTAAAAGTACATCTAGCAAAATTTGTCATTGAAACCATCTTTAATGCAAAGTTCAGTAGCATTAAGAATATTCATATTGTTGTACAACCCCTACCTCTATCCATTTCTAGAAAATTTTCATCACTCCAAATTTAAGCTCTAAATTCATTAAACAATATATCCTCATAACCCCTTCCTCCAACCCCTGGAGCCACTGTATAACTAGCTGTTTTTATGAATTTGACTGCTACGGGCATTTCACGTAAGTGGGATCATTCACTATTTATCTTTCTCATAGCTCTGGCTTATTTCACTCAGCATAATGTTTTCAAGGTTCATCCATGTGGTATACCATGGGTCAAAATTTGCTTTCTTAAGGCTGAATATATATAATTTTGTTTATCCATTCAGTGTTCATATTCAAGCCTATATTTTTTCAGGATTGATGCCCAAAGCATTGTAGTGTGGGATGGCAGTTGGCTCAGTCACCCCCTTGCATCTCTCCTGAGTACCCATCACATTTCCTTCCCCACAAATTTGTAGTGACTGTTTTCTAAGTGTGTTAGTTACTTTTCTCTCATTGCTGAGACAAAATACCAGACACCCAAAGTTAGAGGGGAAGGGGTTTATTTGGCTTACAGTTCGTAGAGGTTTCAGATCATAATCAGCCAACCCCAAGGGAGAGATGACAAAGAGGCATGGCAGAGCCGAAACAACATGGCACACACAAGGCAGCAAAGGCAACAAGAGCGTTAACAGTGTCTGCCTCTTTTCTCTTATTCAGACTACTTAGGCCAGGTAGCACTCACGCTGTTAATCCTATGCCCTTGAGCCTAGCATTGCATCATGAATCAATTCCAGCTTCACACACTAGATCAAGCCTATGACCACATGAGGCTTTGGGGGACATCTAGGCCCAAACTATACCCCTAAGGGAAAAGTAATTCAGGACAATTTGGGCTGGGGATTTAGCTCAGTGGTTCTGGTGCCTGCCTTGCAAGTGCAAGGTCCTGAGTTCGATCCCTGGTACCAAAAAAAAAAAAAGAAAGAAAAAAAAAAGGACAATTAGAGGAAGCTCAATAACTTCGGGTATGAAATTATTTTTCCTTTTCCAGTGCTACCATGGAAGCTGGAGGTAGAAAGAATTTAGTGAGAACTGTGAGGATGAGTTATCTACTGTGTGGTTCATAAATAATGAAACAATGGACTCTGTATCTCCAACCATTATTTATGTCCATTCTTCATTGAATAGGTGACTTCAGGCTAAAGGCTAACACCAAAAAACAAAACCTAAAATTAAAAAACTATAGTTGAGAGCAACTGAGAAATCACTTTGCTAGATACCTCAAGGGTTTCTGGCATGAGGTTGCCAGTTGCCAAGGGCTCAGGCCCCTCAGATATGCTGGGTTGGCTGTGTGCAATCAGGTGCCTGGAACAGGGCACTCATGTTTATCTGGCCATGGCACCTCCTTCTATGATTGGTCTTATCCTGTCTTCTTTTGTGTTCTCACTTAGTAATATATCCAGAGATTGTCATTTTAAAGGTGACATATAACAATTTTTCTTCTGATTTCACCTGGACCTGTGTGTCCTTTCTTGGTTGTGACACAGTTCTTGGTACAGAGGGTGCTTCTTAAGATTAAGAAACAAGTCCTATGGACTCTCCTGGCTATTCTCTTTGGGCCTCTCCCTTCCTTTCCACTGGCCACCAAGGGCTTGGCGAGACCCCGTGTTTGTTCCCTGTTCCCTGCTGGTTGTGGATCTCACCAAGCTCCGACATAGACAGAGGCAGAGAGAGACAGAGAGAGGTTGAGACTCAAGTTTCAAATTCTCTCTGGAATTCGTCAGTCTTCCACGTCTTGCTCATTAGTGGTCAAGTGATGTTACCCCCACAATATATCAGTGCAGATTAGGGAATCAGACTGACTCTCACCCAGTTGTCCTGCTTCCAGAGAGGGAGAGTGATGGGTGCAATGGGCAATGTCCTCACTGGGAGGCAGACAGAGTGACTACCTTTGTGTGAGACCTGCTCTGCCAGGCTCAGATCAGAACTTCGTGTGTTTGCTCCTTAGAAACACATCGGGGTCTAGGTACTATTCGAATATAATTAGTTTGGTATCACACTCCACTTACATGGCTCTAGCAGGCTTCTGTGGGGGGACCTAACCACCACGCACAACATGGTTTCTATGGGAAAATGCATTTTGAGTACTAGAAAACTGACATACACTCAAATATTTGGAGCAGAGCCTGCTCTTAAGTTGGAGACTGCTTGAATACCACATTCACAGCTAAATTATATACAGAGACCTATTTTTAAGACATGTGTCTATTTCCAAGACACTCAGCTTATATAATAATGGGAACTGGAAGGAAGAATTGATAGAAGTAGAATCAGAGGCTTGTTGGAGAAGAGGGAAAGACAAGAACATTCATCAAATACAACACATTCAAATCAATGGGAGGAAAGTAGAAGATACAGAGGGAAATATTCTCTAAAATATTCCCTAAGATATTCCCTGGGTTACTATTATCCATCCCACATGGGGTTTCTCTTAAGCAGGTGCACACCATTATGATTCTTAATTTAGAGACAACAAGTTGAATACTATAGTACTAGAGAAGATTACATTAAAGGAAGAGGTCAGCTTATGACCAAGACCTGCATTTTATGGGATTTGCTCAGGCTGTTAAATACCTGCTCCTGTCTCCGCTCAATTTGTGGACTTCAGGATGACGCATGATCAACTCCTTGACCCAAGATCTAGATTTGCTTATCCTACATGGGCCTACTCTCAGGAGCCAGCAGTGGCTTTACATGGGACCATGTCTTGAGGACATTTTTCCAGAGTTCTCAGTTACTCAAGGTCTATATCTTTACTCACTGGCCACCAACCTAATGTTAAAAATCCTGGTTTCCTGAGTCTAAAAATGAATCAGCCTAGATTCATTTCATGTCACTGTACTTTAAATAACTCATTTCAACCCAGCAATTCATGGAGTTAAAGTAATTAATTTCAAGTTAACTACTTTAAATCAACCCCACATTGGAAATCAGCTCGGGTAAGAACTGGATACAACATCCCAAACATTAATTAAACAACTCTAGCAGGCTTGTACTATATGCTTAACTATGGGAAGTCGTGAGGATGGTTCAACTGGCCTTTGGGTGGGCAGAGAGCTGTGAGATAAATATTCTTCTCCTCTCAACTATGTGTTTTATTCATAGACTATCCTGGTATTCCAAGCAAAAATAATAAATCTAAATGCTGTTGTTTTTCAATTGTGAATTTAAGAAACAGAGTTTTAGTTCTGATTCATGCCTCATGTTTGGAATAGAGTAGTTGGTATCCCATGACAACAAGAAATATATGGAGAAAAAGAAGACAGGGCCTCACTGATGGAAGAAAGCTGGCCCGGGGCCAGGGATTTAGCTCAGTGGTTCCGCCGCCTGCCTCGCAAACTCAAGGTCCTGTGTTCAATCTCCAGTACCAAAAAAAAAGCTAGCCCTTTCTCATGGTGTGCTGTTGGGCATCTGCATCCACTCCTTGGGCCTCAGTGAGGAGGTGGCTTCCACATCCAGGAAGAGGGGACTCAGCAGCCTGTGTGGCTCTTCCCTGTATAACCTCTTCATTAGAACATGCTTGTTTCCCATGAGAAGAGCCACCCCAGTGCCGAGGAGAGATCTGTCTGCTGATAGAGGGGGGAGAGAGGACAACAGGGAGTTGGGCATGGAAGTTTCCTGCAGATAATCATGGGATGGAGGAGTCCCAGTAATAAGGTAAGAACGCTAGAGTTAGGACATGCTTTTTTGGTTCTTGTTACAAAGGAGCCGGGTGATCTTGGGCAAATCACTTGTCTTGTATGGGATAGCTGACTGCTATCATGTCGTTTAACTCTACAATGTGAGCCAGCAGTGGTCTGTGTGGGAGCACAGAGAAGCTGCCTATGTCCCCGGGCTCAGCTCCTGCCAGCTCTAAGAGCAGACAACTGGAGCTGGCTCTGCCTTTGGCTCACAGCTCCTTAATTTCTGCATCGATCCTGACCTAGCAGGTTAGCCTTGATGCCCTCAGCCCCATGAGCCAATGGAGCCTGAAATAGACAGTGTGGTTGTAACCCTAGATGTCACTGTTAAAACTTTTCCTTTAATATCAGCACTCCCACCTCTGCCTTCAGCATCATGATGATAGTGTGAATATGTTCCAGGCTCTGTACTGATCACTTTTCATTCATTATACCACTTAGTCTTCATAACAGTTTCATAGTTGTTCAAACGAAGACTGGACTGGATCTATAAGCCACATCTACCTGATTCTAAAATTCATCTCTTAGATTTTGCTGATACAATTCTTAGAATGGTTTTTGGCTGCTGTTTTCTACCTTGCAATTTAGTTCTTTGGAAGGGAAAGATGCTGTCTTGAATCCCAGGCTCCCTGGATTTGGCCTTGACTCACTGGTAAGTTTTTGCATAGACTCTCTGAGCCTAGACCCTCTCCTTGACCCCCATGCTAGTGGTTGGCTTGTGGCTCTGAGTGAAACCACATGTGCATACCATGATGCTTGGCCCACCTGAATTTAATAACACCTACCATCTGGCTTATCCTGCTGCCTCTCCCCATCCTCTGCGCTGCAATTATAAGGATCTCAGGGCCTACTTCAGGAGCCAAGCCTGACTTCAACACAACTCTTTAGGGCCCTTAGTCATTGATATGTAGCTTTTGTGATTCTCTTTGCCTTTCTCTGGGCTTCCTCTTTTCTGCACCTGTCCTGTTCCAGAGTGCTCAGGACCATTCCCGCTTGAGTTCACTTAACTTATGACATCTGGGGCCCGTGGGAAAATATTCAGTGGAACATGGCGATCTAGCCCCAGACTGGAAGGTGACCCCAAGGGTCAAACCAGCAGGGGGCGGTGTAGAGGTTGCCCAACCTAGCTCCATAAATATACCTTTTGTTTTATTCATGTGTTCCTTTCCACCCTTACTTATTTCTCTGCTTGTAGAGAGCTCTTGAGCACAGAGCCACAGGGGAGAGAGCCCTTTTCACCGAATTGGCCCTGTCTCGTTCTGCCTCTGCTCCTCGCAGGATTTGGTTGTTTTCCATCTTAATTATGCTCCTTGCATCAGTGGCTGGCGGGCACACAACCTTTGAAGGAGTTTATCTTACAAACCCACTCTTTCCCGAGAGAAACAGTTCTATGGGGGGACTATGAGATTTTTCAGGGATGGTTGTGTGTGTGTGTGTGTGTGTGTGTGTGTGTGTGTGTATGTACATGTTTGTGTGTAGGCTGAAGTGCTGGTGGTGGAAGTTGCTTTATCATTTACCATGACTCTGGGGAGATCAAAACTTGTAACATAGGGCTGGCTGAGGCTACTTATTTGTCCATTGCCCTTAGGTCTCATTAAACAAACAGATGTCCACTTATGATACCAATACTAAATCAACTTGGCAGAATAATGATATTGTGAAGGAGAGCCAGGCCTCTTAGATGGGTTAAATGGATGCAGCACCATGAGTTTAGGTAATGTCTATCTAAATTAATGACCAACTTAACATAATTTTTTGGGTTAAAATTCTCAAGTTTCTCACATAAATGCACATGTCATTGTCAGAAATATCAGTTTTTAATTATCAATCATTTATATTTTAGTATAAATTAACTTGTAGATGATTCAATTGCCAAGTGCATAGTTCTGATATCCAAAAGAATTATTTGATTAATTTTATAGATAATCTACTCATTTGCCTTTTAATTTACTCATTTGAAATTTGTTTTTTAGTACAACGCTATACTCTGTCTTATACAGAGACTCTAAGAGAAGAAGGTCTAGCTCCTTGAGGAATTGGTTGGGGATCTAGAATTCTCCACTAGAAACAATGCAGCTTGACAGAGGTGAATTACAGTTGGAAGGGAGACCGTGTGCTGTAGGCACTGCTGCACACGGATGCTGAAAGAAGCAAGTTTACATGAGGCTGAAGTTAGCTGTGTGGAGGAGCTAGGATCTGCCCTGGATTTTCACTCTCAGAATTGCCCAACTGAGGTTGATATGATTAGATATCAGAATTAATAGTGCAGAATAAATATTGCAGAAGGAGAAATTAAGTGTATTGCAAGAATTGGAGAAAGCAGCTGGGGATTTTGGAGAAAGCAGCAGTGGTTCTGCTGCCTGCTCCACAAGTGCAAGGACCCAAGTTCCATCCCCAGTACCAAAAAAAAAAAAAAAAAAAAAAAATGAAAGCAGAAGCCTTGTGTTAAATATAAGGAAATGCCAACTCTTTGATTTTGTTGAGATGCAAAGAGTAATGCCTCATTCTCCTTTCTCTACCAACTGCCTGACTTTATTCTTTCTCTAGCAATGTCTACCTCTGGTTTGAATTTTTTAGCTCCTGCTCAATTCTCTCCTCTCCATCTTAGTAAGCAGACATAGCACTCTTTCTGTACAGAGCAGGTACTTACATAATAAATGTATTGAATAATTGAAGAAATAAATCATAAATAGTCTTGAATATATCTGTCAAGCTGAGATACTTCAGGGCATTGATTTTGATTTGTCTGGAACTAAAGTTGTTGTATTTGAAATCTGAAACTGTAAAGAAACAGTATTCTAACAACAAATGCTATTTTTCAATCACTTGCCAATGTTCCCATTCTCTCTATACCATTCATACACATTTATATAGCTCACTCATGTTTTTCCATTTACATAGCTAGATGCTGCAGGACAACCAAGCCAAAAATACATCACCTTTGCTCTCTAAGAATATAAAATTAGTAGTTCATTTTATATTATAAGCAATGAGGAATTTCCTCAGGAGAGAAGAAATTTTAGATGTAGTGTCTAATAAAATTAGTCACCCAAAAGGCATATAACCCTGATTTAATTAATACCATTGCTGTGGCCCCTTGTTAGATTATATTCTTCAGAAGAGTGGACAAATTGAGAAAGAGGATTAGCCATTCCTTACCTTCTTGAGTACTCACTGTGTCCACAGACCAGGCAGGTAGGCTTCCCAGTACAACCTAGACACCAGATTCTCTTGGAGGGATGTAGTGACTCAGTGTTCCCATAGAATCCCACAGACCCAAATTTATCAACATCTCCAAAGCCCTAGTATTGGATCGAATGTGCAGTTTCAACAGCTTATACAAAAAGCCTCATAAATGGGCCCTCAGCCTCCTGAAGACAGTTTCTCATTCTGGAGATCTTCCTGAGGTCCAGCTATGATTGGGATTAGGAATTCTGTCCCTCAGTTCAGCACCCAGTCAGCCAGTAAGAGGAATCAGGACTGAGGCCAATAATGTGTCCCTCTTTCCACTCTCTTCTTGTTTCTCTTCTACTAGGAAGGTGGAAAATTTAAACTTTTGCCATGCCCCCAAGAAGTTGACCTTTCAATCTGCAGATCATTGCTTAGATCTTTCTCCAAATGCCCATGCCAATGGCCTAGATGAACTGTCACCAGGATACCTGGAAAGGCTGGATCAGTACTTCCCATATACCATGATGATGACAATAACTGCAACAATCTATCAGTCTGCTCTAGCTCGGTGACTACTAGGAGCATAAAGCATATCATGTGATGATTTTATAACCCAGTAAACACCTAGCAGGACAGAACTGGAGGCACTAGGGCCTGTAGTAGAGAAGCAGAGGACACAGACCCAGCACAGAAACTGAGGACAGCTCTCACTAGTGTTGACTAGAAGATGCCCAGGATAAGTAGGTCAACTTCTAGGAGTAGAACTGTGAGCGGAGCACAGAAAAGGAGAGTCAGGGGGAGAGAAGGCATTTGGCCATACTTCTCATGGACAAAATCTTGCCAGGTAGGAAAATACAGGAGCAGCATAGACTTGGTCCTAAGAGCTGTTTGTTGGAGGAAAGGCAGCTCTATTTTGAGCTTCTCCATACCTCAACAATGGGGTTGAACCAGATTAAATTAGCACACAGGGCTTAGAGCCAGGGCTGGGTTCATTTTAGCTCTTCTCCTTTTCCTTATCCACACTATACCTGACTGCTTACTGTCCTAGATCTGCCCTCAGCATGAGCTCTGGGCATTCACCACCCACCAGGCACCCTGTATATCCCCCTTACAGCAAACTTCACTTATCTGTAGCAGCCCAATTTTACTGGCTTCTGTCTGATCTTCCCTTATCCAACCCTCAATTTGGAACCCTATGATTGGAAGCTTATATTAATTGCTGATTATTCTGTAGGTGATTCTTATTTCTACTATCTGCCCCCTTTTGTATTTTATTCAGATGGAGATCTCAGGGTGATCCATGGTAGTTGTCTCATGAATTGATTTTTCTTTTCTTCTCACCATACTTATCCCCAGCCCCAATTTCTTATGAAAGTTGTAAGGGCAGAGCTGGGGCTAAATATACTTTTTCTGTCTTGCATTAGAATACTACTACTAGGTTAATGATTTTCCAAACTACATTTTTTTGGTTAGCTCGGACTGAGTCCAATGTATCAAAAATGTCAATAGTGCATGAGCATGTCAGAATATAATTGGTTTTATTGGGGTATTGTGTTTGTAATTTTTCTGTTAGTAACATATCTGAAGACATTGGGATGAGGAAAACAAGGTGTATAATCCAGCTTTGAAACTGCCTGTGATGGGAGTAAAAATAAGGGCTTGGAGGAACTGACTAATCCACTGAAAGTGCAAGGAGAGTCAGGTATGTATGTAGAGGCAAGTGCCCACTGATACAATGATCACAGGCAACGTTTCCATTACAGGGCCTGGATCAGCAATGGAATACCTGGACAGGTAACTCTTGTAAATATGAATCCAGCTGACTGCTGACCACCAGGCAGAGGATGGTAAGTATGTTGGGGATGGCCCTCAACCTTCTATACTATAGTAAGCCCAGGCTTGTTTATATTGTGGTCAGGGGATTCTCAGCAGTAAGACAGGGCATGTGCCATTAAACAAGAGCTTGCCACGCCTCTGATGGTGTCATGCTTGCCAATGTTCCATTGGCCAAAACAAATCATCTGGCCAACCCCTGAAGCAAAAGACACCCAAAAAATCCACCTATTAATGGCAGGCATTAAAAAATGTTGAAGCCTCATTTTTTAATATAACCTAATAAATAAAATCAGAAGGTCTATTTCCTAATGGGATGCTAGGGCTGCTATGGTTTAAATCTTGAGTGTTCCCCATAACTCTTGTGTGCTTAGAGGTAAGGCTTTTGGAAAATGACTGGAAGTGGGGATGCTTTACTTATCAGTAGATTAATATGCCAATGAATCCATAGCTAAATGGGCTGTTAGGAAGTGTGGTCTGGTCAGAAGAGGTGAGTTCCTGGGGGCATGACCTGGAAGGGTATAGTTCCTTCCCTCTCTCTGCTTCCTGGTTTTTATGTCATGCATAGCTTTCCTCCTTCAGACCTTTTCACCATGCTCTTCCTGCCTTGGAGCCAACCATGGGTTGAAATTTCTGAAATTGTGAGCCAAACAAACCTTTCTTCCTTCAAATTGCCGGTGTGAGGTATTATGTCTAAGTAATAAGAAAGTGACTAAGACAAGGACCAAGCTGGGGATACATTCATTCATTCACTCATTTCTTTATTCTTCCCCCTCTTCCCCTTCTTCTATAAATTTATGTATTTTCTCTCAGGCATTGTGTTGTATTTGCTGCTGAGTCAGGCAAGGATCTTGATCTCTGGTAGTTCAGTTGTAGAGAGGGAGATATGCAAAACAACAGCCCCTTGCTGTTCTGGGTAGTCAACATTTTAGTGGAACTATGCACTGGGTGTAAAGAGAAGTGACAGAGGAGGGTGCCTGACTCAACAACAGAGTCATGGAAGGACAGTTTCCTGAGCTGAGTACTAAAGAATAAGAAGCTGAGGATAGGGCTTTCTGGGGAAAGAAGGGGAGCAAGGCAAACATATTTGGCCAGCAACGATTGGATATCAAGCCTGAAAATGTGAGCCTAGGCCTTCATCAACCTCCTGCTACAAGCCACAGTTGTTCCTAGGCACAAGGCCAGGCCTGGGTTTGAATTCACAATGTTGGTGAGAGGCAGACACCCTGACAGTGCAAAGGAGGAGGGGTGGGGCCAGGTCCAAAAGTGGCTGCAGACAGTCCTAACATCTGCATTTGCATCGTAAGCTGTAAGCTCTCTGCAGCTTGTGCCATGACCCCCATCAGGCTGGGGACTCCTGAGTCACATTGTCAGTGTTGGGTGCCAGCCTTAGCAGAGCCCCGGAACCTCTTTACTGGAAATAGTTTCCCAGTTGTCCCACACAGATTGTGTCCTGAAGGAATGACTGGGTGTGAGTGTATCATTCCCTGCATTCTCCATTTGTAGGGGGTTGGGATGACAGAAAAAAAGGAAGAATCTCAAAAAATGTGTATATTTATCCTGGTCTGGCCTTAAGAAAATACAGCCACCAATCCATCAAAAATGAATTTGAGTTTGGATAACATTAGCGTTTAAGGCGATGCTCTTCTCTTGTATTGATTCTCTGTGGGTTGAAATGGAAACAATTTTAGAAATGTAGTCTTAGGTTTCCTTAATCTGCGTGGCTCTGGGAGGAAAAGACTGTTGTCACTTGTGCTAATAACCACAAGGAACACAGTTCTAAAGTGCTTAGCTGAAAAATGAATTCCGGAAGCCAGCCATGGTCATGCCCCAGGGAAGTTGTTTCCTAAAAATTCAACCCTTTTCTTTCCTTCAAGAGAGTTGCCTGAGAGGGCATAGCCATTTGGGAAGGTGAAACTAACAGGCAGAATTAAGGATTCGCAGGATGAGAAGAGTCACCTTGGGGTGGTGACATCAGCATGGGCTCAGATCCTAACTGTCACTGTGTGGTGAGGGAAGGGGTTACTTTGTAGTTGATGTTGGAAGCCCAAGAAACGGCCTCTGCCTCCCACCATTCAAAATAAACATCTGCCTGGATTTCCATTATGAGATATATATATATCCCGCTAGATGAAAGCTTGAAGGTACCTGTTCAAATGTGTGTGATGTTTGAGTTTCAGCAGGAAATAGGCATCAAGTGAGCATTAGTCTTTTCTCAGGACCCTAAGGTGGGGGATGAGTTGGGTGGAAATCTGGGAAGGGAGACTGGTGTGTAGTATGGGGGACAGCATGAAAGAGAGACCAGGGTGAGGTCAGAAAAGGATAGAGAGGCCATGTGGTATCTGCGTTTGTGTCTAAGTGCCATAAGATTGACTATTTCAAAAGGAGCTCTGGTTCTGATAAAGAAAGTCATGACTCTATAATTTGGGCTGAGCTTCCTAAAGATTCAACATTTGAAGGCTTGAGTTTCAACTCTTTCACTCAAAAAGAGGAAGGGAGTGAGGTCAAATCACTTCTGCATTTAAACTGGGGAATAAGATAGTGCCTGAATAAGAATGGAAATCAACAGCCATTTTTCCTCAGCCTTCTACCTGGGCTTTTTTCTTCTGGCAATGAATAGGGTTCTTGTGGGTATCTGCATAAATACGGACTCTATTTGCATAAAGTGTGGGCACAGTTTGCAGTGTCCCCTGGAGGAGCAATCTGTCCTGTGGCCCTTTCCCTGTTTGTCACCTGAGGTTTGTCATTTCACACCTCTCTTCTCTCTCACTCGCCCACTTGTCCTGACCCAGATCTGGGGGATCAGAGTGTGGGAGGAGGATCGCGGGTAAGGATGGCTGGCCTTGTCTTCTGGACCACCAAAGATGGCCTGAGTCCTCCTTTCCTTAGGGAGAGGACTTCCTTTTCCTCTCCCCAGGCCTCTGACAGCCATCACCTGCAGGCCTGCTCCTCCTGAGTAACACCTTTGTCTCATCATAACCAATTTGCTTCTAACCGATGTGGGTCCATATCTCCCTCAGCAGCTGGCATTGGGCACAGCTTGTGTGCTTGAGAAGACCCAGCCTAAAGTGATGTATCACAGTGACACGTATCTATGGACATGCATAGAGTGGCCTCCTCAATCTCTTCCCACTCTGGGAAGTGGACCTTTCCCAACACAGTGTTCAGGCTTTTTAGGGTGAAAGCGATGCTCCACTGATATCAAGAGTTGGTGATTTCATCAAGTGAAGCCAGGCCAGGTACAACCTGACCCCTCAGGAACAAACTCAGGAAAGCAGTTCCATATGAGGCTGTGATGGGGTTGGGTCCTGGGAGGGCTTTCAGAATCCAGGCTGATTCTACTGCTTGGTTTTCTTGGAGTCACCTTAGAGGCAAGAGTTCACTGCACTGTTCATTCGATTGATGACCAGCTCCTTCCCTTACTCTGTTTGGTGTAATTTCTGTTTTATTTTAGATTTTTTTCATTTGGCCAAACCTAAGACTTAAGGCCTCTGAAGACTGATTACTTTTGGTGTCATTTTGGTGGTATTATTATCAACTGGCTCATTTTATCCCCATAAAATTCCAACAGAGAAAATATTGTATCTAGCTCATCTTAATCATCCCTATTCAGACACAGTTTGGGTGCCCATCCTTTCTAAGGTGGTGACCAACATAGAGATTGGTTTTTCCTGAGTTAAATGTTTAGGTACGTAAAATTTAAGTGCTTAAGATCAGCTCTTAAGTGCTGGTCCATCTGGCTATGGCAGAGGATAAGTGACCTGCATTTGAACACCACTTAGAAGATGTGTTAGGCATGGAAGGTAGCTCACCCATATGTCTGACTTTCCAAAGTAATGACAATTCTGATAGTAGCCAGAGCCCACGGTCTTCTACTTATTGCTAAGGCAATCTCAGATGGCCCTCCATATCTACCATTAGTGTTCTGTTAGCTTGCCTATCTGTTCTACTGACTGAGGTCTTCTCATGCCCATTGTAATGCTTGGCACATCTTCAATAGCCAATGATGATTTTTTCAATAAATAAGAACATGATGCCTAGATTTTCATGAAAATATTTCTTTTCCACTTACTTAGATTATAAAAATACTACTTAGCATAGGAGCTCTATGTAAAAAGTCTGTAATACCTATGGATCAGGCACACAGTTTTGGATTATTAAATGCTTACTGTTTTACTGCTCGGTAAATAAACAGAGATATATAGCAGAGATAATAAAGAATGTCTGGCCAGCTATCCTAATGAGGATTTTGTGAGGACTTTGGACCAGTTTGTCCAGTAATAATAACATATAATTATACCTTTGAGTGTAGAAACTGGGCAGGTAAGACAAGAAACTGAGGACATGAGATAAAGCTTATTCTAGAGTACTCATGAGCAGAGCATGGAGTCGTTTGACAGTGAGGAAAAAAATGACCATCTTAAATCTCATTAACTCAAACTTTACTAATTTAGACTTAGCAATCAGTCAGACCCACAGAGCTGAATCTCGCTTTTGCAATTTGGAAAATGTATCTGTAAAGTCAGTGAACAGTGTCAGAAGAGAAATGACTGACTGTGGACCATCATGCTTTGACCAGTACCAATGTTCAGAAAGCTTTCTTTCACTGCTTCCTGTCCTTGCTCGGGCTCCTTATGTGCATAATGCCCTCCATTATGACCCTTAGCACAATGCATTGTAAACATCTTGCAACAGGCAGTAACCCTTTGAGGACAATGTCTCTTGTCCCACTTCTCTGTGTCCCCAGATCATAGTCTGTCTAAATAAATGTTTGTGTAATGAATAAATAAAGGCTTCCACAGAATTAGTCTTTACATAAAAATGAATGCTGTGTTCATTATAGACACATTTTATCCTAGGAATAAAGTTTTAAGTCTTTAGCCTTGAACAAATTATTTTTCTAATCTAGTATTGTTGCTATAAGGTAAATGCTGAAAAGTCAGTAGTTGAAAAGTCAATTAGTTGATAGTAATATTAAAGCCAGTGGTTTTTGAGTAGTTAAATTTATTGGTAATCAGGAATTTAATATTGTTTTACTTTCTTAAAAGAGTGCCTGCCCCTTTTCTGAGGGTTATGGTGGACTATCAACTTGATTGGCTTGGGATCTGCCCAGGGGGTTAGTAAAGTACATGTATGGGTGTGTCAAGGTGGGACATAAGTTGTGACCATGGGTCTATATCTGGTCCCTTCCTCTCTGGTGCTGCTCCTCCGCTCTACTTCCCAGTCACCATGAATTTAGCAGCTTGGCTCTGCCATGTCTTCCCATCATGGTGTTCCTGCCTTGGAGCCAGTTCATCAGGGACTGAATTGTCTGAAACAATGAGCCAAATAAACCATTTCCTTCTATAAGTTGTGGGTGTCTGATAGTTAACTGTGGTGTCAACTTGAATAAGAAATGCCTAGGGGATTACTTTAGCGAGTTCTGGGTGTCTGGATGATCGACTACTGAAGAGGAAAGATCCATCCTGAGTGTAGGTGGCAACAACCAATAAGATTGTAGCCTGGATGGAATAAGAAGGGAAAGAAGAAGTCTCCCTTTGGCTTCTTCAGAGGAGCTTCAGTCTTTGCCATTGCCTTTGGACGTCCATCTCCAGGCTTCCAGCAAGTCTCTTCAGCCTTCCAGTGTAGACCTTTCAGATTCCCCAGTAAGGACTCCTGTGGGACTCTGCAGTGAACTCCAGGCCTTCGACTTTTGATTGGCTCCTCTGGCTGTCCAGTGCACAGGCAGCCCTTTTGCATTCTACCACTCTTGACTCTTCAGGCAACCATAATAAGCCTGCCTTGTAAATCCTTTATATATCATATAATATTAATTATTTGTATAATTATATATAATATTTATTAAATCTGTTCTTCTAGTGAACCCTAAGTGACACAGGGTATTAGGTATTTGGTCTCAGTGGTGGGAAATCTGGCTAATATACCTTCCCTCACTCTAGAATCCCATGTCATGGGAAAAAAAATTAGAGTGTTAGCGAGTAAATGAATGAATGCTGTACACTGACCCTCATTATGATTCAGCTCCTTCCCTTTATGTTGTGGGCAGGCTGCCTCCTGGAGGGAATAGGTGTAGAGAAGGAGGCTATGATGGGATTTGGTAGACTGGACAGGCCTGGCTGGGGCTGGGGCCAATATAGGGTTAGAATAGCCCTGAATGGGCAAGGTTAGGGGAAAATTTAGATTTGCAGGACAGACTTGATGATGGTGCCTGGGAAGTTGGTCAGTCTTGGAGAAATCCCAAGAGGAGAACAGGAGAGCACAGAGTATCTCAAAAAGAGGAAGGATATCAGGTGTTGCCAACTCAGGACATTGCCAGCATGTGATATCCCAGGAAGACTGGCAGGTGGTAGGGTCTGGCCTTAGTCAAAGAGTTAATGCAGTTCAGGACTAGAAGAAATGGAACAACATGAAACTCCATTCCCAGAAGGTATAAAGAACAGGTCTTTGTCTTTAGGTACAAAGAAAAGGACAGAATGAATTTGTGAGAGTTGAAATGGGTAGGATTTGATCACAGGAATAAGATAATAGCCAGTTATTAGTACTAGAACATGAAGAGAAAGCCAAACTGGGGCAGAGACAACTTAAACCTAATTCTTCTTGAAAAACACCTATAACTCTTTCAATCACCGTTGCTAGTAACTTGTCTCCAATGAAGAGATAGGGGTGGGCAAAGTTCTCTCTGGAGTCAGAAGACAGTATAGGATTCATGTGTCAGACATGGCATAATGCCAGAATTGGTGGACTTATTAATTTGAGGACAACCCTTCTGCTGAGGACTAGAAAAGCTGAACAAAAACAATAACAAAGAGCTTCCCAGTGTTATTGAAAAGCTAAGAAAGCAATGAAGAATGGCTCAGAGGAAGATCAAAATTTAGAGATGTAAGCCCTGGAAAATCATCCCCAACCTGGGTTGAGACTCTAGAAGGCTATATGCTGAGTATGGATGAACCAAATTTAAAGGACCCCTCAAGATACCAGTCACCTGTAGTCACTGGATGGCCCTGAAATTCTCAATACCTCAAACTGGATTAAGGTAACTCATAATTGTTAATGTTTGTAAACTTTTGATAAAGCAAGTAAAAAATCACCTCTGGTGGAAGATAATGCCATCGTACATCTCAAATTATTTTTATAAGTAAAGGAATTTTATAAGTAAAGGAATTTTCAAATATATTATCTGGTACATAATCAAAGATAGCAACATATAAGGAGACATAACTAACACAAGCAATAACTGACCCAAAGAAATAAAATAACTATATAAAGACAAGAATGTCCACTTTTACCACTCTGGTTTAACATAGTACTCAAATCATTAGTAAGAGCAATTAAGCATGAAAAGAAAAAAAGGGATATGTATAAGAAAGGAAGAAATCAAATTATTATTATTTGCAACTCTACATAGAGACCCCCAAAAATCTATCAAAAGACTTTTAGAATTAATAACCAAATTTTCCAATGTAGCTGGATACAAAAATCAACACATAACAATCAATAATATTCCTGTACACTAGTAATAAACCTACTAATAAAGAAATTAGGAAAAAATATTATTCATAATAGTACCAAAAAACCCCTTAGAAATTAACCTAAGGAAGTAGAAGTCATCTATAATGAAAACTACAGCCCTCTGAAAAAGGAAATTGAAGAAGGCATCAGAAAATGGAAAGATATTCCCTGTTCCTGGATAGCCAGAAAAAATAAAGTCTAAATGGCCATACTTCCAAAGTTGATATACAGATTTAATGCAATCCCAATCAAAATTCCAACAGCATTTTTCACAGAACTGGAGAAAACAATCCTAAAATTCAAATGGAAACAAAAAGAGACCCAGAATAGCAACAGCAATCCCAGGTAAAAAGAGCAAAGTGAGAGGCATCACAATCCTGGACTTGAATTTGTATTACAAAGCTACTGTGATAAAAACAGCATAGTACTGGCACAAAAATAGACACAATCAAAGGAACAGGACAGAGGATGCAGAAACAACCTCAAGCACATTAAATAATTTGATCTTTGACAAAGGGAACAAGATAGCTTCTTTAATAAATGGTGTTAGGAAAACTGGCTATCCACATGCAGAATATTGACTCTAGACCCATATTCCTCACCATATACTAAACTAAAATCAGAATGGTTCAAAGAACCAAATGTTAAAGCAGAAATACTTAACCTCATGGAAGACAAAATAGATAACTCTTGAAGTCATAGGCATAGGCAAAGACTTTCTGAAAAGAACCCTAGTTGCACAGGAAATCATACTGAGAATCAACATATGGGATCCTATCAAATTAAAAAGTTCCTGCACAGCAAAAAAACAACCAACAGAGTGAAAAAAACAACCTACAGAATGGGTAAACTTTTTTTCTAGCTCTGTCTCAGACAGAGGACTAATATATAGACTATAAACTCAAAAAAATTAGATTCCCCCAATAAAGACCCAATTAAAAAATGGGCAAATGAAATGAATAGATACTTCACAAAAGATGTACCAGTAAATGGCCAGTAAATACTTGAAAAATTTTTCAACATCATTCAACACTAGAGAAATATGAATTAAAAAACCACTGAGATTCCATCTTACCCCCAAAAGAATGGCTATTATCAAGAAATCAAATAATAACAAATATAGTGAGGCTAGAGGAAGAAATGAACTCTTTCACATCATTGGTGGGAATGCAAATTAGTATAATCACTTTGGAAATCAGTATGGAGTCTCCTCAAAAAACTGAAATTATAGATTCCATTTGACCCAGGTTTTCCTCTTCAAGGTATTCTCCCAAAAGAGTTAAAGACATCATAGTACAATGATATATGCATACCTTTATTTATAGCAGCATGATTCATAATAGCTAAATCTTGGAAGCAGCCAATATGTCCATCAACAGATGAATGGATAAAGAAAATGTGACATTTACACACAATGTAGTACTACTCTGTCACAAAGAAAGAAACTTGAGCCCTTTGTAGGAAAATGTGTACACTTAGAGACCATAATATTAAGTAAAAAAAATCAAATGCACAAGATTAAATATCACATGGTTTCTCTTATGTGAGAAGCCCAAAGTATAAGTAGTGAACAAAATGAAAGATAGGTAATAGAAAGTAGGAACATGGATCTTTCTCAAAGAATTAAGATGTGTTATGTACCTGTGTCAATTCTCCATAAGGGATGTAAACAGTATGTAGTATGAACATATACTAATAAAAAAATCCAAGAACATTCACCAAAAACCCCTATTTATACTATTTTCAAGCAATGAAAAACAAAATGGAAATTTTAGTAGAGAAACTGAATAGAATATGAAGCAATAAACAATATAACAGACATGAAAGAAACTAGAAACTAGTAATATACAAATGATAAAAATAAAAATATACTCTAAGTCATGAAATTTATGGAATTCTTTTTACTGAAGATTACACATGGCTACAGAGAGAATTACTTAACTGGTATATAGGTCAGGAAAAAATATACAGAATGAAGCTCAGTCATATAGAGATGGGGGATTAAAAAAACAGGAAAAAGTGATAAATATAGAGAAAACAGTGACAGGTTCTACAATATGTTTAATGGAAGTCCAGAAATAGGAGAGAGGAGAGAGGGGAGAAAGGAGAGAAGGATGGAGAGAAGGATGAAGGAGAGGGGAGGAGAGAAGAGGGGAGGGGGAGCGTGGGCGGTGTATGTGGGGGAGAGAAATGTATTGGAATATTGGAAGAAACAGTACCTGAGAAATTTCCAACAATGTTAAAAGACATTAAGCAAAGATTTAAAATGGCCATGAATCACAAGCAAAAAAATAAAGTTCCAGGCAGCCTATGGTTTTGAAAGTACAGAAAACCATGTGAGGCTGAAGCAGAAGGTAAAAGTATGAGCCCAGCCTGGGCATCTGAGGACCTTGGCAAGACTGTGTGTCAAAATTAAAAAAAAAAGACAGGGAATAAATCAGACACACAAGTATAAATATGTTATGGTTTCTCTTACACGAGGAACCCAAAGTATAGATATATTGATAGACAATAAGAAACAAGAAAACAGATCTTTTGCAAATGGAAAGGGGACCAAAAGATGTTAGGAGGGGAGAGAGGGAGGAGGTAAAGAGAATGTAAGAAGAATGAAGATGTGTCGTGTATGTGTGCCAGCTACTCACAATGAATGTATTTCTTACATACCACAAACATGTACTAATAAAAAGGGAGGGGACTGTGAACGTAGCTTGGTGTAATGGCCCTGGGTTCAATCCCAGTACTGAAAAAACATTTACAAAAAAGCAAAGCAGGAAAAAATTTAAAAAGCAGCCTTGAGTGAAAGATAGACTGCCTTGAAAATATAACAATTAGATTAATAGGTAACTTCTCATTAGGAAAAAAAATTAAAAGAAAGCCAAATGACAATGGAATAATATTTATAATGCACTGAAAGAAAATAATTTCTCATCTAAAATCTTATCTCCTGAGAAAATATCATTGAAAAAAGAAGATAAAATAAAGACATTTTTAGACAAACAAAAGGAAATTTGTCACCAGAAATCTTATGCTAAATAGAATGCTAAGAGCATTCTTCAGGTAGGAGGAAAAGAAGCTTAGAACTAACAATGAAGATGCAAAAATAAAGTGTAAAAAGAGAGTACATATATAACAAATCTAAATGACTATTGATTGTATAAAGCCACAAAAATATTGCCTGAAAATATAGGCAACGTAGGATTAGAGACACAGAAGATAGGGAACAGCAAAATGGTAGATTTGAGCACACTTAATAATTATATTAAGTAACTGATTAATGTAAATAGTTTTAGTACTCTAATGACAAAGGTAATCAGAATGAATTTAAATACTTAGTTATATTTGGTTTTTGAGATATAAAACTAAAACATGAGGTTAACAAAAATTTAAAAGTAAAATAATAGAAAAAGCCATACTATGTAAAAAGGAGGTTTATGTGCAAAAGCATTACTAGAGATAGAAAGAATTTTTTATCATTAAAGGTTCAACTTTACAGGAGAAATAGCAATTTTTAATTTGGATACATCTAAATATATGGCTTTGAAATACATTGAATAAAAATGAATTTTTCCTAACAGGAAAAATCAATGTGCATGTGAATACATTAGCTTACCCCTCATTAACTGAGAGAACAAAGAGAAAAAGATATATGTGTGTGTGTGTGTGTGTGTGTGTGTGTGTGTGTATATATATATATATATGATTAAAAAATGAAAAAATTCACCTAATATACAGTATATCTATATATGGTACACTGCATCATCTAACAGAAAGTAGAGCAGGAGAGAAGAGGGGAGGAGAAAAGAGGGGAGGGGAGGGGGGAGGGAGAGAGAGAAGGGGGGGAGAGAGAAAGAGAGAGAGAGATTTAGTATTAACCACAGTTTCAGGCATCCACTGGTGGTCTCAGAATGTATCCTCCAATCTCTCTCTCTCTCTCTCTCTCTCTCTCTCTCTCTCTTTCTCTCTCTCACACACAGTATTTCCTACATATGGTAAAGTTTGACTTATAAATTAGACACAATAAGAGATTAACAATAACAATAATAAAACAGAAAACTATGACAGTATACTGCAATAAGAGTATTACTTTTATCTTTTAAATTTAAGAAAGGACTTTACAACTTCTCTTTGGAATATCTGAGTCACCAGCACTACTCTTGTGCCTTGCAGCCATTATTAAGTAAATTAAGGGTTCCTACTGTACTGTGATAACGAGACAGTCCATCTGATAACTCAAATTGTTACAAGTGACTACTGGAAGGTTCTGTAAACAACATGGGTATACTGGACATCATCTTGTTAGATGGTTCTTCTTCTGGGCAAGACAGAATAGGATGGTCTGAAATTTCATCACATCACTCAGCGTGGTACACGATTTAAAACTTTGAAGTTATTTCTGGAATTTTCTACTTAGCATTTTTAGACCACTGTTGACCACGGATTACTGCAGCCATAGAAAGTAAAGTGCAAATGAGAGGCACTACTACACATTTTTTTCAGGCACATGAGAACAATAATAAAATCTGATCATGTCCTGGGCCATAAAGTAAGTCTTGAAATTTGAAAATATTGAAATCTTACAGGGTGTTTTCAGATCACAATGCCAGATGATTCAGACATAAAATGATAACTAGAAAAATCATTTGTTTGGTATGTATTTCTAAATAACCCATTGGTCAAAGAATAATTCACAAGCATAATAGAAACTATCTGGAACTTGATTATAATAAACATAAAATACATTGTTAGTCATGGAATGCGGCAAAAGAAGTACTTATTAGAGGAAATTTCTGCATAAATATACATGTAAAAAAAAAGAATGGCTGAAGTAAGTAAGCATCCATTTTAAAAGTTAGAAAAAAATCTTCAAAATAAATTCAAGATAAAAGAATGAAATAATAAAAATATATATTTATATTATAAAATATAAAATTAATATTAAGCACACAAAACATAGGATAGATGAGATTAAAAGTCTGTCTTTGGAACGAATAAGAAAATTGATAAACTCATAGTAGCATTGATCCTAAAAAAGAGTAAGAGCATAAATAATGGAGAGGGGACTATTATTATGGATGTAAGACATATAAAAAAGACAAAAGAGTATATTGTAAACAACTGTACATGATAACTTTGAAAATTATTGGAAATAAGCAAATTTCTAGAAAACTACATCCACTAAATGTAACACAAGAAGAAACTGAAAATCTGAGCTGTCTTATAACTAATAAAGGAATTTAATTTCATTAAAGGGAAAACTTTGGAAAAAAAAGGCTTCACCAGTAAATTTTGTCAAATAGGTGAGAAAGAAATAATATCAGTTATAATCAAAATCTTCTATACAGATACAAAAAAGAAATATATTCCAACTTGTTTATGAGGCCAGAATAAATTCGATATTAAACCATGTGAAAAAAAGAGATGAAAATTACAGGTCAATGCTTCTGAGCTTTTAGACAAAAATGTTAAGGTATTAGCAAACCAAATCCAGCAATAGGTGGAAAAATAGAATTTATCACCTCTGATATAGGTCTATTCTCTGGATACACAATTCATTTAATATTTGAAAATCAATTAATTTGTTACCTCTAACATGGGTTTATTCTGTGAATACAAAATTGGCTTAATATTTGAAAATCAATGAATAGATTACATCACATTAACAGAATACACTAGAAAAAAATTGGATTATGTTAATAGGTACAGGAAAAATGTTTGACAAAGTTCATGATAGAGCAAGGAGGCAAACTAAGAATAGACGTAAACTTCCTTTAGTAAAGATGATCTCTCAGATAAAGGAAATTTACAAAAACTCTGTCTCCAGCTTTGTAGAAATGTTCACAGATTCTTTTTCTGAGATCGTGACCAAGGCCAAGGTGCTCACTGTTATTATTTCTCTTCAACATTCTATTGAATGTTCTAGTCAACGCAGCAAGAAGAGTGGAAAAATAAACATTATTTGAATTTGAAAGCAAGAAATAAAATTGTGGTTATTCACAGATTGTATGTATGGAAAAACATCTAAACAAATCTATAGATAAATTATTAGCATTTACAAGTGAGTATAGCAAATATTCTTTGAACATTTCCATATTAAAAATCAATTGATTTTTTTTTTTTTTTGTGGTACCGAGGATCAAACTCAGGTCCTTGCACTTGCAAGGCAGGCAGCGGAACCACTGAGCTAAATCCCCGGCAAAAAAAAATTGATTTTGAAATAGCAGCCATACACAATTGAAAAATGAAATTTAAAAAGATACCATTTATGTAGCATCAAAAATATGAGAGGGAATCCTCGAATAAAACTAGAAAAAACATGTGAAAATGTAAATCATCCTAAGTATAGCTACAATACTAGAAGGAGAGATGTAAAGATTTATTTCATCAAACATTAAGATTTCTTTAAAAATACAATAATTAAGATGGAATAATGTTCTTACAATAATTGGGCAAATATGTGCCTTTATTTATGACAGATATTGTACTATACTGCAGTGGGCAGACCTGCATTAAAAGCTTAGGGAAAAAAATACAGCCCTATATATAAGAAGGAATTTGACTGCTTCTAACATAACACCGATTAGAAAAAAATTAGAGATTATTATGAATATAATTATAAAAGACAAAATAAACTTTATGGAAGGCAAGCTACAGAATATCTTCATAATCTCAGAAGAAGAAAAAATTTTAGACAGGAAGCAAGCAATGCTGATTGTAAGAAAAAGACTGATGATTTATCTATATTCAATTTTGATAGAAGTAGCCTTAAAAGAAAACATCAAGAAAGTAAAGATGTAACCCCAATTGTGAGAGACATTTACAACATATATAACTAACAAAATCTTGCTCCCAGAATAATGAAATTTTATAGATCAATAAAAGACCATCCAATGGAAAAACGGACAAGAGATTTGAGTAAAGATTCTATAAAAATGACAGTATGTTCACATGACAATGTGTCTGCCTTCGTTAGTAATCATAATAATGAGAAAAATATAAATTAATACCACAGTCAGATAATACATAACTACAGAATTGATGATTTCTAAAACCTGTTAAGGTTTTCAAAAAAGCTTTCATAAGCTTAAAGAGCAATCAAAGCTCTTACACACTACTGGTGGTGATGCAAATTGACACAACTGTGTGGGGAAGAGGTTTGTGCTTCTACAATGGAGGAAATCCTCACCAGATGACTTACCATTTTCACCACAAATTACATAATCATTACAAATCCAAGTACACATACACCAAGAAAAAATTCATCAAAAGCTTTTCTGGAAACAACCCAAATGTCTGTTACCAGCAGAATGGAGAAATTAAATTTGGCACATTCATATAGCAGCATACTATATGGTAATGAAAATGAGAAAACTGCTGCTATATGCAGAACATGGGTGAATTTTACAAGTTTATATTTAAGCAAATGAATCTAGGCACAAAAGGATCCACATGTGATTCCATTTATGCAAGAGTATACAACTGCTTAAATTAAACTGTAGTGTTTAGGAACATAAATTTGGTAATATGAATATAAAGAAAAATGACAGTGGCTTCCTTGGGAGGTTGAGGAAGGGGGCTTTTTGGAGGCCTATGGGGATGTTGGTTATGTTTTATTTTGACCTGGCTCATTATTTATTTAATTATAATTTCTTTAACTGTATTTAATAAAGTGTACACTAGTATTTTAGGCCCTTTTCTGTATACGTGGTATAATTTTGTAATACAAAAGAAATGGGGCCAATTGAGAGACAATGGTTGTCTCTATTTTCTTTCTCCTTCCTCTTCTTTCTCTTCTTCCTTCCTGTCTCCTCTACCTTCTTTTTTTGCCTGAGGATCACCTAGGTCTACATCTTCTAGAATTATTTTAATGAAAAACAAAGTAAATATTTTCCCCAAGGCTTTTTACTATTTTATTCTGCAAAGAAAAGTACTCTGGAAGACATGTGTTAAGAAGAAAGAATTGACTGGAATCATCAGTCACCTCAGGGCTTGTCTGTAGTAAGTGACTGTTGTCTGTTTCCTTTCTGCAATTGTGGGGGTGGAAGGAGTAATACTCCTTGGAGTTGGGAACTGTAAAGGCAATGAATAAACTCTGGTTGAGATTTTTTTTAAAAAATCTATTGTTAATGATGATATTGATGGGCTACATCTTTCTTGGATTAAGCAGCATTACCTACCTTCTTGTAGATGTAGGCAGGTCTGGTGACTGCTGAGAATTCTGACAAGGTATCCCTATCCTCAGGAAGTTAAGACACACAAACTCCTCACCCACCTGTCAGAGTACTTGAAATCTCCACCCATGCCTGCAAACCCATCAGCATTTACTAACTACTTCAATTCATATTTGCCCTCTCTAGATTCTCCTGAAGGCAGTTTCTCCTGGGAGGTAGATGTTGAGGACATACACAGTGCCTGGCACTTCTGTGAGAATGGGTTCATTGACACCTCCCCTCCTGCTGTCTGAGCACAGGGAGAGGCGAGGTAGGGAACTGTCTCTGTGAGAGGAAAGAGGGAAGGAGTCTGGAAGCCTGAAGAATTATCAGACATTAATGCATGGCTGACTTATTGAATAGAGGGGTAGAAGATTGTTTGGAGCCATCCTACACTGTAGAAGAAATGTTTCACAAAGCCCCAGGGAGTCCTCGAATCAGAGTCTACCAGCAATGATGTCCCAGGAGCAGGTCTGCTTGGTGTCCCTGTCTCATTTAGTCATTGGTTTGGAGCAGAACATGGGAGCTCATGACGCATTGTGAATTCTGAGATGGATTTAAAAGCTTAGGGGTCAGGGCCTTGGGTCATTTGTACTCCCTATAAGTCTCTTTTCTTACTATGACAGTCTATTCATGGCTTCCACAGGAAAGAAAAGAGCGGTGGTGTCCCCAGTCCCACTCTTGGTCGGGGTATATCAACTGCTGACTGATTTTCTCCTGTGCCTCTGAAAAATCACTTTCAGGCATGAAGCTGATCTAGTCCCTAAACTGAAACCTGATGACACCAACGGCACAGCCTTCCAGCCTCCCTCAGTGGTCCTGAGGTTCCTGTTTTTAGGGACACTTCCAGACATCCAGGGAGCTGACCTCTGTGGGTGGCTGGAGGAGCCCTCAAAGGTGGGTGGAGAGTCCACACTGAGTACTGCTTTCTGACAGTGCGCTTAGGGCAGCATACATCATGGCCAGGAAAGTGCAACCCAGAGTGCTGCCATGGGGCTCTATGAGGAGCTGTGTTGGAGGAGCAGTGAGAGAAGTCCAGGTTTTCAATGGTGGCTTTGGTGTCTTTTTCTCAGTTCCCTGAGCTGGTCACATTGGACATGATCTATTCCCTGTTTGGATTTCAATCATTTCTTTGTATCACTTTTACTTTGTCTTCCCTCTGATGCCCGGGAGCAGAGATCATCCGTTTATTTCTCCCCACAGGGCTGACCTCAGAGCCTTTGGCTTCTTCTCTTCCAAATTCAATCCTCCCTGCCCCACAACATCACTGGAAGGAAGCATTCCAAGGGTTACTTCAATGAAAGCTCATTGTCCCCACATCAGAAATATGGCACTGGCAGTGCGAACTGATCATACAGATGCCTGCATTGCCATCTAATTGTTCCCTTGTGCATCTTTTCCTTTCTTCAACAATGCTTCTCCTAGTAGAACTTTCTTCTTTTATCTCCACCAGATCATCTAGCACAAGGAAGGACACATTTTACTTATAAGAAACTTCAAATGAATGTTCAACGGGACTGTGGGGCATCGAGATCAAAAACAGTGATCATCTTTAGAGCCAGACTGGAAGAATTACATTGCTTCTGGCAGCAAAACAAAGGTGGTAGCACTTCCAACATAAGGAGCTTGAGAAGCATGTGGAACACACAGGTGGAGAGCTCTGCAGCTCTCTGGGGGAGGGGCCTGCAGGTGTGGGAGTCATTTTCACAGAGTGGAAATCTCACATCTGTGAGCACACAATCACTAAACTTAGATTAGGGCACTCTCAAAAGAGTTGGGACCACATATTAGACATAAAAGTTGTCCTCAGAGAGTACCTAATCTCTGCAGAAATAAGACATTTATATATTAAACAACCTAAAGTTATACAGGTAAAAGTGTAAGATAATATTAGAAGTGTTATGTTGTTCCATGCATAATTAGTTGACCAGTAAGGGACATAGTAAGTCTTATTTGTTTCAAAGAAGAAGAAAACATTTTAGGCTGAGGAAATCCAAAGTATAAATTCATACTGAACCTTCAAAAATAGGAGAGAAGAGGAAAAAATTCCAGTGGGTGTAAATTCACTAGCAAAATGGGAAGGTAGGAGTATGCAAGCTAACTTGGATATAGTCAGAAATGGCCAGGAGATTCCAGTTTTCTGAGAAAGAAGGCCATAATTACCCACCTATTTGACTTAACACACTTTTTTGAGAAGTGGTGGAACGTACTTTCGTCAAGCCAGTAGCCTGGACTGTAAGCCTCCTCTACCATTTACTAAGAATGTGACCTTGAACAGGAAACTTAATCTACCTGAGTATTTTCTTCTGTAAAAGCAGTCCTTGTATTGTTAAAAGGATTTTTGTGAGGATCCAAAGAGAAAACATTTGTGAAAATCCCCAAAACACAGCAATTAAGAAATGTTCATTATTATGATTTCTGACCTTATTTATAAACACAATATCTTCTCCATTCTCTGAATTTATAGTCACTTACACTTGTATCTTTTATTTTGACCTACCTGGACTATCTGTTATTATCTTAGTTGCTTCAGAAGTTTACAAGAGCTTCTTAATTAGACTATAAACTGACTGTGGATAAGGCTCTTAGATACTCACTGAATGCTCATAACATTATAGATTCATAATAGGTACTCAAAAATTGTTCCAATGATTGACTTTTATATCCATGAGGTCCAAAATAATTCCAAAGAGTTCCCAGAAGAAGTATATCTTAGGGTTGACATTGATGAATGGGTAAGTAATGACAGGTAATATTCAAGGGACAGAATGCCTGGTGAGGGCAATGATGTGAGATTGTGACAGTTTTTTGTTTTTTAACTTTTTACTTTTCTGGATGCTTGATTCCCCTAGAACATTCTACCAGGTTTTAAAGTCATTTATCACTCTGGTGCTTTGTGAGAAAAATCAAATGAAATAAAACCAAAGGAAAATCTCCTTCCAACAGCTGGACAGCTCAGTTATTTTTAGGGATAGGAGAAGCCAGGGTTTGGGACTCAGTAAGACACTCTGCTCTGTTTGGAGTTGACTAGTCCCTGGAAATGCATAGGTCTAAACATTTTTTCAGCCACATGTGAGTTGAAGGAATACTTAATCCATCTGTTGCCTAACTCATTTGCTAAACTCGTCAACAAAGCTGTTGACATCTCCTTTGAGTGGAGAAGTTCTCCGTGGGTTTTTCGGAAATCCCAACACATTATTGAATTTTGGTACCCCAAGTTTCTCAGGTTTCATCGTTATTGGGAACATGAAAACAGTGCAGAATGCTCTGAACTAGTGTCATTCCCAAACTTCCAATCTCTGCTCTTCCTCTGAGAGTCTCAGTGGCTCCCAGAATCTGACCATTTTGGAAAGAGGACAAGTAAAAGGCACCCCCAAGGCCTCAGATTTCTTGTCCTTGTCCCTGGAAGAGCAAGAGGGGTGGCCCAGAAGAGGGAGAAAGTGCTTTAGAGGCAATTTGTCCAGTAGTCTAATTATGGGACAAAGAGAGTTCTGATTCCAGACACTGTGTAACCTTGAGCAAAAGCAGTTCCTTTTCTGTTCTTTAATTCTCCAAAATGTGGTAGCAGAATGATATTGCAGATTTTTCTCCATCTCTTAGAGATGGCTTGTGTGGTTGATGTGTGGTTTGTGACTTTAGGAAACAAAAATATCACAGTAAGAAAATTATTGTTTTCCAGATACCAGATAATAGTCCTGTTCTCTTTGGTGATGTGTGCTCTCAGTAACTGAACCCTAGAATTGGGCATGGACAAAACTGATGTTGTGTCCTTCCCCTCTCTTCCCCAGACCCAGGAAAGGGTCCAGCCTAGGTTTGTAGCCCTAGTCCTGAGAAATGCTGACTGATCTGTAGAAGGATTTTGTTTTTGACAGCTGAGTCTCCCAGCTTCACTCTTTAATATACACACTTGGAGAGAGACAGAATGAGACTTGTGTCCCTGCCTGCATAGACATGGATGTATCTGGTTGGAGAAGATAACTGTGTGGACTCTCCATAGAACTGAAAGCTGAAAAGGAACTTGGGAAGTGCTAAGTTCTAAACAATGATCAGCTCATTTGTACTTTTTAATAATTGGAAGTGATTAGACAGCAATGAGATATGCTTGGGTTGTCTTTAAGGATGGGAAAGGGGATTTGACTGGGCCTGTTTGAAAACAAAGTTGGGGGAAAAGCAAGTCATTTCACATCTGTGCCCTGTGAGATGCATTCTGGTTGTTTATTGGGTTGATTATCTTCCCTCTTTTTCCATCCATTATAGGGAGGGAATATGAAAATGAAGCATGTCCCTACATAAGATTCTTTTCTTCTCCTCTTTTCTTGGGCACATTTTGCTTGTGTTTGCACTTCCTGGTTTTGGCCAGAAGAGAGTGACTAAGATTCTGACTGCAAGATCGCCTATTCTTCCCAGATGAGCTACTCGGCACCAGAATGGCCAGACACAGGGTTGGGGTAGGAGGGAGAGGGAGAGGGAGAGAGAGGATAGATTCGTTGCTAGAGAGAGAAAGGGGCAAGAGTGTGAGGAAGGTGAAAGGGTGGGAAGGTGGGAAAGGCAGCAAGAAAAGAGAAAGGGGCAGGAGGAAAAGGCAGTAGGGGAGGGAGGGAGGGAGGGAGGAAGAAGAGCAGAGTAAAAGGGTAAGAAGGGGGCTGTGGGTTGTGGAGTTAGAGCCACAGCAGTTTCCTGCCAGGACTGCTGCCCAGCCGGCTGCTGGAACATCTGCATCCTAGTAGGGGTGTTTCCAAATGGAGCTGCCTCTTCCCTGGACTTCTCCCTCAAACATTAGCATACCTGCCCACGTATGCCCCTCCCATGGTGCTTACTTTTCCTCTTACTAATCAGCCTCTCACCCAAAATAGCTAAATCAGCTCCGGACATGGCCAACCCTGGGGTCAGCCAAGGGAAGATGCCTTTGCTTTTGGGCATCATGACTTCAGACTCAGGAGCAGCTGACCAGCTGCACCAACACTCCCTTGACCTCAGCTTGGATAACTTTGGCTCTAAGAGCAGGGAAATGGGAGCCAGAGTCCCTGTGTGGTCTTGGCAAGTTGTGGGTCATCTCTGAGGAGCAACCCCACCCAGTGTGGAATTAGATACTCAAGCCCCTTCCTGATGATTTGAGGGAGAAAAAATATCTTGTGCAGTCTTATTTTACCATTCCTGTTATCTGATTACTGAGTTTAGATAGAGAGAGTTCAGGTACAACCAGGAAGCTATTATTCCCTCCCCTGGCTGCTTTCCTTTCTCTTCAGTGTTTTATTGGAGAGGTCCCTAAATGGGTGCCTATCCGAACTTCAGGTGCCAGAGAGTCAGGTGTCAGAAAAGCATGTCCTGGGCCTTCCTGGCTTCTATAGTGTCCTCCCAGTTCCTTCCAGGGTTGCCCATCCCCAGGCACCAACCTCTACAACTGCCCCACAGCCTCCCAGTGGGTAAGTAATTAGTTTCTGTGAAGCTGCCACATGTTCTGACTGTTAATTAGATGAAGAAAAGTTTTTTCTTTTTTGTTCAGCTCTTCTTTGGCAAATCCTACCCTGCCATTTCTCCAGATGGTGAGCTCCTGCTCCTTTCTTTTCCTCCTCTTTCAGCTTCTCTTCCTTGACTCCTGTGGTAGCTGAAGAAAATGTCCTTGAGATGAGAGTCCTAGGCATCCAGGCCAGGCTGGGTCACCTTGTGTGACTTGGACCTAGGGCACTGTCATCCTCTGCTCCCAGTGGGACTCTCTTGACTCTCAAATCAAATTCTTATCACTTTTCAGAAGCAGCTTCAACGCATTCCCTCTGGGAAGATCTCTCCTCCTCCTCCTCCTCCTCACATCTGTCCATCTCCTTGGCTGTTGTGAGCTATTACAGGGTCCCCAGGAAGGACCAGATTAGCCAGCTGTCATGTAGACTCCTTCCTTAGTGTAGTCTGGGGCTCCTGTTGGCCCAGATGGGGCCTGTCGTGGTCTTCTTCCCTGACACTTTCAAAGGATGAGCTCCATGTTGAGGAAGTCACTTAGCGAGTGATCAGTTCATCTAAGTGACAGGAATCTTTACTGGGCTCCCATTTCTCTAGGTCTGATCTGAACAAGCTTTTTCAGGAGGCAGAAAAGCAGCAAAGGAGCTGTGGTAGGGGAGGCGGGGTTGCCAGGAGGGCTTACATGGATCCTTACAGAGGACAATGGAGTGCAGAAGATCGGCTGGTCACCCACATGGCTGTTATACTGGCACAGAGAGGTGCCAAGTACCTACCCTCAGCCCAGTGTTCCTCAGCCTAGGCCCCAGAGAACTCGCTGTCCTCCTTCATTTTCCCTTATCTATGTACACTGAGGACATGTGCTGGTGGGCATACCATGTCACAGTCACTGTAGCCACCTGCTGATGTGCACAAATGCCCCCCTAAGACACTTAGCACCCCAGATAGCATTTCATATTCACATCCCTCTGGTTGGTGGCCCCACTATCAGGCACTGTTGTCACTTTTGGTGAGCATCCTATTTCCTCATGGGCTCCATTCTGAGCCACTATATCCACGTGCCTCAGATTCATTTCAGTCTGCCCTTGGTGTCACAGTCTCCCTCTACATGCCACTATGGGCACTTTTGCCATGCTCCACAGTGACTCTAGGGATAGAAGTGGGGAGGAAAAGGAACCTGTCAGTGGCTGCCTCACTACCCATGCTTGTGCTGGGTCACATGTAGAAGAGGCTGTGATGTGACCGCTGGTGCATTTTTGATGATATAGAGTTTTCTTTTAGCTCAGTTTCACTCTTAGACCTGGGACTTGGCTGGGAGACACATCAGTGACATGCATCATGCTGCCCTCAGAATGACCTTTCTCAGACTACTCCTGCTTTGTCTTCAGACCAAACATGGCTTCCCACCTTTTGCTTATTTTAAGGTGGTTCTCCTTCGAAGCTGCTCAGCCCCTCATAAAACAGATGCCAAACAGGTTTACTTCACCTGGTTTCCAGGACCATCTTGACCTGAGCAAACTAATATGGGAGACTTACTACTCTGTTGTACTCCTTCTCAGTTCTTCTGTTTTTCTGCCTTCAGATCTATCTGTCTTGTGCCTTTTCTCTTGCCTAGAGCAGGTAAAAATGCATGCTTGAGATGTGGTATCTGGGAGCATCTTCCCTCTGCTCCAACCACCTGAGTCCTACTTCTATTTTAAGGCCCAGCAGGACCTGTAGGAAGCTTCCCTTGATAATTCAGTCCTGTGAGTGTCCTTGATAATGACAGCTCCCCCAGTCAACTCCTGCAGTCCCTGGTATGAAACACCCATGTGGTCATGGGACCACTTTATTTCCAGGTTGTACTCTTTCCAACCACACTGGATGCCCTTGAATGTGTGATTAGCATCTCTTAGTTCTCTCCAAACACTCACTGCTTGGCTGGTGCTCAGTGAACTTTTGATGCCTCGATGACTCAAGCCAAGGTCTGTCTAATGTGGGACTGGGAGGTCCAGGCGACTCAGGTCCCACTGGTGATTGCCTTTCTTTGTGCTGCCCTAAAACCCTGACTGGTTTAATTAAGATGCAAGAAGAAGTCTGGCAAACTGGCATCTTCCATTTACAAGCCACTTCATTTGGCCCCACCCTCATGCCTACAGCCATCTAGAGCTCAGTCTTGTAAGCATGAGTGCCTGTCTGCCTGCCTGTATTTTCAGGTATTGCCTCTCCTCCTCCAAAGAGGAAGATTCAGATGTATGGATTTTGGCAAAGGTTTAAAACTGGCAATAAATAACAAAAAAATTCAGCAAACCATTCTGCATATTTTATAAGTCCATCTAATAAAGAAATAATCCAAGGTGGCACCTGCTAAGAAAACTTAGTTTATTGAAATATGACTGTAATATAGAAAAGATGGCTAATGCACTAGGCTGTGTGATATTAATGCTCTATACTTCAGCTGCTGTGTTTAAAAGAAGTCTCTCATGTATTTTATTTTATTAGGAGCCATATCATTAGCTTTTAAAGACATTGTGAGTGAGAGACATAAGAAAAGAGATTTGGACTATTTTAAAAAAACACAACCCTTAGCAACTGAACCTGCCTTTCTCTACAAATGAAACAAACCAAAAAAAGTTTTTTTTCATAAACATTTTTTTTCCAGCTGGGATATTAGGACAGTATATTAAATTCCCCCAAAAGGAGGCCCTAGAACTATTTACATAATAATGTCTCCACTGTGGTTGTGACAGATGGGCTTCCCTGACGCAGACATACTGTTAGGGGCTTAGCAATAGATTTAAAAAAACATCACAATACTGTGTAACATAATAAAAGTGTATTGTAATGTACATCATAACTTGTGGCCAAGGTTAAATTTGCAGTTGGAGTATGAAAGTCATATTCCATTATACAAAATAGATGTTACAAAGAAAAGCATTAAAGATGAATTGACTCAACCATTTATTTTTAGTTTATATTTTATGCTATTTTCATGGTGCTATGTACACAATATATTTTTAATCATATGAAATGACATCATTTGTACCCCTTTCACCATCCTGGAAGGGAAGGGAAACTTAGGATCTTCAGATTTTCTTAGTTTTGTGGATTCACGTTTCTGGGGCCTTGAGGTTTCACTCTATTGGAAAATGGCTGTTGATGAGTTTCTGTTTTTACTTCAGTGAAAGCTTCTTACTGGAACTGAAGCCAGCAGTGACTCCAATGGTGGGTTTCTTTGTTTTTTACGGGCTCTTTGGAAGTGAGCTACAGTTCCAAGAACTTTTCCTCCTATCAGGAGGTGAAGAAGATATGAGATCAGAGACAGGTGCAGGCAATCCTATAAAAGATGCACCATGAGCAGGACTTGCTTGTCCAGGACTTGACCACTGACCTCAGCCCCATAGTCTATGTCCATAAACCCACCCTGAGTTGAGTCCATCAGCTGAGTATTGAGGAGGAAGTAGTTTCTTCTTCAGGTCATCATGCTGCTGGTAATAATGTCTAGACCTTTAAGAAAAGATGAATTTTGGAGGCATACTTGAGACCTTATCTGGAAGCTGCTTTTTATAAATTGATTCACCTTACAGTGCCAGCTTGTGAGGTTTGGGTTATACTATTTAAGGGAAATGGATTTTCCCTTCAAGCAAAGGACCCAATCAATGTAGACTCTGGATTCCACTCTAACCAAATGACATTAACCTTGATTTAAACAGTCTTTAATTCTGATATCTTTTGTTTTGATCAAAGCCAGGAACCTTTGAGAAGACATTGGAGATTCCATAGACAGTGCAGTCACTTAGTGCCTCCTGGAAGTCTGGGGAATTTAAGGCATGACTTTAACTAGGGGTGCTCCTTCAGGGCCAGGCCAGAAGAAGAGGCAGTCAAAAAACTCCCAACCCTGGCAGTGAGCCTTGCTCAGGGACTCTGGCCTGGGTTCAGCTGGGGATGTTGTATATTTCTGTAGTGGGACTAACCTCAGTCTTGGGAAGATTAGGAAGCTGACAGTTGAGAGCGACTTTTGGGATGTGTGTTGGTCAGCTCCTTCATTGCTGAAACAAAATGCCTGAGACACACAACTTAAAGGAGTAAGAATTTCTTATGGATCATGGTTTCCAAGGTCAGAGGTTTTAGTCCATGGTGGGCTGGGACCAAAGCATCACGGTGGAAGGGTGTGGTAGAGGGAGATCCTCATTTCATGGCAGCCAGGAAGGAGAGGAAGTGAGGGAGGGAGAAAGAGAGAGAGAGAGAGAGAGAGGTGCCAGGGACCAGATATAGTCACCTAGGCCACACTCCTGACCCACTCAGACACACCCACACATTATTATATTAGTAAATATACTAATCCCCCCCCCCAGATGGCTGTCAAGCCAACCAAGTTGATAGTAAAGACCAGCCACTACAGGAAGAAAGAGCATCATCTTCTAAAAGGACTCAGTTCTGAGTTCTTATTTCTGAGGGTAATAGGACCTCAGGCATAATCTGGACATATGGCTGTCTATGTGGAGACATTGGAAGTACAAGTTCATTATCTCTATCAGCACTGTTCAATGGAACTATCATGCAAGCCACAAATAAGAGCCATATAAAATGTTTACTAGTAGTCACATTTCTAAAAAGGGAAAGGAATCAGGTGAAATTAATTTTTTAATTTTTAAAATTTAATTCCATATCTCGAAAATGTTCTAATTTTGAAATATCATAATTATAAAAATTAATGAGATATTTTACATACTCATCCTTGAAACCCCTAGTTTATTTATACCTAGAGCCTATTATAATTGAAATCAGCTGCTTTTCAAATGTTTAATAGCTCCACGTGGCTGGAGCCACCATATTGAACAGCATAGGACTAAAAGATCTCTCTCCACTGAAACTCAGTCCTTGGAGTTGAAGGAGTGGATTGAGGGTTGTTATTCATTTTGGCTCAAATCCTCTGTGTGTGTGTCTGTGTCAATGTCTGTGTGTGTCTACCTACCTCATTAGGTAGTTTACTCCAGCCTTGAACTCACTATGTTGCCCAGTCTGAACTCATGACAATCCTCCTGCCTCAACCTCCTGAGTACTGGGAATACAGGCACTTCCACGACTCTGGGCTTAAGTGTTTAGAGTGAAACTAATTTTAAGTGATTCTTTCCATTTTGAAAAATGCTGGTACTGGTAAACTTTACAATTTATATGGCTCATATTTGTGACTTGCCTTATATCTCTATTTTAATCACTTATCAACCTTTAACAAGAATGATTAAATTTTTAACCTATTTCTGACATGGTTGGAGGAGAGACAGGATCAGTGACTTGGGTATGGATACCAAACCCAGGGGCTGGAAGGCAGCTGGAGGGATGCATCATCTAGACAGCACTGAGCTGTGTGCTAGAACATATAGTTGAAATGAGGCTGTAAGTGGGATCAAGGAAATGTCTTCACCATTTCCCTACCACTGAAGGGAGAAGAGTATAGGATTGGGGTTGGCTGCCTAGATTTGCTTACTTAGCTACATAGCTTTAAAGTAAATCACGAATATTTCTGAACCTCACCTTTCTTTCTTATAACTTAGTGGTACTAAGCTCTTTCTTGTTCTCCTCAAAGAAGTATTGTGAGTCTTAAATTATGCTATTCACAGAAAGTGGCTTCATGTAAACACTGAAGTCCTTGGCTCATGTGAATTGCATGCTAGATCTGGAATTTTCTAGCATCTCTGCTTCAGAGTTAACTCAGGGGCCTAATTGAGGGCTGGGGCCTAAGTCAAGGACTGTGGCCAGGGAGAAGATGCCTGTGTTAGAAAACAATGGAAAACTCAGATCGAAAATGTGTGGTTCCACCTTAGCAGAATGCAGAGGGTTTGAAGAGGCAGAGAAGGGGAAGGACAAGTGTTTCTGGTACAAGACAGGGTATAGACAAAGGCTGGGAGTGGGGATGAAAAGTCACATCCTGAGGGATTATGGAACCTCCTGAGCAAGACCAAAGTGAGGATCAGGGAAGGATGGCCCATGAGTTCCCTCATTTTTGTAATTTTGATATTTCAAAATTAGAACATTTTTGAGATATGGAATTAAAGTTTAAAAATTAAAAAACTAATTTCACCTGATTCTTTTCACTTTTTAAAAATGTGACCACTAGTAAACATTTTATATGGCTCTTATTGTGGCTTGCATGATAGTTCCACTGAACAGTGCTGATAGAGATAATGAACTTGTACTTCCAATGTCTCCACATAGTTAGGCATATGTCCAGATTACGCCTGAGGTCCTATTACCCTCAGAAATAAGAACTCAGAACTGAGTCTTTTTAGAAGGTGATGCTCTTTCTTCCTGTAGTGGCTGATCTTTACTATCAACTTGGTTGGCTTGACAGCCATCTTGGGGGGAGATTAGTAAATATACCTGTGGGTGTGTCTGAGTGGGTCAGGAGTGTGGCCTAGGTGGCTATGTCTGGTCCCTGGCACCTCTCTCTCTCTCTCTCTCTCTCTCTCTCTCTCTCTGTTTCTCCCTCCCTCGCTTCCTCTCCTTCCTGGCTGCCATGAAATGAGGATCTCCCTCCACCACACCCTTCCACCATGATGCTTTGGTCCCAGCTCACCATGGACTAAAACCTCTGACCTTGGAAACCGTGATCCATAAGAAATTCTTACTCCTTTAAGTTGCGATGCCCATATCCTCTGACTTTCCCTGAACGTGGATCACCCTCCATAGAGGAAATGAGCCCACTTGACATAACTGAAATATGACCACAGTCCACGTGAGGATGCTTGATAATCACCACAATGGCTTTTGTCAGCTCAGGCAAAAGGGACTCTTAGATCATCCCTCTGCTGCAAACACTAGTCCCAGGAATGAAGCTGGACAGAGACTCTGAAAGAAATACAGTGGTCAGACATTTCCAAAGGTTCTGTCAACTCCTAGCTTTTGAGCTTGATCTTGTTTTAATATCAGAGTTCTTGCCATCATGAATACACAGGTTTGCATGTACCTGCAATGCAGGCGTTACCGCACACACTGTGGTCAATCCTTCATTCTTTTGCAGCACACGCAAACATTTCCCCCAGCACACACATGCATGTACATGCACATGTGTACACAAACTTACACACTCAAAGTCACACAAGCCTTGGTAAGGTGGAGGACAGAACTGCTTTAATTTGAGTGCAAGGGATGAATGAAGACTCAAAGCCAAGCTGATGTAAAAGACTGCTAATCAGACACCCACTCAGGTAGCTGTAGAAATGACAGGAGGGGCATACTTGTCTCCTCTTCTTTTCTCTCCTGTCAATTCTCCATCAACTCTAATATTCTTCAAGCTTTGAGGTCCTTGTTTGGCTGTCACTTTTCTCTCCATCCTTATGTATACCTTTTTCTAGGGTTCAGTTGGGTCTAGGAATGTGGAATTTCGAAAAGGCAAAATTACCTTTGTAAATCATTTTTCACCAATTTGGGTGGGGATAGGGAGCTTTAAAAAGTGCCCCCTGCCCCAAGATCCTTCTTTCCTGACAGTCAATCTCCGGTGCCTGCTCTGAACTCTTCCCACCCTGACAAGAGGAATTGCTCTATCTGAATTTGAATAATGTTCTATTTAAAATGTCCTCGTACTGGGCAGAAAACTCAAGCAGGGTAATGTTCTTTCCTTTCCACATATTCCTTACATAAAGTATAGAACTAGGTCCAGCTTGCTAAGTAGAGGATAGATGTAGATGGGTAAACATAAAGTTGTTAGTTTACAAAATATGTCCATTTGTCAGCCAATTTCTGGTCTTAATCCCTGACTTACAGGTCTAGGATGAAGGTCATGTTTTGTCCAGGCATCTGAGACTGGCCAGACACTGGGCAACCTTGTCCTAGATAAATTCTTAGACATTCACTTTCATGATGATACATAGACTGAGCATAAGTGCCATCACAGGTTAATTGGAATGCCCCATCACATTCAACCCTATTCAAGAACGGCCCCAATGGTGTTAGAGAAATAAAGACAATGGAAACCTGGTCAATACAGGAACAGTGCACTGTGCCTTTGTCTGTTGTAGCTGCTAGTTGGGGTTCTGGATTTCCCACTGGTAATAGATCATACAAGAGCAAAGAAGGAAGTCAAAGTTCGCTTCCAGGGGTTTCTGGAGACTTAGAACTAATTTCACTTCCGTTATCAGTCTGGTAAGTTTGCACCAAAGTAGGGAGAGCTGCACAGACCTCAGGTATCCCCATGGCCTTGGCATTATGACTTCAGCCTTTGGGAGGGGAAACTAGTAAATACTGTATACTGCCTACTTGCCAAATATTGCACCATGCATTAACTTTCACAAAAACTTATGACTGGGGATTATTTTAGACAAAACTGAGGCTCCTTGAAGTAAGCAGTCACTGAGTGCCATGCAGATGGCTGTCAAACACTCAAACCTGACATCTTTGCCCTATGTCAGTGGATAGATTTTGACTGAAGAAGAACAGAATGGACTGAATTGATATTGATATTGATATTAACGGACTGTGTAGCAGTGAAAAGCCCAGGAGGGGTTAGAATGGGATTAGAATGCATTATCCAGTTCCCCTTCCCCTTCCACAACAGGTTGTGATAGGCTCCTTGCACCCTGAAGTGGGACAGCTCAGTGGGTAGATCCTTCCCAGGGATTTGCAATTTGAGGGAAAGTAAGTGGTTAGAAAGGGAAGTATCTCCAGGGATCAAATGTCAAGTACCCAAGAGAGGGTGAGAGAACAGCAGGAGATCTGGGGTAGAGGGCCTTGGGCACGGGTGAAGCTGCCCTGTGTTTGGAGCCTGTGCCTAACACTGTTTTTACCGGATTACTTCCTGCCTCTGCCAGGCCCACTCCCTCTGCCCTTTTCTGTCTGGCTCCTCTCTTTCTTTTCAGGACTCTGAGTTGCTAGGCAACTCCAGTCTGGAGCTGAGGTTCTCACTGTGGCGAGCAGCTTCCACACAGGGACAGGGAATCTGATGGAGCCTGTGATTACAGGTGTCTGTGCAGAAAGGCAGACAATGAAAGCCACCTCCTCCTAACCCTTTCTCACCTCCCACAGACAGAGGAAACAGGAGGTCTAGACAAGGGAAACAGAGCTTTGCTCAGGTCATTTGCGCTTCTCCTTCCTGTTCTCTCTTCCCTCCTCTTACCTGCAGGACTTCCTCCCACATGAGCCCCAGAATTCTCCTGATGCTCTGGCCTCCTGCTGATCCACTTAGAACCCCATGATCTGGACCACCAGTGTTTTAGCATATCACCTGCAACTGCTCCTAGCTGTTCTCCCCTTAGGGACATCACACTTACACAGGCAGGCCTCCATGGCTTAACTTCAGCAAGGGGTCGAGTCCCAAAGGGTGAGAGAGAGTGCAGGGCCTCTCTGTACCCAGAAGCTGAAGAGGTGAGAGCTATACTGGGTGGTTTCCTTTGTGCTCAGGTGAGCCAAGGAAGGAATGTCTGTTCATGGTTGGCCTGAGCTTGTCCCTGGGGCTCGGGGTTGAGAGGGTGGGGGAGTAGGAGGACTAAGTAGAGATAATACTTAGAGGCACTCTAGATTTCAGCTGTGCAAACCTAAGTGTTTACTGAATCTTACCTTGTCTATGCTTGGTGATGAGGATCAGCAAGCAAGAAAAAATTCAGTCTCCAACCTCATGGAACTGATGGTTATACTGGAGGAGACAATCAGGAAATAGTAGACAATGAAATGATGTGACTTCAAATGGTGTTTCTGACATTTTCTGTGTGGAAGAACTGTACTGCTCAGGCCTGGAAGGACCTGAAGTCCCTTCAAAGAGTTTTTATTATTGAACGAGGCCCAACGGCCCAGGGTAACTGGAGCACATCACTGTGGCATTTCTGGGAGCAGCACGAGGGAGTCTCGCAGCAGAGGATCTCCTGGATGTGGGAGGGGGTAACCTTCAAGCAACCCTACTGTGTAGCAACATCCTGTGCAGGAGGCCTGTCAGGATGAGTGGTACTCATGGGCTGCTCTGACTGGACTTGATTGAAGTTTCAGATGCCAGTCCAGTGGTGCTGCAGAAAACACAGTGACCTAACCTGACCAATCAGAGTGCAGTGATTAGTGGAGATGGAACATATGCTGTTAGGTTGGCCAATCAAGTTAGCATTTGCATTTTATGAAGCAGCTCTCCTTTTGCTGGAGGTGCAAAGCTGCTGGCCTGTGAACCTGGAGCTGACATGGACAGTCTTTGCCGTCCTTGAGGAGCATAATGTCGACCTGAACACGTCAGAGCCAGGAGGAGAAGAGAGCAAACTGGGCCTGGGGCCAGAGCACATTTCAACGTTTGGGTTTCATAAGTCAATACATGCCTTTTAAAAAACTTTTATTTATTCGTATTTCTTTTGAATACTGAAGCCTATGCTATGGCTTGATTGTGTCCCTCAAAGTTTATTTGCTGGAAACAGTCCTTGATCAACAGAGGTGTTCAGAGGTGGGAACTGTAAGAAGTGATCAGGTCATGAGGGCTCTGCTCTCGTGAATGGATTCATGCTGGTACTGTGCACAAGTGAGTTATCCCAGCCAGGCATGGGTTAATTATTAGCTATGATGGGGGTGACTTCCTGACAGAGGGGGTTCAACCCTCTTCCTGCCCCCTCCCTCCAGGAGCACATGTGTCACTTGACCTTCTGTCATGGGAAAATGAAGCAAGAAGGCCTTCACCATATGTAGGTCCTTTGACCTTGGACTTCTCAGTCTCCAATACTGTAAGAAATAAGTCTTTGTTCTTTATAAATTACTCAGTCTCAGGTATTCTGTTACTGCAGCACAAATTGAACTCAGACAGTCAGTTTACATGGGCTTAAGACATGGCCTGGTGGGGTTTCTCCAGTCATTTGTCTTTGTCACTTTTCCTCTCCCCTGAGTCCCAAGTAACCAGGGCTGATCTCCAGATGTAGCAGTCAGAGTTTAGACTAAATTTTCAGTAGTCAGAGCTCCAAGCTTCAGGTTGGGATCCTTTCTGTCAAGGCATATATATGTGGTATGTTCTGTCATTTCAGGTCCTGCCCTCTGGCAATGGTCATTTGATTCAGTTACACCAGGGTCCTGAAGGCTAAATATTGCCCTGGATATTATGTTCCCATGTCACATCTCTACCTTTGAACTGGAGTCTTTCATGCCATAGTCCATATTACTAGGCACCCACAGGTAGGAGCTCAGGCACAAAGCAGGCTGCTGAGATGACTTCACAGATGTTCCTGTTAGTTGCTCTGAGGTTCCTTGGATAGTTATTCAGATACTTGGCCTGTGTCTGGTCCAAGGTCTGCTCTCCTGGCTCATAGAGAAATGCTGGCTTCCAACACTGTGAGGAGGTCACATCCTTCATATAGAGGACAGGGAAAGGCTGTGAGGGGAGAGCTTTTGGAAACACCAATGAGCACCAATGAGCCCCAATGAGCTTCTGAACCTGAAGTGGCTTTGACTACTCAGTGACCTTGCAGTGGCTTTGCTCTTCCTGTCTGTAACATGGAAGTGCCTCAAGAGTTGATCTGTAAGTCCTTTTCCAATACCGATGTCTCGACTGGGAAATCTGTGACTCCGAGTCACCTTGGGCCTTTTGTCTTTCTAGGGTAAAAATGAGCTCATAGGAACACTAGGCATGTTTCAATGGATACTTTTCACAATGCACTCACATTTCACAATTCATTCATCATTTTTTTTTGGTTACTTTGACTGTTTCAGGCTTGTTTTGGGACTTATATTCATTCTACCCAGGGCACTAGGTGGAAAGTATGAAATGTTAACCCCCGAGTTAGGGTTTCCAGCCCCAAAGTGGTCATTATTCAGATACCCAATATGTTGAAAGGGATGCTCCACTATTCTGGGTCTATTTTCTCATCTTTAAAATTTGAATAACACCACTTTGCTCTGCTCAGACATAGTTGTGACTTAGATAACACATTAAATGAAAATGCAATGAAGAGATAAAGACTTATAAAAATATAAGGGAGGCTTTCTTTGGCTTAGTGGAGGCCAAGATATAATTTTATTTGGTCTTTCTACATTCAGTTTTATCCAACAGCAGCCACATTTACTATGCCACTCCAATTTGACCCCAGAAAGATTAAAGTCCTTTACATGGGGTGCACTACTGGGGAAATCAGGGCCATGTCTGTCCTTGGTCCCCTGGGTTTGCCTCTACAAAAGGTTGGTGGTGACATTGCCTTGGCAGCCAGTGATTGGAAGCGTCTAAGGATTACAGTGGACCATTCAGAAAACACAAGCCCAGACTGAGGTCATACCTTCTGTGTCTGCTCTGACCATCAAAACCTTCAAGAAGCACAAAGAGACAGAAAAAGCAAGAAAGCAGTAAGCACAATGGAAATATCATTTTTGATGATATTGTCAACATTGGCCACCAGATGTGGCATTAATCTTTAGCTGTAGAGCTCTCTGGAGCCATTGAAGAGATCCTGGGGACTGCACAGTCTGTGGGCTGTGATGCTGATGACTGTCACCTTCATAACATCATAGATGACATCAGTAGTGATATGGAGGAATTCCCAGCAAGTTAAGAGCTACATTTCAATAACGGTTCACTTGACAACCAGAAAAAAATAATCAAGGGAAAGTATTTAATTTTGGAAATGCATTTAGGAAAATAGTGTTTGTCTCCTGCCACACTGAAGGAGGCAGATGGTACAAAATTCTTTCTTTGACAACTCAAAGTGAGGAAAAGGGCTCAGAGGGGGAAGGTAGTGACTTGTCCACACACAGCAAGTCTAGGGATTGAGAGCAGGAGCCTGGCTTTCCTCCTGCTTCACTGGTGGCTTGCTCTTGCCTTTGTTGCTGGGTTGGTTAAAGATTTGAGTCAGAGATGAGATAAATGGTTAGGCAAGGAAAAATATTTCACTAGCTGACTCCACAGGGAAGAAGAGTCCATGAAATGATACAAAGTCGAAAATAGCGTGCCTCAGGAAAGAAGCTACCAGCCGATGACTGTGGTGGTGAAGGTGCAGGGGACCTCTTCCAGAAGATGGGTGTTGAAATGAGAGTGTGGTGCTGCTAAAGACACACGCCCTGGTTGGAATTGGAGTCTGTGTCTCAGGAAAAGGGTCCTGCTGGAAAGGCTTATTTAGCATGGCTTACCTGCCAGGGTCTGTGAACATCCTGACACAGTCTGGGGCTTGAACCAAGGCCAAGGATTTATTCAGAAACAGCAAGCCCTATACAAAGACGATCCTGGATTTAGAACTGAGGAAAAGATACTTTGAGGGAGTTCAAACTACAGGCACACATTCCCCAATGGCTGCTTGCTGGATATTTTGAGAGGCGACTGGGCATACTTTCCCTTCCAGCTTCTCCCAGGGGTCTTTTCCAATACAGTTTCTCTCCATTAGTCTATTCCAGAGCTTTAGAGCTTGAAAGTCTTAATATTGAAATTCCTGCAGTGCTGGGAGCAAGGCCTCTCCCAGTTGGGGCTTTGTTAAGGCCAACATTCGGGTGATGTTAATGGCAAAGATTAATTTGCACTAGTGATGGAGACAGTGAAAGTAATGAAGCCAACCTGTGTAGGTGCTGGGGAAAACAGAATGTGGGCACATGGAAAGAGTGGGAACAGCGATGGTGATAACCAGGGTAGAGAGATAGATTTTAGAAATTTGTTGAGAAATCTAGAGACTAAAGTTGAACTTCATTCTCTTGCCTGGCAAAGACCTTGGCAGGAAGGAACAAAAATCTACTTCTGGAAAAGGGGAAAAGAAAATACCATTTTTCTGTCGTCCAACTGAACACCAACTGTCAAGTATGCCAGACAGCAGGCCTCTGGCTTTGAGGGGCTGTTTATCTAGGCAGCCCAGATATGCACACATTGTAATTCACACTCAGGCTGACATGGCTGGTCACAAATCACTGAGCTCTAATATGCTGGATGACTATAACAAGGAGCCAAACATCCTCATTTCCCCGTTTTGAACAGTGTTTAGAGAGGTAGGATGAGGAAGTCAACCATCACACTCTTCTTCAGCATCAGTGATAATCCCACTGCCTTTGAAGAATGTTTCATGGAAAGCTATGCTTGGAACAGGTCCTGTTGCTTCCTATCTCCTCTGTTGAGTCATGAGGTTCTTGCCTTTTTTAATTACTGGATCCAGCTATTGAGATAACCTTAAAACAAAGGCGACTTGAGGTCCAGCTGACTCTTGCTCATGACATTGAGGGCACCCCTGACAGCAAAGGACAGGTTAAGGGTCTCTGAGGCCAAGAAAAAGAGAGGGTTAAACCTAGTTCTAAGTATTCTCAATTCACTAGTTACCAACAACAATAACAAAAATGATGAGTCAAATTTAACCAGTTCTCATCAAATAAACAGATAGTGTCAAATTTTGGTAAAGTTGGAAAGCACAAGAAGCTTGATTTCAGAGTTCCTGAACTTCCCTTCTCTTAATTTTTTCTCCTCTGTGGATGTCCTCATCGACATACCTGCTGCCTCAGCTGGGCATGGCCACCGATCAACTCCCATGAGCACCCGCTCTGTGATGCAAGGCAGAAAGATGATAGCGATAGTTCTGTTGCTGAGTCTGTCTTGTTGTGAGTGAGTGTTTGTTCCCTCCTCAGAGGATTTTCTTTTTAACCAAAGAAGCTGAAGAGGAAAATACTCAGCCTATGAGGAGCTATGAAATGGTGGGTTAGCATACAGCAGGCTCTTTGCTCTTCACACACCACATAGGTGGCACCTATACTAGGGCTATAGGAATAGTGGCAAAAGGTTTGTCTGCTGTTTGGGGCTCTAGTTCTGTAGTTCACATCCTTTTTATTGAGAATATAGCGATAGCATTATCCTACTAACATGTTGATTACTAAAGAATACCTGCCTTGTCCAAGACAGTGAGCTACTTCCTGAGAAAACGGGAAGTCCAAAGAAGTCAATATTATCCCTGTTCCTTTTGATTTATTAACTTTTCTATTTTTAGGGAACAAAATTTTTCTGCTTGTGGTGTAGCTAGAGGTGCAGTTGGAAGGAATTATGCAAAGGGAAACATAAGGTTTAGAACATATACAAAAAGGATTTGCTTTGCAGTTCTCTTAGGTCAGGAAGGTATTAAGAAGACTCATTAGCATGCACACATTTGGAACTAAGGAATAAAATGAAGGTTAGAACTCCCACTCGTTTATTCATTTATATAACAAATGTACATGGATTAGTTTTTATAGGGCCAAGGAACTGAGGACTGAAAATATTCCAGAGAAGAGATCTGTGAGGCAGACAACAAAAAGTAGAAGTATAAGTCTTAGTTTTTAATTGCCATGTAACAAATTACCCCAAAATTTAATTACTTAAAATGCAGTATTATTTTATTTTCAACTGTCAAAGTGCCAGGGATTGACCTTACTCAGTGAGGCCATTCTTGTGTATATCCTTTAATATATTTGCAAGCAGATAATAAGTAGGTGAGGACAGAGTCTCCCTTCAAGACTTTCTCACTTGTGTATTGCATAGTGCTGCTGACTGTTGACCAGAATTTCAGCCAGAGATCTTGACTGGAATATCCACACATGGACTCTCCCTGTGGCCTTGGCTTCCTCACAGCATGGCAGCTGGGTTCCAAGAAAGAGTGTCCCAAGAGAACTGGATGGATGCACTATTCTCTTTCACACCACAGCCTCAGAAGTCACATAGCGTCATTTTTACCATGGGAACAAGTCTACTCAGATTCAGGGACAGACAATATACACCCTGCCTCTTCATAGGAGAAGTATTAATGTCAGGAAGAACATAGGGGATGAGAGAAGTTGTTGGAGCCATCTTGGTAAAGACAATCTGCCATGGAAAGATAGCTCCAGATGTTAGTGGTTCTTGAATGAAATCTTGTTAATGAATCAATAATTTCAAACCTTGGATAACTAGACAGCAACACTGGAAAGTCACTGATCAAAGAGATGATTGTGTAACATAGGTATTAAAGGCTAAAAAACCATGAAGGATGAATGTTTAGTGATGACTGGAGCAGTTAGAGAAGATGTCATGAAGGAAATAGAAATTTGAGGTGACTTTCAAACCTGTATAGGGTCCATCCATGTATGCTTAATTTATCTATATCCTCCTGTCCTTAGGAAGGAAACAATAATAGACAAAGTTATAATAATTGCTAATTCCTCCATACTAATACAGCTACTTAACATTTCCACCTATACCCCTTCTACACTGTTTTGCCTCAGGAATATATTGAAAAATTTGTATTTTGAATCCTTTCTTAACTATTTTACTTATAATATTTCATGAATATTTCCCTCAGCTATTAAGTATTCCACTAAAATAGAATCTTGAATGGCTGCATAGTACTCTGTCATGTGAATATGCTGTCATTTATTTTTCAACCTCTTATTGTTGGAAATTTAAGATGTTCCTTTTTTGGCTATTGCAAAAAAAATTGTAATGAAAATCTTGGTTCTCACTTATGATTATTGTCCTTAAGGTTAATTTCTAAAGGTAAAATTGTGGGTCCAAAGGTGCATACATTTTACAAACTTTTTATGCATCTTATCATACTGGCTTTTGGAACAAGGAGTGCTTAGTACCCATCCCCCAGGTTGAGAGCCTTGTTTCTTTGCAGGTTTGATAATACTGATTGTTTCTGACCACAAAGGAAGCTTTCTTATTTGATACAGCAGAGTGGGGCTTTATTCTGATTTCATCTAATTATTATAAATGCAATATTTTTCCATTTATTTCTTTCTCATTTGGGTTACTTTTATTGTGATTTGTTAGTTTAAACTCATTGCTTACTTTTTCCATTGGTATTTTACTCCTATTGATTAGTAAGAGCCCTTTGTAAATTATTAATCTTTTGTGTAGCATATATGGTGCAAATATTTTTTTTCTTTATTTGATCTTTTGTTTTTCAGCTTTGTTTATTATATATTTCCATTTGTAGGGCCTTTTTAAAAAAACCATTTGTGTGGTCAAACCTAGCAATCACTTTTATTTGTATATTTTTCTCTTGCTCTTGTATATAAAAAGCCTTAGTCATAATAATAACAGATAATTTTTTCTTATTTTTTTCTGCATACATACGGGTGTGCATAGAATAATTATTCAATTAAATTGGAATATATCTGAAAGCATGTTCTGAGTAGAGGTCTCCTAAAAATTATTTAGATGTGGGAGGATGGGATTGGTCAGTCCAGGGGGTGTTAGCATCCCGGCAGTGGCGTGCACATGGGCTCAGCCTGAGGAGAGTCTAGCCCAAGCTTGTGGGTATGGGGTGGCTAAGCTGCAGGGTGAGGCCACTGCATTCTATAGTATCTGGGGACCAGAGAGGTGGAGGTGCCTTGTAGGCACCAAGAGATGTTTTAGGTCTAGGAGTAGGAAAATGATTTTCCTGTTTACTAACATCTTGAGGACTTGCTAGGGGCCAGATAATCAGGTAAATAGACATGATATTTTATTTAATTCTCACTGCTACTTATCAACAGGTACTATTACTATCCTCTTTTACAGATAAGATGATTGAGGCCTAGTAAGTGGTAGAGCTGGGATTGAATTAAATCTGTGATTAAATCTGGCTGTTTCCAGAGTTTTTCTTTCATCCACAATGCTTATTCATTTCTCACTCTGATTAAAGTAAGAGTTTCAGAAAGTTAATCCTGAAACATTGTACAGGTGAGAAAGAGGAGAAGAGTGATGGGTTGGGGTGTTCTTTTTTTTGAGGTACTGGGAATTGAACCTAGGGCCTTTGGATGGAGCTCCCCCCTCCCCCCTCCCATTCCCTTCAGCGTGTGCCACCATGGTCAGGGAAGAATAGTGATGATGCTGAGTGAGAGGAGAGACTGGGCACCAACAAAGGCAGGGAGGACGAGAGGAGAGCTTGCCTGGCTCTGTACACCTTCATAGTTGTCTCTTGTTTAAAATAGTTGATGTTCTTTTCAGGTCTTGCCTGTGGTCTTCATCAGCTGATCTTAACAATTGATCTTAGAGAAATAAAAATTTCCAAGAGCCAGACAGGTTTAGATAGAAACTGAAAAATGTACCAATTCTGTTTTTTCACTCATCCAAGTGGATCCTTGAAAGAAGCCAGAATGATTAGGAAACAATCCTTTTTCAAGCAATGGAACTTTATCTTCACCCACCCGTAAGTATTAATGAAGTGTACCTTGGGCACATGGACTGCACCATGGCTGTGAGGGACCTAAAGATACACCTCAACAGAGCCCTTCCCTCACAGAGATTTGAGGGGAGTGAAGAAGTTACTCCACGTACATAAATATCACACAAAATGGAAAGTGTCAGATCCCCCAAAGAGGCATAGTTAATGGGTTACAGGAGGTCAGAGAAGAGAGAATTGTTCCTGACAGGAGGGCCGAGCAGATAGAATCATGAACTAATAACTAGTTTCTAAGGGTCATGCTGGGTTTTCTAGAAAGAACAGATGAGAATCCTGTATCACGAGAACTTTCATTCTTTGTTTGCAAGCCCTGTGACCTGCCCTCCTGCAGGCTTGGGTGACTCCCTTGGCATTTGTCCCTCCTTTCTCCAGCCCCTGAGATGGTTTATTCTTCAATCACAATCATGTCATGCTGTAATTACAGTAATAGAGCAAGCTTAGTTGTTTTCTTTCTTTATGCATCTAAGATGTTCTAAGAAAGAGAACAAAAGCAGATGAATAAGAAATAAACTGCAGTTCAGTGCACATAACATGAATCTTTATCAAAAGAATTACAGAGTGGATGCTGCTTTTATTCTCCACCCAGGCACGAACTGAAGTCTTACCTCTATTTCACAGTCTCCCCTAATAATTCAATCTGCACAGATTGTCCACGGCCCTTATGTTTATAACCCCAATTTGGTCCTGTGGTTCTTGGTAACTGAGCAATCATAAATAGGCTTGGGTCTGCAAGAGCACCCTGCACAATGTCTGCTAAGAATTCCTTTCCTTATCAGACAGACTAGTAAGAGAGAAAGACCTTAGCTGCTTAAGTGCTTCTGGATTTGAGTCCAGCCTTGTGGCTCCCTAGCTGTCAATTCTATGCTGTGTGATCCTGGAGAAGTTACTGAATTTCTCTAAGTACTAGCCCACTTATCTGTGAAAAAAGGGATAAATAATAGCACTCACTTACCAGGGATACTATGAGGATTACATGAGGCTGTGAAGCAAACATTCAATATATGAGTAGAATTCATCCAGAATGTGGATAGCTATAGATCTCAGTTACATGCAATTCAATGTATTTCATTGAGTTTTCATAGTGCAGGACCACTTCCTTTTTGGTTGGAAGTCACCATTCTGTGGTTGCTTCATCGGAGGACTTGAAGTGGGTCTTTCCCATCTTGTTACAGGACAAGTAGATCCTGATGAATATGTCCTTTGCATTACCATTTGATACCTCTTTTGAAATTTTGACAAGTGCCGTGGATTTGGGAACTGTTAAGTCTGAAACTTTGCCAAGTGCTGAGTGTTCCTCTTCCACCTGTACACAGACTAATACAGTACATGACACACTGTATTATATCTGTCAGTTTTACTTGTCTGAACCCCTTGGTAGACTGTGAGCTCCATGAGGGAGACGAGGGCATGGGTCCACTTTATGGACTTCTTCATTCCCAGGACATAGCATGGAACCTGCCACGTGACAGATATTCACTGAATATTTACTGAAGGGATGGTATGATGTTTTATTTCTGCCCATAGACTGCCAAACACTTTCCAAGACGCTTTATTTTAAGCTAACCTAAACACAAGCGCAACATTATGAATTCATTATTTTCACTTCCAATTTATTAATAGAGAAACAGATTCAGAAAGGGTAACCAGTTCACCCACTGTCAAGAAGTTGCCCACTCCTGTGTCCATCCCATACCCCTTTCACCCTTGGCTCTCAGTTGGATTATGCCATTTACTAACCAGATAGCAACAGGCAAGCCACAAACTCTTGTAAAGAATCGTGTTTTCTTGCAAAGAGAACAGCTTCAGTGTGTGGAGAAGGTTTTAATATTTTCTGGATATTCGCAATCCTGAAAAATAAGTGACTCATCATGATATTGTTTCGATGAAGCCTGAAAATGGCTTGCTTATTTTTAACATTGAGTGGCAGTAACTAATAATATTAAGTTCTCTTATCTACGCTGAGATGAGAGAGAAATGAAAGGTCATGGAGGTTAAGGAGCATCTGTAAGGAGGGACGGGGGTGCTCCCGAAGCACTCAGGATAGAAATTGTCCAGTCATCTCAAATGCTGAGTTCTAAAGCTGGATGCTCCAAACCACTTCACAGCCTCCTTTCTGGAAACTTTACAACAATCCTCACCAGCGCTGTCTATTTGGTGATCATTCTCAGCTCTATTTGGCATAGGTCTATTCAGCTAAGTTCTGTGTTTCCTCCCTTTTTTGTTACATTTCTGTTTACATAGCTTGGTTTCTATCTCAGCATTTCCAGTGACTTTCAAGTTGCTGGCAGTGTGATACTCAATCAGCTTTATTATTTTTGCTTTTCAAAAATATGAATGAGTGAACAAATGAATAGATAAATAAGTATATTTGGAGAGATATTCAGAAAGCATACAAACAACATGTGGAAGGAAGGCAAGAAGGGGGTTGGTGGTGCTTTCTAGTGGTTACTACATGGGCTTTGGAGTCAGAAGGCCTGAGTTAAACCCTATCTTCGTTGCTCACAGGCTTGAGATCTTGAGTGGATTATTTACCTTTGTTAAGCTTCATTTTCTTCACCTTTAAAATGCTAAACACGGGAATACCTCTTTCACCTGACCTTTGCTTTATAACAAACCATCTCAAAGCTCAGTGGCTTAAAAAGTCACTATTTTCATTGTTCTTGTGACTGAGGATAGATGAGGGTGTCTGATGCAGGCTGGCTCTGCTGAAGTGGCTCTGCTCCACATGGCATTTTTCCCCAGGAACAGTGAGCCAGCCTGGGCAATTCTCGTGAGGACAGCTGAAGCACTGGGAGACAATATGCAGGAGCTTTTAGAGCCTATGTTTGGAACCTTATGCTTTCATTTCCACTCATACATCATTGACCATACCCAGAGTAAAAGGGAGAGAGGAGAGAGTAGCCTTCCTCACCATAAGGGTATGGATGCTACAGGTGAGATGTGGCTGAAATGCATTTTAGCACATTAAGGAAAACTTAGAGTCCTTGGGAAGAGTTTAGCATGGTGTCTGATGTACTGTGAGCCATACATGTGTGTACTTGGTGTGTTGCAAACTATGTAAACTTGGTTTGTTGCAAACTTTTAAGCATAAATTAGAGCTACAGCTACCATTTGAAGATCGCAGACATTTGTTATTTTAAAGAGCACAATCACAGAGACCTTAGCTTGCATGTGTGAGTGAAGCAGGCTATGTTTGAGTGGTAAAAGTGAAGTTTGTTTATTTAACAAATGCTCATTGAGAAGCTGTGTGCCACCTGCCTAGGTACTTTGGATACAGGTGAGAATAAAGCAAAGATTCTTGCCCATGTAGATCCCCCCTCCCCCAAGCAGAGAAAGACACATGTACAAATAGATGAATGGTGTGGTGTGTTGATGTGTGCTATGAAAGAAAACAGAGAAAGGTAAGGGGTTTGGGCATGATGGTTATGGTGGGCAGGGTGCAGGGTTAGGTAGGTTGGGCCTCTTTGAGAAAGTGAGAGGAGGGACTTGAAATGAGTTCATGAGGTGAGACAAGCAGACACTGGGGGAAGAATATTGTAGCCAGGGGAGCCCCAAGACCATGGTCCCAAGGTTGGGGTGTGGATGAGGAGTAGCAAGGAGGACTCTGACTGGAGGTGGTGAGTGAGAGGAAGAATGGTAGGAATTGAGGCTGGAAAGATCTTGGGGAAGGATGGCCATGTAGGCCATTGTGACAGCTTTAGTTCATTGTCAGCAGAATGAGGACCACTGGATGCTTTCAAACCCACACATGTTCAGATTCCTATATCAAATGATAAGAAGACCATTTCAAAGCATTTCCATGGCCTCTGTGTTAGAAACACCTTCAAGGAGACAAGGGAGGCTGTGAGAGCAATACAGGAAGGACGGAATGTCAGTGGGGGTTGGGAAGTGGCCATGAGGGGGTTGGGAAGTGGCCGTGAGGGGGTTGGGAAGTGGCCGTGAGGGGGTATCTCGAAGTTGGATGTTTTCTAAAGTAGAGCCAACAGAACCTACTGGTAGATTAGATGTGAGGTATGACAGAATAAGAGAAGCCATGGGTGACACCATGACCTGAATGACTGAGTTGGGAGAGGTTGGTGGTGGGGTGGGGAAAACTAGGCATTCAGTTTTGGATGTGTGTTTGAGAGGGCCAAAAGCCTTCAACTAGAGAATAGGCATATTGAGGCAGACATAGGCAGTTGGGGATACACATCTTGAATTCAGGGGTAAAATCCAAGTTGGAGAAATGAACTTGGGATTTTTGCCCGCAGCAGTATTTGAAGTATATGATGTTGGTCATATCAGCAAGGGGATGAGCATTGGTAGAAAAGAGGACCAGGAGGAATAGAGGGAGCATGGAGTCCTGGCAAGTGAACAAGGTTATCAAACACTGCTGGTAGGTCAAGTAAGATGAGGATTGAGAATACTGACAGATGGATACAGTAATGCGGACTTCATATCGTTCATAATAAGAGCATTCTGGTTGAGAGATGTGGTAGAAGGTAGATTAAAATGGATTTGAGAGAAAAAGGAAGGAGAGCATTTGAGACAGTGTAGAAAACTCTTTGAGGTGGTCTGTGCAAAGGTGAACATAGAAATGGGTCAATAGTTAGAAAGAGAAGTGAGGTCAACAAGGTTTAATTTAATGACAGAAATAATGGCATACTTATATGCTGATGGTAATGATCCATAAGAGTGAAAACTGATAATGCAGGAGGGGAAAAGAGACATGGAAATCATCAAAGGACTGAGGAAGGTTTTCCGGCTTTTACTACTGGTATTCCTTACCCCAATAGGGACATTCATTACATTATTATAATTCTCTCCTGCTCCATGATTGTATCAAGCCCTATTCATAGTCCCAGTCCCACCATTAGCATTAGTGTTTCCTTTGTTGTCATCTATTGTCTTTCCACTCAGGCCCAGTGATACCAGGACATCTTTGATTTTCTAAACATAAAACAATGATCATTTCTCATGCTTTCCTTTGCTGCCAAGATAGGACCATAAGGCAGCAGAATCAGTCTCCTAGATGTTAGTCCATGAAGCAATGCAGACAAGCTCTATTTTAAAACACCAGGTCCTACTGAAACACACTGTGACTAACCATGGGAGAAGAGGGTAATTTTGGTGGATAGCTCTGGAGGTTTTAATGAGAAGTGGATCAGATGTCTGGTTAGAAGCAAGTTTTAGATAGTGGTACTCGGAGGAATGTGGTCTCTGCTATCTGTGGTTTCCCACTAACATACCTTACTCTTTTTTTCTTAATTTTACTGAACCAGAATCCAGATCCTACCCTATAGTCTTTTCACCTCTCCCTACTATTTGGAGCTGCTCTTTGTGCTGGGTGCAGTTTCTGCCTCAGCCCTGCAGGGGTTGTATGTTTTCTGAAGCCAAGGAATGTGCTTCTTCTATGGTCCAGGGAACTAGCACTTGTCTAGAGCATGATAGCAAATGGTTAATATTTGATAATTTGCTAATGAGGGATGATTGCATCTGGTAGGAGCAAAACCAACACATTGGAAGAGCATCATCTTCAAGTCAGCTGGGAAAGGATAGAGAAGTCTGATTGGAAGATTTCATCCCAACATTGTGTATCAAATACATAGTATAAAAGCTAGAATTGGATCTTCCTGATCTATTAATGTACTGGGGGTCAGTCTTCACCCCTCTGTACAGTCAGGCCATACAAAAAGTCATGGTTGTCAGCCTCTATGATAGCTCTCCTTTGCTGGGGACAGTCTACTGGAGGCTGATAGTGATCAGTCAGGGATGCTATGAACAGACATTTTTGTTACTGTTATCTTTCTCTAAGGGTTTTATTGGTTTTCTGTGATGCTTCAACCCTGCTTGGAGGGGGGGTGTCCCACTGCCTACCGCATTCTAACCCTTCATCCTCAGTCCCATCCCATAATTCTATTGTGATTTTCAATCACAGTGTTTAACCTGGATCAATTAAGAAATGTCTACCAGGGCCGGGGATTTAGCTCAGTGGTTTTGCCACCTGCTGTACAAGCGCAAGGACCCGAGTCAAAAAAAAAAAAAAAAAAGAAAAAAAAAAGAAATGTCTACCATATTAGTAGAGCACACTTCTGGATGTATGTGTGGAGTGTTTCTAGAGATGATTAGCATGCAGGCCTGCTAACTGAGGGGCAAGGCCCACTCTGACTGTGGGTGACACCATCTCAGTTGGCAAGTAGCCCAGTGGAATGAAAGGGAAAGAAAGAAGAAATCAGCCTCCATTTGACTTCCAGCTTCTTCAGCCTTTAAATGTGGACTCACACAGGCAACTTTTCAGGGAGCTTCCAAGGCGTCAGTATGGGACTGGTGCTGGATCCTTGATCCCTCATGTTTTGCAGCTTACAGCTTCTTGGATCAGACAGTTACTAGATCTTCTGGCTCTCCAGCAGTCCAGATGGGTGTTTTGAGTGAGTGAACCAGTGAGCACTTATTTCTGAGTCTCTGACGTAGAACTTCATCTCTCCCTGCCAACATCTTCTCTAAATGTTGGTTGATGCCCCCATCCCTACCATATGAAAACATAAGGCTTTGATCATCCCCAAAATGCACATATCCAAGTGGGACATTGAGATTCATATTTTATTGGTAGCTATCACTCCTGTGGATGACTAAATATAAACCAGTATGAAGGTGGAACCGTGGAGAGGTCCTGCCGTAGGAGAGAGGAAGCAAAAGGAAGGGGAGAGTCCAGAAAGAGTGATTGGGGCATTCTTAAAAGGCATGTTTCAGTCTCCACCATTATGAGCAGGGCAAGTTCGCACACCTGTTGCTCCCCTTGTCTTCAGCCTTCTTCTAGCAGCAGCCCCAAAAAGGCCTTCAGACTCCAAATGACACCCTCATCAACAAGCCTGCATTGAAAACCCACATTTTGACAACACATTTCCCAAATTTAGTCCCCTAATCCACTCCCAGAATATATTATGCTTTGCACCCAACAGATGGATTAAAAGCTAAATCTTCTGCTTGTTAGGAAACCAACCAGAAACCAAAAATACAAACACATACACCCCTGAAGGTATCAGTGCCATGGTGGGGAGTTATGGGTGGATGTGAGGACTTGATAGTGTTCACTTTGGGCAAGAAGAGAACCATGGCAGGACTGTAGGACTGAGGAGGTCAGGGCATCCTCTGGACTCTGAGTGAGGTGAAGGGCAAGAAGTTGCCTTGTATAAATCTTTCTCAAATCCCTTGATTTAGGCCTCTGTGTCAGGTGGGTATGTATGGTACCAGGGAGGTCCCAAGAACAGGTCAGAATCCTTTGTGTAGGGCTCTCAGGATCTCCATCAAGCTTTCTAAAATAAAGCATCCATGTTTCTGGAGGAAGCAGAGGCCTGAGCAGGGGACCAAGCCTGGCTTCCATCCCCACTGCCAGATAGAGATCCAGATGTCTGACTGATCCTTGGCTTACTCCTCTTTGCTGGCTCTTGCTGGAGCCTTGTGGGCTTTGATGGTTTCCCTCCTCCCACTTTGGGGGGATCTTAAGTTTTCTTTATGTCAAAGATCACCTCTCATGTCCCCTCTCTATGTAAAATCTGCTAAGATCTCTGATAATGGAGGTTGTTATTGTTAACTAACACAGCTGGAGAGGAGGATGGATAAGAAGAGGGGTTAGAGGGACATAGGTACAGGATCTGGGGACAGGAGCTGAAAGCATCAGAAGATGATAAGAGAACCTCTGGGGGGTGCCTGAGAAATTTTAGAATCCCTTCCCCACTGTCTTATTTCCTCTTAATTATTGAAAAATGGCTCAGAATGCAATAAAACAAGGTGTTCTAATTAAACAGATTTGTTTACATGTTGTGGCATGAAAAACTAATTCAATCTGATATACTGTACATTCCTGCTCTATTTTTCTTCTTCCTTTTATATAAAACTGCCCATTTTAAATAGTATTGTACTTAAGCATCTTAAAGAGTATCCTTGATTAAAAGAAAGTGAGCAATTTCCTACTTCCCACAGCTTTCAAAGAATTTGTGTCAATAGGGAGAAAAGGAGAGCAGTTGTGGGTTGGGGGCTCTTGTGATATTCAACTTGACTTTTCTCATGACAGTTTTGCCATCCCATGCCCAGAGATGTGTGCTGTATGGACAGATTGGAACCTTAGATGGTTTTTTTCTCCATGATGAGAGCATAGAAACCAGGGTGCCTGGAGCAAGAGGTGACCTTACCCTGGGCCCTGTGCTGAGAGAGAGCAGAGGAAGGACGGGATGGTCCCAGCACCTTTGAGGAGTTCTGTAGTGTCCTAGAAAAGAGTCTACACCGAGGAGAGGACATGGAGAAAATGAAGGGCATATTCATAACTAGGATGACTGTGATCGCTAGAAAAGAACAAACATTTGTGGGAATGATTTAAGTGACCCTCTCTCATCCCTTATCTTGGAGTAGAAGGTAGCGTCTCAAAAATCCTGGCTTCTCTGGAAAGAATTAGTGTTTGGGGCAAGAGGTCTGGCTGATTTCACTACTCTTAGATCCTCAGAGTTGGTCACTACCTGGTAGCTTCTGGGGAGAGAATTTTTCTAATCTTTAATGCCTCTGAACTTTGTGCAGGTGTGTGTGTGTGTGTGTGTGTGTGTGTGTATTTGTGAGGTCAACTGGAAGTGTTAGCAGTGTTGTGTTCTGGATGTTTGTTTGAGCCACTAGATTCACCACTTACCTGACATTTGCTTTCCATGCATCCATTTCTCACATTTATGACTTCTTCTGTGTTATTTCACCCTGTATCTTGGTGAGTGCCTTTTGGCAGTCTTTTTCACAGCTGGATTGTGTCTTTTTTGCCCTTTCCACAGCACCCTATGCTGTGCTGGAGATTATTTAGGATATCCCTGATGATGGGTGCACTGAGGGTGACCGTTTGAGAATTCCTTCTTCCTCTCTTCCTTATGCCCTTCCAGCATACCTCCTTCTCTTCCACTCTTGTTTTTTCCATGAGTGTTTAATGGACATATCAGACTAATGTCCCATGGTGACTCTCCATGGGCTTACTTTGCTAGTGAAGAGCATCAGGCCTATCCGAGTTGACAGGGAGCTTGGAGAGAAGCCCTCGAATCTGAGGGGCAGCAGGTGGCCAAGCTTGATCAGCCTTAGCTGGGGTTTGGAGCCCTTGCTTGTTTGCTCATGTCCCTTTCTGCTCTTTCCTGCCCTGCTGGACCTCTGCCATCCAGAGGCTCCAATATTCCTAATATAAATGTCTTGGGTTAGTTAGTGCTCAAGGTAAAAGTGGAAAGAAAATCCTGGAATTTGAATCTCTTTGAAGGTGATGTGGCTCTCCTGGTCCTCTGTAGTACATCTGCAGAATGGAAATAAGGAAATGTATGCAGGTGGTGAACACACATTCCCAGTTTCCCTTCAACAGCTTTTCTCTGCAGGGATGATCTAGGGAAAGCTTCCCTTTGTGGCCTTCTGGGTCCTCATCTCACATTTTTTGTTGTTGTTGTTTTTTTAAAAAATTCTTTTATTGACACACAACACAATTACATTTCTCATTGGGAATTGTACCTTTACATAATGCATCTTAGTTCTTATTTTTCCCCAGTCCTAGCCCTCCCTTCACGCCCTCCACCCTTCCCTATTTACAAAGACTTTATTTCCATTTTTTCCATTTCTCATCATTTTTCCTTTCCCTTCTTTCCTTTCCCCTGCCCCTCCCACTACCCCTACCCCTTTGGACCTTTTCTTCCTATTTTACATTATCGATTATTCATTCTAATCATTGGTACATTTTAGGTAAACAATATAATGACATTCATCATTGGAAATTTGCACCTTTACATAGTTTCTCTTGGTTCTTATTTTTCACCTTTGCCCAGCCCTCCCTTCAACCCCTCCAGTCCTCCCTATTTACAAAGATTTTGTTCCTATTTTTCCATTTTCTCATATTAATCCCATTCCCTTCTATCCTTTCCCCTAGCCCTCCCACTTCCTTCCCCTTTGCCCCTTGTCTTCCTATTTCACATTACCTATTATACATTTAGTCCTTATTTACACTTTCAGTTTCTCACACCAGACAAACTATTCGGAATTTATTCATGTGTGTCCTATTTATTTCACTTCAGAGTATTGCCTCAATGTGCATCCACTTAGCTATAAATGTCTCTAATTTCTCATTTTTTATGGCTGAGTAGTACTCCATTTTGTAAAAAAAACACATTTTCTTTATCCAGTCTCCAGTTGATGAGCATTTGGGCTGTTTCCAAGTTTCAGCTATTACAAACTGTGCTGCTATGAACATGGGCACACATATATCACTGTAGTATGATTCTTTTAATTCTTTGGGGAAGATCCCCAGCAGTGGAATAGCGGTGTCAAATGGGACTTCCAGTCCTAGTTCTTTGAGGTATCTCCATACTGATTTCCACAGTGGTTGCATCAGTCTACACTCCCACCAGCAGTGGAGCAGGGTTCCTCTTTCCCCACAGCCCCAGCAGCATTTGTTATTGGTTGATTTCATGATAGCAGCCATTCTTTCTGGAGTGAAGTGGAATCTCAGTGTTGTTTTCACTTGCATCTCTTGAATGACCAGTGATGTTGAACATTTTTTCCTGTATTTACTTGCTATTTCTACTTCTGTGTCTGAGAAATGGCTGTTCATTTCAGATGCCCATTTTTCGATTGGGTCTTTAAATTTTGGAGGTCTGATCTTTTTAAGTTCTTTATAGATTCTAGATAGTAGACCTTTGTCTGAGGAAGAGCAGGTGAAGATTTTTTCCCACATTGTGGGTTATCTCTTCACACTGCTGGTGGTTTCTCTTGCTGTGCAGAAGCCTTTTAATAAGAAGAGATCCCACTTGTTGATGGTTTGTGCTAGTTCACGGGCAACTGAGGTTTTGTTCATAAAATCTTTTCCTACACCGATGTCTTCAAGGGTTCTACCTAACCTCTGTTCCAACTGGTTCAGAGTTTCTATTTTAATATTTAGATCTTTAATCCATTTTGATTTTAGTTGAGTGCATGGTGAGAGATACAGGTCTAGTTTTAATCTTTGCCAAGTTGAAGCTCAATTTTTCCAGCACCATTTATTAAAGAGGCTATCTTTCCTCCAGGGAGGGTGTTTGGCTCCTTTATCGAAAATGAGATGGCTGAGGGTGTCTGGAGTTGTTTCTGCATCTTCTAATCTGTTCCACTGGACCTCAGGTCTGTTTCTTTGCCAGGAGCATGCTGTTTTTATCACAGTAGCTTTGTAGTATAGTTGCAGGTTGGGGATTGTGATACCCCCTGCCATGTCTTTGTTACCTAGAATTGCTTTTGCTATTCTGGGTCTCTCCTTGCTCCAAATGAATTTTTGGATTGTTTTCTCGTGGTCTATGAAGTATGCTGCTGGGATCTCAATTGGAATTGCATTAAATCTATACAGCAGTTTTGGAAGTATGGACATTTTCACTATATTAATCCTTCCTACCCAGGAGCAGGGGATGTCTGTCCATTTTCTGATATCATCTTCAATCTCTCTTTTCAGAGTACCATAGTTTTCAGAGAAGAGGTCTTTGATTTCTTTCCTTAGGATGATTCCTAGGTATTTCAGTTTTTTGGATGTTATTGTGAAAGGAATTATTTGCCCTATTTCTCTCTCAGTGAGTCTGTCATTGGTGTAGAGGAAAGCTATTGATTTTTGTGTGTTAACCTTGTGACCAGCTACTTGACTGAATTTGGTTATTAAGTCTAGAAGACTTTTGGTGGGGTTCTTGGGGTCTTCTATATAGAGTATCATGTCATCTGCAAATAATGACAATTTGACTTCTTCATTACCTATCTTAATCCTTTTATTTCTTTCTCTTGTCTAATTGCCATGGCTAATGTTTCCAGAACTATATTGAACAAGAGTGGTGATAGTGGACATCCTTGTCTTGTTCCTGATTTTAGTGTGAAGGATTTCAGTTTTTGATCATTTAGTATGATATTGGCTGTTTGTTTTTCATAGATGGCTTCTAGTTTGAGGTAGAGACCATCTATTCCAATTTTCTGTAGGGTTTTTATCATAAATGCGTGTTGGATTTTGTCCAAAGCTTTTTCTGCATTTATGGAGATAATCATATGGTTTTTGTCCTTGGCTCTATTGATATAGTGTATTACATTGATTGATTTTCATATATTGAACCATCCCTGCATCCCTGGGATGAATCCCACTTGATCAGAGTGTATGATCTTCTTGATGATCTTCTGCATTCTGTTTGCCATTATCTTATTAAGGATTTTTGCATCTATGTTCATTAGTGAGATTGGCCTATAGTTCTCCTTTTCAGTTGGGTCTTTCTCTGCTTTGGGGATCAAGGTGATCCTTGCTTCCAGGAATGAATTTGGAAGTATTGCTTCCCTTTCAATTTCATTGAAGAGTTTAAACAGTAGTGGCAGCAGTTCCTCTCTAAATGTCTTGTAGAATTCAGCAGTGAAGCCATCAGGGCCTGGGCTTTTCTTAGGTGATAAGTTTTTAATTACATTTTCAATTTCATTGGTTGATATTGGGTTGCTCAGAGTTTTTAGGTCTTCTTCGTTCAACTTTGGTAATTTGTATGTATCTAGGAATCTGTCCATTTCTTCTGTGTTTTCCATCTTATTGGTGTATAGGTTCTGGAAGTAGGTATCGATGATCCTCTGGATTTCTGCTGGGTCTGTTGTAATTTCACCCTTTTCATTGCTGATTGCATGGATTTGGGCCTTTTCTTTCCTTTTTCTGATAAGGTTGGCTAAAGATTTGTCCATTTTGTTGATTCTTTCAAAGAACCAAGTCTTGGCTTCATTGATTTTTTTGTATTATTCTCTTAGTCTCCATTGCATTGATTTCTCCTCTGACCTTTATAATTTCCTCCCTTGTATGAGCTTTGGGGTTGTCCTGTTCTTCTTTTTCTAGAAGCTTGAGGTGCAGCATCAGGTTGTTTAGTTGGGCTCATTCTGTTTTCCTAATATGCATATTCACTGCTATGAATTTCCCTCGTAAGACAGCTTTCATTGTGTCCCATAGATTCTGATATGTTGTATTGTCATTGTCATTTAATTGAAGGAACTGTCTGATTTCTTCTTTAATTTCCTCTGTGACCCATTGGTTATTCAGAAGTGTGTTGTTCAGTTTCCACGTGTTTATGAAATTTTTTGAGTTTCTTTTGCTATGGATCTCCAATTTCATCACACTATGGTCTGATAATATACAAGGGATAACTTCAATTCCTTTGCACTTACTTAAACATGTTCTATGTGTGAGTATGTGGTCTATTTTTGAGAATGACCCATGTGCAGCTGAGAAGAATGTGTATTCTGATTTTGTGGGGTGGAAGACTCTGTAAACATGTATTAAGTTCATTTGTTCAAGAGTTCGATTGAGTTCTAGTATTTCATTACTTATTTTTAGTATAGTTGTTCTATCTGTTTGTGTCAGGGTATTGAGGTTCCCCACTCATCTCACCTGTTTAATGGATGGTCTGAGATATTTCTTTGGAAACAAGGGCTCTGTCTTTTCCTGAGGGACTCTGACATATTTCCCCATACCATGCTCCTGGGTGTTATCCTCTCTTCTTATTTTGGAATTTCCATAGACCTTAAATTTGGCACATAGGCAAGTGACATATTTGTTCCTTAAAAAGATAAAGCTTATATTTCCAGTGCTTCTCCTGCTAGATCATGACCTCTTCAAAAGAACATCTCGGTACTTTTTTCTTTGTATCTGGTATCTCTTCTATGAATGGGTAGAAAGTAGATGCTCAAACAAGTGCCTGTACATGGACCTTCCATTAGCAAGGTCATGGTGGAGGGCCATGGGCCTAGAGTTTAATTTTAAGCTCAGTGAGGAGATGTAAACCTGGCCATCTCTTTTCAAGGGGCTGTACCTCCTTGGCCAAATCCTTGCTCTTTCTGAACCTCAGATCTTAACTCGCCATCTTGGAATAGTAATACAAGTAACCATCTTCCGATCTCTGATTTTCATTATAAAAATGTGGTTGTGGCGGTGGTTTTATGAAGATTTAATAAAATCTTATATGAGAAATCAACTTACTATATTCATATAAATTAGATTTGGAGATACAATTTGAAGACAAATATTGAAAACTTATAAGTTGACTCAAAAATATGAAAACCAGTACTTATGTGACTGTTACTAATAGGTGGCATTTATTGAGTATGATGTATAAAAGTTTTGAAAGGATTTTTCTCATTCAATTTTATGCAAAAAGCACTAATAACATCATTTCACAGAGGAGGAAACTAGCCAGGTTCAGGAATTTGCTCCAATTCATAAAGTCAGGAAGTAAGAGAGTTTAAGTTTACCCTCAGGGTACTGTCTCCAAACTGGGGTTCTTGACCTCTGGCTGTATCATTTACCTCAATGGGCTCAGCCAGAGCTGGGAACATTTCCAGGAAGACATCTTCCACATGCGATCTACACTTGCTTGTCCTGTGCTATCCCTGGGAGACAGGTTTCTCATCTGGAGATTTTTTTTTTTTTCAGATTCTTTCAGAGGCCTCAAGGCTGGGTGGTATAGACAGCTGAGAGGGAGAGGGAGGAAACATTTCCGCTTTGTTACAACCTCATCTTCCAACTGGATTCTCAATTTTGTTCCAAGCTGTGGAAAGGAACCCAAATACTCATAAAATCTTAAGGATAGAGAAAGTTATGGGAGGATACAGCTGTATATATATATCTCAAACTTCATGGATTCAGTGGGGAAATGGTACCAAAGAGAGTGACATGTGAGTTTAAAGTAGAGACCAGATTCCAGGACTCGTCCCAGAAGGACAGAAATCTGAATTGGGTACTCAGGGTAGAGTCTCACAACAACATTCACAATGGGCATAAAAATAGGTCATAGGGACAGGCACAGTGTGGTCTCTGCCCAGTGTTCAGTACCTGCTTTACACAAGGATACTGATTTATGGAACCTGAGCGAGGTTATGATTATTCATGGATTGAATACCATTCTCAGAAGACAAAAATCAGAGTGAAAGAGCAGGCCTGTTTGGATCTTTCCAATTGAAGAAAGAAGGAAGGATGAAGTGGGAAGATGAACTGACGACACAAAGGTCTATAGTATCCAATTGCTGGTGTGGCATGGTGGCTAAGCGTTTAATTATACCATTAGCATCTTCTTATCAGGATTAGTGTCTTACTTATTTGTTGCACAGAATCATAAGAAATAATAGTTCTGTGGGTTGATTGAGTTTAGTTGGGTGGTGTAGTTCTTGGTTGGGGTTTTTCTTGCAGTTGTGTTACGTAGTGACTGATGTTGGTGTCAACTGGAACCTCAACTGGCCTCATGTCCAGATGGAATCTTTATTCAAAGGTCTGATATTCCAGTGGAGATGATGAGAAGAGCTGAGAACCGTTGAGGCATGTTTTTTGTTTTATCCACATAGACTCTCCTTCTGGCAAGTTTGGGCTTCCTCACACCAAGTCATTGTCAGAGTAGTTGGAGCTCTTACACAGCAGCTGGCTTCAGCCAGCAGAAATATTGACTGGGCAGATGCTAAAGGGCTCCTTGTGATCTCACCACAGAAGTTACAGAGTGGTCACTTCTATAGTACTTTCACTGGTCAAATGTGAGGCATCATACCATTCATATTTAAGAGATGTGCACATAGTGGTGTGAACACTAGAGGGTGTCGTTCATTATGGGAGCATTTTTTGGAGACCATCTATTCTAATGTAACCAGCTGTGTGAATGTAGACAAGATAGAGAACATTTAGCACCTCAGTATTTTCATCTGTGGAATTGGAAAGGCAATTGTAATGGCTATTTTGGAGGGTTATTTATGAATGAAAATATCCATCCATTTAAAAATTTTCCCACAGGGTCTCACACCAGTTCAATCACAGTTGGTGCCTACTAGCTACACACTGTCTGCTTCTATTACTTGGATTTCTCCCTAATATTTTATTGTATGCATATCTTGTTTTCCCAGGTGGGGGTGGAAGCTCCTTAAGGTCCAAGATTATCCTATACCCACTTTAAATTTTTTTCAGTTCCCCTTAATAAAGTCTTGCTGAAAGAAACTGAAAAAGAAAGAGAGATAAGGGAGTTAGGGACCCTGCAAACAAGCTTGGGCATCTTCATAATTTTCTCTGTGCTCAGCATAGCACTCTAGCCCCTGGAAATCTGACCTTTGCCTTTTCTGGAAAAAACTAATAAGTTATACTAGATTCTAAGGGGGGCATTATTAATCTAGTTAATAGATTGCACTGTTTTTATGAGGGCTTTAGCCCATTAATTGTTTCCATGCAAATGGATGCTGTTAATTACAAATTAATCTTATCTTTTCTTTAAGGCAGGGCCATCAGGACCTCCACTTGGCAATGCTTGTTGGCACTTGATATGAATCAATGCTTATACTTGAAAGTAATAAAACTGCATTTCTTTAAAGATAGTTAATAAATCAGATCTTCATTAATGCAGATAGGCCAGACCCCTGACTTGTCTAATTTAATGAGGTTCTAATTCATTACAGTGATTCATGCATCCCCCTGGGGATGGTGGCCAGCAGGGCAGCGCACATAGTAGGCAGTTAATAATGCCTGTATTTTCTGGGCTCTCCTGTGTTGGGGAAATGCTCCACTGGTCTCTCTCCACTCTGCCATGCCATTTTGGTTCTCACCAGCCTTGGCCCTATTTCCCAGGTGGTCACACAGGACCCCAAAGAGGAAACACAACATTCTAGCAAAGTCTGTTGCTTCTATGCTATACCTATTCGAGGAGCTTAGTATCTTTAATTGAGAAAAGAAGGGTGTGGGGGTGGGTCAGAAGCACTGTTTGGCTCCTTTAGCTGGTGCTTGGGCTCAGGGGCTAAGGCAGCTGGATGGGGACCATTTGTTGACCTTGGACCACCTAACTGATCAGGCATGATGAATGAAAGACTGAAAAATATGACCCCACTTTTTCCCTGGGGCCCTCTAGAGATCCATGCCTTACTGATTCCTCAGCCAGTTTCTCTTCCTAGGCAGGTTTCCCTTTCCAGGAAAATGAGTTCCTCCTCACTGTATTTATTGCTAGCTTGGGCTTGGCCTCCACCCACCTCCTTCCAGTTACTTACTGGGGTTTCAGAAGCCAATCCTTGGCTCCCTCTGTGTACAGAAAGAGTCCTGATCAGCAGAGAAAGCGGACTTGGCTGTCTCTTTCCATTCTGCTCATCTCTCTGGTGTACTGGGGTAGAGTCCAGATATACCACTGAAATACAGGATGGCGCATGAGTGTGTGTGTGTGGGGTGTGTGTGTGAAAGAGGAACTACGGCTTCTCTTACAGATTTGGGGAGCCGGCAGCGTGATGAAACACTTCCCTCCGTGCCGCCGAATTCATTTCTCTAAAGTTCCTCTGTGCACAGAACCATTTGTTTCCACATTGTTTTTATTAAACAAGAAAGGCGAGCTTTATTACTGCACAAATGAAAGCAGCCGGCAAAGACAGATACTTCCTAGATTCTTATTAATCTCCAAGAGTTATGGGGCCTCTGAAGTCCCATAGAAATTAACATACTACACAGAATTCTCTCCGCAAGTCATTGGGTGCAGCTTCCTTCCCCTGTGAGCAGCAATAAGGACCCTTCCCTGGCCAGCCCAGGGTTCCCTGTGCCTGTGGAAGGCTGTCACCCTCTCACCCTCTCATGTGACCCTGCTATCCCTTGGGTTGCCTCTCATGAGGTGCTAACCTCATGCTTCATGCACAATCATGGATTTTTTTGTACACCTATTCTGGGCATTGCCTGGAAATGTGGATTTAGGTGTTGTTCAGTTCACTTCCATATACAATTAAATATGTATGGATTATTTACTATTGTAGCGTGGGAGAGTCTTGATGTCTGTGAGATTATATCCTGAGGCCTTTGCAAATCTCAAACATATGAAAAACACAGTCATGTATAATTTCCTCTCTCAACAAATGCAGCACAGTGACTGCTCACTCATTCTACAAATGTTTACGTGGTGCCCTCCATGTGCTAGACACAGTACTGTGACTTCAGTCCTAGGCCTGATGGGGTTGCTGGGGAGACATGGGAGAATTTGAATGAAGGAACAATGGGCTATGTCTTGTGATTTTCAAGATTTGTACCAGCTGCTGTGTTAAGAACTATCCACTGGGGACACAACACAAGTAAACTGACTGGTTATGAGATGTTGAAACATAGATTAGGGTGGGTGGGAAGTGGTGATGGGAGAAATTCAAGGCATGGTACAGAGATGCCATTAGGAGCTCACATTGTATTTTCTGATTCCTAACAAAAGGTGTGGTGCCCGCAAATGGGGAGAACTGCAGCTCTTGGGGATGGATAGGTGCTGGGAAGCCAGAGAGCCTCACTCATTAGGCTTACTGTTCAGCTTCTGAATGGCAATCTGACCCAGAAAATGGCGACTTACTATCTCATAAGATTTGGGGGTCACTTGGAAGCAGTTAAAAATAGAATAATGTCTTTGAATTACACACACACACACACACACACACATATGTTTACAGCATTTCAAAATAGTTTTCCATTAAAGAAGTAAAGTACCCCAAGTGTCTTGTTAGCCTCAAATTTACAGGTGAGAAAGCAAAGGCTTAGAGAAATCAGGAAAATTTTCTAAAATCACAAGATAATTAGGTCCAAAGTTAAAGCCTGGGTCTCCTGCATCCAAGTATGTCTTTTCCCATGGTCATAGCACATGAAATCTTTACTGTACATTGAATCCTGCAATAGGCGTGGAGCATGATAAAGAGGAGGAAAGGTAATCCCTTGCAGCCATTTCATACATGAGGTAATCAAAAAATATGGTGAATGTGTAATTTTTGCAAATTTATTATAGTATAAGCCATAGTCCCCTTAATCCCTCTCTAAATACTCCCCCGCACTTAGAACACACCTTCATGACTGCTTCAGAAAGTGGCAAGAATGATAAGCTAAGTGTGTTTGAAGTGAAGGGAGTATGTTGAAGGGGATAAATGGCAATATGTCTTTCACTGTAATGCAGTTCTCCAACTTAAACACACACCATATTTTTATCACATTTCATACATACATGTAACTCTTAGGGAGGATGTGATCTGCAGTGGTCTTGGTTAGAGGTCAAAGCAGTATTGGACCAGATATAAGAGTTGGGGTTTTCTACTAACCTTTGGCTTCTTGCCTTTTTTTAAGTTTGCCACCATGGAATGTTCCCTGATGGATTGAGGGCCCCCAGACAAAGCCTGAAGGGCTGGATCATGTCTTTAGAGTTAGCCAATCCGTGTGTTTTGAGAACTCTTACTTTCGAATCCCATGTTTCTTCCTTCGCACTCAAGCCATTTGGTTCAAGCAAGGCTAGGGTCCCTAGGTCTTCTTAAAATAAAGTTATTTCCGCCATCAGTGCCTTTACCTACCTTGGCCCTTGGCTCCTCCTCACCTTGGTAAAATGGATCCTTCTTTGCAGAGAGGTCCCAGTCCCATTGTGTGAGAAGAAAAATAATGACTTGGTTCCTAATATGTACCTAGACTGGGGCACTTCTGGGTGCTTGAAAGAAGTGAATGCACAAATCAGTTTGTATCACAGAGGAATGACATTGTGGCACGTGGTCTCCTCAAGTGGGAGGCAGAAACAGAGTTGAAGATTCTGATAACTTCCATAGGGATTCTGAAGGACCTCTCTGGTAAGGACTGGGGAGGGTGCAGCCAGCTGGTGACCTGGAAAGAGCAGGTCTTCCTTCCTCAGGGATGAGGCCTCTGAGGAGCCAGGGTCTGGAGTAGAGCAGGAGCAGGAGGAGGCCTGGTGAGCTAGGTCTGCTGCTGCTATTATTGGCTTGGAAAGAGTCCACCAGCCTTCTGACTCTGGAGAGCACGTGAGGCTGTAGGGTCTCTGAAGTACAAATTGCAGTGGGAGTTAGGGAGTCCAGTACCACCCTGTTCCTGTCCCTAGCACTACAAATGAAGGCTGAGCTGAGGCTAGAGCTTCTCATCATTCTCTACTTCCCTGTGCTGGGCATTGGAAGTAAATGATATGTGTGTCCTACACAGTACTTGGGCTGGGCAAGTTGGCTTCTTCTGCTGGCTCATTCTATGGCCTAAGGCATAGCCATTACCAGAACAAAGACTTAGAAGTTCCTTCCTCAGGTATTATCACCAATATTAAATTTCTTTTCCTTCTTGTGGTGCTAGGAGATTGAGCCCAGGGCCTTGTCCATATTAGGCAAGTGTGCTATCATTGAATTACACCCCCAATCCTCATTACCAGTACTACAGAGCTGGATATAACGTCTAGTGTCCAACTACTCAGGACCTGTAATCTGGCCCTCAAGCACGCAAAGCATTAGCATCTTCTCTAGTTAGTCTTTGTAAGTGTATCTCATTTTTCTCAAGGAGGATGTTAAAACGTCAAGGATGGAGTATTTTGCAGATCCAAAATATTTCCTTGTAGCTTATAGCCCTATCATATCAAAAAGACTCCTCTAACTGCCAGTTGAATTGCAGTGCAAAGAATAAGATCAATAATAACAAGTCAGGCACTGTTCTAAATATTTACACATATCACTCCACTGAATCCCCATGGAGCCCAAGGAAGTAAACACTTCAATTAGGCCCATTTTATGACAAGGTAGCCAAGGCAAAGGGAGCTTGAGCAACATTGTGATGTGGGTTACCTATCGAGCAAGTGGTAAAGCTGGGTTTGCACCAGAGAGACTGGCTCCATGATCCCAAGCTCTTAATCACGGTACTATCTCCGCTCAGTCCTTGTTTGCGTGCATGCTTGTGTGTGTTCATATGTGTGTGTGTGTGTGTAGTTAGTGGTAGTGGAAGGCTGACTTGGCAGGCATAGGGTCCACATTAGTATAGGAGGAGGAGGAGTTCGAAATTAAATACTGGTGGGCTTTGAAAAAAAGACTCTTTTTCATAGAGCACATTCTCTACCAATTTATTTCAGTTCCCACAAATAGGAACGACCCTAAAATAGACCATTCCTTCATATGCTATGTTTGTATCAGCCTCATCCCCATCACAATTTTAGAACTTTAGGTAATCTTTACTTTCTATTAGTTGTCTATGCTTTGAATTCTCTTAGAAAATTCTTTTTGAAAACATTCTTTTTGGCTCTTGAAAAGTGCTTGGGCAAGCAGGCTGTGATGCTGGTGGCAGAAGAAAAGATTCTGAACAAGATGGCTGCAGTTAGGCCACTTTCCTTGCAGTTAGCCTCCTTTCCTTGAGGATTAATTGTGTGCACTCAAATAGAGCTGGGGGGAATGTGGCATCCCAGCCTAGTCTCCTCTGTCGTCTCCCACAGCTCTCAGCACAGAGTCTTGCAAGGATCCCATTTTCGATTACCTCGTGTTTATTAATTAGAGAGAAAGGACCTCTCTGTGGAACCCTCTCCAAACTTGGTTTGCTTCATAGGCAAGTCTTAGGTCAGCCTTGGTGGGCTCCAAAGTGAATTGCTCAGCTTAAAAGCATTTTGTGGAATTTTTCTCACTGAGAATAATGCCATTTCCAGAAGATAATTTTTTTTGGCTGATTGCATTTGTTATTAGGCAACCTATCACTTGAAACACTGAGAGAAGATGGGTTTTCTCAGCTCTAGTGAGGTTGTCTTAGGGGAGAAGTTCTGCACAACAGAGGTTCAGGAAACCTAGTGATAAGATTTAGAAGCAATTCACCAGGTCAGAGATACTGTTAAATCAGAAATGTGGCAAGGGGACAGGAGAAAAATCTGGGGCAGTTATTTTGTCTACAAATCAAGGACATGACAAATTTTCTTACTTTTAACTTCTAGTGAAACAATGACCATAAACAATGTGCAGTGCTAAAAACTAATTAAACAGCCACCCTAAATCAACAAAAAAGGATAAATTGAATTTTAAGTAATATTTCCTCCCTTGAAATGTGCTTCTCCTTGTTTAGGACCCACCCTAAAGCTAACACTTCTGTAAGTCAGGCTTCACTGATAGGGCTTGCCTGTCCCTAAGATCTCAGTTGGCTTAAGTTGTGACTGAGGGTTCTTCTCTGTGGTCCATCTTCATCTTTATCATAAGTAGGATCATCATCATCATCACCATCATCATCATCAAAATGCTTTCCTTCAAGCCATTTGACCAACTAAAATGTTCTCTTTTTTCCTCTGCTTATTTAAATCCTACTCATCCTTATAAAAGCCCTAGTTTTTTCATCTAGCCAATCCAACAGCCCTCCAACATTCCTGCCTCTTAATAAAAACTTCAGTGAGTAGGTCTATATCTATTACTGGCTACATTTTGCACTTTGCTTCATGTAAGCTATTCATTTAGTTCTCTCTGTTCTTTCCTGTTTCATAGTCTTCTAGCCTTCACGTGAACCAGGAAGGGTGAGGTTTCACTGGAACAAGGGATTTCTAAATGCCAATGGCTTAACACTACAAAGGTTTAGTTTTTGTACACATAAAGTTAGTTGCAAGTCAAGGTAACTCTGCAAGGAACTGACCTAAATGTGGGCACTCTAGGATAGAAGCTAAGCAGTCTTATTTCCCCAGGGATTGTACCTGGAGCACAGTGACTTTTTGGTTACTGTCACAGGGTAGGTTGCTCTTTCTCCTTACTCACCCCAGGTGTGGCATTTATCATTCCTGCTAATGTTGCATTGGCCAGTTTGTCAGTCTACTCTGCCCACCTGGAAAGCAGTTAAATAGGCAATTTTCCAGGTGTCTGGAAGGGGAGGAATACTGGCTGTTGGGAACCATTGTGATGTCAGCAATATTTTCAATTAAATAATAATTGATGAGAATACTGTATTTTATATTTCCCATTTTAGGTAAAATAGGCTCCTAATAGGTTTTTGTTGAATAAATGACATCATCAATTAACTCTTATGAAACACTAATTTGTGTAGATCTGCAATTTAAACCTGACAGAGCTTTTGTTCATTAGCTTATTCATTCAACAAATATCCACTGAGTGCCTTGTATGTTCCAGGCACTGTTCTAAGCACTGGTAAGCAATGTTTGGGTCACTATCCTGGTGGAGCTCACATTCTCAGGAAGGAGACAGAAAATAAAATAAATGTAGCAAACAAGGAAACTAAGGAGTATGAGAGAATGCTATGCACTGTGGAAATAAATAAAAAATAAAGCTGAGTAAGGGGTGTAGATACTGTGAGTGTTGGGGTGAAAGCAATGTAGATAGGTGTTTAGGGCTGTTTGACTGAGATGACAGTGGAAAAGTAATAGGCAGATATTTGTAGGAAGAACACTCAGGAAGAGGGAACAGCTTATACTGAATCCTTAAGGAGCAGTGTGTTTGAAGAATAACAAGGGGTATAGCATTGCTGGAGTGAGCCAGGGGTGGGTGATGCGGCCATTCCATGAGGACCGTGAGCTTCTGGAGGACTTGGGTTTTCCTATGAGTAACATGAAATGCCATTGAAAGATTGTGGACAGAAAAATGACATGACCTGTGTTGGAAATTGATTGTAAGGAGCAAGGGTATAAGTTGGGAACTCAGCTAAGAGGTAAAACTAATCATCCAGGAGAAGATAACAGGGTGCCTACAGGTGATATACTTTTAGCTATGTGCACATATATGTGTACCTGTGGGTTATGTATATATATATTTATATATATATACTATGCATTTATATATAAAATATATGTACTATATATACTACATATCACAATATAATAGATACATATAGGTTATGAATATGTATATTTTATTCCAAGAGGAAAATTTAGCTTTGTCTCATTTGCATAGGAAGATACATTTTTGGGCCCTTATTATATACCTTACATTTGTCTTGCCAGAGAAAATTTTCGTGTGTTACATCACAAGACAACAATTATAAAAATTGAATGGGCTGGCACTATAAACATTCCTCTCCTACATACCGTCTTTATGGAGAGAATCTGGTATAGGTCCTAGGTAGAAAGTGCCTAGGCTTTGTGGCCCTGCTTTCCCAGGGTGGCTTCTCCCTTATAAGCCGCCCAAGCACTCACATTACAAGGTTTAGGAAAGAAACTTAATCCACAGAGTCAAATGGGTGGTGAGATGAGTTTCATAGAACCCCCACTCTCATCGAATCTGAGCATCTCTTAATAAAATTCACAGTTGTTGTGGGGAAGGGATATGGGGCTCCAGTCTCTCCAGCCTGCTGAGCTACCACCTGCTCCTGGCAGGGGCTGCACCATTAATCCCTTGAGAATCATAGCTTATTTCCCAGACTGCTTTCCCTTTCAGGAAGAAAATAACCACTGGTCTGTGAGGAACATCAGAATCTTTCTCCAATGCCAGTGGAATTTCTGTGGCTACTACCAGGGACCCCCAGAGTGACAACCACCTTCCACCGCCATTCTTAGGGGGATTTTCTTTTAACTAACACCTGTTTGCTCATATTTCACTGTCTCAGGCCTGCCAAAGTGAGAGCTGCTTCCCTTCTCTGTGCTAGGCCTCAGTTCATTTTTCTTTATTTTGTTGCCATGTAATAGTGATAGCTGGATGAGACCAAAGCCTATCTAAGAGGGTTTCCTGATCATTCCTTAATTTGTTACAAGATGCAGGGTCAAGAGATTTCTACATGTTGCTGGTATTGCTTCTGCTCTGCCTGAAAGGGCTCCTGTTGCTTTTCCTACAAGGAAATGTTTGGTCAATCACAGCAATTACCTCCTATCAATTAGTTGTCCAGTGCTTTCTGAGAATATTAACTCTTTGATAAATATGTAGCAAACATTCCCTCACCAGGCTCTCACTCTTCACTAATTGTGCCGATTACTGATCGTCACTCCAGCCTCTATCATTTTCTGCCCTGACTGTCTTGCCTTCTGCCCTGGGATGCTGACTCCTCCATATTACACCCCAGGTTCCCTTGAAGTCCTCTGTTTTCCTGTTGGGTTCAGACAGTGGGGACCAGGATACCAATATCCAACCAGGATACCTGGTTGGTTGGAAGGAGAGCAAAGTCAAGATGTTTCTTTCCTGTTTTTTTCCCTTTTGGGTAGAAGTTCTGGCTGGGGTAGTTTCTGTACACCTGCAGATCCTGACAGCTGGGCCTTCTTCTAGAGCTCCAGGTCTGACTTCATTCTGTGAATGCTATTTTCTCCCTCTTCTTACTCTTTCTGACCTGGGGCAACATCCCCAGCTGTACTTGTACTTGGCTCCCTTGACGTCTCTTGTTGACTTCCTTAAATCTGCAGCAAGTTTTGTCATTAAATTCTTTTCAAAGCCCCAGCTTGGGACCCTTCCATTTCCTACTGGGCCTTCATCAATGAACGTTTCTCGATGAAGGCTGGGATGGGATTAGGCTATAGATCTGAAAGCTCAATTATCATTTTTCAGGATTTCTATCCTTATCCTTTTCTGCTCTACACTTTGGTTAGAAGATTAACTTCACTCATCTTTAGTGATAGACATAAAGGCCATCTACCAGTGAAGGAACATGAGTATGGGTTTGATGTCATATGTGTGTGTATGTGTGTGTGTGTGTGTGTGTGTGTGTGTGTGTGGCTGAAATGTAAAGGTCTGTGTATTGCCTTCAAGGATCACAGACTGGAGATTTAAGATATCACACTACCAAAATAATACTGATGATCATGAAAATGATTCTTATTTATCGAGCACCTAATATGTGTCAAGCAGTGGAACTATGTGTAGATTATTTCCAGTTCTCATTGTAACCTTACAAAGTTATCATGACCTTTGTTTTATAGATAAGAAGCTTGGTACCAAGTGCTGTACTCCATAGTTCTCAAGCTGGAATTTAAAACAAGGTCTTTCAAACTCTAAACCATAATAGTTCTTTCAGTTATGCCACACTTGACTCAGAGACAGAAAATCATACAGGTCAATGTCTGTGATCCAGGGATCAAATGGGACACAGCTCAAGCTCTGTGTGATGGAAAGTTGACACCAGGACATGAGAAGGTTTGTTAAGAGGCAAGATATGACCTGCATCTTGGAGGAAAGAAATGCAGATGTGTGGAGAAAGAGAAAAAGAGAAATAAAGGTACAAACACCATTGCTGATTCCAGCAGTAATGACTCCTCAACTTGAGCTCAGCAAGAGGCTGCCCATGCTGCTTCTCTCCCTAAGATTCGGGCTCCAGTCTTCTGGGCTGCCCTGGGCTAGGATTTAGTGTGTAGCTGCAGAGTTTAATTTTCCCAAAGCACAGCTGCCTGCACTTAGAGTTTCTTTAAAATTCTTAATTAGCTCTTGCTTGGATTTCCTGTGAGAACAAGGGCCATGGGTTTCTGCTTTGCCTTGCTCCTTGCTTGATGATGGTCTGATGGGAACATTTGCTCTGGTACCACTCTTAGGGACTTTTCATCCATCTCTCTAGCCACCTGTTTCTCCATTCATTTACTTACTCACTTAGATCAACACACCTGTCCACTATTTTCTTGTCCACTCTTAATCAAATATCCTCACATAAAACATCCAGTAAATCCTCAGCTCTGGACCATGACACACACCTATACTAAGGCTGGTGGGTGCCACACCCATGCTAATGATGAACCCACAATCTAACCAGGCACTCAATACTTCATGGCAACCATGTTGTATGTTCATGATGCTCTGTCATTCCTAAAGATGGTCATTCCAGACCATCATCATTCTTCGTTAGACATTGTTGTCCACTACCACCCCTGACTCATTCAGCTCCCCGCACTAACTTCCTGCTCCATCTCTCTCCAAGTAGTTTCTTTAACACCTTCCAGGCTCTGTACCCTCAGCATCTGGGCAGCTCCTCTCTTCCTAGCCTTTCATGCTCAGGATTGTCTTGCCTTACATCACTTCCCATTCACCCAAGCCCTTGCAGTATTCTTACCAATTCATGGAAATACAGGTGGTGAACTCTCTGATGCCTCTCAAATGGTGGAACCCATAGAATTTCTCTGGTTCTTGCTCCTACAGCATATAGCATTGACATCCTTCGTTCTGCATGATCTGGTAAATATCTTTTCTTTTGTGATTTCTATGACCCTACTTTTTCTATGGTCTCCTCCTTTATTTCTAACCATTCTCCATATCTATTTTACCCTAAATCCTTCCTCTGCTTCTTTTCTAACTCACATCTGAAACACAGACTTATCTTTCTCTTTCAGGGAGTAAGCCCTGCCTCGTGGTAAAGTGATTAGAAGAATAGGCCAATCGACTTGAATCTGCGGTTTTGAATTCTGGGTCTGCTACTTCCTAACCAAGCAACTTATCAGACTTTGCTGTGCCTTCATGTCGGAATAGAGAGTAGCCATAATTAGTGTTCATAAACCTGAATTGCTGTCCATTCAGCTGCCTGAGCAAGAAACCTGGTTGTCATCTACACGATTCTTTCTTCCTCACCACTTCATTTGTCCACTGAGAAGCATCCTAATCTTCTGATTGCCTCTCAGAACTGCCCAGTTTTTGTTTTCTCCACAGCTTCCCTAGTTCAGAACTCATGAGGCATTTGATTCTTAACCATTCTATTTGTTCCAGCTTTACCTGCCTTGATCCAATTTTTGCCAAAGTAATCTTTCTAAGGACCAAGTCTGACCCCACTCATGTTTAAAATCCTACTAGGATTTCTACTGCATTCATGATAGTCTAAATGCCTTGATATGTGATGGAAGGGTCTTAAAGATCTACTTCTGTATGTCTTCTGCTTGTTTCCTACCTCCTGCAAGTTTTCTAGTATCCATCCCATAATGTAGCCTTATAATCTTCAAAAGATGCTCATTAAACATAGGTCTAGACCTGCTGGATGAGACTCACTGGTATTAACTCTCCCAAGAATTTGCATATCTGACAAAGGCTATATAGAGCCAGCTGGTTTTCACTGCCTATCTTATAATCTGTGTCCCTCCCCACTTCTTCCTCCTCCTTTTTGACCTCACACACTGAGCAAGGCCAGGTTTTATTCCAGCAAACTTGGGTAACAATAGACATGATTGCCAGCCTCCCTGGGGCTGGCCAGGTTTTTATGAAATTAGACATATTTATCTTGATGTTTAGGAGCGAGCATGAAATTCAAATCTTTGTGTTGGCATTCTGCGGGCTGGGCCTTTAATATTCAATGACATAACTTCATTGCAGTTTTGACAACACTATATAGAAGTTGCGCTTACCATTGAAAATTAAAGCCACTGAAAGCGTTGACAACAGCAAAATTGTGAATGCTTCCCGGCTCCTGAAGTGATTGCTATTCCAGTTTGTCTAGAAGTGCTTATTGTGTTTGTAATACCGTCAGTTCCACTTAAAGACGACTTGAAGTCGATGCCATACAGGTAAGTACCAAAGAAATCTCTGTCTTCCTTCTGCTCTACTTCTGTACCTCCTGTACAATTTTTCTGCTGAAGGTCAATTTGCAATTAGTTATAGAGCCCCTGGTTCTCTCAACTTCTGGGCCAATTGATTGCATTTCTGTTTCGAATTGCCAAGTTCATTGGACCTTTTTTTTTCTTGTGGTTATTTTCCTTTTTTTTTTTATCCTTTTCTCTCACATGAATATCAGGGAATTTGGGTTATAGTGACTTACCACACAAATCCCTTGAGCATGTGCATTGAGTCTTCTTGTTTGTAAAGTGAATCTTGAGTGGAGTGATAAGGAGGATTTGTTATCTGAGGAAGATTTACAAGGAGCTATCCTTTGAAACTAATGTACAAATAGGGAAAGAATGCTATATTAACTATGACTTCATGTTGGGGCCTTATCATGTGAAAATGATAAAAAGAAAACTTAAAAATAATTATCGAATCATAGTTTACTTTGACGCTGGTCATGGTGGTAGTGCCAGACAGACCAATTCACAGAAAAGTTCGATGGCCTCCTGCTTAGATTGGCTACTTCATTTGGTCCATGAAGGAGAGATTTCCTATCCTTGTTGAAAATCAAGGTGGATGGTTTTATTTGAAAATATTCTTTATGTGAGCCTTTCATGCTCAAGCAAGCTGAGATCCTTAAAATGTAAAGCTACAATGCAGAAAAGATGGATGAAAGGACTGTCTGGGGCCCTGAACACAGTGACCCTGGAGACACCTTTCAGCCAGAAGAGGGGCAACATCTGTGGAAAGGATCCCGCATGAGAGGGCAGCTGCGCATGTGCCCCCATCAACAGTTTTGGAGAGTCAACCATGGATATCCAATGTTATAACTCTGGCCTCTTTTTGCTGAGGGGTAGCTTCTTTGGCTAGAACCCATGAAAATCTCAGGTAACCTCTCTTCATTTGACCCACATCTGGTCCATGAGAAACACTCACACATCTCTTGCTTTATTCTTGGAGTGAAGCCAATCCTGGTGAAGCAGCCCTCAACAGTGAGCAGTCGGTCAACTCTGACCCGAATCTGTACATTTCTAGGCAGAAGTTATACACTTAACTTTCTCTAGTGTAAGTCACATGGTATTCCCCTATGTCTTTGAAGTGCAGAAATACATTTCAAATTTCTACAAATGGGCCCATTGGGGAACGTTCATTAGTCCTATGGAGAGCATATAATGTTTTTCTCGTGCTCCCCAAATACTTGGCTAAACTGAGGGATCCCCAAATTGCAAAAGCTGTTTAGTTTCTTTTCCTTTGTAAAGTCTACATATAGGGGTAGGGTTGAAAAGCAAAGCAAGGGCTGGGGATTTAGCTCAGTGGTTTTGCCGCCTGCCTCAAAAGTGCAAGGACCCGAGTTCGATCCCTGGTACCAAAAAAAAAAAAAAAAAGAAAAGAAAAGCAGAAAGTGTTCTATTCTATCTTGTGACACATACTTCCCCCCTCTCACAAGGTTCTTACAGTTTATAGGACTGATAAATAAGCTGAGGAAAAAGTTTAAAAACAGTGAAAGAGACGTTACTTGTGCAGTACCCTCAAGTTCTGGTTACACAGATAATTAACACTGGTTTAGGCTAGGATCTGGATATGTGGTAGGAAAGGTAAATGTGATGGAGTCATAAGTGTGTGTTCAAAGCATTCAGTTTTAGTCTTGTCGCAGTCTACTGCTTTCCTACTTGAAATTCAAGATTCAAACACTCTGAGATGATGAGCCAAGCTTCAGGGATGCTCCTGGCTGGGAATGTCTGGCTGAGAAAATGCATCCAGGGTCCAGGCAGCTCCTGCAGAGGGGAGCTGAGGATTTTGAAATATAGCACTTATATTGAGCACCATATGCATGTGAACCTTGTCCTATTAGCTTACATATGTTTTTGGTCAATTCCAGAAGCCTTCTGAGATACTCAAAGTGGGGGAAGATGAAGACTTGGATCAAAAACATTTACTTTGCAGAAGCGTTTAGATACCCAACTGATCATTTGTTCCTTTAATGTATGCAATATGTAACACACACACACACACGCACACGGAGCGAACACTGTATTACTCAAGTCTCTATTCCAGGAGTTGTGAGAGACAGTAAAGTCTTCAGGAAGCTGAAGAGATGAGAGGCATGTAGCCTATACTTCTACTTACTACCCGAGATAGTGTGATAGTGTATCAGAGGGTGTGGACAAAGAGAACCAAGACAGGTCAGCAAAAGAAAAGATGCCTTCCTGTTGCTGAGTCTAGAAAAACTTCATAAAAAGAGAGGGATAAGTCTATGTCTCACCTTAGACTTCACTACCTCATCAAGTGCTGGTTTCCTGACTGCTCAGTCATGGCTCTGGGTTCTCCAAATGGCATGGGTATTGATTGTATGTAGTGCTACCCATGACTTTGATAGGGCCTCTGACTCTCCATTCCCCACACCTGAGACATCCAATACTTTCAGGATTTTTTAATGTTATGCTTACATTATTATGCCCAGTATATTTCCTGGCACACAGTAGGTCTTCCCTAGAGATTTGTGAGTTCACTGAATGAGAGTCTGAGAAAAAACTGCTGGGGCCATACTGACGCAAGGTACATCTGGCTTTGATCCTAACTGGGTTGGGGCTCAGGAGGCTCTGTCATGGAAGCCAAAGCCAAGCCTTTGGGGGGTGATTCTACCAGGGCAGAAATGTCCCATAAGAACCTTTGTCTTCTGAGGTTTTTCTCTAGCTATGCCTTTTGCAGTTATTGGCTAGGTATTTCCCTTTGGGGTATTTGTTTCAAAGCCTCTTTCTCGCTGAAGGAAAATAGTAGTCTTCACTTTAAAACTCCCATCAAGCTGCCATGAGAGGCAATTTACATTCAGGTGACTTTGGGGACAGAGTGGCAGAGAACTCCCAACTTTCCACAGCCTCCATTTGTTATTGCCAGAAAGTTCCACATTAAGTACATACTAAACTTCTGTAGCAGGAACTGAGTGTCATTTTCTCCATTATTCATTCTGCTTCCCATCTACCTTTTTCTGCTGTCTCACACCTCCTCAAGGAGCACTTTCAGGGCTCAACCAGAAAGTTCTTCCTCAGCATCCTGCATTTTACTTCCCCTCACTGTGACTTTTCTCACGTGGGTACATGTGATCTTCCTCTCTTTTGAATCAGCCAGGGAACTTCCAGGGTAAATAGAGAATCCTTTCAATGGAATATTAGCATCATCACTGTTGGCATAGGAAAACAATTTACTACATCAGATTTTGGGAGCTCTTTTAAGTAGCTGGAGTGGCTCCCTCTTGGGGTGAAGGAGTCCCCGGGTCCCAGAACTCACACCTCCAGGTGACTTCTCACTGTGCCCATGCCACAGAGCTACAGAGCACGGAATCTCCATGCTGGTTCCTCTCCTCCCTCCACCAGTCTGTGAGGTTCCTGAGGTTACAGACTGACTCTGCTTTTAATTTCTAACCTCCCATTGCTCCCAATTTAGGGCTCACCTATGGGGTCCAACTACTCAATTAGGGCAGGCATTAAAGGCAGAGGCTGCTTTCATAGTGTTGTAGGAACTGGCATCATGTCCCCAGTCCAGAGCCTTTTATTCCTCAGTGAGGCCTCCTTCAGGATTTCTTTATTAGGTCACACCTTGGTTGTCACTAATGCCATGGCAAAAAGTACTTAATGTTGACCTGAAAGCAACAATGGGCAGTGGGCGAGATCTTGAAGAAATGGAGCAGCTAGGAAAGAGGAATGCCAGGAAGAAGGGAAAGCTGCTGCTAGAATAGAAGGCCACAAAGAAAATCTTTTCTGGTTTTAACATTTTTGCCAAAGATGAGCTTACCTGCAAGGTTAAGCCTTCATTTAAATTTGCTAATAATATAAACACTTTAATTTACTAATAATATGGAACACCACCGCTTGAGACAAGAGTATTTTTTATTCTTCTTTTACAAATGGATAAATGGAGACTCAGAAAGGTCAACGACCTTCTAAAGGTGGCACGGGCTATTGCTGTGAATCTGGTACCAAACCCAAGTGTGACGCCAAAATTGTTGTTCTGTGCTACATTCTGTCGCTACCAAGTTCTCTCCTTTTGTTTTTCTTTTTCTGCTTTTTCTGCTCTGAACTTGCCACTGGTGTGAATTTTAAGCAATTCTGAAAATACTGATTTGTGGGAACCTTTCATTTTCTTCAGTTAAGAGTCAAGAAAGAAAGGCAGGGAGAGAGCCAGGAAAGAGCCTAATGTACATTTTCCACAGACCCACAAGGTCTGTACACACTGATTCTGTTCAATCTTTTCTCTCCCTCCTGTTCTTGGCAACTGTCCCTTAAACCCGTCTGTTCTCTGCTTCTAATATATTATGCTGATATTTTATTACCAAACAATTACATCCACTAATTTGAAAAGGAAACGAGCAGGAAATTGCAATTATAAGAGTAAAAGCAATGCTCTTTTATTTCTCCCCTTTATACATATGAAATATGGTTTGTCATTGCAGCAAACAGACTTTCTCTCTCTTCTATGGCTCTTCACTGCCTTGTCTTTAATAATTGAGCAAAAAGCAGAGTAATAATTAGATTCCTGATAACAGAGGAGATACTCATGGATTTGCAGCATGTGGATACTCAGCTTGGAGCACAGGCCCACCACCATGCCTCTGTGGGGGGAAACATTCTGCGTGCTGTTTCACTTGAGCATCTTCCAAAGCATTCTTTACATCCATGTCTTCTATGTAGGTTAATTATTTATTTGTCATTATTGCTTCCTCTTTGCCCTGGAATGCTTTTCTACCCCACGGACTCTTGGCTTGGCCAAAATTTGTTTTGAATCTAATGGAACAGAAGCTTACACCTTGCCTGTGTGGTTTTGCCCTGTTTCTCTTGGGCCAAACTGAGGGTGGTGGCTGCTCATCTGGGTCCCTGAGTGATTATACTTCACGGAAATGCCTTGCTGACTCTGGAGGGATATGTGGTGAGAGCAGAAACTAAATGGTTGCTGTTTTAATCCACTGAGATTTGGAGCTGTTTTTAATCACAGCATAACCCAGCCCATCCTGACTGATAGATCTGCAATCTCATTTGACTCTCATTATACCCACGAGATAGAGAAAGGCTGATTACACTGAAAGGAGGGAGAGAAAAAGCAAGTGACATGGGCTCAAAAGTACCTGGGTCAGAAGGCCTTTTCCATCATCCCTGGCCAACTCCACAGATGTAGCTGAGCAACCAAATCTCTCTGAAATCCTACCTATGACATGGGAATAATAGTATTTATCTTAAAGATCCTTGATCAGAATCTATGCTAATCTAATGCTAAAGATCCTAAGATAGTAATACTCAATACAGAAGAAGAACCTAATAAGAGATAGTTTCTATTAAAAACATTATTATTTTAAAATCCCTTTTTAGACATTACCATTGAGCAGATGAAGAAAGTGGGGCTAAACCTGCAGGAGACACCTGCCCATGTTAATTTAATGACAGAGTTGGAGTACAGCCTCTCACTTCCAAACTCTAGGTCCAGAGCTTTCTCCTTGGGCTAGTAAATGTTGACCAAGTTTCATGTCTGGAACTGTGTAGGGGCAGGGAGTTTTTAAGAAGAAAAAGATTGCTCTTCTGAGGAATACAAAATCTACCTAGTGAGATGAGCTAGGTAACAGAGGACAAAGAGCAACTAGTTTATCTGAAGTGCTCAGTATTCTGAAGTTCTAACTTTGGGTGCATCAGAATCACCTCAGCAGCTTCTTAAATACAGATTTCCTGGCCTCATCCCTAGAGTTTCTCTTTTTAACACTATTTTATGCTATTAGGGGAAACAGCAGAGCTGCAGCATCAGGTTCCCTGCCTCCAATCCCACCTCTGACACCTATGAATCAATAGCACAAGGGTGGGCAAGTTACCTTAGCTCTCTGTGCCTCAGTTTCTTCATTTGTGAGATGAAGCTAACATAGATAGCTTTCTTAGATAGTACACTGAAGATAAAATTAGGTAATATATGCAAAGCACACAACACTTAACAGGCACTAGTAAGTGCTACCATTAGCATTCTGATGTAGAGATTTTTAGAATCACCAGTTCAAAAGCTTCCATAAGGATTGGCTGAGGGCAACCCCTTCATCTTGTGTCTTATCTAGGTGCCCTTCATGGCACTTGAGTCAATGCCCTCAATTCTGTGGGGTCTGTCTGGGGAATTTCCAATTACAGGAGCTTTGAGTGTGGAGCACATTTGGGACTGACGGTGAGTTGTGATGACTCTTAATTCATTGTGCTTCCTCCTTCTGTGCCCTCATGCAAAGGTTTGCTCCTGAGAGGAGATCGTCATTGGCAAATCTCATCTGGGATCCACCTGAGGTTGAAAGGTGGGCAACCATCCAGAGACGCCTGGCACTTAGCAACCTGAGGCTCCAGTCAGGACTGGAAATTGTCTCAATTGAAGCATTTCACTTACTGCTCTTGCCCTCTGCCAAATGCCTCTTCTTGGTTCTTGTTAATCACCAAATATTAGAGTCCATAAGAGTTACATTTACTAGAAGAGAAGTTTTCTTCTCCTTCTCTTTAAATTTCTTTGAATAATTCATGTCCTATTTGGGAGGGTTAAATATGGTGTTCTCTCTACTACAGTCAGATCCTCAGGTGAAAGTCTGGTTTCTTCGACCTGGCAGAGACCATGCTGTTTGAAAGCCTCCCTGCTCAGTGTATCTTTGCTGCCATAGATGTTTGATTCAGGCCTTTGGGGCTGTCTTTGCTCTTGGTCCCATTTATATTAGGTTTCCAGTCTTCTTTACTCTCCATGGCCCACCTTTGCTGCCTTCTTCTGTGGACCCCTCAGCAGGCCATCCTCCCGAAGTCAGGAGCCTGGGTGTGAGAAGGCAGGCTTTTTGGGGGATAGCAGATCATTGAGCTTGGCTGCTCTTCCCTGGTCCTAGAAGCAAGAGGGACGTGCAGAGCAGCCTCCTCCAACCAGACTGTGATCCAATTTCAGTTCTGTACTTGCTTGGGGGTGGGGGATCTTCGGTATCAGCATCCTCATACTACCAGAGCAATGAGATCAGTTCCTCCCCACAGTGTTGTCCTAAGACTAAAAGTGAAAACACAGAAAATATAGAAACATAAATATACAAAGCATAAATATAGAGACCACTTAGAATGGGGCCTGTCTGGCATTTGATAATCTCTCAATTAACATAAGCAGTTAGCATTATGCATCCTTTAAATCAGAATTTGAAGTTTATGATGAAGCATAGGTTTTATTATATTTTATTTGTTCAATTAAAATTAATTTTAATTACATAAGGAATTCATGAATATAGTCTCCTGGCAAAAATTAAAACAAAACTAAATGCCATTTTGACTACCCAATTTACAACCTCTGGCTAGCATTTATCAGTTTTTAGCTTGGTATGCAGCTTTTTACAATTTCTGAAAGGAATATACATGTATGTACTTATAGAAAAATGGTACAGTATCTATCTATCTATCTAGTAGTATAAATGGTTTCATACATATGTAGCTTTTTCACTTGACTTTGTTCCTAGAGATTATCTTATTTCATAACAGGGAGATGTACTACATTGATTTTATGACTTCATACTATTCCATATTATGCAGATATTTAACTTTTTTTTTTTGGTACTGAGGATCGAACTCAAGTCCTTGTGCTTGTGAGGCAGGCGCCGGAACCACTGAGCTTAATCCCTGGTCCCTGCAGATATTTAATTTAATCATTGTTTAAATTTTCCCCTGAGCACAAATAATATTGCCATACTTATCCTTGTACATGTCTCAATGTCTGGATAGATACATCTCAGAGGTTTCTTAAGGTTTGTCACTTTGCTCATTTTGTCAAGTGGTTGTACAAACTTACACTTCCGTCAGTTATGTACAGATCATATTTTCTTACAACCTCATCATCCTTTTATATTAACAAACTCTAATTTTGCCAATCTAAGAGGTGTAAAAGAACACAGATTTTAGTGATTTTTAATTTGAATTTTCCTATTCCCAATAAAGATAAGCCTTAGTATGTAATTAGTGAGCATTTGTATCTTTTCTTTTATGTATTAACTGTATTTATTGCCTGTTGTTTTATTGAGTCAGATTTCTTTTTCTTAGTTACTTTTTGGAGTTTTAAAAAATAAATATATTTTAGATAAGAGTACTTTCTGTATTTGGTGACAATAACTGTATTAGTCAGCTTTCTGGTTGCTGGAACCAAATACCTAACAAGTGCAACATAAAGGAATAAATGACTCATTTGGCTCATAGATTTGGAAGATTCAGTCCATAGTCAGCTGTCTCTGTGGAAGGAACATCATGCAGAAGAATGCTGCTCCCTCATGGTGGCTGGGAAGTAGAACAGAGTGCCAGAGAGGAAGGGCCTAGGAGCCAGATGCAGTCCTCAAGCTCACACTCCTGTGACCTAACTAGACATTCAGCAGTGTGCTTTACTAATCCTTGGGACAGCTCTCAAGCCAGTCAAGTTGACAATTCAGCTTAACTGTCATAAATACTCTTTCTATTCTATATTTTTCTATTCTTTTTCTGTTTTCTTTTTGCCATGTACATGTGCTTACATTTGATTCATTCTATTTTCATCACCTTATTTCTTTCTTTCTTTCTTTGATTTTTTTGGTACCAGGGATTGAACTCAGGACCTTGAGCTTGCGAGATAGGCGGCAGAACCACTGAGCTAAATCCCTAGCCCTTCATCACCTTATTTCTTAATAATTTTGCTTTTGTATTATACTTATAAGTGGACTGTATAACATCATATATACATTTTTCAACATTCTATTTTTTTTAACAGTATTTGGGCTTTGTTTTGGTAAATGATGTAAAGTAACATCTCACTTACTACATTAGTTATTGAGCTAAGAACTTTACATGCATGATCTGAGTCATTCAAACTATCTGGAAAGTTCTGCATTCTGACATTCATCTTCCAGATGAGAAAATGAGAGCAATGCAGTCTTCTGCCCAAGGCCCCAGAGGTCAATGCACAGCAGCCATCTACACTGCCATCTCTCTGTGGAATCCCATAGGTCTGTGCATGTCCAGTATATCTACTGGAGGTCCCCGCAGATTGCACACTGGCTGGACCAGGTACGGAAGAGGGCTTCTCAGGTAGGGGACAAAGTCACCCAAAGGGGTAGTGGATTTTCTAAAAAGACAGAGTCTCACAGTCTCAGCAATACTGCCTAGTCACACATATCAGCTGTGGATGCCCCCCCTCCTCTTTAGGATGGGAGGTTCTTGGTGGGCATTAAACCCAGACAGGTCCTGCTCCTTACTGAGTGGGACAGAGATCCAGGCTTTTCCTCTCATTTCACAAAAGCATGTGTCAGAACCTGTAAGCAGATGTCTTCTTTATTACCCACTTCTTCTGTGCCCCTGCCTGGGGAGTCCTCAGAGGGTGACACAAGAAGAAAGCTGAGGGGCAGAGATGGGCAGCTGAGGGGAACTGCTCTTTTCTGGTCTTTCCCTGTGTATCTACAGAGCCCCCCTGGCCCCCACGTAGGCCGGAAGCCTGGCTCCACTGTTCCATCGCTCCCTGAAGAGCCATGAGCCACACACTTAGCAATGCAGAGAGATGGCTCCAGGCACTCCAGCGTTTATTATAAATTGTGGACAGGAAAAGACTGAGTCCCTACCTGTGGAACATGAAGCAGTGACTACAGGCATATGTTACCCCAAACCAGTTCCCTGCCTCTTCCACTGCGTGTCGGGCTTTGGGCACAGAAGCTAGAAGGGGTGTTCCCAAGTTGGATTTTGGAGTCCTAAGGAAGTGCCTCTGTTATGATTCTAACTCCAAGACCTTCCACATGATGGCATCTCTGATCTCCCTTGAACTGTCTCCTCCAAACCCTTCCTCTTGTCCACTGGTAGTTTCATGTTTATGCCTGTATTATAAATGTTACTTTCCTCCTATTAATAGATCTTAACTCCCTCATGGGAAAGACTGGCTTTCTTTGTGGGAGGTCAGTTAACTCTATTTATTTTTAGCAAGGTAAAAGAGGAGAAAAAAACCCTCTCAATCTTCTTTTTACTAATAAATCTTTTCTCCAAATCAGCTGATCTCTTCCCCTGCAGGAACTCCGACCATTTCCCCCCACAGACCTTTGTTCTATCTCCTCTCCCACCTGAAATGTCCTCTGTCCTGCATCTGACCTGATGTTTAAGTTCTCAGTTGTGTTGATCAAGCTTCCCTTGATAAGATCATTTCAGCTGAGTGTCCTATGCTGTAAAATGGAAGGGTGGGGGAACATGTCCCCTCCTGTGTGGTTAGCCCCGGTCTCCCCCTCAGCTCTAAAGTTGACCCTGCCACAGGCAGCCATTCACCAGACCTGTGGTGCAGACAAGCTTAGGGTGAAGCCTCTGTGACGTGAATTGCTCTTAAGCCTCTGTGAAGTGAATTGCTCTCAGATCAGATCCCAACATCATCAAGAGGGGACACCCTCTAGATGGCTCCTCACCTGCACAGATGATTCTTGGAAGGGGTGGGAGGCTCCTTGGGCCCAGTTGGTCAGCACATCAGCCTGAATCAGTTAACCAGACTGGTGAATTCTATTTTCTCTGTCATTTCATGGTGGTCAGCTTCATTCCCAGAGCCCTCAACTTCCTTTTCCAAACAAAATTCACATGGTAGAGTGTGTCCCCATATAATTTGGATTTAGCAGCCATTTCTATTGATGGACTCATTGGAGGGGGACAATATTCCTTTTACTGAAACTTGGTGACTTAAAAAAGATAAGGAGGGCCAGGGATTCAGCTCAGCGGTACTGTGCCTGCCTTGCAAGTGCAAGGTCCCAAGTTTGATCCCTGGTACCAAAAAAAAAAAAAAAAGGTAAGAATATGACATCCCCCCACCTGTCTCAATGAAAGTGTCTTCATCTTAGATAATATTGGACTTGCTGATTTTTTTTATTATACATGGTGGTGTCTTGAGGTTATACAGCAAAATGCACCCTGAATGCCCTTTGTGGGGCACCATAATTTCCAGTGTTCACTGCAAAAAAGTGGATCTTCTGTGGACACAGGAACTTTGTGTGGGCTGGCTCTTTTTGGCTTTCCTCTCTTGATCATGGAGCATGTGGGAGTCTCCATGCATGTGAATTAACCACCGAGTGAGGCTCCCAACTCAGATGGCTTCTTCTGACCATCTTTGTTTGTCAAGCCATCCAGGTGCATGACCTCTTATTTCTTTGTTATTCCTGACTCTGGTTAAGTTCTAGTTTGGGCAGAAGGAAGGTAAAACTTGGGTGTGTCCAGTAGGCTTAAAGCAGAGGGTGGCACAAGAATCAGTAGGCTTAGTGGTGAGGGCTGGTGTACGGGGCTGAATTCTTCTGCCGGTTCAGTGGTGGTGTACAAGTTCTTGTGCTCTGTGGTGAGAGTTCAACTTTATCAGCCCTGGTGTTGCATTGTCAGAAACAAGGTGGTTTTTTCATCAGTTCCCTACAGGATTGCTTAAAGTAGAGGTCTCCCTTGCTACAATTAGGTTTCATTTATTGCCCAACTTGTATGAATTATTTATTATATGGGAAAATATGTCATAGAGTATAGTTTTGGAACAGGGCACAGAGAGAAAACCTACTTGGGAAATCAAGAGAAACATCAGGGGTTTGGAAAGGTTGATAATGAGCCAGGAATTGCTAAGGAGAGAACAGGAAGAGCACATGCCCTTGGAGGACATGTTCTGTCCCCAGAATAAGCCTAGGAGGAAAAAGGGCGGGCAGGGCCATCTGGAGAGCAGAAGGGAGATGGGGGAAATATAGCCATAGGCTCCACTGGCACGCAAAGCCTTGAGTATAACCAAGAATCTGGGTTTCTGTCTGTCTGTAGAAGAGACAGCACTTCTGAAGACTCAGTAGTTTTGTTGGACTGAGAAACACAAAAGGCCCTGGAGTTCTGGCTTCAGAGGAGCCCAGCTGGGCCCCAATAACTTTTTCAGTCCACTTGGAGTCTCATTGGGCCCTTTGCTGAGGGAGGGGCCGTGGCTGTGAGAACCGATGGGCGCAGTGGTCAGATTTCAGTTGTGTTCTTGAAGGGGCCTCTGTGAAGTGAATTGCTGTTGTGATTTAAGTAATACTTACCAGAATTCCCAGAGTTCATGGTGAGCCTAGCACACTCTCTTTCCTGAAGGTCAGGTGAGGTGGTCAAGACTGAGCACTTGCACTTGGAGCGCAGGGAAAACAGTTCCAAATACCCAGCACTTTAATAATCAGCATGCCAGAGTGTGGATGCAAAGAGTCTGAGGCAGAAGGGCAGAGGATGGGTGAGAAGGGAAAGCTGGCAACTTTGGGTGAGGGGAATAAACCTAGACAGGGATAAATAAGATTTCAAGAGGTGGAGAGGAGAAAATGTCATCCCTCGAAAGAAAAACACCCAAATGCCTTCTGCAAATGCCATCAGCTAACATGAGCATCATTATGCACAGAATTATGTAAGAAATGGGATGGATGCAGGTCAAGACCAAAGTGAAATACTGTGCCTGCACTCTTGGGGCCTTGTTGAAGTAGAAGATTGCTTCCTTCCTTCCTTCCTTCCTTCCTTCCTTCCTTCCTTCCTTCCTTCCTCCTTCTTTCCTTTCTTTCACTTGTTTGTTCTTGTACCCATCCCACAAATATTTACTGAGCTCCTAGTATATGAAGTAAGCGAGTTAACCAGAAACGCCCCCAGTAGCCTGTGCCTGAACTTTACCCCCTTTCTACCACAGACTGCTTGTTCAAAGTGATAAGTTAACCAGCACCTAGCTTACTTTGTGGCTAAGAACAAAGGACAGGGCATGTTATACTGTGGACCATAAAGATAGGAGTTTCCTGATGGATCCCAAAAATTGGATTTTAATCTAACTTGCAATCTGCTTCTGTACCCCTTTGCTCGCTCAAAGATGAGATCATGACATTCTATTGTGTGGTTTTTCCCTTTAAAAACTGGGCTTCCTTGCTTGATTGGTCTGAAGCACGATGAGAACATGAGCTCATCCTTGGTCCCTGGCTATTAAAAAGACTCCTTTAATTTGGACATTTTCGTGGCGTGATTCTTTTCACTGAAACGGCTATAACTCTGTACACGTGCTGACCTGTGCTAGGTGCTAGGGACACACCCTGAAGGAGAAATAGACACAGTGAGCTACCATGAAAAAGGAATAAAATGTCTAAATAATATCTGCAAGGCTTTAGAGGGCTGTGATGGTGAGACTGGTTTGGGATTGTGCAGGCAGAAGATCTCCTCGAGGAGAAGTGACTGAAGGAAAGAAGCAGCTGACATATATGGAGCATCTACACACCTGGCTCTGCATGCAGCTTGCAGGCCTTGGGCAGTCTGCGAGTGGAGGCTTACAGAGAAATGGGTACGTGTAGTACCCTGGTGAGGGTGTTGCAAAAGAGGAAGGAGGACAGGGAGAGAGAAAGAAAAGAGAAGAAGGATCTAATTAAGACACCATCAGGAGAGTCTATGGTGTGTGTGCATGTGCATGTGCATGTGTGTGTGTGTGTGTGTGTGTGTATTTGCATGTGTGTGTGTCATAGTGGCTTAGGCCACCTGGAAGGAACCTTGTGCTGCTGTTAGTCACCACGATGCTGATGCCTTGAAGACACAAAGATTACAGAACACAGAAGGAAGTTTCAGCTTGTTCCTGTGAGTTACTATGTGTTTGAGGAAAAGCGTTAGGGAAGCAGGAAAATGGTTTTTTGATGCTGATGCTGCATAAACAGGCTTCCTGGGGACAGAGGTATTTTAATGCAATGTTAAAAGATGAAGAGGATCAGACAAACTCTGAAGCCTCAGTCCTTGGACCACTCTGCTGCTTCCTGAAAATGTACTGCAGTCACCCAGGCAAGGAGCTTTTCACCTGATGGCAGCCCCTGACTGAGGGGCAGACTCAGGGGAGAAGGGTACACAGACCACTAGACTTCCTGGGTCACAAAGGGAGCTCTTGGCAGTGGCCCACTAGAAAAATTCAGGAGGCCAAGGCCCGGGAGACCAGCTTCCTAAAGCCTTGGTATCTAGGGCTCTAATTTCCCATCCCATTTACATAACATGTTCTCAGGGCCATCTTAAACATCCTTGTGTTCAGCCTCCTGGTGGCAAGGCTCAGGGCCTCCAGCAAGGTTTCCTGCTCACTGTGTCCCTCCCCATCATTCTGGTTGGGCTGTCTCAAAACCTGCCCTAGGAACTTTTCTTGCTTGACTTAACATTATATCATTTGGCTTAAATGTCACCCTCTTCGGGACCCTTTTTGAATATAATTTACACATTTGCTTTTTTTGGAAAATTCCCTAGAGCTCCCCCACGCCCTGCCTCAGGGCTCTGAGAACACCTTATGGGAACCATGATTAATGCATCAAGGAGGCAGTGTTGCAAGATCTGTTGACTGGGATGCACAGCCCTGGAGCCTCCTACCTCCATGCACATTGCCGTTTTCTCCCAGGTGCTGAGTGTGCAGCCCACCCTACCTGTGAGCGTGCTGATGGCCCTTTCTGGTCTTCCTCCCTGCAGTACAACCCAGCAGTCTTCAGCTGGTGCTGGCTGAAGGCCCCAGCCATCCCCACACAGAGATTGTGCTCCTTGAAACACCTTTTATTTTTGATAGGAAGGATGAGAAAAAGCATGCACATAAGTACACTCATCTGAACACTAACTTTAGAAGTGATTGAAACTTCTGAAAAGATGAGATGAATCAGAGTGACAGGGATTACTGACTTGACTAGTTTTGTAATTTAACAACCAGGTTCTGCATGCCATTGTAGCCACTGTAGACACAATCTCCTGGTGGCAACACAACATTATATCTAAGAACAGGAGAATTAGCAAAGGGTCTCTGTTCCAGGACCTTTTGCCTGGAGGTTCATTTGCCCTACAGCCCTGACAATGTCTGTCTTTCAATGGGATACTGGGATAGGTAACCCAGTCTTTCCCATCTTCCCTGACCCAGAGGACTCGGCCCTGAAAACTATAGACATAAACATTCTGGAGTGGGGTTAGAGGAATAGAATCTGGCCATATGCAGTAGTTATATTTCAGAGAGAAGTAAGATTTTTTCATGATTAATTTCTATTATGATTTTTAAAGATACTCTATAAAAGTATGTGTCCCAAATCCATATAAAGAGAATATAATTGATTCATTGTATAATTCCATACATTCACATCAAGTACAATGCTTGCACCATAGTAAGTGCACCATAAATAATTTTAGGCTGAGATGTTTTGTGTTCTCTGCTGTTTCATTTGTAGTATCATAGATAGGGCTATAACTGGGCCCTGGAATTAGATTGACCCAGTTTCTTAGGATAGATATTAGGAAGAGTTCAATCCAATAGACAAAAATACTGTGGCTGATCTGAGATAGGCATGGGTAAACTGTCTCGGTGAAGAACCTCCAATAAGGAAGTAAGCAGTCCCTAAACGCATCTATGTGTCCTGTTCCACTCTCGCCACTCTCCATGGATTAACTCCCTTCCTTCTTACAGCCAGCCCATGTTATAAGTGATATTCATCTTCCTTGTACAGGTAAGTAAGCAGTCGGAGAGAAGCCATTAATTATCAGATAAACCAGCTAGCAAATGGTACCAGGACTGTGTCTCAGGCTAGTTGACTGGAGATTTCCCGCTATTAACGATTTCTCTCTACTGCTTCTCTGCAGAGTGGGGCCCTATGGGTTGGCAGGTTGAAGCTGAGGGACTCTCCAATCAGCTGGTTGAGGCAAACTCAGAAAGCATGAGTTAGCCAATAGCAGTGCTGTCTCTGCTGGTGGCAGCTGGGGTGTGGAGCAGGACCAACCATTTGCTGGGAGCTGATGATGGAGACAGGGATCCACACAGAAACCGGAAAAGAAGGAAGTGGGCACAATCAGGCAAGAGAGCTCCTTGGGCTAATGGGCTTGTTTACACTCTCTAAAGCTAACAGTACTGGGCCCAGAATATTGGAATTACTCCTTCTCTAGGCTTTGTGTTTGCCAAATATGAGGGCAAAGCTGAACATTGGTCTCAAAATGTTTTCTTAAAGTGAGAACCACTTGAATAAGGGAATGGAAAAGAGCAAAAACCATCCTATGTTCAGAAACTTATCCTATGTACAGATTTTCTCTGTTCCCTTCTGGTGAGTACATTTCTTTTAGGTCCACCCTATTTTTTCAGGACATATAAAAGGAGCCAGTATTTATTTCCAAAGCTGTGTTATATGCTGGGGGAAAGTTTTCTGGAGAAAAATGCTGGGGCTCATTAAACAATGAGTGGAACAGGAGAAAAGAATAAGGAAGTGAAGAGAAAATTATAGCAGGGTGATGTTTTCTTTTCCTGCAGGAAATAACTTAAAATAATTGTATCTCCTGTTTAGAACATTTTTATTTTTCAAATTTCATTCCTGTTTGTGCACAGCAGTGGACCAGGAAACTACATTCTCAGGGAAATTCTGCTCAGGAAATACAGTACTTCATCCACTGGGCATTTAGGTCATTGAAGGAAGAAAGATTGGAAACCAAGATTTACTTAGAGTGAAAAATTGACCAGAAATCCCTTTTCTCTTCTGATATTTTTATTCATTAAGTTTATTTGTATGATACTTGATTTGTACTAATTAATTGGCTTCAGCTATTGTCTGAATGTCCCCTCCAAGACTCATGTTGAAGTTTAATTGGCATTGTACAGTATGGAGAAATGGGACCTTTAAGGGTGGGTTAGATCTGGAGAGCACTGCCCTCGGGAATGGATTAAGAGTGTTGTTGTGGGAGATCGTTAGTGACCTTAGACTGAACTCTTGTAGAAAGCATGCATGACAGCAGCCAATGTCTCCTCCTCTCTCGCTCTCTTCCTCCCCCTCTCCCTGTGTGCTCTCTGGCCTTTCTGCCATGTTAGGATGCCCTCACCAGATTCTGTACTTCCCAGTCTCTAGAACCAAGAGAAATAAATTTATTTTCTCTGTAAATTACCCAGTTGATGGTATGTGGTTACAGTCAATGAAAATGGGCTTGAGCATACCTAGAGAAACAGCAATATTCAGTGTAAATTCAGACTAAGTCCCTATTTATTTGTTGGGGGGGGGTGGGCTTTGGCAAAATATGAAAGGAAATGGTGGCCAATACTGCCAAGAAGGCGATCTTTGTAAGACAGCAGGACTTCTACAAGGGTATCTTTTTTTCTTTGTAATGGCTAATGCTTTAATTCTACCCAAACCGTTGGCTAAATCAGTTCATAGAACACAATTTAAACAACAAGGTGACCATAAGTATAAACTACATGTAATCCCTTTGTTTCCTCATCATATTGGCACTGGTATTCTGACAGAGGCCTTGACTAGACTGGCTGTCCTGGATGGTAGAAATTTAGGCACTGGCCACACACTGGTAGAGTAGATTATTCTGGACAGGGTGGCTTAACTATTTCATAACACCACCATGCCACATAAAAAAGAATCTGTCTTATAATTGACCTCTTTCCTTTATAAATCACTCCATAATTTTACTAAGAATGAGCCCAAGAGCCTGGCTATTTTGGAAAGCCTTATATCAATTCTATCTTCACTGATGGGCTGGAAAACAAGGGTAGGAAGTACAGTTCTGCACAGTTGTGCTTATTAATTTTTCACAGGAACGTAAGTTTCCTTAGCTCTGTCCTGTGATACCAGCAGTCAAACCTATGAAAAGGCGAGGATGCCTTTGAAAGTGCTTATGATTCTGAACTCTGGAGGAAATGAAGAAATAAAATCAGAAAGAAAAATTGAAATAAGGCAGGAGGATTTGGGGTTGAGAAATGTACTACCAGCCTGCTAAGGCTGCTATAACAAATACCATAGTTTGGGTAGCTTAAATAACAGAAATTTATTTTCTCACAACTCTGCAGGCTGGAAATTCAAGATCAAGGTCTGGTCAGGGTTAGTTTCTTCTGAGGGCTCCATACTTGGTTTGTAGATGGCTCTATTCTCTGTGTCCTTACAGTGAGTCTTCTTTCTACACATATCTGTCCTAATCTCTTCTTATAAGGATGAGAGGAAGATTGCATTAGAGCCCACCCTAACGACCTCATTTTAATTCACTTACCTCTTTCAAGGTCCTATCTTTAAGTACAGTCACATTTTGAGGTATATGGGTTAGGACTTCACCATATGAATTTTGAACAAGAGGTAAAATTTTTTTGCAACGAAAAAATAGCTTTGGTCTTTCTATGCCTGAAGGGGGCTAGCTCTTGCCTACAAAGGACAAACACTAGAAATCTAGTACATAAGCATTATAAATCGATTAAAAAGTGACCTTAAGAACCATGTATTACCTACTGGTACTTCAGTTTAGATGCTCATTGCAATCAACAGAATGTTTTGCAAAACAGTGATGCCTAGACTCTTGTCCTTTGGGATTCAGTTGGTGTAGGATGAGAACCCAGGTTGGATAATTTTGAAAAAATTTTCAGGAGACTTAAATATGCAGCTCACAGTCATAAACACTGAAGTAATCTACACTCTGATTCTATAAGTAAAGAAACTAGTGGCTTTACTATAGGTAAAGAAACTTGATGAGTTGCCTAAGATCAGAAAACGTGTGTACTATACTCCAAGGTTCCTGATTTAGGTCCTCTGGATCTTTTACTAGGACACTTATTTCCATTTTCTAAATGCTAATACTCCAGGGTTTCTGGGGCAGGTGCTATGCTGCTCCAGACTCCCCACCCAGCTCTAAAGTACTCCTTTCAGTTGTGTGGAGTGTTGGTATATTGGAGAAACCTTCAAACAGAGATTAGTAGATGGTGGAATAAAAAAACAGGATAGCTCTGTGGGGTCTTCTCAGCTCCAGAGCTCCCCGGAGTGATTGAATCACAATGCAACTCCTTTCTCTATCCAATCCTACTTCTCCTATCCCCCCAAAGAGGATCATGTGGACTCCAAGGACACTCAACAATACATCCTTGTCTGCTAATCATCACCTACAGTCTGCCTTCAAGGAAGCTCAACCCATGACAGTTCCCCTGTGTTCATAGTATTTATTATTGGGCACTCACCATTTTGGGTTCTATACTAAGTGCCTGGAATTTGAAAGGGAATAAAAATCAACTTCTTCTTCAAGTTGTGCATCAGTCATCAGAGGTGCTAGTGGTCAACAGCAAACTCCAATGTATTGTTTGAGCTACTATAAAGGAAGTTATAAGAGTGATGTGGGAGAGTCAGAAGGGCATGCTGATGCTCTGGTTGGAGGAGTCAGCTAAGGTCACTCTGTTCTGTACTTCCTAACCCTTCTTAGCAGTCTGTCCAAGAGTGTGAGCACCTTCTTGAAACAGCAGTTACTCTTGCTCACCTCTAATACAATCTTGCATCTTCTACTTACTCTTTATTACACATTGGGTGGGAAAAGATGGTGAGTACATGGGGAGAAATAATAAGAAAAATGCAGCAATTAGGGTAGTTAGGAAATTAGGATGTTAATTTTAAGTGTCAACTTGACTAGGCTAAGAGATACCTAGATAGTTGATAAAACATTGTTTCTAGGTATATCTGTGAGGTTGCTTTTGAAGACACTAGCATTTGAATTAGCAGACTGAGTAAAGAAGATTTTCCATCACCATTGTGGGTGGAGATTATCCAACCTGTTGAGGGCCAGACAGACCAAAAAGCAAAGGAAGGGTGAATTTTCTCTGTGTCTGATCTACAGTCCTTGGGGATCAGGACTCTAGGTTCTCAGGTCTTTGGATTCTGGTAAAGAATTCTGTATGCACTGGCTAGAACAAGGACTGGCCTATACCAGTGGACCTCAGTTTCTCCTCCCTTGGCTTCAGGGAGTTACTCCATTGGATTCTCCTCTTCTCCACCTTGCGGGTGGCATACTGTGGGACTTCTTGTTTTCCATAATTAGGTGAGGTAATTAATCCTCTTCTCTCCTCTCTTCTTCCCCCCTCGCCTCACCTTACCTTCTCTTTCCTTCACTTCTCTCCTCCTCCGCTTTTCCCCCCACCTCATCTCTCCCCATTCCCTCTTCTTGATGGGTTGTGTGTCTCCAGACACCTGAATAATAAAGGCACAGTGTGAATGTTCAGTTTGGGTCTCTCATGTGCTACTCAACTTTCCTCCCCTGGAGGTCATTTTCCCTACACCATCACCAAGAGTGGGCCTCTACAGCTCTCATATTTATCCCCTCCCTCAAAGAGACTGCAGAATCAGACACTGACCTAGTAAAGGGAAAAATGTGAGAGTCTACATGTCATCTTCTAAAGGAGATTAGTCCGCTATATCTCATTCCCTGTGATGGCAGAGAGAACAGGACCTAAGATGCACTTGGCCAAGGTTTGGGAGCATGCACAGGGTTTTCCTGATGCTCTGAAGCTAACCCTTTACAGACAGAGTGTCCTGTAGCCTTGTGCCCTCAGACCTGGTTAGAGGGCATAAGCAAATTTGGGTCTTTATAAAAATTGTCCCTCTGTGTACACTGGCTGAAAAGAGCACTGGGCAGTGCACCAGTACTCAGGAAGAAGGATGCCCAGAATGCTGCTAACCTTAGTCTCATGCTATCTACACAGCATGCCCTGTGCACTCGGTCCTGAACTGGGTCAGACAGAGGACCCTAGTAAATGAAAGTGAAGGCCCCAGCCTTCCAGCAGCCTTCAGCTTAAGTGGGTTGACAGGCACACGATCACGAGGTGACACACATCTTGGGAAAGACAAACAATCTGTCCTCTGGGGGAGTCCCAGTCCTCCTGGCCTAATTGGAGAGATATGGCTTCTGCCAATGGCCAGTATTTAGGACACACATACATATTTAAAAGATCTAAGAACAGACACAAATAAGACATTAACATGTGCAATGAATAGCTAAAGCCAAGGGGCAGGACACAGAGGCAAAGCTGAGAGCAGGATGTCCCCAACACATGGAGTCAACTCATCAGCCCCAACCAAATGAGGTGGCAATGAGGGTAAGAGGAGCTCTAGGCAGCATTATGTACATTGTATTAGTTATTAGGAAACTCAGTGCCCTCTTTTATGAAGGGCAGGCTGAAAGTGAATACTGTACAACTGTGTGCACACATATGTGACTACAGAGACGTAATCAAGGGGAAATACTTGGAGACCATTTAATAGCACCAATTAGGTGCTTTGTATACACAAGTTCATGATTTGTGAATATGGTCAAGTTTGAAACAGGGGCATATTTGCATGTGTATGTCCCCCACATATTTGTGGGGACTTCCTTTATACTGAGGTTGAAAATGGTTGCGTGCAAATCATCCAGTCCATTCTCTCTCTTATTCCAGGGATCTTTTCCTGTGAATCAAGGTAGCCTCTTCTATGTTCCTGCCTGGCAGGATTTCCCAGCTGGTACCAAGCTCCTCTTCTGAGGAAAAGGAGCTTCAGCCCAGCTCTAGACTGTTCTTGCCTTTAGCTTCAAGATGAGAAACATTTCTCCATTTGACAGGTATTAGGAAACACTGAAGATGGTAACTGATTTGCCCCGTCTGGAACCCAGATTCTTTGGCTGGGTATAGTGTAAGTTTTCTACAAAAAGAAAATGATTCTAAAGAAACTGAGACTGTCAACCAAGTTTTTAGAAGGAGGTGAGGAGAAAAGTTGGTAAACAAGGCACCTTCACTTACAGAGACTGGAAGATGACCTTAATTAAGAAATCACCTTAATTTGGGGCAGACAGGGGTTTACAGAAAGTTGGCTGAAGAGAGCGGAGCTTAAAGTGGAGCTAATTTCCTGAATTCTTAGGTTAAAGACTCCCCAAGGCATCCCTCCCAGAAAGCAGACAGCAGTAAAAAAAAAATGGGGGTTTGATCCAGGGCTGCCAATGGGCTGGTCACACAAGGTAAAAAGGCACCCAGGCCCTGGAGAGCACTCTTGATGATCTTTCCTGTTGGTGTCAGAGGAAGGAGGGAGGAATATTGTTAGATGAGGATCCTAAGTTTCCAGATATTTAATGTGTTTGGAGTCCAGCTGAGCGATGGTCTGTGGAAGACATGGGCAGCTTTGGCTTCCTCCTGACTTCTGCTTTGTGGCCCCAAAACACGGCAGAGGTCCTAGTGTTATCACCACCTCTTCCTCTTTCCACTGTGTCCTCAGGCCCTCATTGGTTTGATCTCATTCCAAGTCTTGGCTCAAATTTCTACATCTAGAGTACCCTGAACAGCTCTCCATGGGTCTAAACTTTACCCAGCTCCAAGACTGGGCTCAGATGCCACTTATTCCAGGAAGACTGTCAGAGTGATTTAACCTACAGAGCTCTCAGACTCCGTACTTTCCAAAGTTTTCTGTTGCTTCACTGCTCGTACCTTACTCCCTTTGCTGGCTCCTCCAGCCTACTTTAGTGTTGTAATATCTGGGTCATCATCTTAGGCCCTCTTTTCTTAATCACATTTTCTTTTTTCAGGGAAATTTCTTTACCTTCTAGTTTTCATTACTAACTCTATGTTAATGACTAAAATTCAAATGTGTAGGCCTAGCCTTTCCCATGATCTTGAGACTTATGTATCCCCCGTCTTCACTTCCTTTTGAGTGTTCTAATAGGAATCTCAGACCTCTAACATCTTGATTACTTCTTTTGACTTCTCTTTTCCTAATCTTAGTATACGGTACTAATATATACCTAATTGCTTACACCAAGTAGAAGTCTCAACCTAAATATCTCATTCCTTTATTCCCTGGATATCTTCCATTGGAATATCCTACTAACTTTGCTTAGAAACATACTCCCCAGCTTTCTAAATTGTTTTTTCTCTACTCAGGGCATTTTACAATCTTTGCAATCAGCAGTATTGTAATAGCCTTCTTTTAACTCATCTCCTTGCCTTCACCTCTTATCTAAAGCTATTCTTCATGAAGCCAAATGGGAGTTTTAGAGCGTAGTGAAATCCAGTGATCATCTGCTCAGAACCTTCCAGTGTCTCCCACAGAGAGTGAGATGCAAGGTCCTGAACCCGGCCCATGAAGTTGTCCTCTAGTTGAGCTTCCTAGGGCTGGCCGTCGCCCAACTCTCTGATGTCACCTTACTCTGCTCTTCCCTTGCTCATGCTCTGTTGGCGTCTGTGTCTCAGAAGCCCCAGGCTGTCCCTTCCTCAGCTTCTTTGGACTGGCCAATTCCTCTTCCTGGAATGCCCCTGTGCTCCATCTGCAAGCCTGGCTGCTTCCCTTGGGCAGGTCTCAGGTTAAATCTCACTTCCTCTAAGATGCTGTTCCTAACTTCCAGTTTAACACAGCTCCTCAACCACCCTCTACTCTATCACCCTGTTTTATGTTCTTTGTAGCACTCATCACACCCTGGTGTTATGTGGCTCATTTGGTTTATTTTTATTTTCTGTCTCCTCCATTAGCACAGAGGCTCCATGAGGACAGAAAGCCTCTCTGCCTTTCCCCTCACTTATCCCAGCTCTCAGACAATGCCTGCAACAGAGAAGGCACTTGGAGAGTCTTTGTTTAATGGCTAAACAAATGAGGGGCACCCCCCAAAAGCGATGCTGTTTTATTTGAAGTGATTTGATTTCCTTCTTTGGAGTTGAATTCTAACTGACAGTAGTATTTATTTGAAAGGATTCATTCTGTACACTTTACCCAAATAAAATACATTGAAATTCCTCCCTTTCTCTTACATTTTGATATAATGGTTACTATTTATTATTGGTTTATTATTGGAGACACAGAACTCATCTGATCTCTATGTCTTTCATGATAGCTCTCAAGCATTAGGAGATTTATGTCTCATGCATTCCTCCCTCAGCAACCTGGTGATGAGAAGAAACTGCCCTATGCCAGCAAGAGCACCAAGACAGGACTCTAGAGTGGAGACCATTACTCAGGCTCTGTCTCAGACGAGCTACAATGCATTTAGGAAAGTCAAATCTTCTTTTCTAGGTTGTAGAATGACCTTAATAGTGATAGTCCTTCTGGCCTTTAGAAGCAATTGGAAAGTTAAATGAGATCTCAAGCATTTATATTTAAAGGGGAGGTGGCTGCCATTCCTAATTTATTTCTTTATTCCTTCCATCACATATGGTCCAGCTATTGCACTGCTAAAAGTATGTACACTGTATGCCCTTCCCCATCATGTACCTGCTAGGGTTGATCTACATAAAGAATGGTGCTGAAGGTGCTGGGTTACATAAGACAGCTGAAACAGTGTACTACTATGGCATCCCCAGGCGGGACTGTGATCTCAAGAAGATGGCATTTTGAAGAAACTGAACCTAATAGAAGGGTCTTCAAAGTCTCTAAGTCAGGGGTCAGCACCTACCTAGCATGCTGTAAGCAGTGATGGGACTGCTCCTGGCCATGGCCATCTTCAATGACCATTTCAGTAGTAACTCTACTACTGACCCAACCAGCAGGTCCTGAGGCATTGGAGAAGAAATTTTTCTTTTCAGAATAAGACTCTACCATTCACACCAAAACAGAAGAAGATGATAGAGACATTTATTTCCTTATATTTACCTTTAATTGATTCATTTTGAGCCTCTTCTGCCTTGCCTCAATGAGGATTCAGTCTTGTCATACCTGGAAAACCAGGCTGGAGCCCTTGGAGTATCACAAGATCCTTAGATCTGAGGTTGCCCACAGTTACTATTTCCAGTAGGCAAAATCTTGTGCTCCAATTAGCACTGTCTCTGCTGCAGCCCAGTTCCTTCTGCCTTCTTTCCCCAAGTGAAGCTCCCCAGGCTGGGCAAACAAGAGCCTGAGCCCAGAATCCTTCTGGGAGTAGCAGAGAGAACACCAGAGAGGTGGGAGGCAGCTAAGGGGGTTTCTGCCAGGGAGCCCTCATTTCTATCTTTGTGTAATGCAGACAGACAGGGAAGAGATCTCTGAACTCCCTGCTTACAGGACTGAAGTGCCTTTGACAGGAAGTAGGTGCATATGTGTGTGTGTGTATGTGCGTGCGTGTGTGCGTGTTAGCATAATACAAAGGACCATATCTTTAGAAGAAAAAGGAGACCTAGATAAGCTTCATTTGTATTTTTATATTTTTTTAAAAGGAAAATTTTATTTATTTGGTAAATGAAATGAATGTTACTTGGAATAATAAGACTGCTTCTCTCTTTTGTGTGTGTATGTAAATAAACTTCCATGACACAGGTCAGAGGCAGTAAGGGTGAGGGTCCCCCCCGCCCTGTGCCCCACATGACAGATTTCACAAATAAAAATACATAATGTGGAGTTAAGAATAATATTTTAGTATAAGTATATCCCGTGCAATACTTGGTATGTGAACTAAAATCATTATTGGTTGTTTATCTGGAATTTAAAGGTAGCTGGGTGATCCATATTTGATTGGGCAACCCTGCTTTCCACAGGCCTCCAGAGGCTGTGAGGCCATGCTGGAGTGGCTCCAGTTCCAGGGCTGTCCTCTGTCTTCCAGAAGCCTGGACGGATTGTCTCCAGGTTCCTGTTCTGGAAACCCCTCAGGGCTTCTCTAGGAGAAGATTCTCCTCTGTAGTATTTAAACCAGAGTCTCTGGCTCTTGGGAACACCCAGAGAAGATCATGCAGTGAGACTTACTAACATATGAAGGGGTGGTCCTCTTTCAGTTTCTCAGAGAATGATTGTCTGTGTTGGTTGCACATTAGAAACATCCGGGGAGCTTAAAAAATACTGATGCCTGGTTTCAAGCCCAGGGATTCAGGATTAATTGGTTTGGGGTCTGGAGTTCCTACTGGGGCTTAGACAAATGTGCCCAGGACACTCTAATGAGCAGCTAAGTGTGAAGACCAAGGTTTCAGAGGTATCAATGCAGAAAAGTACAGGTCTGGCCTGAGGTCTTCTCTCACAGGTGGCTTTGAGAGCCATCCATCCCTGAGTGTGCTCTAGGTCCCAAAAAAGAAGAAAAGCCAAATGTCTTGGTTGCACTGGTATTTATTAATCATTTCTGGTTGTCCTGATTCTCAGACAGGTATGGAGGAATTAAAGGAAGTGAGATATGAGACCTCCACTGACCAGGTGCTCACAGTCCACTTTGGAGGAGATACTTCTTCCTTTTCAATCCCATCAACTCTTAAATACTCATTACTTTATATGGAGCTCCAGACTGGGAATTATGGGTCCCCTGCATGTCTAAGGTGGCAAGAGTAGGAAAGACAGCTTAGCTTCATACATGCTGCAACAGGCAAGGAAGACTGGCCAGGAGCAAGCCCGAGTGGCCTCGATAGCACACACCCTCATTCCTCTGGCAGGAGGTTAGAAGCTTCAGACCCACTTGAAATGGGGAAATGAGGTAAGGACAAAGTGGCTTGGGATCTGAGAGGAAAGAAGACAGGCCCACGTGTGAACTTACTGCCATGGTTCACACTTAGCGTTATATGCTAAAGAGGAAGAGAGAATGGGTATAAGAGGAAGAGAGATTACCGTCTCATCACAGTGTGGAGGCTAACATTATGTATAATATATTCTGTGTCATATATATCACATACATGTCATATATAGTTTTGTTACAGAAACTGAAGATATTAACAGTAATACTGGTCTAAAATTCCTTGTCCAAATCCGTGGGGCCATGCTTGTTTCAAAACAGAAATTTTCATATTTCCTATCGGTAAAGAAATATTTTCATAAAGTAAAACTCAAGTAGGAACTGGGATCATATCCTACCCAAACACACCAATAGTTCTGCAGCAGAACTTAGGAATATTGATGCTAAGTGGGATGAATAAGCATGATTTAAAAGCCTCAGTCAATCCAGGTCAGGTTACAAAATGTCTTTTGGTTTTTGAATCTTTTTTTAGTCTGTGAATACAGGATTGTGGATCTATTATACCCACCTACATCATTTATGGAACATTAACTGTTTGGCAGGCTGCATGCCAAGCACTTCAAATACATTATCCCATTTAAACTGGATAGCAGCCCTACCAGGTAGCAGCCATTATTATCCCCATTCTGCAGATAAGGGCAAAAAGGCTTATGAGGTTGAGTGATTGGCTCAAGGTTCACGGCTCTTGTGTGGAAGTTAGAACAGGAGTTCAAATTCAGTTCCAATCCCAGAGCCAAACAAACTATCCTGCTATGGACCCTGTAAGTGGAGAAACAGGAGAGGGAGGTACACACATGTAAGTAGACACAGGGATGTACAAAGTCTTGGTGGTCTTTCTGAGAAAGTATGCATGTAGGTGTGTGTATACCTATGTGGATATTGTGTGTGTGTGTGTGTTTGTGTGTGTGTGTGTGTGCCTGTGTGCCATCTCCTCTTGGGTCATCATCAGCAGTGCTAGAACAGAGAAGATCTTCCTTTGTGATATCTTTACTTTCTGGAATCCGGAGAAGAAGGGATTGAATTAAGCAAGTTTCTGTGGTTCTCAGGAAAGATGGAATCGTCTACTGGGACCTGATGATAGAGACTGTCTGAGTGTAGGCCCCAAATGGATAAATTAGTCAGGGTCAGCATGGAGTCCCCCAAAGGCCAAGGGAGCTCCTGGAGGCATCTCAGTGCGGTCAGTGAATGTCATCTTGGTTCATTAATTTTTGAGTGGACTGTTCTCTGAATAAATGAAAGAGATGCAAATGTTCTCAAAGATTCCTTGGTGAAGTTACCTATTTCATAGAAGGAAGAAATAAAGATAAAAACTTCTCTGGAAGCCTTGGTTTGTACTGTTGGTCTGCATTTTGGGCAGCCAGAAGTGCTGCATGCAGCAGTGAGGAGGCCGAGGCACAGATGTTTTGTGTTCCCCTGGTGGCACTCTAGAGAGGGATCTTGGGGTGTAGCTTGGGCAAGCAGGGTCAAGTCAATGACCCTGAGATCAGGAATCAGAGCTCAGGTTGAGATAGCTATGGGTGTGGCAAACCTCAACACACCAATATCCAGTAAAAAAGGAAAATTTCTATATTGCTTAGGACTCATTGTCAGTCTGTATTCTCTATAAATCTCTAACTGGCTTCTCTAGGAAGGAAAGAGAAAAAAGAGAGAAAACTAACACATTATCTAATGTGCTAGTTGCTTTGTTAGTAATTTCTCATGCATTATTTCATTTCTTTCTTGGGATGTTTTATCTTCATTTTAAAGTAGTACATGAGAGTTAAGTACCTCATCTCAGGCCACCCTACTAGCATGTGGCAGAGCTGTAGTTTGAACCTATGACCCTTTGATTTCCATCCCTTTCCATTGTATTTCACTGATTCCTATCTGAACACTATCACCAGTAGATCCCAAACCATAAACTGTGATTACATTAGTTTTCATGGTTATAATTTTTTCTTGCAAGCATTTTCTCTGATCCACTTATGAAAATTCTAAGTACAGAAGATATTGGATGCCACAAAGTATCTCTCTCTTTTTTTTTTTTTTTTGGTACCAGGGATCGAACTCGGATCCTTGTGCTTGCACAGCAGGTGGCGAAACCACTGAGCTAAATCCCCGGCCCTACCACATGGTATCTCAAATTGGAATTCAGGACAATAGTTCTACATTTAGTCCTTTATCACTTTGGATCTCAATTTCCTCATCTGGGAAACAAAGTGGTTGGTATAGTTGCTGTCTAAATCCCTTTTAGTTAAGAATAAGTTAGGCTCTAGCCTCCAGAGGAGATTTATCTTATTTATGAATTTCCTTGGAGTATGCTGCATAGAACTGGTCACAAGGTGGTCATTTACATATGCATTAATCCTTAAAAAATTAATGTGGTAGATTCATGGTGATTTTTTTTTCTTTACCAACAAATGACAAAGCACTCATACTAGAAACACCAGTCTACAAATAGTTGCCAGTATTCCGTGAGCTCCTATTTGGTATCTTTTGTAAGAATGGATGGACAGAGGCCTGAGAGAAACATTCTTATTTAACCATCGGGGAAAAAAAGGGAGCTGATGGAACGACTGTCCCCAGTGAAAGCCACCCACAAACACACTGTCGTCAATATCAATTTTCCAAAGTATTATTGATTCTAAAATGCATTTATTTCAAAACAAACAATGGTTTTCTTTGGTAATTTCCATATTGCGGATATAACTGCCTTTTTTGCTGACCTGCCTGTTGTCAAATATTGACCATTTAAAGGAAGAAAGAGAATGTATTTTATGGGTGCTTTATTGAACTGACCTAGGAGAAGGGGCATAGAGAATTATAAGTGCTGCTTTGTTAATACACAACAGTCCCCATTCCAATGCCATCTATCTTGCCCAAACTTGATGTGAAACTCCTCTACCTATGCTCTCTGATTCCCCTCCAGGTATGTGCTTTAAGGTACTTTCCTCATTTTACCAGCACACATACATACATACACCAACTGCATTCACCTGTGGTATCTATCAACAAAGCCTCTTGGTGATGTTAGAATTTAGTATGTATCATTGAGGCATTCATTCACATATCAAATATGTGCAAAGGTGCTTGAGTTTGAATGTGTGAAGTGGAGAACTGCTAGTCAAGAGGGGAATTGGAAAGCGACAGGCCCTTTGATTAGCCTCACCTCCTGCTGAGTGGGATGGGTCCATGGAGGCTGAGTGTCTAGGAAGCTCACCCTGCTCCTGTGCCCTGGATGGAAATGTGCATCCCAGGGGCCTCCTCCACCTCTTCTCTCATTTTGCCCTTTTCCCTGAGAGTGCCATCCCCTCGCATGCTTTAGTTGTGGTTGCTGTACTGACATCTCCTACCTGTATTCTGCCTCTGAGTTCATCTGAGTCCATTCTGAGTTTAGACTGGGCCTTCTAACTTGTAGGTGGATCAAACTCAACTTTTCTATCCCAATACCTGAGCAACAGAAATAGATTCTCTGTGTTCTCTGTCTGTACCCCACTTACTAATGCCTGAAAGAAACTGAGAAGTATCCCTGCACTCCTGTTGTCTCTCACTTTCATTTCACATCTGATCAGTTAATGACAAAATCTCCCATTTTAATACTGCCTATTTTATAGCTAGTAAGTTTTTATTAAATATTACATGCATGGCAAAAACTTCCCTAAGTGTGCAGTGTGTTGATTTTTTTAAAAAATAAAATATATCTCTATAAACACCGTCCAGCTAAGAAAGCCTCCCCATTCACAATATTTCTGCCACTGGCCCAAGGGTAACTGTTCTCCTGACTTCTAACATCAGTGATTAGTCTCATCTGATTTTGAACTTTATATAAACGGACTCATACAAGATGCATCTTTTGTGTCTGGCTTCTTTCACTCAATACAATGTTTGCAAGGTGCAGCCATGCTGTTCTGCATTATCACTTCTTTATTTTTCAGCACCACAGTATTCTTACTCCATAGCAAGGCAACTTTACTGTAAACTTTGTATCTTCATGGGGCCATTTGAAGATATACTGAATAAAGCCAACTCACAGGAACTTTTCTTTTACAGAGAATATCTTTGAAAACAGGACATATGTGTTTGTGATATTTGAAGTGTACCAATAAGGAAGGTGAATTCCTCAGGGGAGAACCAGACAGCCAAGAAGCCAGGAAAAGTAAAAGTAAAACTTCTTCTATTTGTATAGTTTGTGCTCTTGGTTGTAGTTTTGAAAGAAAAGTCATGCTTCAATTAATAACAGACAACGAAGTCAATATGATGGGAACAGAGACAATGATATGATCAAATGCCAAGAAATGACTGACAGCTGAAAAAATATCATGTGAGCCAAAGCAATTTCTCTTGACTTCTAACTTTATTCACCCAATGAATAACATTTCTCACAGTTTTATCAATGGAATGCAATTCCACTCAGATCATTCTGTCAATGACAAGAAACACCATCAACTCATTTTGCCCACACAAATAAATCAATGGTTGATTATTATTTTCTCCCATTTAGGATCCAAGTAGGAGGACAAATATCTTGAGTAAAACAAAATAAGGAAAAAAAAAAGGTTTCTAGGTTGAGAAATCCAGTTGGGTAAATGCAATTTATGTCTTTTTTGGAATACAAGTTGATGTGAGGAGTGATAAATGGTTTTTAAACTTATAGCTGAGACAAACTCTAATAATAAACACATTGAAAGTAAATGCAACCATTTATTGTTCCTTACAGATATAATACTATTTCCAGTTTCTCACTTCTGCTTATATGGTTCTTACTGGAATTTTTCCCCATTCTTTGAGTATATAATCAAGTTTTGAGAAATATTAAATCCCAAGGGCAAAGCAAAAAAAGAAGGAGGTGTCATCCTTAAATGAAAAGCTGTATGGAAGGTACACTGCTTATGACTTAGGCTGCTCTGCCTAGTCCTGCAATTTCATCTTGCTGCTGTGTTCTGGTGCTGTTGAAAGCATTTCCTCCAGAATCCTTAGGTATGGGTCTACTATCAGATAGCAGAAATTTGTTTCTTAAAAATTTATGTTCATATGCTGTGCATGACAAAGTTACACATTAGGCTTTATTCCTTGGCGTATGATCATGATTATCCTTCTCAAACATGCCCTGAGAGTCTGGGAACATCCACCAGGATCTTGTATGGAGAATGGTACTCTCCATGGAGTCAAGAGGCCAAGCTTGGCTCCCTGGGGTAGTTCCCAGGGCTGCACTTATTTTACTTAACCAGTTCATTCTCATTCCCCAGTGCGAGTGGCAGCCACCTCCCCTCCTCCCAGGGCCCAGTAGGAATCCAGTGTCTCTTATACTGCTTCTTTTTCTTTCCCAAGACCACCATAGATTGAGGCCTTTTCATATCTGTAGATGTGAGTGGTTCATGAACAGCCTTTTTGTAATGATGCCATTGCATCATTGCCCCTTGGCACTGCAAGGGGAAGAGCTATCTTTGCACCTCAGCTATAATTTATCCTGCTAAGAAAGACTGAGGCTATTTCTAACACAGACCAAGAAAACAAAATAAAATAAATACAAGACAAGTCAAATCTTCAGTGTTGCATCAAGTTCCTTACACAAGGGCAACCTAGACTTCAAATACCTTGAAGACAGTGAATTCATTATACATATGTGTTTCTAGTACATCTGTGTCTCAGAAATGAAATGGAGCTTAACGAAAGCATCTCCATGAGGATATAGATGATTATTTGTGGACATAACATTTAGGGCATAAATGGGGTTCACAAAGATTTGACTTTAATTCAAATCCTTCAACTTAAATAAATGTTCTGATGCAAACAACAACTATTATTTTTTAATGACACTTTTCTGATATTACAAACAAGTTTATTCATTAAATCATAAAAAAAATCCCAGGAAGACATAAGACAAAAACAGTACGTCTATGTTCTCACCACTTAGCTAACACTTGGTGAGCTTATTCTCTCATGCTCTTGTTCTCTTTTTCTCATTTTTTAAAAATTTTGTTTTAAAAATTAAAGATCCTATTCATGCTATACATGATAAAATTACACATCAAGGCTATTTCTGGAACCACTTCCCTATGCCACGATTCATGTGAGATTTGTTTCTCTATCATCACATTGATTTAATTACTGATTTTTATAAAGTAGTATATATTATTATTTGGTAGCCTTTGGTTCCTTTCATTACTGTTTCATAGGAAGGGACCTTTTTGTTTATTCTTTTAGATGAGTTTGTATATTCCTTTTCAAGGGAATTTTGTTACTTTGATTAAAATTAACTGAAACATGGATTATTTTGGAGGACAATATATATCAAAATAGTAAGTCGTTTTGAAAAAAATGTTCCCTATTCAGGAATACTACTTGTTTTTCAGTTTGACAAGGCTTTTTAAAATGTGTTTTAGTACAGCATACCATTTCCTTCATCAGGTTCTACATTTATTGTTAGATATTTCATATATGTACTGAAATTGTTCATGGAAAGCTATTGTGTGTGTTGTGTATATATTTGGTCACTAGTATTTTGATTGCTTCTTTTAATTTTTCCTTTTTTCTCCTTTGTTCAAATATCTATAATCTATTATTCTTGTTTCATTGTATTGGTTAGAAATTTTGAAGTATTATATGAAGGCAGTGATACCCTGGATGATTTGTATTTCTTTTCACTCTAATGCAGATTTCTCCAGTGTTTTATAGTTCAACCAATGTCCAGGTTTAAGAATGGTTCTCATAAAGGAAAAAATCCTCTTTATTTTAATGTTATTTATACATAAAACAATTATATGTGTGTACATACAAATAAAACTTTAAACAGATATATTATTTTTACTAAAATATTTTTAATTTATGTTTAAAATTGGTAGAGTATTTATAGACTGTTGAGACCAAACCATGTGTTGATTATTTTATTGAGATTTTTGTATTTATGTTATCAGTGAGTGGGATCTGGAGATGTGTCAGTTTCTTTGTGTTTGTTTATAAAACAGTGTGTTTCTCCATCAATTTTGGGTATTAGGATTATGAAAAACAATCTACAAGTATTTTATTGAAAGTGAACTGGGTATATTTTCTATAGTATGGATTGTCTGCTCTAGGAGTTTTAAATAACTCACATATTTATATACGTCATTTATAAGGTAATAAATATTACATTTTGAGATTTTTCTGTTTTTGTTTAGTTCAGATACCCTTTCACTTCATGGTTAAGTTCTGACTTACTTTTTCTAGAGAACTTCTCATTTCATCATTGTTTAATTTTTTAAAAAGGGCTTTTGCACATATCTGTTTTCCTGATTTCTAATTTTTTATTATTGTGACCTTTTTATTTACTTGAATTCACTTTATAGGAATTTAACTATTTGGCTTTTCCTTTCAAAGATCTATTTCTAGAATTTGTGAATTTTCTCATTTCAAATTCATATTTTTAATTGAATTTTAAAATTCTCCCTTCCTTGGGTTTATTTTTATTCTGGTAAACTCATTTGGATGTTTTTTAAATTTATTTTCATATTTAAGCTTAATTTTATAGAAAATTAAAGTCTTGGGCCGGGAATTTAGCTCAGTGCTTCTGCCGCCTGTCTCGCAAGTGCAAGGACTGGAGTTCGATCCCCGGTACCAAAAAAAAAAAAAAGAAAAGAAAATTAAAGCCTTAGATTAAACACTGAGAACATTCTGATTGTAAAACAAAAGTTTTATATATTATTTTCCATTTTGTTTTACTGTCTAAATAGTAAATTAAAAAGAATTAGTGTTGGCACGATTTAGAAATATCTTTAAATTTTCCATGTGGTTGTACATTATTGTTTCTGCTCTTCTCTTTCCTCTTCATTTACAAAAGTTCTTGTGTTGGGAATATATTTAGATTTGTATTTATGGCTTAACATAAAATGTATTTTTGAGTATTTGAAAAGATAGCAGTATTCTCTGGCTGGGGATTTAGCTCAGTGGTACCCTGCCTGCCTCGCAAGCGCAAGGTCCTGAGTTACCAAAGAAAAAGATAACAGTATTCTCTGTTGGTAATATGTGCAGTGGGATACATGTCTGTAATGGGATACTCAATATGAATGCCTAAAGAGTTTTGGAAACATGATAGATACAAGGCAAAAGGTGTCCAGTATCACTGACGGGACCAGCAAGCCACAGCACAAGCAGCCACTGGAGAAGGGAGTGATGCCATCTGAAGCTGATAGAACTTCTTATAGTCAGTCAGTGCCTGGAACAGGGCTCAAGGATGGGGAGGCCAGCCTTATCTTGGGGAAAAACACCAGAGGACGACTAGGTAGGAAGTGAGTCTCAGGCAAACAGTGCAGCAGTGAAGGGAGAAGGTTGGAGGATCCTTGGGGCAGGCCTGGGTCCCAGCTCAGGAAGTGGGTGTGTCTGTTGGAAAGATAATTTATATTCTCTTTCCCACTTTAGGAACTTTTTGCTAAAGACTGTCATCTGCTCTGTGCTATGGGACATTGGAGAAGGATCTCTTCTAGACTCACGCAGAGAGAGAAGAGGAAGTGGAGCCTGGCCAGGGTGGACTCTTACCAGGTCCATTTGCAGTAAAGATGGCAGCCAGAAGGGGATGAGCAGGAGGACGTGGACCTGGTCCTTGGTGTTGTTAAAGCAGCCTTGCCTGTGAGGAACACTAGTTGCTGTAAGGAGCGGCAGGGAGGGACTGTGAGGGTATTAGTGCTTGCCTGGAAATGATCATAACTAGAGTTGTCAATTTAATTTTACTTAGGCAAGACTAACCAGATTGGAAGACATGTAAGTTATAAATATTTTAAATAAGCATTATTAATTATATCAATGGGAGTCTTTTATCCTTTTCTGACAACATGATCAGCCAAATATGGTTGAAATGTGTTCCTGTTTTCTGTGAACTGTATGGTTCTCAGTTTTCTCTTATTTGTAGAGTTTGCTATAATATAATGTTAGATGAGCATGTGCATTTGTTGTATCTTAATTGTGGATTACACTCCTAATCAATCTAAAATGCCCTTCTTGGCCTATTTAATACATTGTTTGTAATTTCTGTCCCAGTTTCCTTTTTGTGTGCATATATCTTAGCTAAGCATTTAACCTTTATTACTGACCTTTTTGTTGGAATTGTAGGTTGTGTATTTTGTATTTTGACCAAGCATAAAAAGACTTTGTTAATCAGGGAGATAATTACACTAATAGTGATTTTCAAAACTGGTACTTGTGGTGCACATTGCTGTTCCTGCCCAGGATCTGTTCCCACCAGCTTTGCTGGAAACAAATCCAGCATTTGCAGGAGCTCTCCTGGCAAATCAGCAGAACCTATTGTCATTCCATCTCCCAAGATGGATTGATTGGCCTAAGTGTCATGCCAACAATTGGCTCAGAATGGGCAAGGAACTCAGCTGGGAGAATGGAAACAATTTGGGGGATTTCCGGAGATAATGTCTTTGCTCTTAAGAAAGCCATAGGAGAGTGTTCTCTCTTCTGCTGAGTCTTATCACAACTGGACACTGCTCCTGGAAATGTGATATACAGCAATCTTGCTGGCTGCTGGTGGATGAAGTCTTCACAAAGATGGCAGAGAAACAAGTTGAGAAAAATCTGAGCTCTTGAACATATATATCAATTATCTTCTGACTCAATTTCTCAGTGGCTTTTGTATATCTTGTGTTCCTGTTGTGTAAAATTAGCCAGTTCTTTACTATTGTTTAAATCAGGGTTTTAGCTACTTATGACAAGCACCTAATCAACTCAAAATGTTCATTTTATGTTAACTTTTAATCTCCTATCCTTTATTTTATGTTTTTAATGTATTATTTCTCTTTGGTTGTCCATCACTTTAATATAGATTATATTTGATTTCCTTTTGTTTTCTCCTGAGAATTGCTAAATATGCAACCTATGTTTAATTCTACTAAAAGTTGAGTGGCTTAAAATATACTGGAGCCTATATTTTTAGAAGTAAAAACATCACTATAAAGCTTAATGAGTTCTTCATATATACCATGCCAGTGTGCTAAACAAGATATGTATATTCATTCATTTGGTCTTCACTATAGGACTCAGAAATACATAAAGTCAAAGTACCTTGCCCATGTAAAGGGGAAACTCAATTGCCTTCTCTACAGATAAAAAAATTAGTAGTTTTTTTTATGCCATGTCCTTAGCTCTCCATTCACTTCCAGATTTTTGTGTCTACTGGAGAATCTCAGAGCTGGAAAATTAATAATTAATTATTTTATATTATGTATTTTTTCAACGAAAAATATTTTCATTTGGTTTCAAATCCACATTTCCTTCAACCATTTGGATTGAATTCTACATTTAAATACTTTTGGTACTCACCTTTATTGCATTTAAACTCTGATCTTTTATTCTAAATTCATTGTTAGATATAACTCATGTTTTGGGGCAGTTTTATTCTGAAGCTAAGTTGTTTTTGAATAGTTATCATATAATAATCATTTGGTTGTTTATAGAAATTCCTCAAAATTCTATGTGTTTTTTTAATGTCTTTTTATATTTAGTGCTCTGTAGATGTTTAAGCCTGTCCCTCCCTCCCTCCCTTCCTCCCTCTCTCCTTCTTTCTCTCATAGTCTTTCTGGTTCATTTTTACCCACATTTTGTTAGTGTCTTAGTCATTTTCTTGTTACTGAGACACAATACCAACACAATTTAAAGGAGGAGAGGTTTATTTTGGCTCACAGTTTGTAGAAGTTTCAGTCCACTTTCAGCTGGCTGTAAGGGAGGGTAGCATGAGAAACAGCTCATGGCATGGCAGACAGGAGGCAGAGAGAGTGAAGGGAGGATCAAGGGAGGAGATATGCCCTTCTAGGCCATGCCCCCAGTGACCTTCCTTCTTTGACCAGCCTGTCCTCCTCAAGATCACATTAGGTCTCACCCACTGCTGAATATCACACCTCCATGACCCAATCACCTTCCTAAAGCCCCCTCTATGAGCACGTGAAGCTTTCATGGGACATCTAGCTATGAACAATAGCAGTGATTTTTTTTACACAGTTAATTTCCCATTGCACAAGTATTTCCTAAAAATATCCTCTTTCCAAATAATAAAACCACACAGATTTTTTAGAAAATCCTATTTGATCACCCAATCTTGAGCTCATACTCCTTCCCCAGAGAGAACTATTGTGATCACTTTGTATAAATCATTCCAGAACGTTTCTATGAACTTACATAAATATACAGATGGTCCCCAACTTACTATGGTTTGACTTATGATTATTCAACTTTATAATGGTATAAATATGTACTGAAACAACCATTCTGTTTTGTCACATTTAGTATAATATTCCATAAGTTACACGAAATACTCAATACTTTATTGTGCAGTAGACTTTATGTTAGTTGATTTTGCTCAAAAGTAGGCTAATGTAAGTGTTTTCAGTATGTTTAGGGAAGGCTAAGCAAGTTATATGTTTGGTTAGGTGTATTAAATCAGTTTTCACTTATGATATTTTAATTTATGATAGGTTTATTACGGGAAAGCGTAGTTTGAAAATGTACATCAAGAACATCATGATAAGATTTGGGGGTAGGTAGAGGAAAGATGCAAAGTGACCTGTCATTTAGGAAAGAAGATCCCTCTGCAACCGCAAGTAAGTAGGCTGGTATCTGATGAGGTAGCCCTTCTCCCAGGGAAAGGGAAAGACCACCTTCTCAAGCCTGTGACTTTGTTATCCTCACCAGGCTTCCATACTCAAATGATCTCCACTTCAACTCCAGAGCTCACAGATACAGTGGAGATTCTCCCTAGCGTCTGAGCAAAGTAGATTTATTGTTTAGCACTCAGATTTTCCTATTTTCTCCTGTTTTTTCAGTGGAGCTTTGGGAAAGGTGAAGTCCTGTACTCAGACAGCGGCAGGCCATGTTGGGGAAAAAGTAGGATAAATTGCAATGAAGGGCAGGTTGCCTGGAATTCCAGTAGGGAATAGCCTAATCAACAAGTCATTTTCCCGTGCACCTCTAAGTTTTTGATAAGTAAGATAGGAGATGTTCTTCATGAGACTGCCAATCAATCATCCAATGAGGTTGGTGCTCTGACAATGAGCTAGAGAGACTCAGGGAATGAGTTTGAGGCCTCCCTGATCTTAATTAAAGAGAAACAACTCTCAAATTCTCCCTCCCAGTAAGACTTCTATGCCCAGCTTCTCAGTGATCCCATAAGATTTTGTTTCCCAAGTGAGCCAATTTAGTAAGAATATGTTTTCCCATTTTAGCTGCTTCCATAATTTCTAAAAAGCCTGTGATTTCCAGATTACTACATTAAACTGCTGTCATTCCTGGCAACTGTAAAGGAGGTTCTGTCTCATGAGCCCAAGGAGCTTGCTGTGGGTAGAAACTTGAGCCAGGCTTTTAGAAGTTTGGAACAGAGAGCAATTTACTACCTTGTATGATACACATCTTGGTGTGACTCATGTCCATAAATAGGGACAGCCAAATAGACGAGGGAAGTGCTGACTTGTGCATCTGTTGGATCTACTAGCTGATTTTGGTGGTGGTATCTTCTGCAACCGCCCAGTCTAGTGGTCCTCTCCCTACCTACGTCCCTCTCCATCTTACACTCTGCCTTATTTCCTCATAACACTCATTACAGTCTGCAGGTATCTGGTGTGCACGCTTACGGCTTATCCATCTCCCAACCTAGAACTCATACTCTTTGAGAGTAGAGGTCTTGTCTGTCTCATCCACTGCCCGGAGAAGACATTTGTCACAGACAGGACATTCAAAAAACATGCATTTAATTTGCTGAAGAAATAAACAGATTAAGTTCCTACTGGTAAAAATTTGACATCAGAGTCCCAGGTGGGGTAAGAAAATATGAGGAAGTATGACCCCAACTACATAGGATTTTGCTTATATTAGAATGGCTTCTAGACTCTTTGTGCAGCTGAGTCCTATACCTTGGGGCCAAGGGATGACCTGTTCATTTTTACCTATAAAAGATGATGTTTGTATGTTGGAGCAATGAGCCAGAAGATAAACATGAAATTTTAATGAAGTTTGAATTTGGGTTCAACTTATAAGGTGCACAAATACATGATGTGATGTTAGTTTGACAGCAATTTGTGGAAAAATATGTTTTGGCTGATTTATCATGAGTTAATAGCACAGATAATTGTTAAAAATTTAAAACTATTCATAGAATATCATGTTTCTAATAATACAAATAAGATCAACATTCATGGTGGCCATCATTCAGTTTGCACTGATCAGACACCAAGTCCTGCGCCTAATGCTTTTTTGTGTACATGACGACAAATCTTGAAAATCGTTTTTTTTTCAGTTTTCTAAATTGCCTTTAAAAATTGATTTTATTTGTACATTTTAGATATACATAATGATAACATTCATCGTATGGAATATTTTCATGTCTATTTTATGGATGGAGAGACTTAGCTTCAGACAGTTTACCTTGTACCACGGCACAGAGCAAGGGTGGGATGGAATCAGTATATCTGGTTGCAGAAGCTCTGTGTGTGTGTGTGTGTGTGTGTGTGTGTGTGTGTGTGTCAACTGGGGATTCAACACAGGGCTTTCATGCTGAGCTATATGCTTAGCCCTTTTTATTTTGAGAAAGGGTCTTGCTAATTCACTAAGTTGCCTAGGCTGCACTCAAATTTGTGATCCTCTTGCTTCAGCATCCCAGGGAGCTGGGGTTATAGGTGTGTGCCACCATGCCCTGCTGGATAGAAGCTGTTCTTAACCAATAAGTGCTTCTATGCCCTGTGTGGTCCTGAACATATCTGGAACACTGGAGTCAGTTGTAGAAGGCATATTATGAGATGGACAGTTACCAAACAGTGGCTTCATAGGGAGGCCACTACCATGGTAAGGATTATGGCAAGCACAGCATGTGGGGAAGCATTCAGAGAAAGGAGTTTAGTGCAGAGAGAGATAATAGGAGGTTGGGGTCAGGAATGAAAAGATGTCAAATGGAAGAGAGTAGACCTGTCCTGCCTGGCTCCAAGTGGCAGAACTGGAACAACAGATGGAATTTACAGTGGAACAGATTTCAGCTTGACATAACTAACATTCTAAATATTAGAGGTGTGGGATGCAGCTCTTGAACTCGGTTCCCTCCTTCCTGTAAGGCTGTATAGCCATCTGCCAAAGACACTGGATTTTAGGAAGGAGTTTCTTACTTCTAAGAGTCTAGGATTATCTAGATGGGTTTAAACTTTATTTAAAAGAGAGGTAAAGCCCATCTGAAGTAATTTAAGATGAATCTTGTTCAGGGGCAAAGGGATTACAGTGCTCTGAGTTCCTTTCAGCCTTTGAGCATGTAACTCTTCCACTGTGGCCATAAGGGGAGCAGATTTGAAGTCAAAAAAGGTAGACTTGTATTTATTCTGAACTTAAATCCTTTTCAAAAATAACAATTCTTGGGTGCTATTCTTGTATTCAATTCATAATAGAATCTTTCCTTTGTGTTCAGTCCTGGGTAGGTGCAAATTTTTTACATATTCCTTCTCACCCTTCCTTAACCTCATGCCAGACCAAGACCAAGCCTATTGTGGCCCTTCCAACCCCTCCCATTCTTAAGTATACACAGATGTTGTGCAGAGAGTAATTATCTGTGTTTGTAATTCACAAACTCCAAAGAGCTGTGGAGAAAAAAGGAATGAATCCTACATGATTATAAGGAAAGACAAGGACAAAGTTGGCTCTAGGTGCATTTCTACAAACCAAAGAGGTTTGAATTTTCTCTAGAGAAAGTATGCTTGTTTTTGGTTGCTCACCAGTTTCCTGGTGCAGAGAGCATCTATAAAGTGCTAGAGGAGACCTTAGTATGTGAAATTTCACAAGGTATTCAGAAGGAAGATAGAACTATGGGACTAGACTTGAAGACCAACTGAAGACCCACATTCCCTGAAATTGTCATTTCATTGGTTGTTTGGTCCTGGAATCTTACAATCAGAACCCTGCTCTTGTGAGTTAAGTGTTTCTCTAGATATTCTAAAAGCAATTTACCTGGGAGATGAAATGCCTTAGCTTCTCAAATTGTCATCATTGGGAGGGGAGTTCTTATCCACAATGCAGTCATAGTTTAATGATTGCTTTGTTGACAGGCACCACCCTAAACATATAGCATGTGCATCTTATTTAATATTTACAGTTCTGTAATTATTCACTGTCTGCATCTCACATAGAAAGATTAAATACTTGAAGTTCACACAGCTGGCAAATGGTAGAGTCAGGATTTGACTTCAGAATCCATACTTTTAACAGGTAATACTGTTGCTGATACTCTCTAAATATAGCAGTTATCTATATTCTTAAATGTAAGAGTGAGCTCAGCATAAGAATGGTATGTGTTATGTTTTTGTGTTGGGGGAAGAGTGGACTGAGGTGTTCATTGTGAATTAATCCAAATCCTAACCTCAAGCCAATTGTTAATCTAAAATTTATCGGAAATGGTCAATATAATCCTGACTTCTGACATACTAAGTTCATTATTAACATTTTGTTATTTGTCTTAGAGTCAATTGAAGTATGTATCAGGAAGTAAATCCCCTTCCTTCCTTCCTTCCTTCCTCCCTTCCTTCTTTCCTCCTTCTTTTCATTTTCCCTCCTTCTCAGGAGTGGATCCCAGTCTATATCCTTAAGGAACACACATCGTGGAAGGGGAGTTAAAAAATAATTACTATTCAACATGGCAGTGGTTATAAAAGAGCAGATTTTCCAAACCAGTGTTTCAAGGAACACTCTTTGGCAGGATGTTAGAAAGTATACCATGAAAAAGAGGTATTTTGAGTTAAAGTAAGTTCGGAAATGCTGGGTTAAATAAAATTAAATAAGTTTTTTTCCTTACTGGGGAATTTTCATATCATTTTAAATGCTAATGAGCTGTATAAATCTCCAAAAGAAGAAGAGAACATATTTTCCAAACCCATTTACCTCAGAACCTCCTTTTCCATGGTATACTTAAGTATTTTTCACTCTTTTATCCAACTGCCAATACCCATTCATCCCTCTACCATCCAACCTCCTTCTCTCCTTCCCTTCCTTCATCCTCCTTCCCTTTCTCCATCCATTCATCTATCCAAACTTCCACCCAATCTATCCAGTATTTCTTGCGCGCACATTATATGTCAAATATTGAGCTACATACATCCTGGGGACCCAGCAGTAAACAAATCAATGGAGTTAGTATTCTAGTTAGGGAGAAAAGAACCAAGAATGTAAACAAATATATAAACTTATTAGAGTGTGGTAAGACTCACATGGAAAATTAAACAGGGTTCTAAGATGAGAAAACAACAATAACAACAAAATCAAGGTGATCTACCTAAGTTAATGTTTGAGAAAGCTCTCTGTGAGAAAATGACATTTAAAGCGAGTACTTTGAAGGAAGAGAATGAGCCAGCTTTGCAAAGAAGAAGAGGAAGAGCCATCCAGGAAGAGGAAACAGCAAGTGCCAAGTTCCTGGAATACAGAAAGGCTTGGCAAGCTCTAGGAATTGAGCTTCCTCCAGGAGTACAGGTCTGCTTAAAGGCAGAAGGCTGGACCTGACACATTTTTAAAAATTAGAATCTCATCCTTGTAAAAACACAAAATTGGAGGAGACTGTAGCAACATTGATTCCAAATTCCTATCCAAGAAAGTTTTGTCCTTTAAGATACAGCTCTGTCGGCTATGCTTGCCTGCTTACAAGGGTTTCACCTTTAGATAGGAAGATAACTTCAATCCTGGAATACAGCTGATGAGTGTGGGGCTTGTGACATTTCTCTTTCATATAAATGAAGACCAGTGAGGATTAAAAATATTGCTGTGTTCTCTAAAGAGAAAACTACTCTCGAGGTGCAAATCCCAATATATGTGATGATAGCTGGTGACCTCCACTCCTTTCTGAAAATGGGAAGCAAGCCCGAAGGGAGAAATTGACGAAGAAAGTAGTTGGTTACTCTTGACTCAGTAGCCAGGAAGGGGAAAGTGGCTAACCTTGGTCCTTGAAGCCTGACTGCCTTGCTCCCAAAGCTTTTATCTTTCAATTCTCCCTGCAAAATTAAGCATCCCCAAACACCACTTTTATGGTCTCTACCAGGGTTAAAATGGATCTTCTTTACTGTCAAGTCAACTAAAAACCTCTCAGCTAGGCATTCAGAACTATCCATTATCATCATTTCCTCTGGCTGACCCTTTGAATTCTCTTTTCCCCCTTCTCCAAAACACACACAGGCACACACACACACACACACACACGCACACACACAGGCACACACACACACGCACACACAGGCATACACACACAGAAAAATATACATAGTTTGTTTCACCATGTAATTAATACCATAAAAGTATAAAGAAAATAATTCTTTGGAGACTTTGGAGTCACAGCCCTAGCTTTGGCCTTCTTTCTGCCACTTAGCAGGCTTACCTGTCTTGTAGACCTTCTGTTTCCTTGTCTGTTGCTATAGATATTAATAATAATACTTGTCAAGTAGTAACAATCTTGGTCACATGAAGGCATTCTTATCAGAGCCCACCTGTTAGAATATTTTCCTACCTAAGGCTGGGAAATTCTTTTTCCTCTGGAACACAATTTTTGCTCATTCTCTGCTGGGGCCCCTGGTTTCTGTGAACAAAGGGTTGCCTTTGATTCTTTCATCTTCTTCAGGCTCAGTTTATAATGGCTGACTTGGTTTTCATTTTTCTCCACTTCTCACTATCAGAAGCCATTTGGCTTTCCTTCATTTCCAGCCCTTGTTTCCAACTATTTCACCCTGGTTTAGAGCTGTGGCTCTTGCTTGTTTGGGAGAGAGATTGGAATGTTTATCTCTGAGATCAAACCTTGGTAAATTGCGACAATCCAGTTCTAGTCCTAACTCCTTCAGGGATTCAATTCCCCTCGGTTGGCTGCAGAAGGCACTCCTAGAGTATCTGGTCTCTTTAATCTCATGGCCTGGTGACCCTGACCAGACACTGACACATGCTCTGAGTCTACCATGTCTTCTAGGCCCTTGCCTTCATCAGTAAGCCAACTAATTTATTTCTTTTTTTTCCATTTATTTTATTGGTACATTTTAGGTATTCAATAGAGTTACATTCACCATTGGGAATTGTACCTTTACATGATGCATCTTGGTTCTTATTTTTTCCCCATTCCCTTACCCTCTCTTTACCCCCTCCACCCTTCCCTATTTACAAAGACTTTGTTTCCAGTTTTTTCCTTTTCTTGTATTTTTTCTTTCCCCTACCCCTCTGACTTCCCCTACTACTTTAGATCTTTTCTTCCTATTTCACAATATCAATTATATATTTTGATCCTTATTTATACTTTTAGTTTTTCACACCAGAGAAACTGTTCGCTATTTACGCATGAGCATCCTATTTATTTCACTTAAGAGCATGGCCTCAATGTGCATCCACTTAGCTATAAATGTCTCTAGTTTGTTGTTCTTTATGGCCGAGTAGTACTCCTTTTTATAGAAAAACCGCATCTTCTTTATCCAATCTCCAGTTGATGGGCATTTGGGCTGTTTCCAAGTTCAGCTATTCAAACTGTACCCGTATAAACATGGGTGGAGATATATCACTGTGGTATGATTCTTTTGATTCTTTTGGGAAGATACATAGAAGACGAATAGCTGGGTCAAATGGGACTTCTAATCCTAGTTGTTTGAGGTATCTCCATATTGATTTCCACAGTGGTTGCACCAGTTTGCACTCACATAAACAATGAAGAAGAGTTCCTTTCTCCCCACAACCCTGCCAGCATTTGTTATTGATTGATTTCTTGACAGCAGCCATTCTTTCTGGGGTGAGGTGGAATCTCAGTGTTGTTTTCATCTGCATCTCTCAAATGGCCAGTGATGTTGAACATTTTTTCATATGTTTATTTGCTGATTTTACTTGTTTGAGAAACGTCTGTTCATTTCAGATGCCCATTTTTGAATTGGGTCTTTATATTTGGGGGGTATGACTTTTTTGAGTTCTTTGTATATTCTAGATAGTAGATCTTTGTCTGAGGAACAGCTGGTAAAAATTTTTTTCCGCACATTGTAATTGTCTGTTAGCTCTGTTGGTGGTTTCTCTTGCAGTGCGGAAGCTTTTTAATAAGATGAGATCCCAGTTGTTGATTCTTTGTGCTAGTTCTTGTGCTACTGAGGATTTGTTAATAAAATTTTTTCCTATGCCAATGTCTTCAAGAGTTCTACCTAACTTATCTTCCAGCAAGTTTAGTGTTTCTATTTTAATATTTAGATCTTTAATCCACTTGGATTTTAGTTTAGTGCATGGTGAAAGATAGGGGTGTAGTTTTAATCTTTGGCAAGTTGAAATCCAGTTTACCAACACCATTTATTAAAGAGGCAATCTTTCCTCCAGTGAGGATGGTTGGTTCCTTTGTCAAAGATGAGGTAGCTGAGTATGTCTGGAGTTGTTTCTGTATCTTCTAGTCAATTCCACTGATGCTTGGGTCTGTTTCTTTGCCAGTACCATGCTTTTTTTTTTTTTATCACTGTTGCTTTATATTATAGCTTCAAGTTGGGGATTGTGATACCCCCTGCCATGTCTCTGTTGCTTAGAATTGCTTTTGCTATTCTAGGTCTCTTCTGGTTCCAAATGAATTTTTGGATTGTTTTCTCTAGGTCTGTGAAATATACTGTTGAGATTTCAATTGGGATTGCATTGAATCTGTATAGCAGCTTTGGAAGTATGGGAATTTTCACTATATTGGTTCTTCCTACCCAGGAACAAGGGATGTCTTTTCATTTTCTTATATCCTCTTTGATCTCTTTTTTCAGAGTATTGTAGTTCTCAATGTAGAGGTCTTTTGGTTCCTTTCTTAGATTGATTCCTAGATATTTCATTTTTTTGGATGCTATTGTGAAAGGGATTGTTTCCCTAATTTCTCTCTCACTGAGACTGTTATTTGTGTACAAGAAGGCTATTGATTTTTGAGTGTTTACCTTGTCTCCAGCTACTCTACTGTATTTGTCAATTGAGTCTAGAAGTTTTCTGGTGGAGTTTCTTTGGGTCTTCTATGTAAAGTATTATTTGTGAGCAAATAATGACAGTTTAACTTCTTCCTTTCCTATCTTTATTTCTTTTATTTCTATCCCTTGTCTAATTTTTGTGGCTAATGTTTCCAAGACTATATTGAACAGGAGTGGTGATAGTCGACATCCTTGTCTTGTTCTTGATTTTAGTGTGAAAGTTTTCAGTTTTTCACCATTTAGTATGATGTTGGGTGTTGGTTTTTCATACATAGCCTTAATCAGATTGAGATAAAAACCATCTACTCCTATTTTCTGTAGGGTTTTTATCATGAATGGATGTTGGATTTTGTCAAATGCTTTCTCTGCATCTATTGAGATGATCATATAATTTTTGTCCTTGGCTCTGTTAATATAGTGTATTACATTTATTGATTTATGCATGTAGAACCATCCTTGCATCCCTGGGATAACTCTGACTTGGTCAGGGTGTATGATCTTCTTGATGACCCTCTGTATTCTGTTTGCCAGCATCTTATTGAGGATTTTTGCATCTATGTTCATTAGGGGCATTGGCCTGTAGTTCTCTTTTTTGGTTGGGTCTTTCCCTGGTTTTGGAATCAAAGTAACTCTTGTTTCCAGGAATGTATTTGGAAGTATTGCTTCCCTCTCAATTTCATTGAAAAGTTTAAATAGTAGTGGCAATAGTTCTTCTCTAATTGTCTTGTAGAATTCATCAGTAAAGCCATCAGGACCTGGGCTTTTCTTTGTTGGTAAATTTTTAAGTATGTTTTCAATTTCACTGATTGTAATTGAGGTGTTTAGAATTTTTATGTCTTCTTCATTCAACTTTGGTAATTCATATGTATCTAGAAATCTATCCATTTCTTCTGTGTTTTTGATTTTATTAGAGTACAGGTTGTTGAAGTAGTTATTGATGATCCTCTGGATATGTGCTGGATCTGTTGTGACTTCATCTCTTTTTATTACTAATTGCATGGATTTGGGCATTTTCTTTCCTTTTTTTTGATAAGATTGGCTAAGGGTTTATCAATTTTATTTATTCTTTCAAAAAACCAACTCTTTAATTTGTTAATTTTTTGTTTCATTCCTTTAGTCTCTATTGCATTGATTTCTACTCTGATCTTTATAATTTCCTCCCTTGTATGAGCTTTGGGTTTGTCTTGCTCCTCTTTTTCTAGGAAATTAAGGTTCAGCATTAGGTTCTTTATTTGGGCTTCCTCTGTTTGCCTAGTTTGGGCATCTACTGCTATGAATTTCCCTCATAGAACTACTTTCATTGTGTCCCATAGATTCCTGTATGTTGTACTGGCATTATCATTTAATTGCAAAAACTTTTTAATTTCTTCTTTAATTTCCTCTGTGACCCATTGGTTGTTCAGCAGAGTGTTATTCAATTTCCATGTGTTTGTGAAGTTCTCGCGGTTTCTTATGCTATTGATCTCCAGTTTAATTGCACTATGGTCTGATAATATACATGGGATAACTTCAATTCCTTTGCATTTACTTAAACATGTTCTATGAATTAGTATGTGGTCTATTTTAGAGAATGACCTATGTGCAGCTGAAAAGAATGTATATTCTGATTTTGTGGGGTGGAACACTCTGTAGATGTCTATTAAGTCCATTTTTTCAAAAGCTTGTTTCAGTTCTAGTATTCCATTGTTGACTTTTTTGTCTAGATGATCTGTCTATTTTGAGGTCCCCCACTATAACTGCATTAGTGCTTATTTGGTTTTTCATGTCCCTTAATATTTGTTTTGTATAGTTGGGGGCATTAGTATTTGGTGCATATATATTTATGATTGTCATCTCTTCCTCTTGGATTGTTCCCTTCACAAAGATGTAGTGACCTTCAGTATGGAGATATCTCAAAGAACTAGGACTGGAAGTCCCATTTGACCCTGCTATTCCACTGCTGGGGATCTTCTCCAAAGAATTAAAAGAATCATACCACAGTGATATATGTGTGCCCATGTTCATAGTAGCATAGTCTGTGATAGCTAAAACTTGGAAACAGCCCAAATGCCCATCAACTGGAGACTCGATAAAGAAAATGTGGGGTTTTTAAATAAAATGGAGTACTACTCAGCCATAAAAAATGAGAAATTGGAGACATTTATAGCTAAGTGGATGCACATTGAGGCAATACTCTTAAGTGAAATAAATAGGACACACTTGTATAAATACTGAATAGTTTCTCTGGTGTGAGAAACTGAAAGTGTAAATAAAGACTAAATGTATAATAGGTAATGTGAAATAGGAAGAAAAGGGGCAAAGGGGAAGGAAGTGGGAGGGCTAGGGGAAAGGATAGAAGGGAATGGGATTAATATGAGAAAATGGAAAAATAGGAACAAAATCTTTGTAAATAGGGAGGAATGGAGGGGTTGAAGGGAGGTCTGGGGAAGAGTGACAAATAAGAACCAAGAGAGATTATGGAAAGGTGCAAATTTCCAATGATGAATGTCATTATATTGTATACCTAAAATGTACCATTGATTAGAATGAATAATCGATAATGCAAAATAGGAAGAAAAGGTCCCACTACCATAGGGGTAGTGGGAGAGGTAGGGGAAAGGAAAGAAGGGAAAGGAAAAATGCTGAGAAATGGAAAAAATGGAAATAAAGTCTTTGTAAATAGGGAAGGGTGGAGGGCGTGAAGGGAGGGCTAGGAATGGGGAAAAAAATAAGAACCAAGATGCATTATGTAAAGGTACAATTCCCAATGAGAAATGTAATTGTGTTGTGTACCTAAAATGTACCAATAGAAGAATTTAATAATAATAATAATAATAATAAAAAAGATGTAGTAACCTTCTTTGTCTCTCTTAATTAGTTTTGGTTTGAAATTTACTTTGTCTGTAAGAAAGATAGCTACCCTTGCTTTTTTCCAGGTTCCTGTCACAAGGAAAACTGTTTTCCATCCTTTTAATTTCAGTTTATGAGTTTCTTTTTGGACTAGGTGCATTTCTTGTCTGGAGCATATTGTTGGATTTTGCTTCTTAATCCATTCTGCCAGTCTGTTTCTTTTGATCAGTGAGTTGAGACCATTAACATTGATGCTTATGACTGATATGTATTGACTTATTATTGCCATGTTATTTTCCTGTTGTTGGGTCTTTTTAATTTTTCCCCCCTCTCCTTTTAATTTCTTGCCTTGCCTGACAGATTTGCTCTGTTGGGCCTCATGGAGTTGTGACTATCATTGTCTTTTTCTAGGATATTTTTTAGAATTGTTTGGAATGTGGGTTTGGTATTCATGAAGTCTCTCAGGTGTTCTTTGTCATGGAAGTATCTTATTTCCCCATAAATTCTGAAAGGTAGTTTTGCAGGATACATTAGTCTAGGTTGGAGGTTGTTTTCTTTTAGGGCTTGAAATACCTCACCTCAGGCTCTCCTTGATTTGAGGTTTTGAGTTGAAAAGTCTGCTGTGATTCTGATGAGCTTTCCTTTGCATGTGATTTGTTTCTTTTCTCTAACTGCTTGTAATATTTTGCTCTTCTCTTGGGTTTCTGGGATATTGATTATTATATGTCTAGGTGTAGATTATTTTTGATCATGGGTTAGTTGGAGTCCTCTATGCCTCACTTGTCTGTATGTCAAATTCTTTTGCTCTGTTTGGGAAGTTTTCTGTCATTAATTCTGTGCACAATTTTTTTTATGTCATTTGTACTTTCTCCTGCTTTTTTGTGGACTCCTATCAATCTTATATTATTCTTCTTTGCATCATCTAGGAGCTGTTGAATTAATTTCTCATGGTCCCTTACTAGTTTTAAGAGATCTCTCTTTTCATGGTCACTGACCACCATCCTGTCTTCTATATCTGATATTCTGTCTTCAGATTGGCTCAGTCTGTGTATACTTTCAATAGAGTTTTTAATCTCCTGGATATCTGTTTGAATCTGTTTCATGGATTCCATTTCTTTCCTATGTTGGGGGGTCATGATTTCCATTTCTTTCCTATGTTGCGCATTCATGGGTTTCATCATGGTCCTGAACTAATCTATTTTTTTAATCTGTTTTTATTCTAGAGTCTCTAATTATGTCTTTTATTCTGCTCACCATCTCTGTAGTTATCTGGAAAATTATTTCTGTTTTGAATTTTTCTAGAGCCTCATTCATCTGTTTTGTTACTTCCTGTGCTGTCAGCTCAGGGTGTCCAGGTGGTTGATTATCAGACTTTTCCAACTTGTTTCCCCCCAGAGTTTGACTTTGGTGAGCTGGAAGTCTGGGGTTGTGCCTTGCTTAAATGTCTTCTCCTTTCTTTCTTTCTTTCTTTCTAGAATTGATTTTTCTTTTTTATTATTTATTTGTATTAGTAAATGTTCACAGTACATAATAATCACATTCAGCGTGGAAAGTTGGTACATGCATATAACACATCTTCATCTTTTTTCATCCACTTCTCTATCTTCCTCCCTCCATCCATCTCTTGACTCCAACTCTGGAAAAAGAACTTTCTCTTTGTTTTCTACTATGTATTTTGTACATTTCTCTTCAAATTATTTTTATTTTTAGTTACTAATATAAGACAGATCATGTGATATTTAAGCTTGAGAGTCTGATTTTTTTTTTTTTTTTTTTTTTTTGGTACCAGGGATTGAACTTGGGACCATGTGCCTGCAAAGCATGCAGTGGAACTGCTGAGCTAAATCCCCAGCCCAAGTCTGATGTTTTTAATTGTTTAATTGTTTAATTGTTTCTTGGTAGTACAAATTTGTAGTACATGATGATTACATGTATGGTGAGGAGTTGGTACATATACCTAATTTTTAATATGATTTTAACGCTTCTCCTCCCCTCCCTGAATCCACTGGACCTCTTTGTATATAGTTACAGTATGTGTGTACTACATGATGAGCACATTCTTGATAGGGACTTGGTGCATGTACACAGAACTTCACAATTTGTCACTCTTTTCCGATCTCATTTCCCTCCCTTCCTTCCTTCTGTCTCTCACTTCACTACCCACATGCCAAACATTCATTTTGATTTTTCCTACTGCCTATCTTTTATTCTGCACTTCAGTTATATATTGTGGTTTTCATTTATGAGAAACCAGCTATTATTTAAACTTGTGTGTCTTATTTACTTCACTTAATATGATGGTCTCAAGGTGCTTCCATTTTCCTACAAATGGCATTATAACTGGACTCTAGAAACTCATGTTTTCTTTAATTTGTTCTGAGACTCATTAATAGAAGATTGTATTCTCAAGTTCCTATAGTTTCTATACATTTTTGACATTTCTGGTGTCATTGCCCTATGATCTGATAATATGCATGCAATAATTTTGATTCTATTATATTTACATAGTAATGCTATATGGGCTAGTATATGGTAGACTTATTGACACTGTTGTCTTCAGTGTCCCTAAGATGCACAAGATGCTCATTAGTCATGAGCACCATATTTGAACTTCATGTCTGTGATGTGTGAAGTACCAATGCCAACATGTGCCTCTCACATTGGGAGAAATGATCACTGTGAGGTTTACGGCTTTGGTGAAGATCAGTGTTCTTGGTGCTTACATTTTCTTTGTAAGAATGGAGGAAAATCCTAGACTTTTCCTGCAAGTTTTGTACTCATCTTCAATTTGCTGGTCACCTGAGTTTCTTCCTATGGCAGCCAGGTTTCTAAAGGTTTCCTTCATCACATCTCTGTAAAACTTCTTTTGGCATGGATCCAGCAAAGCCCACTCCTCCCTGGTGAAGTTCACAGCCACATCATCAAAGGTCACTGCCTCTATTGCATGACTCTCATTCTTCAGAGTCCTTCCAATGTAATCTGCAGCCAGCAGAAGAGACGAAGGCAGTCTAGCCTGCCGGGGGCTCTCAGTGTCCTACTTGGGAATTTGCTTGGGTGCCATGACATTGGAAGTCCTCATTTCTATTTTTGTTGTTGGTACCATCCTTGGTTTAGTTCCTGGGTTGATACTTTGATATTGCTGATTGTAGGTGTCTTTGTTGCTTGTATTTAGAACCCTTATGGAATGATTGCTTCTCAGAGGTGTCTTCCAGATATAGCTGGTCTTAAAGTTTTGAGTCTCTCATGACTCTTGGGCAATCTCATTTTTATTATACCAGAAGGATAACTGATTAGATCAATCACAACACCTTAGCCCAAGTGATACAATCAGCAATAACAATAGTATAAAGTAAAGCTTAGAAAATGACAATTTTTGGTAGCTATTATTCTATCACCTTTAACCACGTGAACTAAATCAAAATCTAGGACCAGACCAAAATATATTTATAGTGAATAAACTCTTCAATATAGCAACTTTACCCTTCAGGATGGGGACTTAGAAGAAGTTGGGGAGGGAGGTATAGATAGGTAGAAGGATAGGGAAAGGTTAGAAGTGAGGCCAGAGGACACAGGAAGATCACGCCAACTCTAGGGAACTGTTGAAGACAAGAAGAAAAGACAGAATGAAAGAACAAAGAGAAGAACAGAACCACCTATCAGCAATATGGAAGCTAGAAACTGTATTCATTTTCCTTTGAAACTAATGACAATTGAGAGAAGGAAAAAGAGAAGAAAAGAAAAAGAAAGAAGAAATACAAATTAGGGCAGAAACAGGAAAAAATAGGAAGATGAAGAACAATGTGTGAGAGTGAGAGAGTGAGAGAAAAAGAGATAGAAAGGAAAAAGGGGAAAAAGAAGAAAGAAAAAAAATTTGAAAAGAACAGAAAAAAACAACTAAAAATTAAAAATTAAAATAAGAAAAAATAATTTTGAAAATAAAAATAAAGGGCCTCTTTCAGGGTATGTCTCTGCTGTCACAATAGACAATGTGGGCAGCAGTGTGCAGAGCCAAGTCAATTAGTCTCAACAAGCCAGCAGCAGATCCCTGAGATTTAGGCTGATTTCTGGCTGCAAGGCCCAAGTTTAGCTCCCTGACCTCCTTCAGGGTTGAACTTTGCAAGGTTCTACTGCAGGTTCCAGCTTCCCTTACCCTGAAGATAGTCTTGGTTCTGATGGGAGGTGATGATCCCTCCAACTTACCAACTACGGTGGTGGTCTGGTGTGTCTTTATTGCAGAGATTCTCTTCACTTTTCTAGTGGTCTTCAATTATTATCAAGGAGCCTGAGAGAAGCTCTCTTTCTGTTGTTCACTTCTGCTCTATCTTCTGGAGATCAGGACACTGGCCTTTATGACCCCCTGTGCCTCTGGGGTGTGGATCCAGGTACAGGTGCAACCAGGAGGCCAGAGGCATGGGGGGGGAGTGGTGGCTGGGGTGGTTCTGCAGGCACCTGTGTGGCTCTGCTCCTCACAGGTATGCAAGGAGGTGGTGTAGAGTGGACAGTTCCAAAGAGCTGTGGAGGCCAAGTCAACTAATTTAAAATTAAGATGGAAGGGTTTTTTTCAGAATGCAGAATCCAGCATGCTTTTGCTTCTGAAACGGCCCTCATCACAGCTATTGCCATTACTCACAAGAAACCTATGCACCTTTCCTCCATTCTGCTGTAGATGCCACAAGCTCACATGAGATGAGGTAGGAGATGGACCACTCAGGTCTCTTTCCAGGAGTTGCTCTGGAAACTCCAGGGAAGTCAGGGGGGTAGGATAATGTTCCTGATGTTTAGCCCTCCTATGACGATTGCCTGAGTGGCAACATGCCATGGCCTGGTCTAGCACGGCATGCCCATAGCATCACACCAGACTCTAGCACATAGCTAACAATAGCTTTGTTTTGATATGCATGCTTGTGTCTCCTCAGCATTCATAGGTTAAAATTTTTAAGATGATGGTATTAAGAGGTGGGGGACTTGTGGAGGTGAGATCATAAAGGCAGAGCCTACATGAAGGGGATTAGTTCTCTGATGAAATAGGCCAGAGGGAGCTTTTTCCTTCTGTCTGCATGAGGACAGCATGACAAAGTGCTACATCTGAGAGAGTAGGCTTCTGACAGATATCCACTCAGCTGGTGATTTCATCTTGGAGTTCTCATCCTCTTGAACCATGAGGCATACATTTCCATTGTTTAAAAGTTACTCAGTTTATAATGCTTGCTTATAGCAGTCTAAATTGTGTAAGGTTCTTACATAGAACAGGTTTCTTTTCTTATCAGTAGCTAGAGAAGAATGATCCATAAGAATGTGTTCAATTCTAGGACAGGCCCACAGATGTTATTTTCCCTGAAGTAGTAATTTCAGGGTCTTATTTTTTGTACAAGGAAAGAACCTTTTGGAACTTAGAAAATATGTGTAAAAGAGGAAGGATGTTGTATGTATCCCTCCAGCAGTATTTTACTAATATCTCCTCAGTCACATGGTGTCACGTGATTACCAGGAAGGGCAGAACTGGTCTTTGAAACTAGGAACATTGCTTTCCTGTATTATAGTAGGATTCTGTATGTAGAAAGGAAAACTGATAACATCTGGTAGGCAACTACAGTGTCTACCACCCAACCGGGCTGGTCAACCTTCTCTACCTCTCACTTCTTTGAATTCCTCCTTCTGGAACATTTCATTCCATACTTGCCCCTTCTTTGAGCTCCTCTGTATTATCAAAACTCAAGGCAAGACCTTAGCAGAGTTCAAGTACTCCAAAGGAATTATGCCATACTTGTTGGTAGTCAAGGGTCCAGGGTAAGAAACATTCTGACCCATTTTTGGTTTCAGAGACCCACCAAGAGGAAAATGATGACAAACTCTTCTTTTGGATAGGATGTTGGAAGAGCCCTTGAAGCTGACCAAGATCATCAGGACAGTGATACTGTAATCTGGCTTGCCTACTTCATCTTCAATGTCATCACTGCCTAGCTGACCCCAAGCTCCTGCTGCCCAAAGTTACAAGCTTCTGAATAAGGTCATGACTTTGACATCCTCATAGGTACAAAGAATTAGTGTACATTAAGTGTGTTGTGGACCGAGCAAGTGAAATCCAGAGAAGAGTGTTGGGGTGTATGATCTCACATTTTCAAGGGGGCATTCATTTCCTGACTAAAGAAAAGCTAGGAGACACATAATCCCTCTGCTCCACCTTCTACAGTACCTTTTATAATAAATGAAAGTTTATAATAAATTTTATAATAAATTTTACTTTTTTCCACTTATCCCCATTACTATTATACTTTTGACTGTTAATAGCGCTGTTGGTAAAGGCTTGCTAGGTGGGTTAGCCAGGTAGGCTGACACAAAGATCAACTGAGAACATGATCAGGGACTCAGCTTTCTAATGGACAATTTTATCCACATAACTGTAGACCTTGTGTCTTCTTCGTGGATGAGACTCTAACATGTACAGTATAGGGTGATCTGAAACACTGTTTTAAATCAAGGCACCACATTCTGAATCTGTGGTTCTTGAATGGTCTGAATCAGGGCTCCTAGGATCAGAAAAAGCAGTAATAAAGTAGACTTTCTGCATCCTTCTGGAGGCCCCCAAACATTTTCTCTTTCATGTAGCCACAGCTCAACCTCTTAACTCTGCAGCTCCAGCCACAGAACTGCCTTTAACTTTAGATACAAATGCTCCCTTAGTGTGGTAACTCTCTCATGCCTTAACTCAAGGCCTCAGAATTGACCTCAGGGTCCAGGATCAGTGGATTTAGGGATAGGCCCTTTGATGCCCCCTCTCACAATAGCATGTGCTAATGTCAGCCTAGGGTGTGAAACTTCTGCTTAACTCTAGTGAGAAATGAACTGTTAGGTCCTTTAACCCTAGCCACAAACGGGCTTCTGGAAATCAAGCATAGATGACTCTGAAATCAACTACACTTTGGTTTCTAAGTGTTCTCATTTGTGGATGTGATGTTCTGGCAGATTCAACATACCATCTTCCCCATATTATCAGAGAACACCCACAGCTTCTTTGTCACTGGGTCACAGACGTGAATTTTATCTCTAGAAATATACAATTCCCTAATGGAAGGCATAGCCATCTTCAATTCCAGAAAGAATGACCACCCAACTTGGCTACAGATGGTTTCTTCTTAATTCCAGTTTCCAACTAATCCCTAAAACTGGTAGTTCAGATCCAAAGTTACTTTGTAATCACAATCACACAGTTTCTACTTTGTTCTGACCACTCCAGGAATCTCTTCTTGACCATCTATTGTTTCACCCTTGATAAATTAAAACTGGATAACCCTGGCTACAAATGGAACTCAGGGATCCAGCCTCAGTCCAACCTCAAACTCTGGCCATTCATGGACAACCCAGCCATAGAAAGACTTCCATTCCTGTAAGAACCATCATAATTTTTTAGATAAAAAATTTAAATACAGATGTCAAGAAATTAGCATATAACCCCTAGGCACTCATCTCCAATCTCAGCAATTATCAGTGCAGGGCCATTCTTGTTTCATTCATATCCTTATTTGCTATTTTCTTCCCTCTCCTGGATGATTCTGAAGGAAATATACTCATCATCTACATGTATTTTGGATTTTATTTCTAAAAATGTGAGGGCTGTATTGAAAAAGATGAAAAATTTATAACCATTATACAACTATTACATCTAAAACTTAAAAATTTCTTATGCACAAATATCTAGTAAATGTGTATAATTTCCTCATTTGCTTCATGTATAGATGTTTCTATTATTTTAGCTCTAAATAGATTATTATTACTTCTTAAATGCTTTGTTACTGTTTAGTACAACTATCTTTTACAATCCCTAGGCTTCCTCTTTAGCATTATTACCTTTATGTTTTTTAGTTGTTATTATAGACACTACTAGTTGCCGTCTATTAAGCCCGAAATGTGGGATCATCCTAACCTGAAGTTCTAATCATGGAGGTACCATCACAAATTGTCTCACAGAAGGAAGCCTTTGATCACAAAGGATGCAAGCCAGGGAGTGGGTGGAAATGTCTCTCAGTAGAGCCATTAACTGTCACCAGGTAAAGCTCTTCCTTTCACCTGGAGGAAAATACCTCTAGTTGGCCAAGATGGGCCATTGACATGGCCAATTTCATCACTTGTAGAAGTTTGGAGAAGGGAATGAAATTGAGGTATCACCCTGAGGTGGGAGAAGCATCTAGACAGCTCCATCCTGGAGAGGAAGGACCCTAATCTCAAAACAGCTAGTTTCCTGATGATCACTTTACTGTTTTGTAAGCATTTAGTTTATATTTTAATGTTAGAAATTTTAATCATTTGGCATGATTAGTCTTGAATCAAGTAGCAGAAAACAACATCTTCAGTAACTCTTTATTGCCTTTAGAGACTGATCCCAAACTTCTTGGCTGAAACTCAAGTCTCTGCCCATCACATTCCAGTTCATTTTGACAACCACATCTCCCTCTCTTCTACTGGAATCTGGTTCAGTCATATTGAGCTCCTTCTAGCTTCCCAAGCAGGCCACATGCTTTTCTGCTTCCTCTCATCTTCTAGTATTGTCCCTACTCTTGGAATGCCCTTCCCACATCCTTGCCTGTGCACATACACTCAAAATTGGAGACAATAATGCTCAGTCTAAACAGGAGCTGTTAAGAAGCAGCAGGAGGTGGATCACCAAGCAAACAAAAGATTTGTTCTGCGTGACATGGAGCTTCTTGTTAGAAATTTCCTGGACACTTAAGACAGCTGGAGAAGTGTGAGTTGGGAGAAACTTTTCTCCAACCTGTTACCCTCACTGTGGTTCACCTCATCCAAAAGAAAGCTCCACGGAAACAGGTTGAACAAAATTAAATGTGCTCATTTCTTAACATTGCTTTCAGATTTAATAGGAGAAAGCATTTGTTTTGGTTTGGATTTCTCCAGTTTTTAGATACCGTTTTCTCTCTCAAACTAGGTCATTTGAATTATCTGCTGATAGTTCAAATCTGTAGATAATTTGCTTTTACTCACATTCCTAAGAACTAATTACCTGTACATATAAAATGATGAAATCTCATTATATTTTCTTTTAAAACTCTGACATGCATTTAATTACATTAGTCAATTATTACTGTACATGCTGAGGATTTGCTATTGACCAGCTCGTGCTGGAATATTTACTGCACAGATGTGTTACTTTAATTAAACAAATGTGATTACACACATATCAATTTTTATTTAGTTTCAAAGCCCAGAATCTAAAAGTGATGCACTTGGCAGAGCTGTTCGGTGTGGTGCTGGCTCCCAGGAATACAGGGAGAGGCACTTTACCTAGGGAACGCAGAGTGCCTGCAACTCTGCGTGAGAAACTTCAGCCACAAGTAGGTTTTTGTCAGTGTGTAAGTACCATTGAGTGAACCCAGGACAGGAACAAACAAGCCAGCTCTGAATCTTCTTCACACATCTTCAGCTTTTCTCTGTCCTATGCAGAAATGAGGGACTATGTGCTTGGAGAACCTACAGGAAAACTAATCTAAATTGAGAAAGGGAATTGCTTTGGAACTGATGCTTGGTTAAGTAGGCCAGATGGTATTTATCTTTAAGTCAGGGGTAAAGTGAGACAATATTAGAACATTTGAGTGGGTCTCTTTATTTCCTTTCTTTCCATATCCTACAACATACTCCTCAGCCATGATATTAACAACCAGACTGATGAATTTCTCCAACTGGGGAGCCACACCCAAGCAATTCTGAGGGATAATACAAAAACTTGGTTAGAAAATTTGATTGTGTGTTACAAAGTGGAGAAATGTAAAATTCTCTGCAACTCCCTGTGTAATGATTACACATGTTGTTTAGCAAAGAGTGTATGTAGGGTACTAGTAAAGGCTCTAAGTTAACCCACTAGTTAACAAACACTGAGCATTGTATGGACTAATTTCTGGTTGGCACAAACAGAAAGGCAAGAGCTCTGTCTACATGGGTGCACACTGGCTGTCTCCCCTGGTCTCACACACAGGAGACCACTGTGCTGGTCCTCAGGGTTGTTTCTGTCTGGCTACATGGGCACAGCACTTGAAGAGTCAGCCAAATCAGTTAAATCAGTGAAGAGGTTTGCTTAGACTGTCTCCAGTTCTCCTGAATAGGCAGCATCTCTGAGGATGAGTTTGAGGAGAAGGTGAGATTGAGAATGAACTGAAATGTTGAAGAGCATGCCACCCGTTATAGGTACAGAGTGAGTTTGGCTAAAGGAGAGGTAGCAAGTTGTAAAAAATAGAGCCCAGCCTGGAAGGTGAGACAGAGCTTGACACATAGGTCATGCATACAGCACAAACATATGTCTTTAACTGCTTATTATACCTCTCTGTTGTTTACTGTTAGATGATGAGAAAACCCATATCACAGTGTTGTTCCAGGAATTATGAACATATATGTGTGATTCCCAGAACTTAGCAAATTCTCAGAAAATTGTTGTTGGAGAAGGTGGGGTTGGTGGTAGAGTTGGTATAGAGTAGTAAGCTATTAGGAAAGGTTATTTTCATTCACCTTGGTACCTTCTTCTTCCCTTTAGGATGGTGTGTGTCACTGGTCCATTCCTACCTCAAGAGGTGGATGGATACATCTGCAGAGTTTTAAAAGAATGAAGATTATCTGGTCCAGCTCACTTGAAGTAAATTGCACAAGGTCTTTGTACTATTAAAGGGAGAATTTAGAAATCAAACCCAGGTATTACTTCAAGTTAAATGCTCCCTACATTGCATTTCTTTATGGGATGAATGTTATATATCATTCACAGAGGTATACATTTGAGAAGAACAATATAGGAGAAGGCAATGATTAACCCAACTAATAGGGGCATTTCAGGCATTTCTGTCTTGTCAAATGAGATACTGTTGGATACACCTTCCTGGTAGCTCTTGGGTTATCCTACAAATGGGGCCATCATTTTTCCTATGGATTAAATTTGGGCTTTTCAATCAATGTGGCTTAAAATACTGATTCTTCTCTCTCAACTGGGATTTGGAACAGCTTCTCCAGGTTCCAAGTTTCCTCTCCTTCATTCTGATTAGGATATAAATATTATTTTTTGTGTGAGCCATGAAGGAGGCAAGTTTGGGAAGTGATAGGTCTCCCACCACCTCAGCAGCTATTATGTATAGTAGCTGCCCTCTTCCTATGGTGCCTTGCCCCCTCCCCTGTGTGACATCATGCCAAGATGGTTGCTCCTACCAAAGAACAAACCCTTCTTCCCAGCATGCCCCTGTTCCCACCTAGAGAGTAACCTAATACTCGCTCACCTCCTACCACCTAGTGACATCACCAGCTCCTCCATTCCCTAGTCACTACCTCACTCAACCCCACCTCAGCCCCTACAAGCCCCACCCCAGTCTCTATAAAAGACTCTCCCTGCCCCAGCCATATTGCTTTTGTCTCTCCTTTGTTCAGAGACAGCCCGGCAGATCTATTCCCCTAATAAAGGCTTGTTGTGGCCTGGTCTGGTCTTGGTCTTCGGCCCTTTTACCTGACAGGAAGCATTGGCCTAACTAAATTAGCTGTTTTGTGAGACATAGTTGCAGTCTTAGCTTTGCCTTAGCATACCAAGTTATTTGAGCTTCAGTGTCCTTATTAGCTGAAGTGATATAATTCTTACCTTCCAGTTTTGCCATAAAGATTCATTGAGACAGCCCAGTCCAGTGTCTAAAATATTACAGATGCTCTGTATGTTGAATGTACCACTTTTTGGAGAGGAATGTTGAAATTTTATTTGTTAAAGCTGAGAATAATAGCAATTTCTGTATTCTCATTGTTCCCACAGCTTGGTAGTCAGAATCAGGAGAAGCTAACTTAGTTGTTGAGTATGGCCTTTGAGTTTGCCTGTGATATGCCCCTGATATTCCTCTACAGTTCCATTTGTTCTACCAGTCTGATATGAATGCCACTGCTTGGAGTGTCAAAACTGGGGCTAGGCCTTGTTCACCCAACTTTCCAAAGTGAAACAGGGGTTTAGCTTAGGCTCAGTTCTGCACCCCAACCTCACCCAGCTTCCAGCTGCTGATCTCATCCTTTTGCCAGGGCCAATTATAATTAAAGGCAGATCCATAGGAAGAGACACGTGTGCACGCACAGCCAAGGCTGGAATTGCTTACCGGAAAACAAGTTCCTCCTCTTTCTGCTCCAGTTCCTCAGCCTTACCAGTTCCTCAGCAGAGGTGGGGGTGGGAGAAGAAATGGGACTTACATTGTGTGTACGGAGGTAAGGCAACCCCGGTCAAGGGACAGGCAAGCAGTCCTCCTCCACTGTGGTGGAGTCTGGACCATTTCAGGCTGTTAGCTCAGGTCATCTGGGTGGGGTCCAGCCCAGAGGGAGCTCTCAGCTTCTCCTCCCTTGGGGTGAGTCCTTGTGAATTGAACCCAGCCCTGTGGGGGTGAAGCCTGGGCTGCTGGCCCACTGTACCTCATTATGTATTCCTTCATTGTTTCCTATGCAAATTAAGTTAATGAGAATTAGGAACATAATGGAGCCCATTCACCGTTCTAGTCGCTGGAAAATGGGTTTGACTACCAATTTTCCATTACAGCTGTTTTGTAATTACCGTGGAATACTCTGAATTCTAATGGAGATACTGAACTGCCTGACAGCCTCTTGACTACTTTTTTTTTGGAGGTAGGGGAGAAGGTTAAAAAAAAGGAAACTCAAACTATAACAAAAGGAGAGGGTGGGGTCACAGTCAGGAGCTGTCCTCTGAAGTCCGCCTGAGAGCCCAGGACTACTGTGGACTGCTTGCTGCTTTGTCTGGTCTCCAATCCACCCCTCTCAGCTTGGATGTTAACCACAAGTATCTCCTCCTTCACCTGTTGGCAAGTTTAGAACATTTAGGAGTATAGGGGTTGTCTTAGTCCATTCAGGCTGCTATAGCAAAGTACTGTAGACTGGGTAGATTTTAAAGGCAGAAATTTATTTCTCACAGTTCTAGAGACTGGAAAGTTCAAGATCAAGGTGCTGGAGACCCCATATCAGGCAAGGAGCTGCTTCCTGATTCACTATGACCACACATGGTGGAAGGATGAGGATCTCTCTAAGGCCACTTTGCTATGCCCAGGTCATTGATCACCTCCTGCTGGGTCAGATATAGTATTATATAGTACTTATAGTACCAGTATTCTGTATTAATCATTTTCCCATCAATGGGGCAAAATTACCCAACACCAGCAAATTAAAGGACAAGAGATTTGTTTTGACTCACAGTTTAGTCCACAGCTGGCTCCAAGGCAGAAACAGCATGGTAGAAAGTGTGGTGAAGGAAAGCTGCACAATTTATGGCAGAGAGGGGAAGAGCCTGGGACAAGAATGTATCCTTCCAAGTCAGGCCCCAGTCACCCACATCTTCCTACCAGTCTCTACCTCTGAACAGTACAATTAGGTATGAACTCATCCATGGACTAATCCTCTGATGACTATAGTGCCCCAAGATCCAGTCATTTTCCAAACATATGAGACTTTTGGGGGACCCTTTACATCTTAGTTTTAACACCTCCTAAAGGCTTTATCCCCAAATACTATCACACTGGGGTTAGAGTCTCAACAGAAAATTAGAAGAGACATACATGTGCAATCTAAAGTATTCCACACTGGCCTTCCTGAATTTATGTACTCATAATAATTATTAATAACATAATCCTATTTATAATTTATGTTATTAACTCAAAAACCTAAAGTCAAAAATCTTGTCAAAATATCATCTAAAGCAGGTATGTTACAGACTTAAGGTACAAGTTAATCCGAGGCAAATTTCTTCTTCAGCTACAAACATGTGAAATCAAGTATATGTCCAAAATACAATGGTAGGGTAGGCATAAAACAGATAATCCCATTCCAAAAAGGAGAACTAGGAGGAAAAAAAGGAGTAATAGATCCTGAGCAAGTCCAAAACCCAACAGGGCAAATTACATTAGAATTTAAGGCTCAATAACTCAGTGAAGTAAAAGTTATTAATAAACTTATTTGTAAGTGAAGAAGTTGAGACATAGGAATGTTAAAAAAACCCCACTTGTCTAAGGTATCACAGGCATAGTCAGAGCTCAAGTCCAAGTGGTTTAGTTTCACAGATGGGTGTGTAACTTAGAAAAGATATCTGTGATGTGTGTGTACAAGAGGGAGAGAGAGACAGGAGAGGGAGAAGAGGAGAGAGGAAAAAGGAGGGAGGCAAAAGGAGAGAGGAGAGCAGAGAGGGGAGAAAGAGAGAGAAGAGCAAGTAGAGAGATCTGTGTCCATGAGTTGTCTTTGAAACCCTGTAGTGTAGACTTTCAATAGGAGGTTGGATAGTTCATAGAAAGTCTGCAGTTTAAGCAGAAGGACTAGGCTTGACTTACAAGGGTGTAAGGTGTCACTTACAAGACATGAAATAGAATAAAATTTCCTAGTAGAGATGAATAGAATACGAAATCCTAGACAACACTGGTATTTGTATGATAGATGTAAGACAAAGACTTCATAGTGACTAAGCCAAGAACAGGGTGAAGTTGAGGTGTTGGAGTGACTTCTACACCCTCCCTGGCATCTTCTTTCAACTTTTCTGGTTATTGGGATGGATGATTGGGTTCTATGATGGAGGCCTAGATTCTGTGGGATGGCCTTGTCGCCACAGCAGAGGTCTGGTCTCTGAGGAGAGATATGTTGAGGCTTTAAACCCATGGAACCTAGGCAAAAATAAGGAAGCGCTTTTGGTAAGCTCCCTGGGAATGGGATGCTGAAAGGTGTAGTTGGTCAGGAGGTGATTGAAGAAGCTCTGAGAAGGGGGTGGCTTCATCTTTATTACACATTTTCCTAGACAGTGCTCAAAGGTCATTTCTTTGTTTCAATATCTTTTGCCACCTAGAGAGGCTGAGAATTTTCAAAACCGTCAAGTCTTGGTTCTTTTTTATTTAACAGTTTCTCTCCCAATTTATCTTTCTTCACTCACATTTTACTATAACCAGCACCTGGGGGTGCTTTCAACAGTTTGGAAATCACTGATGCTGGATATCCAGATTCAGACCTTACAAGCCCCACTTTCCCCTCACAGCAGTTGAAAAGGTTGGTAACATAACAAAGAACCATCCCGTGCTTCAGTTTCCAGGAATATGCTCCTTACTTTTGAATCCTTTTGGACAACATCCTCCTGGTCCACATTTTTGCTAACAGTCTCATTAGGGTAATTTAGACTTTCTCTACTGCTCTCTTCAAAGTTCTTCCACTCTACCCACTGCCTGCTCCCAAGGACACTCCTACACTTCAAATGTTGGTTACAGCACCACAAACTTCTGTTGTAGGTAGCACAAACTTCTGTTGCATTGGTAAGGTTTAGCCAGAGAAGGACAACTAGTGAAACATGTATATGACTGCATATTATGAGGCTAGACAATTGTGGGAACTGGTAAAGCAGAATGTGTAAGGCTATAGTTTCCTCTTCTATTGCTAGAGATTGAGTTCCAAAGCTGAGAAGGGAAGATCATTAGTAGGCTGCAACTCGTAGTGTAAATTGAAACTCCACGAGCCAAGCTGCCACCTGTGTTCACACTTGTTACCTTTGATCTTGGTGATAGAGTATCCTGTAGAAGCTAGGCCCCTCCATCATGGAGCTAAACACACACATCTGGCCCAAGAGCTGTCGGAGCTAAAAGGGGACTAAGGGAAGGGACAGAAATTACCCAGTGGCTGCTTCATGCTATTGAGGTGAGTCAGCAGATCAAAAACAACATGAGTGAACTGTAAAATGGTTGTTGCTTCATTTCTGCTTTCCTATATCTCAAATTCTTCCAAGAATCTTCTTTGGGAACCTTCTTTCCAAGAACACAAGAAAGGAAACTATGGGAAACGTAGTTTGGCCTACCAGTTCAACACATGAAGCCATCACATTTATGCTCCAGCTCCACCAACTGCAGTTTTCTTTCTTAGCATCCTGGCTGTAACTGTTCTTTTCCTTGAGTGTCTCTCCTTTGCTATCTATCCCTTAGGGGTAATAATCACAGCTTTCCTGCGATTAGTTCCAACATCTGATACTTTCATTTCATCAGTCACAGTATGATTTTTACTTATTTTTGTGTTTATCACACTTCCTGGATTCTTAATTTTCTTAAGTTCATATGCTGAATCTTTCATTTTATCTCCATACGTTAATGCCTACCTAGTACATAGTAGGTGTTTAATACATTTGAATGAATGGAAAAAGTAACAATTTCTCTGGTCCTTACTGTATTTTGTATGAAATAGTGTGAACTGTACAAATTTCAAGTTCTTAGTGGGTTACTAGGAAAGCTCCAGAAATCTCTTCTTGGTTCTGTCCCTAAGATGTGGTGGATGGCCACTGAGGACCCTTTTACCTTTGATGTGGTGTCCTGCCAAAGTCTTTATTCTGCTACCACTCAAATAGGGGAGAGGTAAACATATTCAGAGTGCAATAAATTTGCAAGGAAGAAGATGCACTGATAAAATTTCTTCTTTGAGGGCACAGACGTATAATCCTTGCACACAAAGATTCCCTGGTAAGCTGGAGATAATTTCATACTGACCTTGGGGGAGCTGTGGTCATAGAGATGTGTAGTCTATGGGCCTTAAACTGTTAGTATGTCACTTGGCCCTGATCAATGGTAGTGAACCTTTTAGACCATTCAATGATTCAGTCAGCCTGCTATGATACATGTGCCATAGGTTCACCACCACTGGATGCTGAGGGTAGTTAGCAGGTCAGATTTAGGTCCAGATAAGCAAGTTCACTTTCCTATTTGTTTATTCTACAGACATTTTTGAGGACTCACAACTTTCCTTGTGCTTTGTTAAGTTATTGGGAGCATAGAGGAGTCAACATGTGTAAAATATTCAGAATAATGTGTGGTGCTGATAAACTCAGTAAATATTTACTATTCTTTTTCTTATTGATTGCCATGGTTTAGTTATGGTTTGTTCCTGAAAAGGTTTGTGCACCAGAAGGATAGTCCCCAATGTAACCATGTTGAGAGGTGAATCTTAAAGAGGTGAAGACTTGTGGGAGATAATTAGGTGTCAGGAGCAGCATTCCTAGGAAGATTAATGCCCGTCTAGTGGACATGGGTTTGGTCTCATAGAATCAAATTAGATACCTCCAGGTTGGGTCATCACAGAGTGCCCTCTTCTGTAAGTCCCAATTGGCCTCTGATACAAGCTCCTGCCATGTGATAGATCTGCCATGACCCAGCAAGAGACTAACACCACATGTGGCCCCTGTTTGGACTTTTCAGCTTCCCAAACTGTGAATTAAATTAGTTCCTTTTTCCCTTATAAAGTAGGGATTTTCTTATAGTAACACAAAATTGATTGAGGCAGTGATACATATAGTTCTAAACTAACACTTTATCTTTGAAGATATTTAGGTTTTTTTCTCTGTCTCTTTCTTTCTCTAACTCTCTGTCTCTGTCTTTATCTCTATATTTTCTTGGTTTTAATAATCTGTCTGTCATCTGGATCAATCATCGGTCTGATGTTTAAGTAATTGCTATAGTGTATGTTGCACTTACGCGCCAGAAACTGTGCTACATGCTTTAATTTTTCAAGAGTTAAGATTAGATTCAGGGGCATATGACAGGAAAGCACATCTGATTTCTTTATAAAGATTCCCGGAGGTGGTAGTCAGGGCTAGTATGATGATTATACAGTGTTATCAGGAATCCAGAACTTTTTCTATTTTTTATTTCACTAGTTGCAAAGGAGGATGGTCAACATAGGGTTTAGCTAGGAGCATTCTTGTCTTGAATAAAAATAGAACTATAGTACCAAGAAAGGAGGGGAGAATGGAATTTGAGTTATGTCACAGCCTCTCAGACCTGAGTACTTGATTCCATCAGAAGTCAAAGGATGAGCTCACCTCTGTGTCCCCTGGGTTTTTCTTGGGATGAACAAAATGAAAGGTGCCAACAGGTATTGCAAAGGCTTCAAACCCTTGCTCGATAGTGGCTTAGAGAATAGGCTGGGTCATTCTCAGACCTGTTGGAGGGAATCTGGCACAATGGCATGTCCGTCTAGGAATGGACTTTGAAGATTGACCATAGAAATCACAACTGCCTAAAGATAAGACATTGGTTGGACCTAATATTTCTTTTTACTCTGCACCAGCTACTGAGAGAGAAAATTTCTGTTCTATGTTAAAAGGGGGGCAGACATCAGTTTGAAAAAGAAAGAAACTGAAGGCCAGTAACCACTGCTCTCAGGGACCTAATTCACACTCAGGGAACATTTGATCCTCTGGGCTCTGAGGGAAGTTTAATTGAAATGCAAAAACCAAAGGTCAAAACCATGTAAAATTTAAAGGCCATTTTTACTATTTGACAAGGAACAAATTGTAACTTTATATTGCTTTTAGATGCAATTTTGTTCAGTGAAATTAGATTATACTCAACTAAAGCACCTTCTTTAGAGCTTTTAGATTAAATATTAGAACTTATTAGAAGGACCTTGATTTCATCAGTAAATACCAAGGAAAATATTTGGTGGGAAATGCAGCTGCCTAATTTGCATTAATACAAACGAGAACTATTAAGCTTAGTTGATTAGCATATTCATATGTACTGTAGTCTTCATATATTTAAAATAGATTCTTCTAGATTCTGATTACAAACTCAGTATATATGGAATGCAGGGAACCAGAGCTTAGAGACAGATTGTGTTGCTGACTGAGGGTGAGGGACCCTATCTGGAGGTAATTTTGGGACAGAACCCTGACCCCATGTTTGTTTCCATAACCTGGCAACATGCAGAGCCAAAGTCTCCAGGAAGAAAATGAACCCACAGTCAGTAAACCAAGATAAAGCCTGGTTCCCAGGATACCAAACATATCAGAATAAATATATATTTCATTTATTTATTTGCTCATGTCTTAATTTGCTCAGCATAGTCTAGACACTAGTACTGTGGGTCCTGAGAATAAAGGCCACCTTGAGCACAGAGATCCTTTTTCAAGGACTGTGAAGAAATGAGTACTAGCCGATACTGTGAGCTGAACTTTTGAATTCCCACCTAGGTCTATGGCCTGGTCCTTTCATCCATGCAAACACTGTTCCTATGGAAGATGCCTCTCAACGTGGGAGGTAGGCAGTGGGGGCAGAAAGGAGCTTCAGGTCTCCTCCTGCTCTCATGGAGCCTACAGATGACTCTAAGATCGGTACTTTGTGTTCCCTGTTCCTTCAAATTCATTTCTTCTGAGTTTCTTGATTCTACTGCTACAGTTAGAAGGGATTGTAGTTGGTTAGTGAGGGGCTAATGACCATAACTGGGCTGATGCATGTTGTTTACAACTAAGGTACTTGCCCCTTAATATTTCAAGGTTGGTACCCTCTGAGAGGACAGCACTCTATGGGACATGGACACATCCTTGTCCATTAGTCTGTCCAGGCTCCAGAGCTTCCAGTTTGGCAAGTCTGTGAGATCTCAGGTGACACTAGGGGCCCTGGGATGTCAGGACTGCAGCAAAGTACTCACTTTCCAGAGGATTCAATTTGCCTAGTTTGCTCTTTTGTGCTGTCACCTTTGTGGGATCTGACATGTGTTTTGTATTCTAACAACAAAGAAATTGAGGCTCAGGGGAGTCCCGAGACTTGCTGAGGTGATGCAGTCCAAACCAAATGCCACGTCTTCTGCACATCCAACCAGCATGTGAGTAACTGACAAAGAGTCCTAACATTTATTTAGTTTCCATTGATCCAAGCTGCCCTCCTTGTGCATTGTAACTAGATGTAACAGGTTTCCATGGTTCCCACAGGAAGAGAAAGGCTCCACATTTTGTGACTTGTTTTGAATCCAGCCATTTGGACACTCACTCATTTGTTCTTCTGACAAATACTTAGGACCCACCTCCCACTTAGGAGGGACTGTTCTAGTCCCTGGAGTTGGTGCCCTGGGCACAAAGACAAGGGTCTTAGGCTTAAGACACTTCCATTGCAGGGAGGAGAGTAAGACACGGAAGGTGTAACCTCTAGGTGAGACACCTGCTGTGGCCCTGCTGGGAGGAAGGATCAGCAGGGTCAGGTGGAAATCGAACAGTCCTCTGAGGGGGTATAGGAGGCATGGTTTCCTGAACAGACAGGTGAAACTGAGCATCTGAAGGAAACAAGTAAGGAGACATGGGCTATCTCTGGGTAAAGTGTTCCAGATAGAGGCTGATGACACTGCTGGTGGTGGTGGGGAGTACAGTGTGGCCAAAGAGGAGAGAGAAATAGCCTGGAGGGGACAGAGGGAAAAGTACCAGATCAGGCAAGTGCATGACGGTGGGGAAGATTCAACATACAGTCGAGACCTTTGCTAGAAGGAGCTGCTGCCTGTGATTGCACTAGGCTGGGTAGAAACACTCTGGCCAGTGGCAGATTGAGTGCATAGCTATCTCTGTGAGGACCGGTGGGGGGCACTGGTTCCCACTGCCAGTGAGTGAGAGGCCCTGGAGGTTCTAGTTGGAGGGAAGATGCAACTTGACCTAGGTTTGCATGGGATCACTGAGCTGCTGCCTTTTGCAAGAGCAGAAGCAGAAAGGCAAGTCAGGCAGTGTTTGCAATCACCAAGGTGGGAGATGAAGGGGTAGTCGAGGTGGGGGTTGCAGGTGCATTTCAGAAGTATAGTGGCTGTGGAGCCAGAGCATTTCCTGGCAGATTGGATGGAGGGTGTGAGAGAAAGACAGAGAGGCTCCTTTGGCAGAGCCAGGAAATGGTCAGGAAACCAAGCATGAGAAGAAATGAGTCTGGTTTTATCCTGTTACCTTTGATGAGCTTAGTTGACATGGAGTGGAGATGTCATATGTAGTTAGGACAGGAGTTTTCAGGGAGTGTACATGGCGTTGAAATCCCCAGGGCTGGATGAGATCTTGGAGAGTATGAGAATGGACAGGAAAGAGAAGAAAGCAAGGCAGAGCCCTGGGCCCACACAGCCTGCAGGTTAGAAGGAGCAGCATAAGAAGAGAAGACTGGCAAGGAACAGCCAGAGAGGGAGGATGGAGGCAAAGGGAAGGTGTGGAAGATACCTTCAGCATCTGTCATAGCCCATTCAGGATGTTTCCAATGAGACAGTGACTCAGAGAAGAATTTAGTGGGACAGGAGAGAAGCAGAGAAATGTCAACTCTGTGAGGACAGGCACTGCTGGGTCACAAGCAGTGTTCATATGGAAGCGGGTGTGGGGCAGAAGGGAGGCTGGAACACGTACCTGCACATGCTCCAGGTGCGACACAGGCCAGGCCGCTTGGATAAGCTGAGGTGACACTTTACTTCATGGGCCACTAGTGTGGAATGATGAGATCCCGCTGCACTTGTCTGTACATGCAGCCCTCCAGACTGAAGGAGCAGAGCGGAAATGGCATCAGGCCGTCTGGGGAGGCAAAGTAACCCCAGAAGGAACAACGGAAGACGTGAGCTGATCGGGTCCTTTGTGTAAAGTAAGGAGAACTTAGGCCAGAAACAGGATCAAATGTAACTTCTGCCACTTCTGACTTGGCCTTTCTGGGTCTTGGTCCCTTTGCCTCTAAAACTAGATTTATTCCTGCCCTCTCTCTAGGAAGAAAATAGGATGAGTTACGCTAAAAACAATTTATGGAGACGTAGTTCATTAAGAAATACAATTTCTTCACTTTCATCTTTGTAATTTTGTGAGCCTTTTCTATTTAAATCAAAAAGGACATGGAGCTTATTTTCTCAAAAAAGACAGAAAGGAAGAATGAAGAAAGAAAAAGAGAAAACAAGGAGTGGGGCAGAAGAGGTAGACTTTTATCTGTGGGGGTTTAGAGAATTTCTGAGCAGAACAAGGAAGGTGACTGCAACTCCAAGATGATTGCCTCCAGCACAAGGACAGAGAGGACAACAAAAATGAGCTTCATGTTTGTAAATAGCTGCATGGCTGTCAGTGGGCACCCGTGTACCACATCACTGAAGATCAGCACCTAGTGTGCCCTCCAGGCAGCCTACTTGTGCAAATAAAGGCAGAGACCATGCTGGGACAGCTTTTGTAGCAGACATTAGTGACTCTCCCAGGCTCAGAGGATGGCCCTGGAGCCACAGTCTCTCTGTCCCTCTGAGGAACTGGTGCAGAGCTCTGGGAGCCTGGCTCTGGCCTCTGCCTTTGTGTCATTCGGGTGGGTGACCATGGCCTGTGCACAGGGTGGTCTTCAATCCACAGAGCCCATGCTGGGATGCAGGGATGCAATGCTGTGATGAACACCCCACCACATCTGCTTCTTGTGGCCAGACTACATCCAGACCATGTGTCTTTGGTTAGCGGATGGTGGCCATCCCTCCATGTCCCTTCCACAAGCCCACCCTCAAGTCCTCTGGTCTCCACTTGACACTAGTAGGCTCACCAGGATATCTGATGGCCAAAGTTGGGCTCTGCCTTGAGAAGGCACAGGTTGGGGTAGCCTTGGGGGCCAAGGAAAGGGCTAGGGTGCTTCATTGTGGGGAGCAGGGAAGAGAGCTGGTGGTGGGCATGGCTTCTGGAGTGGGGCAGCCTAAGGCTAGAAAGGAGAGGTCAAGAAGTCAGGTAGAGCTCTGGGGATGTGGGGTGTGGGACTCATGTCTGTTTTTATTGATGTGTATCTTTGGGGAGTGCCAGCTCTGCAGACAGCAGCACTGCTGTGCAGACCCTGAGGTGCAGACATTTGCTGGGGCCACCTGCAGGTCAGGTGGGCTCTGATGCAGCCTCCAGACCCCTCCTCATGCTGAAGCTGGGAAATCAGTTGCAAGGAGCCTGCAGTGCACTCTGTCCTGGATGGCCTTTTGGCCCCCTTAGGGCTGTTTCTGCATGACCTCACCCACATGTATGGTTACCTCATGGGTCAAACTCATCTCTTCAAGCTCCAAAAGCAGCTGCTCATCACTCTGCTCCCAGGAACCTGTCCAGAGGAGGCTGGTGAAACCTTTGAGTGGCAGGGTCTTGCTCCAGGGCGATGGCCCCAGCCCCAGCAAGCACATGGTGTAACCTCAGAAATCATCCACGAGGCTTATCCCTTTCTTCCTGTTTGTCCTGGCAGCTGGCTGCACCTTTGCTCAGGCCCAGAAATGAAGTCAAATAGCAAAGGAGATGCAGCTCACCTTCCTGGATGCGACCACCAGGGGGCAGTGGAGCACACTCGCAGGCGGCCTGCCGCTCCAGGACCAGGTGCATTGGCAGAAGCTTAGGAGGCAGAACTGGCCAGACAACCGTCAGAGCACTAGGTCTCTTCTCAGGAAGGGGGAAAATGTGCATTGGCTTCCCATCAATCCGCTTCTGTCTTCACTCAGAAAAAGCCCAAACCTCATCAGCATTTTGTTCTGGAACAGCACTCTTATTTCACTGGCATGATGAGCCCAGAGAGGTAGAGTAAGTAACCTGAAGCCACACAGCTAGGCAAGTGGAGGAGTACTTTGCTTTTCAGGATAGGATTTTAATCCCAAGGACTTTCCTCGTTGTCTCACAATAGTTAGTCCAATTCTCACCTGAGAAGTAATGCCCAGGCCCTGCTTCCCTTCTTTGTCAGCATTTCTTAGGGAAGAGATTTTTTGGGGGGCTGTGGCGGTGGGATCTGACTTGCTGAATGGGAGTCCCATATCTGTAGGAAAACCTGACCTGAGCCAAAATACATGGAAAGTGTGTTTTTCCTTTGGTCTCCTCGTGCCACCTGGCTCCACTCATGCTTAAGCTCCGATCCTGGGGTGTCAGTTGCATGCCTCTGAAGTACCCTTAGCTGAGGACTTGCTCGCATTGCACCCAGCTCCCCCTCCTCACTGTCTGACAGTGACTGACACTCAGCTGCCCTTTACTGCCACGCCTTCCAAAGTGACAACAAGTTAATCTGATAGAAGAAATCAATTCCAGTGAAATTAAGATGGAAAGTGGCCCCAACAACTGGCCCACCCCGGGTGTCACAGGAATTTAAAGCTTAGCTTCTAGGTCATAGCATCACAGTCTCAACTTTGAATCCTTAAGTGCTGGGAGTGAGGATGGGCTTTTTAGGGGAGAAGAAGGAAATGCATTCTGCAAATAGAGCTACTTGGGGTGGAAGTTTGAGGGGTGTCTTATCTATACTGTGGATGCCAGTCTCAGGTTTTTGTTTGGTTGTAAAGAATGTATATTGGATTTTAATATATATATATATATGCAAGCTATATAGAACATTATAAAGGACACTTAAAGCACAATGATGACTTTACCACTCACCTGGGTGAAGCCAACTCAGCCTTCTCTCATTTGGAGCCCAAGTTCTACTCATCTTCTGATACAGCCTACATACAAAGGCACACACATTCTGAGACATAGAACTCATAACAAATATACCACAAACACAGAACTCACATGAATACCTTTGCTAGCTTTCATCGCTGTGACCAAGAACCTGAGAATATCAATTGAAAGAAGGAAGTATTTATTTTGGCTTATAGTTTCAGAGGTTTCAGTCCATGGTTGACTAGATCCATCGCTTTGGGCCTGTGGTGAGGCAGAATGTTGTGGTGGAAGGTATGGCAGAGGAAAGCTGCTCATTTCATGGCAACCAGGAAGCACAACAAGAGAGAACCAAACCCAGAGAGGAAGGAGCTGGAAAGAGGATATACTCCCTAAGTGCATGTTCCCATGATGTACTCTCTTCAAGGCCCCACCTCTTCTTTCCCTCCCTTCCCAATCATGCCATCAAATTATGATGTCATTAATGTATTAATCCACTTGATGAGCTTGGAGTCCTTGTGGTAAAATCCCTTCCCCTAAAACCCATCCATCAGCTTACAAGAAAGTGTTTACCATATGAATTTTAAGGAACATTTTAAATACAAATTATAACAATATCCTGTAGGCACACACATCTCACAGACAAAGAACTGAAAGATACACTCAGACATACACATATGCCTTACACATATGCACACACCACAGATAGACATACTGAAGTCATATGCATGGAGCTGACACATATGCCTACAACTGCAGACACAAAAATATGTAAACATAATAGATTTACACACAGGATAATCACACATATCACATATACACATACCAGACAGTATACACCCATACCCACACCTACAAGTATACACAGAGACACAGACATAAGCTTTCCTGACATCTATTTGCTTTGATTGAATGTTTTTATAGAATTTTTATTATTTTAAAAACTTGTATAGTATTCTGTTACATAATGTATCTATTAAAATCCTACTGCTGGTTATGTAAACTTATTTAAAATTTTTGAATTACAGTCAAATAAGGAAAACAGAAAGTTGTTAAGTTTCATTATGTTCCATGTCACATGCACTTTATCTTCTAACCTTCACAAGAACTCTGCATGTAATCTCATTTTGCAAATGTAAAAACTGAAGTTCTCGAGAGAAGGTGAGCCTGTCCAGGCACCCAGAAGGAAGCTCCCCCGCCGCCATCACATGCTCGTAGGGCAGAGAAGCTGAGCCAGTCCTAGCACCTGGAAGGAAGCTCCCCCGCTGCCATGCCACACTCCTAGGGCAGAGAAGCTGAGCCGTGTGGGTGCCAGAAGCACCCCCCACCCCCATGGAAATGAGAAGGCATGTAAACAAGCCTCAAAAACAGACTTCCTGATTACCTACAGCAACCCCAAAGGGAAATGAGATGGAACAATCTGATACTCAACCACCTGGACTCTCTGAACTGGCAACAAAAGAGGATCTGGGAAAAATGAAATCAGAAATAATTACTCAGATAACAGCAAAGATTGTGCTCATGGTGCAAGACATGATTAATAAATTTAGAGAGGACACAGATTAACAAAATAGAGGATCTGAGGAACATGATGGAATCCCAAAATAGGAATCAAATGGAATCCATAAAACAGATGCAAACAGATTTCCAGGAGATTAAAAATTCCATTGAAAGTCTGTGCAGCAGAATGAATCAATGTGAGGGTAGAATTTCAGATATAGAAGATAAGATTGCAATTAGTGACCAGGAAAAGAAAAATTGCTTTAAAATTGTAAGGGACCATGAGAAATCAATCCAGCAGCTGCTAGATGATGGAAAAAAGAATAACATAAGACTTATTGGAGTCAATGAAGAAATAGGAGAGAGTGCAGATGACATAAAAAAACTGTTCACAGAAGTGATGGCAGAAAACTTCCCAAAGAGGGGAAAAGAATTTGACATACAGATAAGTGAGTCATATAGGACTCTAGCTAGCCTTGATAAAAAAAAAAAATCCACACATAGGCATATAATAGTTAGGATTCCAGAAATCCAAGAGAAGAACAAAATTCTATAAGCAGTGAGAGAAAAGAAATCACATGCAAAGGCAAGCCCATCAGAATCACAGCACACTTCTCAATGCAAACCCTCAAGGCAAGAAGAGCTTGGGGTGATGTATTTCAAGCCCTAAAGGAAAACAGCCTCCAACCCAGGTTGATGTACCCTGCAAAACTATCTTTCAAAATTGATGGAGAAATAAGATACTTTCATGATAAAGAGCACCTCAGGAACTTCGTGACTACCAAACCAGCACTCCAAAAAATTTTAGACAATACCCTAGGAAAAGACAATGAGGATCACAACCCCAGGAAAGCCAGCAGAATGAATCCATTGGGCGTGACAAATTAAACTCAAAGGGGGAGATTCCAACAAAAAGAAAAAGTCATGACAAGGCTTTTAAAACTTTTAACTTCATCTCCCTAATGAGTGTATAATTCAATCTTGTTATTGTACTGATTAGTATTTTTCTGATTCTAGAGTTGCACACCTTTCCTTGTGCTATACTGGCTATTTATCCTCTTCTTATGTCTACTTTTTAATTGGGTTGTCTATTAATGAGCTGTAAGAGTTCTTTATATATTCTGGTCATAGGTTATATGCATTGTAAATATGGTCTGTTTAAGGACTACTTTTCATTTTAAGGATGTCATTTAAAGTTTTAAATTTTGATGGAATCTCATTCATCAATTTTTTTCTTTTATACATCATGTTTTTTGTATCCTAGGTAGTTCTTGCCTACCCTAAATTCATAAATATTTTCCCTTATAATTTCTTCTTAAAGTTTTATACTTTGAGGCTTTCATATTTAGGTTCATAGATCCCTTCAAGTTATTTTCATGTATGGAAATAAAGGGTTGAGGTTAATTTTTTTATACGGATACCAGGTGTTCTAGTGCCGTTTGCTGAAAACACTATCTCTTCCTTGGCTCTTGAATTGAGTTTATATTCTATAAAATGCTAATGTTAAATAATCTTTCAAAACTCAGTGGGCCATATATGTGTGGTTCTATTTCTAAATTCTCTGTTTTATTCAAATGATCTATATGTCTTTCCTTGCACCAACACTGCCTTGATTACTGTAGCTTTAGAAGAAGTCTTAAAATTAAGTAACTAAACATCTTCCAACACTGTTTTTTGTCTTTTTTTTTTTAACTTTTCTAGGTCCTTTGTACTCCTACATAACTTTTAAATTTCGATATCCAATTCTTCATTTATAGCAAGTATACACAGACCTGAATTTTTATATATACCTTGTGTTTTCTAATCCTGCTAAATTCAAATACAAGTTCTAGGGGCTCCTAGAGATTTCTTAGTATTTTCTCTGTAGATGATCATTTCGTCTACATACAAAGGTTTTACTTCTACCTTGCCAATCCTATCTTAATTGTGTCATTTTATTGCCAGACTATTTTGGTTGGGCCTTGGTTTCAAAGTTTAATGAACAGATAAAGAGTAAGCATATCTGCCCTTGTTCCCACCTTAAGGAGAAAGCATTGTATCTTCTCCGTTCATATAAGGCATTCTCACTGGAAGTATGGAGTACATGTCTTTAATCTGTTGAGAAGGTTCTGTTCTATTTCTAGTCTCCTGACAGCTTTTACCATGAACACCTGTAGAATTTAGTCCAATACTTTTTCTCCAACTAGTGACAGGATCATATGGCTTTTTCCTTTCCTCTGTTAAAATGATGACTCTTGGGGGTGGATCTTCCAATGCTGAACCAACACTGCCATCCCTATAACAAAACCACTTTCTACATCCTGCCAGATCTGACTTCTAATAGTTTGTTTTGTTAAAGAAATTTCTATCTATATTCATACTTTTTTCTTCTATTATCTTTATCCAGTTTTAGAATAAGCACAATGTTGAGTTCCTAAAATGAGGGGAGAAGTGTTCCTTCTTTTTTCTGCTTTAATTGTTTGATATAACTTATCAGCTAAAATGTATATGAGCCTGCTGTTGACATATATGTAGGTTTTCAAGCTAGGAATTTACTTTCTTTAATAGGTGCTATTCAAATTTTATATTTACTCCAGAGCTAGTTTCATTAATTTGTCTTCCAAGGTACTTCTTAGAAGTGTCAAATTTCTTTCAAAAAAGATTTTTGTAACATGCTTTCTATATCCTTTTAAATTCTGTAAAATCTGTGGTAATGTCTCCTAGATCTTGATATTGTAATTTAAAAAATGTATAATTGATATTGTGTAATAGGAAGAAAAGGTCTAAAGGAGCAGGGGAAGTGGGAGGGGTAGGGGAAAGGCAAGAAGGGAAAAGAAAAAATATGAGAAAAGGAAAAAAATGGAAACAAAGTCTTTGCAAATAGGGAAGGGTCGGGGGGGTGAAGGGAGAGCAGGGGAATGGGGGAAAAAAAAAAGAACCAAATACTCATGTAATGGTACAAGATCCCAATGATGAATGTAACTGTATTTTATACCTAAAATGTACCAATAAACTTAATGGGATAACCCCCCCCCCCCAAAACCCTGAAGTTCTCAAAGCTTTGGAGCTTCTAAGTGGTAGGGTCAGCAACCAGAGCTAGGAAACCTGTCCCCATATTCATTCTGTTGAATTGGCTTTCATGGGAACCCATGTCCATACAAGATCTCGCTGAAAAAATTTTAGAAGGGACATCCAGCCTCTACTTTATGCACATTGCGGGCCTGACCTTCAGAGACTGTACCAGTGAATATACCACTAAGCTCATGTACCAATGCCTTATTTCCCTTCAATTCTGCCACAATGGGGTATTTTTATCTTTGTGTATTCAATAGATGAAAAACATATCTAAGTATCTGATAAATTTCTTTAGGGAAATAAGTTTTGTTGGAAATGGTCAGAGAAGGCTTTGTGGTGGAGAAAAACATCAACTTTGAAGAATGACTAGGTTTGCGTTTGCAGAGATTACTCTCTAGTCTTATAATCTTAAAATGGATGCAGAGACATTAGCCATTGTGTTGGAGTTCTTAGTGGTCTTGGGGGTTCTCATCTACTGAGCTGGTAGTAAAAGGTTCCCAAAGCTTGCTTGTTGCAATGACACTGCCCTGCGGCTCTGGGCTTGGAAGCTTTGCCTCTTGGGGACAAAGACACAATTTAGTCTTAGGACATGGAGGAGGAAGCAGGAGTGATGCTCTGGAGCCCACTTCATCTGTGTTACTGGGCTAAAACCATCTCCCAGACCCTGGGAGGTAGCATAAGGGCCACCTCAGAAGCACATTGGTGGCATATTTGGAGCTCTGCATGTGGACTACTCATCCTTTGCAGTTTTTCAAGCTTTCCATACAAAGCAGGCATGACCAGAGCAATTCCACCAAGGTAATTACTTTTCTCTTTTCAACCCAAGTGGTTCCTTCTAGAAGGCTGAGTCTCGCTGTGTGTTTTAGGCTTGTATCTTCCATCAGTGGCTGCTTGTTGCTTACAAATAGTGCCTCTGGCAGTTTCACATGTTATTGGATCATGATAGAATGGTGCAGGCAGCACTGGACATAGAACTGGGTCTGTGTCAGATCCCAGCCCTGCCCCTTGCTCCTCATCAGCCTCTGCCTTCACTAGTCCTGCTTTGTCTCCATCACCACCTGCCAACCTCTTTAGCTCAGCTCAGAGCCCTAGAGCTGGGCAGCACAGGCAGCTACCAGAGTTCGCTCAGCCGTTGCGGATTTGACACACCATCAAGGCTGCAGCGAATCCTTTCTCAAATCCTACCTTTCTGAGTTATTATAAAATCCAGCTTTTTCTTGCCTGAGAGATTGGATTTTCAACTTCTGTTGTAAATTTGCTTCTAAGTGGTCTCCTTCGGTATGGCAGAAGAGAGAGCAAGAAGGGGTGATGGGGAAGTTATAAGGAAACTGTTCTTTCTAGTGTAAACATGGCCTGAAGACTTCCATTGCTACAGAAGAGACTTTTTGTCCCAAGATCTGGGGCAGAATAGAATAAAATAGAGCAATAGCTGAAATATAACCCAGAGATAAAGTATAGATAGGCTCTTTCTCCAAGTGTCTGAAAAATCTGCCAGGACCTAAAGAAAACCATGCAGTAGGAATACATAAAAATAGCTGAGCTTCCTTTTTAGCTTGGAGTTGGTCTATGGGGAATTAATTATGTGGCTCTTTACTCCTGGAGGTTGATTGGATTTTCACCTTGTCTCTTATGGCACCTATATGGACAGGGAGTCTGCCTGCCTTGTTTTCACTTCCAGCCGACTTCTGGTCTCTCTACCAATTCCATATACATGAGGGGTACTGAAAAGTATGGAGTTAAAGATTTTTGTAGATCTAACAGATACTGCTTATTCACATAAGCATCATTCCCCAAATCTCTTTTATATCCTCTATATTACTTTATCACACATTTTACCTTTACATATGTTATAAACACAATACATTAAAACTATCTTTGCTTTGGACAGTTATCTTCTACAACTCTTACAAATAAAAAAAAAGGAAGTATGCTATTTTATCTTCATTAATGCTGTTTTCTTCCTTCTCCATTTTATTTTCTGTAGATCCAGTCCATGTATAGTCTGCCTGGTGTCAAATTCTTTCTGCCTTAACCTTTCTTTAATATTTCTTGGAGTAGAGGTCTTCCAGCACTTAATTCTCTTAGTTTTTCTTTATCTGATAAAAATATTTTAAAAATATCTTTTCTTCTTGTTGTTGATTATAAAATTCACAGTTGACAGGTTTTTAAAATAACTTTATTATCAAACACACACACACACATACAAAAAATTTAGAAACATTCAGAGAAGAACAATGCAAGGGGAAAAAAACTATAATAATATTCAAATACAGTAGAACTCAACCAAAACAAAACTGAAAAGCACTTAAACATTTTTCCATATAACTTAAAAAAGCATCTCAAGCAGCAATAAGACACCAGAGGATGTAATTTGTTTCAGAAAGGTCTCCAAAACCAACATTGAAGAAATAATGATCTGGAAAAAAACTCCAGTTAGCTAGCAGACTCCACATAAGCCAAACTTCTCTCTGATTTAAATTTCGATACAGTCATATGACACGCGATGGAAACACAATCTGAGAAATATGTTATTAGGCCATTTCATCCTTGTGTATCCTTAATTACACTTTCAGTTTCTTACACTAGAGAAACTATTCGGTATTTACATGTGTGTCCTATTTATTTCACTTAAGAGGATGGCCTCAATATGCATCCATTTAGCTATAAATGTCTCTAGTTTGTTGTTCTTTATGGCTGAGTAGTACTCCATTTTATAAAAAAAACCCAGTTTATTCAGTTTATCAAGTTTCCAGTTGATGGGCACTTGGGCTGTTTCCAAGCTTTCGCTGTTATGAACTGTGCCACTATAAACATGGATGCACATATATCGCTGTGGTAAGATTCTTTTAATTCTTTTGTGAAGATACCCAGCAAGGGGATAGCTGGGTCGAATGGGACCTCTAAGCCCAGTTCTTTTAATAGCTTACATGTTATTTCATTTTCTTCTCCTTTGCATGGTTTCAAACTACATGTTTATTATAAATCTTATCATTAAGTCTCTATAGGTAAATTTCATTTTTGTCTGACACCTTAAGATTTTTCTTTGTTTTTGGTTTTAAGTCATTTTAATATGATATACTTAGTGTTTTCTTTTTTTTCATATACCTAGTTTTTTATTTTATTTTATTCCCTGCTTGGTGTTGTAATGATCTTTCTTCAAAAGCATTCTTGATCCATATTTTTCCAAATATTTCTTCTGTCCCATTTTTAAAAAACTTTTCACCTTCTGAGTGTTCTGTAAATACGTTTGCTCTTTTTTATTGTATTCTATACTTCTCATGTGCTCTGTTCTTTCATTGCTTTTCTTCCTTCTATTTTCTTTCTTTCGTTTCATTTGAATCATTTCTCTGAACTAATTGTAAAGCACGTTGCTTCTTTCCTCAACTGTTTAGAGTCTTCTGTTGAGACCACAAAAGGCTGCACTTATAAGTCAGTTACTATTTTCATTTCTAGCATTTCCATTTGATTCTTTTTTAGTTTCTATTAATTTGCTGAAATTAATCTTCTGATATTATGTGGTGTCCATCCTTGCATTAGCACCTTTCAAAAGTTAATTAGAGTTAGTTTAAATTCCCAGTCTGGTAGTCCCAGAATGCATGTCACACATGTATCTGCTTCTGTTGACGGCATCGTCTCTTGGCTGATATTCTTCTATCCCTTCTCCTGCTTATTTTTGGGTATACTTTGCAAGTTTTTATTGAAAGACATACATTATTTGAGGTGGAGGTGCAGGCTTGAGGATAGGCATGCTTTTCCTTTCCTACTTTGAGGAGTTGCATCAATCTACTTAGGTGCTGATTTTAGTTTATGATTCATTGTTGCTATGGTTACCAACAATGAATCACTTGTTAGAAATTTCTCAAGCACTTCTTGTCTTTAAGATGGAGTTTCCTTTTTATCAACATCTAATCCACCTTCAGCTTCAGGCGGTTCCTTTATGCTGTTATGTACTGTGTTTTCTCACACTTTTGTTTCTCTATTAGCTGTCACTTCTCACTCAGTGCCATGTCGTAGGGGTCAGGTATATTCTCTGCTCTTCTCATTGAGCTGCAGCTTTATACAAACACTTAGCAGGGCTTCAGGGATGTGATCTCAGTGCTCCTGAAGAACTCCTGGGGCTAATTCTGGACCCCGTTTGTATTCTTTCCCTTCCTCTACAGTAGAGATCCCCCTATTTTTCTCATTCTCTTCCCAAGATACAGTAGAATTTCACCACTACTCTGTGGTTGAAGGTGCTTGTGGGCCTTCTTTCCTGCGGTATAAGGCATTTATTATGAAGAAGAGTAGGCAAGGAGAACCAGGGTAGAGTATAATGCCTTTCCTGCCTCAGCTGCTGTTCTCTTCCTCCAGGCTTGCAATCCAAGGCTTCCTGTTTTCAAGACTCTCTTAAATCTTCTGTTGTGATCACTGGTGAAGTGTATGGAGAAGAGCTACAAGTAGATTCAAGTTTCTACTGCATCTGCACCCTCAGGAGTCCTCTATTCTCCTGAGATCCATCTCTTGGCCCCAACAGTTTTTGCTGACTTCTTAACCAGGGTCTGGCAGCATCTATCCCAGGTAACCAAATGCTCATGTTCTTTCTCTTTGCAGAATTTGCATGTGCATAGATTTCAGATTAGTTTTTTGTTGTTGTTATGCAAGCTCAGATCTCTGATTGATCCAAGTAAAGTTATGAATTTGTGGATTACACAGCACTTTTTTTTAAGAGTAGGAGTGATGGTCTGTCAAGTTTTCTACCTAGAAGCCAGAAGGAGCACTATTCTTAAAACTTACAAATTAGAAACTACCAAAGAAATTGTATTAAGGTGTAGTATGATCTAAGAAAGACAGGTTTCTGCCTAGGTCTCAGTTTGATGTCACAATACAGTATGGATTCACGTAATGTTCAGAGAATTGCAAGCACTTTCATCATTACAACATTCTCAGTGTTTGAGAGTCCCAGGAGAGTATGCAAAGAGTATAGAGAACAACAAGGTGAAAACCTGAAAGAAATCTGTGTTTAGGGACTAAGGATACAAAGAAGACTTTAAAAAAGAACCAGTGAGGAAGCCAGGGAAGGAACATTTGAAAAGCATATTTTTATCTGTCTTTTTCTGAAGGAAAACTCACTCCTAGAAATTTATGAATTTGATGAGTTGGTTATTGAACAACTGTTTTCCATTTCCATAGAATCCCCCCTGAAAGAAAATTAAAGCATGAGAAATTTGGGTTGGGTATAAAAAATTTAAATTTCTCTTTTCTGTAAGATTGAGAAATTATACTCTAAACTCCTGCCTAGATCCATCATTAAAAAGAAAAGCATTTCTCATTCTCATAATATTACCTACCTTGGAATTCCTTCAGTCCTGGTTGGGCTTATTGTCTATGTTTTTATTATCATATATCTTGTTTCTCCAAATAAGATGCCAGTTTCTTAAGACCAGAGTGCTAGCACATAATGGACCAAAAAAATTCAATAAATGCATTTCAGTGTATTTGTTTAGGATAGTCTCAGCCTTTTGAGAATGACAAAATCAAACTTGGGTTGAAGACTCAGAATGGAGCTGTTCAGAGTTCACTTGACTAAAGGTGAGGTGGTCTCACCGTTCTTCAGGCCCTGAGAGCATCTCAACTGGCTTAAGTGGACCTGAGATTCCAGAATCTCAGCTCATTGTCCAAGCTGCCCTGTGCTCTTTGGACTCAGCCTTTTGAGGGAGGCAGCTTGCCTTTTTATCTTATACGAAACACAGTCTCAGAAAACAGCTGCACTCAACTGTTGAATAATAAGGGTACATATCATTCTTGGTCTTTGGCAGGAAGTGTCCTTGGCTCCCAAAATAACCTTAACCATGGGGTTAAGATTTTGCCCTAATTGAAGAGTACTGAGGGAAAGAATTGAATGCATAAGGGCTAATAGACATTTAATCCCACTGTAGTCAACAATTTGGGTTTCTTTTGTAGTCACATTGATGATGGCAGTGAACGCTTAACCTCTGAGGATCTAGGCTCTCATGATAGGGTGTTGAGGGGTCAGGCAGTGCTATAGTTTGAATCCAGAATGACCCCCAAACGCCCACGTGTTAAAAGTTCGGTTAGTCTTTAATAAATGGTGCTGGAAAAATTGGCTTTCTACATGCCGAAGACTAAAATTAGACCCATGTTTCTCATCGTACACTAAACTAAAATTGAAATGGATCAAAGATCTAAATATTAAAACAGAAACAGTCTGCTGGAAGAGAGAATAGGTAAAACTCTTGAGGACATAGATGTAGGCAAAGACATCATGAACAAAGCCCCAATCACACGGGAAATATTATAAGGAATCAACAATGGGGATCTCATCATATTAAAAAAGCTTTGAGGGCTGGGGATTTAGCTCAGTGGTTTCGCTGCCTGCTTCACAAGCTCAAGGACCTGAGTTCTATCCCTGGTACCAAGAAAAAAGCTTTGGCACAGCAAAATCACCAACAGAGTGAAGAGACAACCCATAGAATGGGAAAAAATTTTAGCTCAATGTTCCTCAGACAAAGGACTAATATCTGTTGCATATAAAGAATTAAAAAAACCCCCAGATCCCTCAAATTTAAAGACCCAATCCAATAATGGGCATGTAAGATGAATATATACTTCTTAGTTGAAGAAGTACAAACTGCAAATAAATACATGAAAAAATGTTCAACATCACTGGTCATTCAAGAGATGCAAATTAAAACAATACATCTCACTCCAGGAAGAATGGCTATTACAAGAAATCAACCCACAACAATTGCTGGTGGGGTTGAGGGAAAAAGGAACACTTCTCCACTGTTAGTGGGAGTGTAGACTGGTGCAACTGCTGGGAAAATCAGTGTAGAGATTCCTCAAAAAATTAGGATCAGAGGTCTCATTTGATCCAGCTATTCCTCTGCTGGGTATCTCCCCAAAAGAATTAAAAACATCATACCACGGTGATATATGTGCACCCATGTTTATAGCAGTACAGTTTGTAATAGCTAAAACTTGAAAATGACTCAAATGCCCATCAGCTGATGAATGGATAAAAAAGTTGTTTTTTTAAATATATAATGGAGTAGCACTCAACCATAAAGAAGGATAAACTTGAGACATTTTTAGGTGAATGGTTGTACCTTGAGACTATACTCTAAGTGAAATAAATTGGATATACATGTGTAAATATCACATCGTCTCTCTGATGTGAAAAATTGAAAGTGTAAATAAGGACCAAAATGTATAATAGATATTGTGGTTTTTTTTGGTACCAGGGATCAAACTCGGGTCCTTGTGCTTGCAAGGCAAGCAGCAGAACCACTGAGCTAAATCCCTGGCCCTATAATAGATATTGTGAAATAGGAAGAAAATTGTTAAAAATAGTATCAAGTGTCAGATACTTTGTTAATAATTAAAATGATTTATACAAAAAAGAAAGGGAAGATCCAATAAAAAGAAAAATAAAATATAAATTTAGGAGGGCAATGATTATATAGACAAATGTTTGACATATTTATGCATACTAGTCTCTAATAAAATGATTCAATAAAAATAAATAAAAGCTTGGTTGGCAGCTTGTGATGCTACAGAACGTTTAGAAAGTGGGCCTGGTTGAAGGAAGTTAGTTTATGCCCTTGAAGGAGATATTTGGACCCAGCTCCCTTCCTATCTCTAGTCTTGCTTCTGGGCTGTCATGAACTGTGCTACCACTACCAAAGTAACAGGGCCAAGTGACCATGGACTGAAACCTTCAAAACTGTGAGACAAAACAAATGTTTTCTTGTTATAAATTGTTTATCTCAGGTATTTTGTTACAGCGATGGGATGCTGCCATTTTGGAGAGGTCTCAGCCAGTGATGAAGAGTGGTCACATGTAGGGTGAGTGAGCCAAACCTTCTTTTGTGGTTTATTAGTACATGTTTGCAGTATACGCATTTTACAATCATCTTGGGGGTTTGTACCTGTACATAAGGCAGCTTGTTTCTTTCTTAGTCCCCTTTCCCCCTCCCTTCCTCTTTTTCTACTTCTCCTTTCCCCCCTTTTCTTTTTGTTGTTATTATTAATCTTGGTTTATGTTTATGGCGTACAATGTCCACATTGATTGAGATTATTAGGATCTCGTCCATGGTGTATCTTCACTCTACCTATTTCCCCATCCTCTCTCTCTCACCCCTCACCTTGGTCCCCTTTACCCCTTCCTATCTGGTAGAGGCCCATCCCCCTGTCTCCTTCTATCCTTCCTTTATTTTTCTCTTGGTGTGTACTTTGCCTTACTCAAATGAGAGATAGTCTACTGTATTTAAGCCTGTGTGTCTGGCTTATTTTAGTCAACATAATTTTTTTTAGGTACATCCATTTTCCTACAAATGTTTCAAATTTATCCTTCTTTATAACTAAGTAGTATTCCATTATCTATAGATACCACATTTTCTTTATCCATTCATCTGTTGATAAGATATACAAGTTGCTTCCAGGATTTAGCTATTACAAATTGTGCTGATATAAACATTGGTATGCATGCATCAGTGTAGCATGATGTCTTGAACTCTTGGGGAAGATATGACTCATAAGGAATGATTGCAAGTGATGCAATCCTACACTTGGTTTATTCCAACAAATTGACTCTCAGAATTACTTGGAGAAAGACTTTCAAGTCAATGAACATATTAAAGTTTTTTTGGTTTTCTATTCCTAGAGTCCTTTCTGATATGTTCCTCTGTCTCTTCTTGGATAGTTGATGACTTACACTGTTCTTTATATTGAGCCACATGCACCAGTCAGTGCACTATGTACTTTTGGGCTATTATCAACAGTTCTGTGTTGACTTGGTTGGAGTTTCTTTATCCTATGCTTTATCATTAGGAACCTTCATGGTCTGGACTATTTTTGTTTGGATTTATTCATATTCGTTTTGGTAGTGATGATGTTTATGTAGATACACAATTTTGTCAAAATGTAAATTTTACTCTCAAACTTAGTAAAGTTTTTTGAAAAATGGATGTGTTTCCTCCTTTGAGGTTGACCTGTCAAGGATCAGGAGGTTGTTTTCTCCTGATGGACTATCTGCCATCCATGTGAGGGATACACACATCCTGATGTGGCAGTGGAGTACAGAATTTTACAAATAGACTTTCATCTGAGAAACCTTCGCATCAACCTGGAGGGAGGAAAAAAAATCCTTCAGGTCAAACATCTGTGATGTACTATTGTTAACTAAATCATGCATTTGTTTATTACAATAGAACTGTTTTAGTTTATAGCATGAATTCTATATTATATGTAACAATTAGAGTTATAATCACTTTATTTCATTATAGTGAAGCAATTAAATATAAATCACTTTTTGCTAAGGATAATTAAGATTATCAAAATAATTTATTATTATAATATATGGAGTTCCCATATGCTACCTATTGTATGCATTATTATTTGAAACTCAGAGTATTTTTCTCTCCAGAGTCAAAGTAGCAGTCCAGAAGAGTTCTAACTGTTGGAGCCTTGGTTAGTGTGTCTATTCCCTTGTCTCATTGCTTCTCACTGGAATCAGTCATTCCAGTGGCTGCCCAGGGCCATGACATCTGGGAAGAGCATCTGACACTTGTAAGCCACTTCCAGGGAAATACCTGCTGACTTCTGTCAGCTGACTTGCTGGATGTTATGAGGCTGGTACTGTTCGCCTCCTGCCTTCTCAATCTTTAAATTCCTGTCTGAATTCTCCATGGTTGCTTGCTTTGACAAGATGAGCCCCAACCACCTTCCCATTGTGAGTTGTCTTTCCAACTTTCATTTCCTATTTCTCCTATCCAGCTTAGTCACAAACTGCTGACAACCCAATTTGTCCCTCATTTAAAATGTGTGTTGACGATAGATTGTAAAAAAAAACCACTTCAGTACTCTCTTTTATCAGCCAGGAGGCTATAAGCAAAAAACCTAAGCTCACTAGTAATTATAGTAGGTCACTCTCTAAGGCCTTAGCAAAGATGAAATGGGTTGATCTTTGTAAAACAGAACAGTGCCTCGGGCCCCAACAGGTGCCTTGTAAGTATGTGTTGTTAAACAACGTACAGCTCAGTCTGGAGATGATTAATAAACAGTGGCTTTTATTAGGCAATCTCTTGATGCTTATCTGAGGTTGGCCACATGATGGTTTTGGGAGTCCTTGGGAAACAGAGGAAGAGGTGACCTTGGAGGTGGGGTGCTAGAGAAAGGTGTAGACTAGGGAGGGAGAGACGCTGTTGGCAAGGGAGAAGGCATGCAAGTTTTGTGATTTTGTTTAAGGTTTTCAGTTACTTCTTATCTGTCACCTTTTACCTTGGGGCTGAAGTGTTGCTGATGCCAGTTGTCTCCTTTGTTTTTATTAAAAGTTTCCCCCTCTATATTCTGTTCTTGGTCCAAAAGCTCACATTTCCAGACTAGGCCTGCTTGGTAACCACAATGGCAAGAAAACATGGCTGGATCTGTGTCTGGTTGGCATGAGTAAAGTCACACATAATACACAAAATGCAGAGCCCTCGGCAAAAAGCCCCAGCACATAGGAATAGGGATACCCCAGTCTGCCCAGCCAGGATGGCCACATTCTCGCAGGAGGATTCATGTCTTGGGTGCCCTTCCACCAGTGTGTTGGGGGAAATGACTATAATGATTCTTGGCGACAAGCAATCCTTGCAGGAAGGAGAAGTAAAGGCAAGATCCCATTGCCTAATGTACTTGGATATAGTCCACTGAATTGCTATTTGGTGGCCAGCTGTGGTTGTAGCCTTGAAGAGAAGGTGAAAGCTTGATTTCTGCCCTCTGGGAGCTGCCATACTGAAGGGGAGCTAAGACTCACATGTAACCAGCATAGACTGATGGAAACTTATAGCATTTCATAGTCCGGACTCCATGTGTTCCCAGGGAGAGAAACCAGGCTCACAGTAGCCTAAGTGAAGAAACTTTATGCACTGGCTGGCTGCACAACTGAGAAAACCAGGAATAATTGTCCTCATTCTATTCTGATTAGATGAGGCAGCTTCAGGTTTGTATCATACTGTCTTTGAGACAAATGAGGAAAATGAAGCCTCGTCTTTCCTAGTGTGGGTGTAGAAAATTCCAGACAAAGACCTAGGTTCGACTGGTTTGGCTCATGTGCTCATTGCTGGCCAATCAGAGCTTTAGCTACTATGATGGACAGACCTGGGATATGTGACCTTTATGAACTAGAGCAACAAGAAATGGAAAAAGACAGCTCCCTATAATAAGTGGAATAGAAGTAAGGGCTGTTTCAGAAGAAAGGGCAAAAAGATGTGGAACTTTTTGAAACAGCAAACTCTGAGTGGGCCAGAGGTGCCCTGTGAGACACAGAATGTATGGGTGTACGGCTGAGCCAAGGGAGTCATAGTGTGTGTGAGGGGTGTGTGTGTGTGGGGGGACCAAAAGCGGGAAGGCTCCCTGGAGAAACGGGCTTGAAAGCAAGGCATTTTTGGAGGGGAAACCTCATTCTTCTTTTCCACAGGAAGAACAGAAGAAGAGCAGAGAATTAGGGCAAGCTCCACTCCTGCAAGGCCCCCTCCACAAGCAAATGGTGGTTACCGAACAGGGGCTCCTGATGAAGCCACTTAGCGGCACTCAAGCTAAGGGGTGGTGACCTCCAACCCCAGAACTGAGGCGCTCTGGCAAAGGCAGCCGTAACCACCCAGAGTGTAATTTGTCAGGGACGCGAAGGTTAACATTTTTCTTCACAAAAACCATCTTTAATGACCATCAGCAATCAGGACCTCCGATTTCTGTCTCATTTGAAAGCTTTTAATGCTTTCAGAGGGATAGATGGGGTGACCTAATAGGTCTTTTCCATCTCTGATTTTCTATGATTAATGAAGTTCAATTGTGCAGAATAAAATGGTGAGTTTCTCGGTGTCAGTTCAGCTGTATTCCGGTTCCCTCCCTCTTTCCTTCCCCATTTTTTTTAGACAGATGATAATCATGCACATTTTCTCTTAATGCTTCAGAAAAAAGGGACTTTGTCTTCTGAGACAGGCTTTGAAAATGTCAAGGTGGGTGTATTTATCAGTGGTGTAAATTGTTGCCAAATGCCACAAGCCACTCTTCCCTTCCCCACCCCCAGGACAGATTAGGCGACACAAACACTGTAAATGTGAAAACACTTTATGTTTGTAGAGTTTATTAGACTTTTTCCAAGTACTTTCATAAAATGCATTTGTTTCATAACATATTGACCTACTGTCTTTTGGGACAGAGGAGGAGTTTATAATCTTGATTTGTCTGAAGGGAAACTGAGGCCCAGGGCGGCAGTAGAACTTGATCAGAGCTGCCCAGACTGGAGAGAAAAGGCCACAGTCAAGGGTTCTTGAATTTCACTCTTCTGCAGCTGGGAATTGCAGTGTAATTTTTAAAGTGTCTCTTGAGGAAAATTCTAGAGAAATTCACTGAGTCTTTATCTTTCCTTCTCAGCCTAGAGAGTTTCCTAGGTTGAAGGTCCTCTGAATTATGAAGAAACAAGGCCTGTAGGGAACTGTCTTGGGCGTATGAGGTCTTTAACTTTCATGTACTCCTTACATTTGGAAAGGAAAGGCTTCAAGGGAGGGATTTCCATGAGTTTGTCTGGTTTGCCTCTTTCCTGGTTAAAGGACACAGTGGGCTCTTCTGAATTCTGGCATGTGCTGCTCAAGGCAGAGGGTAGGTAGGTCAGGGATCTTAGACAGAGTTTCCTGCCAAGAGGAGTGGAGATGCTGCCAGTTTGACAGTGCTGCTGTGTGGGACCCTGCGACAGTACCGGAAGGAGAGTACATTCTGATTTGTAAAAACCCTGACCAATCAATTGAAATCTCCAAATGACTGAATTTAGACTAATTCCTAACTTCTAAAATACTAGGAATTCACAAGTGAAAAGTAATTGCCAGCATTCTCAGCAGGAAAAAGCTCTCTGTCTTGGATCATGTCAGATTTTAGGAACAGAGCACATGTCCCAATTTGTAATCAAGGGTCCACAGTATCTGACCTATGCTGACACACCAAATAAGGAGGCAACATGAAATTCTTTTGGAGCTGGCTTAGGCCTGATGATCTTACATTTATCCCTAGGCTGGGGTGAAAAGGACTCCTTTGGTGTCATATCTTGGGAGGACTCAGGTTGCCTGAGTTCCATCCTTTGCTATATGGTTTTAGAGTAGCCATCATGTAGGGCAGTGGTGGCAAACATGTGGCACTTGTGGTGAAGGGGGCTGTTTTGTATCACTGAAAACTCTAAAAGGTTCATCACCATTGATGTGGGCTATGTGCAGGTGGGACTTAGCCCCATAGCTCTGCCTTTCCTGGCTCAGGGCTTGATGGGGTTTCTAAATGAAGTAAGTACTGCTCCTTGAGGTTGAGCAACAGGGTTTGTTTCATTTTGCAAACAGATTTAAAGGTGCTTCAGATAGGTGGGTCCCTGGTGGTGAGCTCTAGTGAGTGGAACCAGGGTCCATAGGAATGCTTGTGCGCACTTTCAACTGGAAGATTAAGCAGCAGGTGGAAGGTGAGGGAAATAGGTGATGGGAGGGTTTTCTTATCCATGTTGTAAGGCCTAGTTCACATCTGCTACTTCTGTGAACCCTGTCTGACAATTCCAATCTACACTTACCTTTCTTCTTGACCCATTGTACCTCCAAAAATAGTTTGTCAGAAAGGGTTCCTGGTGCAATAGCCATTGCTATGGTTTGAATGTGTCCCATCCAAAACTCAGGTGATACCAAGGCAACAGTAGTATAAGATGGGGCTTTTCTGTGGAAGATCATGAATAGGACTAGGTGCCATTATAAAAGGATTTGATAGCAGGAGTTCATTCCTTTTTGCCCTTCTGACATCCATCACATTAGGACTCAGCAGTTTTTCCTCTCTCTAGAGGACACAGCAATGAAGAAACCATGTTGGAGGCAGAGTACAGAACCTCCGCAGGCACCAAACCCATGAGTGCCTTGGTTTTCATCTTTCCAGGCTTCAAAACCAGGAGAAAAATAGTTTTTGTTCCTTATAAATTACCCGATCTTGGGTATTTGGTTATAAATACATCAAACAGACTATGACAGGAATTTTAATCGACTTGAGTTTGTATGTTTAAATGCAGCTTCCTGCTGAGCTCAGATCCTGGAGGTGGATCTGTAGCATCTGCATTTAGCTGTGTCTCCCCAAGATATTTCTAAACACCCAGGTTTTGGAATGATAATCAAGAGGTTTTTGGTTGTTTTTCCTTGGAATTTTTCACTGGCATATACATATATAATTATATAACATATAATACATAATATATATTTACTATTTTAATCATTTTAAATATATAATATATATATTTTTATATATTTACTATTTTATTCATTTTAAGTAAACAATTCAGCAGCATTAAGCATGTTCCCATTGTTCTGTAATCATCACCACTATAACCCTTCTCAAGAACTTTTTTAGTTTCTCCAAGTGAAACTTGATATGTGTTAAAGCTCTATACTGCCCTCCTTTTCTCATACCCTGGCAAATACCATTCTTTTTTCTCACTCTTTGAATTTGACCAGGTGGGTACATCATATAGGTAGAATTATACTGTATTTGCTTGTGTGATGGTCTGACTTGACAATATAATGTCTCCAAAGTTCATCTATGTTGTAGCATGTGTCAGAATTTAACTTTTAACTCTGAAAAATATGCCATCCTAGGTATATACCATGTTTTGTTTATCTACTTGTCAAAGGATGCTTGGATTATTTATATCTTTTGGCTCATAAATAATGCTGCTATGAATATAGGTATACAGATAGTTTTTGAGTCTCTGCTTTCAGTTCTCTTGGGTATGTACAAAAGTGGGATATCTAGATTATATACTACTATGTTAATTCTTTTTGAAGAAACTTCTATATGATCCTTGAACCATTTTATATTTCCACCAATTATACAGAAGGGTTCCAATTTCTTCACATTCTCTTGTTATTCAAGAATAGCTATCTTGGTCCTGAGATGTAGCTCAGTGATGCCATACCTACCTGGCAAGCCTAAGGTCCTGAATCTGATCCCTGGTACCACAAAAGAATAGCTGTCTCAGCAATGTAAAGCTGTGTCTCATTGTGGCTTTGAGTTGCATTTCCCTAGTGACTTGTGATGTTGGGCATCTTTGATGCGCTCATTGGAATGACCAGGCTTTTGACACAAATCTCCTCAATCTCTTGGGATTTCCTTAATGACAAGGATGATAAGAATTTTCATGTAATTCACAAGAACCTCACTTCAACCATAGCTAAATTTATGCCAAAGGGTAGCTCCTGAATGGTCCTTAGATGACTTCAGGATAAGACTGGATGCCAGTGGAATCAATCGTGCCATTAAAGGGTTGGAAATGGGAGCTTTGAGGGGAGGAGAGTGGGAGATTAAGTTCAATCACTATTGGCCAGAAATCTAATCTGTCAGACTGGTGTCATGATTTTAAAAAAGAGTTAAAAAAACCAGAAAATGATGAGTTTACAAGTTGGTAAACACATTCAGGTGCTGTGAGGTTGAGGTGCTGGAAGCTCTATACCCTGTCTCTCATACCTTGCCTTATGTAACTATTCCACTTTAGTGTTTCTGAGTTGTACACTTTCTAATAAACCAGTAATGGTAAGTAAAGTGCTTTCTGTTAGTTGTTTGGTAAATCATCAAATATGACAGGAAATTGAGTCTTTTGTGCTTTTCAGGTGGGAATATAAAATGTTGCAACTACTATATAAATCAGTATGGAGGTTCCTCAGAAACATAAACAGACTTGTACAATCCAGAAATTTATAGCCAGTGGCTCAGAAGAACAGATAGCAAGTTGGGACTTGCAACTGGTGTCTGAAGTAGGATAATCTTGTGGGACTGAGCCCTTCACTTGTAGGATCTGTACTAACTCCAAGAAATTAGTGTCAGATTTGAATCAAATTATGGGACACACAATTGGTGTCTGGAGAATTGTTTAGTGGGGAAGGACCCATATATTTGGCCAGAATTCTTGTGAATATAAGTAGTTTATACCTTCTTGATCATAAAAGAATAATAATAATACCTACCTGGCAGAATGAGTTTTAGGAATGAGACAATAATGTAACATACAGTAAAGAGCATTGGTCTCAAGAAGTGAATGTCATAGGAAGAAAGGCAGGGGACAGCTGTGCTGTTCTCTGTTCTTTGATAATAACCAGGAGAGACACGCTCTGGTTCAGAGGGCAAGCAGCGTGAGACTGATATGAGGCAAAAGCATTGGCTCTCAGCCTTGGTTACCCACTAAAGTCACCTAGAGATTTTGAACTCAGCTGAGGAATTTCCCATCCAACTTCTTATCATATGAAATTCATCATCTAGGGCTCTAGGATTCACTGGCCGTCACCTCTTCAGCCTGAGACCTCATGGTCTCTGCTGCCATAGGAGTAAATCTCATTGTAGAACCTGAGGAGGCAGAGAGGCTGCTTCGGTCTCCTAGGACCACACCTTAAAACAGCCTGAAAATAATATGAAGTAAAAACAGTGCTGACTGCACTCTAAATCTCCTTGGCTTTAATGTGTGTTAGTTATAAGTAGGTAAGTAATTGACTCAAACATAGGATTTTTCGCTTGATACAATATTCCTTTAACTATCAATTCTACCCTGCAATGCTGGCTCACATGATTAGGATAATACCATTATTATGTTCTTTTATCGTCTAGTATAACAAAGAACCAATGGCATAATTCCAATAAAAATATTAAGTTCAGATTCTTTTGTCTATTGTTGCATCCAGGAAGGATTTTCTTTGATATAGTAACACCATTATTGGATTTTAATTGACAGGTGATTATGAGAGCCAAGACTTTTGGCATTTTATGGCTTAGTCTTACAAAGCTTAAAAAAAAATCTATAATGCTTTTTGATAAACACTATGTTTCATAGCCAACCAATGGAGGTTCTCCTTCAGATTTTTTTAAATGTTTACAAGTATTAACTAATCAGGAATATGTTTTGAATCATCTTCTTCTCTAGTTCTATTTATCTCCTTTCTGTGTTCAGTTCCTTTAAATTAAAAAAGAGTCTGTGCATATGGATTTGGATCAGAAATATTGTGGAGATGGAAGCTGTGCCAGGAACAACTCTTGGCAAAGTTGGCAAATAGTCCCTATTGGGGTTCATCAGACACAACCTAACTTAAATTCCTATACACTTGTTCCTTGTTACTCCTCATTCCTTGTTACCTACTCCCTTCAGACTCCTGAAGCCCTAACCAGTGATTTACCTGCTAAATTAGATATTATAGAAAAATTTCAACTTACAGTATTTGCTATTTTCCACACAGTAAACGACCACACTAGGGCTGATTTCAGGCCTCCCACTTGAAGTCTCCATGAACTGAGGAAGGGTATGCAAGCTCACCTCTTGCAAATGCATCCAGTAGGAACTGGCTGCAGCACACTCTTGGTTTAGTGCCATCAGTGTCTCCTGCCATTTTGTCAAAACTTATTATTGGAACAAGATTGTATATCAGACGTTTTACATCTTGATATGAATTCCTGTCTCTCATTTCCCCCTTGCTAGTGTGGAAGAAAAGCAGGTGTTTTACTGTGAATGAGCAGGTAGAGAAGATATTCCATGAAAGATGGAAAGACTGACATAAAAGAACTTGTCCATGTTGTGGGGAGAAAAACGATGTAAGAAGAAGTTATGTGGGTAGGTTTTTTTCTTTCCCTGAGTCTGTGACCTGTATGACTTTGAGTACATCATGTTTCTTCTGTGGTTCTTGGGTTTGTCATGAAGGAAAGAACGGGTTGGCCTCTAAGGGCTCTCCCAGGTCAGTTATGTAACCCCTCCAGGTGGCATCTTGACTCCTTGACTAGGAACAGAGATGAACTATGGGAAAAGTGCATTAACTAGATTATTTCATCATTTTTCTAATTAATGGAATATTTTTGTTATGAAATAAAGTGCAGAAGTGGCTGAAGGAATGAATGTGCTTCTTTCTTAATGAAAGAGACACTACAAACTTTTTAATAGTTTTAGCCTGTCACCAATATTTGCTAATGCTCAGAGCATCTATTCCTTGTAATCAAGTAGTACATATTCATCATACAATTGTTACCTTATTAAGCTATAGTAGATGTCTTGTTAAGTGCATATAGGCTGTTTCTGTTGCAGTTTAATTACCAACACAGTTCATTAGACAATACACTCCATCACTTATTTTTATTCAAAGGAGTCCTTCATTTTGTTAAGAAGGTTTGAGAAAAAACCAGTGGACATAAAACCCAGGGCAAGATGATGGTGGAAAAACCCCGAAGCACGCTGACATTTATATAATACCTACTGTATGTCAGCACTTTATAAAAATCACCTCTAAATTCTCACAGTGACTCAGCTGAGGACTTCAGACGTGGGCAATACTGACTACAGCATCTATGACCAGAAGGCCAGTGACTCTTGCATCTTTCCAGCCACATTTAAGTGGTGTCACTGGGATCTTCAGGGAGAAAAGCTGGACACTCTGCCCCAAACAAGGCTTCTCATCTTGGATCTGCAGCTAGACAGCCTTCTAAGAACTTCTAAGAGCCCATCCCAGTGGCAAACTTTCCTGAGGAATAGTGTGAAGAACCACTGGGAAAGTTTAGGTGCACAAACATTTCTCATGCAGCTGGGAAAAACAAGTGAAATTTCATCATTAAAATGCTTGCCCTTAGATTAAGATTCTAAAGGAAGTCAAATGAACCTCCTCTTAGGAAACTTTGGATTTTCAGTTGTTGTCAATTACTTGTATTTCAGAAAGACCTTAGGGAATAGATATTGATAGGGGAGGAGAAGGAGGATGGTCAGAGATTGGCTAGGGGTAGGAAAGAGGAGAGGGAAAAGAAACAAATTTCCAGATTTAAGATTTGTGCTGAGTTCTAAGTCCTTAGGACTTGTAGCTGTCTTGACTGATTAGCTCTGAGAAAGGATATATGAAGACTGGAAAATTTGTGACAAGAGGTTTTTAAAAGATTATTGAAGGCAAGGGGTTTAGAATATGACCATCAAGTATTTGAGTATTTAATTGCTAATTGTGAAAGGACTATGTACTAATACTTGGCTACTCATTGTGAAATGAGGCTATAAATGCTTTCTTATGTTAGCAGCAAGGAGTAAATGACTCAAAGTGTAATGAGTGTAAAGTGTCTACATCTTCTGCGTTAGCCAGTTTTCTGTCACTATAATAAAGTGCATACAACAATTAAATTATAAAGAGAAAAGGTTTATTTTGGATCACTGTTTCAGAGGTTGCAGCTTGTGGTCCATTGACCCTGTTTTCTTGCCTTATGGTAAGGCAGTACATCATAGCAGGAGTGCATGACATGAAAAACTGTTCACCTCCTGATCATGAAGCAAAAGATAGAGAAAAGGGTCAGGATCTCACAGATCCTTTTAGGAGTATGCATCAGTGACACAAGGACTTCCTATAAAGTCCCACCACTCAACATTCCACCTTTTCATAGTGGCATCAGACTTGGGACCGCTCCTTTAGCACAACTTGCCAGCTATTGTGCCTTATTCATCTAGTACAATATCTGATACACAGTAGACACTTGAATACTTGTTGCATAAACATACTATTTTTTCCTGGAATGCCAATTACGTAGAGATGATGCATTAGCCACTAAAGAGAGAAAAGATATACATATTTAAACATCTAACTTGATGCCAAACTGACAAGGCAAAGTATGCAAAGGGATTAGGTGGGGACAGTGTCCACCCTATATCAGGTACACTCTGGGCCCTGGGGACTTATCACTAAAACCAATTAGGCAACTGTTATTGATTTCCTGACATTTACCTCCTAGGAAAAGAGAGCTCACAATACACAGTGAATGTTGAGAGGAAATAATATGATGGCTAATTTTAGGTGTCAATTTGACTTCAATAAAGGATATTCAGACAGCTGGGCCTTTCCAAAAGAGATTGACATTTGAATCAGTGAACTGATTAAATAAGATCCAAGCTCATCCAATGGGAGTTGGCACCATTTAATCAAGTGAGGGTTTGAAGAGAACAAAAGGACAGGGAAAGTAAATTCACCCTCTTCTGGTTTTGGGACACACTTCTTCTCCTAGCCTTAGACACCAAACCTTAGGCTCTTTCATCTTTGAATTCTAGGACTTGCACCAGTGTGTTCCAAGTTTCTCAGGCCTTCAGCTTTGAACTATTAGTAATTCCATTGACTTTTTTTGGTTCTTAAGCCCTCAGAATAGAACTGAGCTATGCTATCAAGCACCCTAGTTGTCTGGCTTATGGACAACATATCATGAGTCATCTCAACCACCCTATTCACATGACCCAGACCTCATAATAAGAAAAAGCTTCTCTCTCTCCCTCTCTCTCTCTCTCTTTCTCTCTCTCATTTTATTGGTTCTGTTTCCCTGAAGAACCCTGATTAATACAGGAAGAAAAAGATATAAAGAGGAGGAAAAATATGGGAGTAGGAGTTACAATTTTAGGTAGTGTATCCAGGGAAAACCTCACTGAGAAGGGATCTTTTGAGGAAATACCTGAAGAAAGTGAAGGAATGAGTCAAGACGATATCTGGAGAAAGAGCAATTCTGATGGAGACAAGAGCAAGTGTAAAGATTCAGAGAGAAGAACATTCTTGGTGCTTTGAGGAAACACTGAAGAAGCCAAGACATATAAAGTGGAATAAGTAAATGGAAGAGTAATAGAGGATGGGGCTCATGGAATCAACAGGATACCAGATCATGCAGGACCTCATAGGTTCTTATAAGGACTTTGGATTTTACCTTGAGTATAGCAGGAAACTATTGGACTTTGAGCAGTGAATGATATAATCTAATATTATCTTAACAGGATCATTTGATTTTCATGATTGAGAATAGACTGGAGGGCAAAAAGAATAGAATTAGATAGAATGGTTTGGATACTGTAATTGTGGTGAGAGTTGATAATAGTTCTAACTAAGATTGTAGCAGTGAAGATGGTGAGAAGAGTCTGGATCGAGTTTGAAGGTAGAAACAACAGTATTCTCTGATTATGTGGGGTGTAAACGAAAGAGAAGAAACTAAGATGATTGTAAGATTTCTGATTTGAACAATGAAAAGTTAGTTTTTACTTCCCTGAGATGAAAGAAAAGTAAGGGAAACACATTTTAAGGGACTGGGGAATTATTAGTAGTTGTTCTGTACTTTTAATTTTGAAATACTGTTTTAGTATTACAGTGAAGATGTCAAGCAGGTAGTTGGGTGTATGAGACTGGAATTCAATAAAGACCTTGAGATTCATACATAAATTAGAAATTGTGTCATGGGAATTGATAAGGTCCAAGACAATGATTATAAACAAATGAGGAAGAAGCTAAAGGTGTGAAATCTAGAGCATATTAGAGCTGAGAAGAAACTAGGAAAAGAGACTGAGAAAGAGAAGCCACTGGATAGAAGGAAATCTATAAGAAATCCATTAGAAAAAGATGGTTCAAGGAGGTGAGAGTGATCACTTTTGCATAGTACTGTTGCTGGATAAACTAAGAAAATAACCTGTTCACTCATTGTATATAACAAAGTAGATATCACTGGTATCCCGAAGAACTTTTTTATAAGAATAGTATGAATGCCATCTTAGTGTGTACTTAAAATATGAGTGCGAAGAATTCAGGACAGAAAGTTATCAAGAAGTATTATTTTAAAAGTGAGCAGAAAAATAAGGTAATCTTGTAAGTAGACGTAAGGTAAAAAGCATTTTTAAGATGGAGAATTAATAGTATGTTTGTGTCATAATGGAAATGACCTTACAAAAATGAAAAGTCATGTTTCAAAAGAGAGAAAGGAGAAATGATGGAAAACCACTGAAGAGAAGAGATGTACAAATAAAATATATGTCAGCAAACCCAGGAGAACAGACAAATGGTAATCAAAAATATTACTTCATTCTTATTTTTTTATAAAGTAGTGAAGTGATGTTAGAAACTGATTAATAAAAATGTTAATAATAAATCTTTAGAGCAACTACTAAAATATACAGACACAAACACAAAGAGGCATAGGTAAAGCATCATTAGAAGAATTAAAATGAAATTCTAAAATACACTTAATTAACCCCAAAGGAAAAATCAAAGGAGGAGTTGAAGATCAAGTGGCGCAAATAGAAAAGAAGCATAAAGATAATAGAATTAAATTGAGATACAATAATTACATTAAATGTAAATGGTCTAATCTTTTAGTAAAAAATGTGAAGATTGTCATACTGATAATTAAAAAGACCTAGTTATATGTTTTAATAATCACATTTTAATCATAAATCAGTCATAGATAGGTTGAAAGTAAAAGGATGGAAGATTATATGTAAACTATAAAATATTAATAAAAAATCTAATATGGCCATCATAATACTATTAAAGTTGAAGACACACACTTACTTAAGGCTTTATCCACAAATATCCTTCCAGATGAAGAGTATTATATCACCAATACAGAGAGACATTTCATAATTTAAAAAAATATCAGTTTATCAGGGAGCTAACCATTTTATATTTATAAACATCCAACATCAAATATATGAGGTAAAAATGGACAGAATTAAATTGAGAAGTAGACAAATTCACAATTATTATAAACAACAAAGCAAATAAATAAAAAGAAAACACTAATAAAAGAATTTGGATATCACTGATGAATACTTGGCCTAATTTACATTTTATAGAACCTTAAACCCAATAATAATAGATTATACATTCTTTTCAATCACACATGAATCATATACCAAGAATGATCATATGTTAGGTAATTAAACAAGTCTCAGTAAATTTCAAAGACTTGAAATCATGCAGCATATGTTTCCTGAAGGCCACACATTAAATCATAAATCATTAATATAAAGATATCAAGATATACAAATATCCAAAAGTTAAACAACACAGTTGTAAATAATCTGTAGATCAAAAAATAAATCTAAAAAATTTAAAAAATATTTAAAACTTAATGATAACAGAAATTCAGTATGTCAAAATGTGTGGGATTCAGCTAGAACAGTATTAACAAAAATGTACACATTTAGATGCCTATATTAGAGAAGATAATTATATAAAGAGCAGTTACTTAGCTTCTCACATCCAGAACTTAGAAAAAGTAGCAAATTACTGAGTTAATAGAAGAAAGAAAATAAATATGAGTGAATATTAAAAAAGTTAAACATGAACAAATAATAGATAAAAATGAACATGGTTCCATAAAAGAATTAATAAACTTTATAAATCAGAAGTAAGACTTTCAAGAAAAATAGAAAATACAAATCACCAATATTTGGAATAAAGTAGAAATATTATAAGTCCTACAGATACTAAAAATATGAAAGTCATACTTTGAACTCTAGTATTCCAAATATTTTACAACTTAAATTTGTTGAGAACCACAATTTTCAAAACTGACCAAGAACTTAAAAATCTGAACAATTCTATTTTCATTAGAGATTTTATATATATATATATATATATATATATATATATAGCATTCCCATGTCAAGAGAAAGAGAAAGCGACCATTGCACTCTTTTTAGAATGACCATGATCTAGAACACTGACAACAACAGCACCCAATGCTGGTGAGGACTTGGAGTAACAGGAATCCTCATTCACTCCTGATGGGAATGCTAAATAATATGGCTACTTTGGATGATAGTTTGCCAGTTTCTTACAACATTAAGCATGCACAGTCAGTAGGGCAACTATAGTTAACAATAGGGTATTATTGTATGTTTCAAAATATGTAGAAGAGAGGTTTTTGGATGTTTTCTCCATAGAGAAAGGGCAAACGCATAAGGATCTACGAGATGATAGATATGTTGACTACTTTAATTCAAGCAATATGCAATATATACATGTGCTGAGACATCAAATCATACTGTGTATATATATATATATACACATACTATATATATCAATAATCATAGAGTCACTTAAAAAACAAAAAGTAAATATGCTTCTATCTTATGATCCAGTAATTGTGCCCCTTGGCATTTAGTCAGTGTAAATACAGTAAAATATCTGCACATGGACATTTATAGCAACTTTATTCATAATTGCCCAAACTTGGAAGCAACCAAGATTTCCTTTAGTGGGTGAATGGATAAACTGTCACATCAGACAGTAGAATATTACTGAGCATTAAAATGAAATGAGTTATCAGACCATGAGGAAATCTAAATGCATATTACTAAGAGAAAGAAGTCCATCTGAAAAGGCTACACATTCTGTAAATGGTGAAATGGAGACAGTAAAAAGTTCTGCAGTTGCCAGGATTTAAGGAGAAGGCAGGGATAAATTCATGGAACACAGAGGATTTGTAAAGCAATGGAAGTATTCTGTATGATAATATAATGGTGGATATATGTCATTATACATTTATCCAAACCCATATAATTTAAAACATCAAGAATGAACCCTATGGACTTTGGATTCTAATGATGTGTCAGTGTGGGTTCATCAATTGTAACAAATGTACCACTCTAGTGGAGGATGTTGATAATGAGGCAGGCTATGAATGTGCAGGGGCAGGGAATATAGAAAATCTCTGTACCTTTCTTTCAAATTTTCTGTACACCAAAAACTATTCTAAAAATAAAGTTTATTTAAAATGTAACAAATAAAACACGAATAAAATTCTGGGCTTAGTGAATTTTCTAGTCATCTGTCTCATACTTTAAGTATATTTTACAAATATTTTTCAGAAAATAGAAGAGAAAAAAATTCTCCCTAACTGCATTTCATGAGACCAATGTAACTCTGCATTAAAAAAATCAAGGTTGTTATGAAAAACAAAAAATACAGACTGATCATCCTTTACTTTTGATGGTAGTGGGGATTAAACCCAGGGGCTCTCTATCACTGAGAGTCATCCCAAGCTCTTTTTTATTTTAAGGCAAGGTCTCACTAAATTGTCCATTGATGGCTTCTAACTTGTGATCTCCTGCCTTGGTCTCCTGAAAGACTAGAGAAAAATATTCTTAATGAATATAGATATAAAAAGTTGTTGACAAAATATTAGGAAATGAAATTCCTCAAACAACATATAAAATAGAAATTACAAAAAACTTACCTTTTTCTCACTTTGAATCATAAATCTTTTTGATGGAAGAGACTCATATACAAATATCAAAGACAAACCACTGACAGAGAGGAGATGTTTGCAGTAGTTTTAATCAATAGAGTTACAGTAACCAGAATGTATAAAATTCTACAAACCAAGAAGAAACCTGAATAAATTAATGGAAAAATAAGCTAAGAAAATGAGGCAAAGAAAATGAGCTAATAGTTAATTAAAAAAAAATAAAAAGGGAGATCAGATTGCCAGTATACATGAATAAAAGTTCACATGTAGCTGTGAGCAACAAAAAACATTTTGAAATAAATTTTTTACATCTAAAAAGTTTAATAATCTAAAATCTTTTTTTTTTTTTTAATATCTGGGATTGAACTCGGGTCCTTATGCTTGTGAGGCAGGTGGCGGAACCACTGAGCTAAATCCCCAGCCCTGAACTTCTATACACTCTTGATAGGGAATAAATAGATGACAAAGATTTGGAAAGCAATTTAGCAATGTGCATTAAAATTGAGAGTGATACAACTGTATGATCTTGCAACTCTAATATTTCATGCATACTATAGGAACACTCAGACTTAGGCGCAGAAGTAGCTATCTATAAAGGATATCTTCTTTGGTATGGTTTGGGGTAGCAAAGCAGAAGCAAGATGCATGGCTATCAATATGAGACTGGAAAATAAATTCCGTATTATGAATTGTATGTTAACTGAATGCAACTCTACAGCCAGTACAACCAATGGAGTAGGTGGCTTGCACATCCAAAGACCATTTGCAAACCTTAATATTGTATAAAGGATGTGATACATAGATATGGAAAGTGTGTAAATAATGCATATGTTTTTATGGCTATACATGGTAGCAAAAGAAAAGACCCAGACTATATATCTAGAGATACATTCAGGGGAATGGGATTGGAGAGAAAAATTAAAGAAATTTGAGCTGTATCTGCAATCATTTATTTTCTCAGAAAAAGAATTAGTTGAGGCACACATGTCAAAATATTACTACCTAGATCTGGATGGTGAAGAATATGAATGAAATTTTTGTCTCAAATTATATTACAATTTGGATAGAGATGTGGTAAGTGAATAAATTATAGAAATTTTTAAAAGGAAAAACAGTGAAGAGCAGTGAGAAGCATTTAATAGGCAGAGAGTTCTTTTTTTTTTTTTTTTGGCACCGGAGATCGAACTTGGGTCCTTGCGCTTGGGAGGCAGGCGGCGGCACCACTGAGCTAAATCCCCTGCCCTTAGACAGTTCTTGTTAATGCTTTTGCACAAATGAATGGGCTTGCTGTCCTGAGGGGTGTGGGGAGGTCCTAAATGACCTTTGTCCCTGAGTCCAGAGAGGGAGCTTGTTTTAGACAACCTAGAACTTTAAATTCAATCAAATTTAAAGTGCTGTGGGTTTTTGAGCAGACATACTGGTGGGTGTTCTGGATGTGAATGTGCTTGTGGCTGGGGACATGGTTTTCCAGGGCACTGTAAGGACAATGACTGGTATGGGTCAGCCTGTGTGAGGGAAGGGTCTGTCAAAATGAATGAGGCCACGCAGAAAGGCTCCACTCTGGTTCTCTGCTCTCCTCATGGTAGTCAGAGCCACCTTACATGGTTACTGTGACAGGAAGTCTCTCCCAGGCCCTGTGACATCACCAAGTTTAGTATTTCCAGGTGCCAGGTGTATAGGCCTCTAGGTTATTTTCCTTCAGGAGCATGTGTCACGAGGTGAAGGTCTAAAAACAGATGAGTTAGAGACTGGAAGCTCTGAAATCCTGAGTACATCAGGACTCTTTTGTTGCAAGAGACAAAAAAGCAAACTGATCTAGTATAGGCCATCAGTAACACACACACCCACACACACACACACACACACGCACACACTTGAAGATGTTTAGCTCACATCACAAAGCCTGGAACAGATCCAACTTCAGGAATGGCTGCACATGGGTTCAGAGCCCATTAGCGCTCCTCATCTATTCTCTGTTATTTGGGTGATGTCCCAAGCAGCCCTCTCCTAAGGCCAGACCTACAGCTGGAGACAGATCCTGATTTATATCCTGCCAGCCTCACTATCAGAAAAAGAAGAGAAAGGTGCAAATGGTCTCAAATGGTACCATCTGCATTGGACATGAAGTCCACACAATTTTTTTTTCCTTATCAAGTCTGGAAAAATTCCAGAAAAGAACTTGGGTCATCCTGGCTTAGAGTGCATGTCGAGCATGAGCTGTGAGACCTTGAAATGGTTTACATAAGTGAATAATTCTAATAATAGAGTATCTCTCATAAGCTTATCAGGATGATCCTTGCAAAGCATTTAGCACTTTGCTGGGCTCAAAGTAAAAGATATTTTCAACTCAACATCAAACAAGACGGGCTGACGGGTGGAGTCTGATTAAAGGTGCCCCATAGAGTGTCAGGGGGCTAAGACTTGTTCCTGAAGGTGGTGGGCAGACTCAGGTTTTCTCCTCTTTGGCTGTGTATGCTTCCTTGGTTAAAGGACATTCAGGGCTCCGCTACCACCAGAATCACTCTTTCCTCTGGTAGCTGTACATTTAGCATTTTGGGAGGGGTGTTGCTGATGCACCTCTTTCCTGACCTCTATTGCTTTCAGTGCATTATTTGGTGGATTCCAACTCCTTACCTGCTCCTCTCAAGCAATAGCTCCAAATGACCCCTGGATTCCACACTCTGAGGGAATATCTGGCCCATATGTCTCCCCACCTAACCCTCAGGTCTAGCCCGGAGCTTGACTGTTGAATGTTTCGTCAACCAACACCTCTGGGAAATCACAGCAAGGGCCAAGTGGACATCACTGTTGTTAGGGCACCTGGGAAGACAAGAATTTATTCACTTAACCAGACAAGTTCAGCATTTATAAGCATTTGTACTAAAAAGTTCCCAGAAAGATGAAGGAAAAAGCTGAAGGAGGAAGAAAATGAACATGTAGGAATTGTTTTCACCACACTTCTGTATTAACGTACTTAATTTTACGAGGAGTCTGTGATGAAAATATATATTTTTGGGTGTGTGTTTGGACAAATGAAGGCTCAAGGAGGACAGCATGCCCAAGATGGCTCATGCTTTGGAGGAGAAAGAGAAAAGAATGAGGAAGTATGTTCCTGGCAGCATGATGGCCTTGAATTTGATTAAATTTTCAATTATTTTAAAATATGTCTTGATCTCCATGTGCTGTGTGCTTAGCCTTGTGCTAGATCATATGATCATATGTCAGAACTTTTCCTAGTTTAGGGAACTGAAAATCTACTGTGAAGACAGATCACAAAATAAAACAAATGGGGGTAAGTTTCAAGTAAGAGATCAGGTACTACCTACATACACTGGGACACCAAGCAATGGTCTCTTGGGTGGGGTAACTGCTAAGCAAGGTGTGGTGGGAGGAGGCTGGCCCACATGCCCCAAGGTCTCTCACTTGATATCCGAACTCTGTGGGTCACACCAAATACACAGGTCATCACCTACTGGGTTGAGCCACTTGGTTTTGCAGAAGAAATCCTTTTCTGCCTCCCTTATCTGTGTCTCTGGTTGCAGTCTCCTGCTTTCCAAAGCCAGGCAAGAAGCCAATGTAGGATAATGAATCCCAGGGCAGGAGAGAGGGAGATAGTACTGATGCACCAGTTTTCATTGAATTTCAAACTTCTGTTTTGAACAAAAAAAGTAAAATAAAATTTAAAAAATTAAAAAAGCAACTTTTATGGACCGAAAACTATTATTTTGCTGAGAAAGCTGTTCTTCAGACTAAAAATGCTGACATACCATAGGAAAAAAAAGCCAAAATCAAGCCTAGCAGCAAATTTGCAAAATATATGCATTTGTGTTGGCCAAAGCAGATTTTTTTACCTCATTCCTCAGCTCTTTATTTCCATTTTAACCACAATGTACCACGGTATGTGTGGGAAAGAGTTGGAACTAATTTCAGATTCACTTAATAAAAGATGTATTAAGAAAACACATGATGGATCACTTTTGGTTGTTGGCATGACTTTCTGATCCTCTTAGTGTAACCATGTCATCATAGGTAGTGTAAGACCACTATGATGGTCACGTGACAGACTGTACATTTCTAATTAGCTGTCAACTTGGGCAAGTGGCTTTTCTTTTCTGGGCTCTTTGCCTCAGTTTCCCTGCTTATAAGGTGACTCTCAGTGGTTTTCAAACTAAGTTCTGCAGAACCTTCTTAGAGGTCTCCTGAAGAACAGGGACAAGCTGCTTCTGTCAGTTTGTTAGAATTATACATTCTGACAAAATTTCATTTAAAAAAGGTTTTGCCAATTTGTCTCTTCCATTGTAACACTTGTGGCTCTAGGTTTTTCAGGCTGGGTATCTCTGCCATGTTGGCTCTGCAACTGCTCTGAAAGAGATATTATTTTGTCCTTAACAGGACTCCTCACTGAAGTTCAGTTTGGTGGAGGAACTACCTGACGGGCTTCAGAAAAGGGAGGGAGCCTCAGGGTTCAGAGCAACCCTGGAAAGATGATGGAAGAGGGGGAGATGTCATGGGCAGAAGTGCTGTGAGAACACAAATTGTGTTTCTGCCATGGCCAGCTTAACCACAAGTGTAGCCTGGGGAGCACTGTGCATGGGATTTTAGATAGTCCTCACTGTCCTCGGATGTAAATCACCCCATTCATCCATGTCTTATGAATAGCATTCCACCAGTGGGAGCTGGGACTGTAGATTTAGGCTTTCCTCCCACTGGAAGAATTAGTAGCCCTGTAGAAAGTGCACAGACACACACACACACACACACACACACACACACACACACAAGCTTTCACTTCCTGGATAACTGAGAACAGGGTCTTTTAGGGGTGCTTGAGCTAAGAGAATATCATGGGGTTTGGGAGAGAACTGCAAGAAATATGCAAGAACTTTCATTGTGCCTGCTCTACTGCCAAACTGTAGCTATCGGAGAATCAAAGACTCTCCAAGAGAGGTATAGACTCCAGCCACTGATCAGCATAATGTTTTTCTTTACTATCCTCACACACAATGATCCACGTTTTGCATACATTTTTTTTTGTTGTTGTTAAATTCTTTTATTGGTACATTTTAGGTATACAACACAATTACATTACTCATTGGGAACTGTGCCTCTATATAATGCATCTTGCTTCTTATTTTTTCCCCATTCCTAGCCCTCCCTTCACCCCCTCTACCCTTCCCTATTTATGAAGACTTTATTTCCATTTTTTCCATTTCTCATCATTTTTCCTTTCCCTTCTTTCCTTTCCTCTGCCCCTCCCACTACCCCTACCCCTTTGGACCTTTTCTTCCTATTTTGCATTATCGATTATTCATTCTAATCAATGGTACATTTTAGGTATACAATATAATGACATTCATCACTGGAAATTTGCACCTTTCCATAATCTCTCTTGGTTCTTATTTGTCACCCTTCCCCAGACCTCCCTTCAACCCCTCCATTCCTCCCTATCTACAAAGATTTTGTTCCTATTTTTCCATTTTCTCATATTAATCCCATTCCTTTCTATCCTTTCCCCTAGCCCTCCCACTTCCTTCCCCTTTGCCCCTTTTCTTCCTATTTCACATCACCTATTATACATTTAGTCCTTATTTACACTTTCAGTTTCTCACACCAGAGAAACTATTTGGTATTTATACATGTGTGTCCTATTTATTTCACTTAAGAGTATCACCTCAATGTGCATCCACTTAGCTATAAATGTCTCTAATTTCTCATTTTTTATGGCTGAGTAGTACTCCATTTTATAAAAAAACCCATATTTTCTTTATGCAGTCTCCAGTTGATGGGCATTTGGGCTGTTCCAAGTTTTAGCTATCACAAACTGTGCTGCTATGAACATGAGTGCACATATATCACTGTGGTATGATTTTTTAAATTCTTTGGGGAAGATCCCCAGCAGGGGAATAGCGGGGTCAAACGGGACTTCCAGTCCTAGTTCTTTGAGGTATCTCCATACTGATTTCCATAGTGGTTGCACCAGTCTACACTCCCACCAGCAGTGGAGCAGGGTTCCTCTTTCTCCACAGCCCCACCAGCATTTGTTATTGGTTGATTTCATGATAGCAGCCATTCTTTCTGGAGTGAAGTGGAATCTCAGTGTTGTTTTCATTTGCATCTTTTGAGTGACCAGTGATGTTGAACATTTTTTCATGTATTTATTTGCTATTTCTACTTCTTTGTCTGAGAAATGTCCATTTCAGATGCCCATTTTTGGATTGGGTCTTTAAATTTGGGAGGGCTGATCTTTTAAAGTTCTTTATAGATTTGAGATAGTAGACCTTTGTCTGAGGAAGAGCAGGTGAAGATTTTTTTCCCACATTGTGGGTTATCTCTTCACACTGGTGGTGGCTTCTCTTGCTGTGCAGAAGCTTTTTAATAAGAAGAGATCCCACTTGTTGATTGTTTGTCCTAGTTCACGGGCAACTGAGGTTTTGTTCATAAAATCTTTTCTTACACTGATGTCTTCAAGAGTTCTACCTAACCTCTGTTCCAACTGGTTCAGAGTTTCTATTTTAATATTTAGATCTTAAATCCATTTTGATTCTAGTTCAGTGCATGGTGAGAGATATAGGTGTGGTTTTAATCCTTGGCAAGTTGAAGCCCAATTTTTCCAGCACCATTCATTAAAGAGGCTATCTTTCCTCCCTCCAGTGAGGGTGTTTGGCTCCTTTATAGAAGACGAGATGTCTGAGTGTGTCTGGTGTTGTTTCTGCATCTTCCAATCTGTTCCACTGGTCCTCAGGTCTGTTTCTTTGCCAGGAGCATGCTGTTTTTATCACAGTAGCTTTGTAGTAGAGTTGCAGGTTGGGGATTGTGATACCCCCTGCCATGTCTCTGTTACCTAGAATTGCTTTTGCTATTCTGGGTCTCTTCTTGTTCCAAATGAATTTTTGGATTGTTTTCTCAAGGTCCATGAAGTATGCTGCTGGGGTCTCAATTGGAATTGCATTAAATCTATATAGCAGTTTTGGAAGTATGGCCATTTTCACTATGTTGATCCTTCCTACCCAGGAGCAAGGGATGTCTGTCCATTTTCTGGTATCATCTTCAGTCTCTCCTTTCAGAGTGCCATAGCTTTCAGAGAAGAGATCTTTGATTTCTTTTGTTAGGTTGATTCCTAGGTATTTCAGTTTTTTGGATGCTATTGTGAAAGGAATTATCTGCCTTATTTCTCTCTCAGTGAGTGTGTCATTTGTGTAGAGGAAAGCTACTGATTCCTGTGTGTTGACCTTGTAACCAGCTACTTGACTGAATTTGGTTATTAAGTCTAGAAGACCCTTGGTGGAGTTCTTGGGGTCTTCCATATAGAGCATCATGTCATCTGCAAATAATGACAATTTGACCTCTTCATTTCCTATCTCTATTCCTTTTATTTCCTTCTCCTGTCTAACTGCCTTCGCTAATGTTTCCAGAACCACACTGAAGAAGAGTGGTGATAGTGGACATCCTTGTCGCATTCCTGATTCCAGTGTGAAGGACTTCAGTTTCTGACCATTCAGTATGATATTTCCTGTTGTTTTTTCATAGATGGCTTTTATCAGTTTGAGGTGGAGACCATCTACTCTAATTTTCTGTAGGGTTTTTATCATAAATGCATGTTGGACTTTGTCAAGTGCTTTTTCTGCATCCATGGAGATAATCATATGGTTCTTGTCCTTGGCTCTATTGATATAGTGTATTACATTGATTGATTTGCATATATTAAACCATTCCTGCATCCCTGGGATGAATTCCACTTGATCAAGGTGTATGATCTTCTTGATGATCTTCTGCATTCTATTTGCCAGTATCTTATTATTAAGGATCTCCGCATCCATGTTCATTAGTGAGATTGGCCTATAGTTCTCCTTTTTGGTTGGGTCTTTCTCTGCTTTGGGGATCAAGGTGATGCTTGCTTCCAGGAATGAATCTGGGAGTATTGCTTCCCTTTCAATTTCACTGAAGAGTTTAAACAGTAGTGGCAACAGTTCCTCTCCAAATGTCTTGCAGAATTCAGCAGTGAAGCCATCAGGGCCCGGGCTTTTCTCAGTTGATAAGTTTTTAAGTACATTTTCACTTTCATTGGTTGATATTGGGTTGTTCAGAATTTTTAGGTCTTCTTTGTTCAACTTTGGTAATTCATATGTATCTAGGAATCTGTCCACTTCTTCTGTGTTTTTCATCTTATTGGCGTATAGATTCTGGAAGTAGGTATTGATGATTCTCTGGATTTCTGCTGGGTCTGTTGTAATTTCACCCTTTTCATTCCTAATTGCATGGATTTGGGGCCTTTCTTTCCTTTTTCTGATAAGGTTGGCTAAGGGTTTGTCAATTTTGTTGATTCTTTCAAAGAACCAACTCTTGGTTTCATTGATTTTTTTTGTATCATTCTCTCAGTCTCCATTGCATTGATTTCTCCTCTGATCTTTATAATTTCCTCCCTTGTATGAGCTTTGGGTTTGTCCTGCTCTTCTTTTTCTAGAAGCTTGAGGTGCAGCGTCAGGTTGTTTAATTGGGGTCATTCTGTTTTCCTAATTTGTGTATTCACTGCTATGAATTTCCCTCGTAAGACTGCTTTCATTGTGTCCCATAGATTCTGATATGTTGCATTGTCATTGTCATTTAATTGAAGGAACTGTCTGATTTCTTCTTTAATTTCCTCTTTGACCCATTGGTTATTCAGAAGTGTGTCGTTCAATTTCCACATGTTTATGAAATTTTTTGAGTTTCTTTTGCTATGGATCTCCAATTTCATCACACTATGGTCTGATAATATACAGGGGATAACTTCAATTCCTTTGCAATTACTTAAACATGTTCTATGTGTGAGCATGTGGTCTATTTTGGAGAAGGACCCATGTGCAGCTGAGAAGAATGTGTACTCTGATTTTGTGTGGATGGAAGACTCTGTAAACATCTGTTAACTTCATTTGTTCAAGAGTTCGATTGAATTCTAGTATTTCATTACTTATTTTTTGTCTAGTTGATCTATCTATTTGTGACAGTGGGGTGTTGAGGTCCCCCACTACAATTGCAATAGTGCATGTATGGCTTTTCATGTCCATTAGTATTTGTTTTATATAGTTGGGTGCACTGGTGTTTGCTGCATAGATATTTATAATTGTCATCTCTTCCTCTTGGATTGTTCTCTTTACAAGGATGTAGTTTCCTTCTTCATCTCTCTTAATCAGTGTTGGTTTGAAATCTACTTGATCTGCAAAGAGGACAGCTACTCCTGCTTTTTTGGGGGGTTCCCATCGCATCGAATATTGTTTTCCACCCTTTAACTTTCAGTCTCTGAGTTTCCTTTTGAATTAAGTGTGTTTCTTGTATGCAGCATATTGTTGGACCCCGCTTCTTGACCCATTCTGCCAGTCTGTTTCTTTTGATTGGTGAATTGAGACCAATAACGTTGATGGTTATAACTGAAATGTATTGACTTATCATTGTCATGACTTTTTCTTTTTGTTGGGTTATCTCTCTTTACATTTAATTTCCTGTCATGCCAGATGGGTTCATTCTGCTTTGCTTCCTGGGGTTGTGATCCTCAATGTCTGTTCCTAGGATATTGTGTAAAATTCTTTGGAGTGCTGGTTTGGTATTTACAAATTTCCTAAGGTGCTCTTTGTCATGAAAGTATCTTATTTCTCCATCGATTTTGAAAGATAGTTTTGCAGGGTACATCAATCTGGGTTGGTGGCTGCTTTCTCTTAGGGCTTGGAATATGTCACTCCAAGCTCTTCATGCCTTGATGGTTTGTGTTCAGAAGTCTGCTGTGATTCTGATGGGCTTTTCTTTGTATGTAATTTGTTTCTTTTCTCTAACTGCTTGTAGAACTTTGTTCTTCTGTTGAGTTTCTGGAATCTTAGTAATTATATGCCTATGTGTAGATTTTTTTTGATCAAGGCTATTTGGAGTCCTATATGCCTCACTTATCTGTATGTCAAGCTCTTTTCCTCTGCTTGGGAAGTTTTCTGCCATTACTTCTGTGAAGAGTTTTTTTTATGTCATCTGCACTCTCTCCTCTTTTTTCATTGACTCCGATCAGTCTTATGTTATTCTTCTTTGCATCATCTAGCAGCTGCCGGATTGATTTCTCATGTTCCCGTATAATTTTGAAGGAATTTTTCTTTTCCTGGTCACTAAATGCAATCTTATCTTCTATATCTGAAATTCTGTCCTCACATTGGCTCATTCTGCTGTGTAGACTTTCAATGGAGATTTTCATGTCCTGGAAATCTATTTGCATCTGTTTTATGGATTCCATTTGTTTCCTATGTTGGGATTCCATCATGTTCCTCAGCTCCTCTCTAGATTTATTAATCATGTCTTGCACTAGGAGCACAATTTCTCCTGTTATCTGAGAAATTATTACTGATTTCATTGTTTCCAGATCCCTTTTTGTTGCCAGTTCAGTGGGTCCAGGTGGTTGAGTATCAGAGTGTTCCATCTCATTTCCCTTTGGGGTTGCTGTAGGTGATCTGTAAGTGTGGTTTTGAGACTTATTTATGTGTTTTCTCATTTCTACTGGGGTGTGTGTGTGCTGTTGGCACCTGCACGGATTACCTCCTCTGAGCTGGGAGAAGTGAGACAGGGGCCGGGAGCAGTGGTAGGTATAGTGGCCCAAAAGCCCTTTCCTCTGGGCTAGGAGCATTGGGAGGGAGGGATGGTTGCCTGGAAGCCCCTTCCTCTGGACCAGGAGCAGTGGGACGGCAGTTCAGAAGCCCCTACCTCTGGGCTGGGAGTGGTGGGAGGAATGGTGGCCCAGAAGCCCTTTCCTCTGGGCTGGGAGCAGCAGGAGGGATGGTGGCTGGAAAGCCCCTTCCTCTGGACCAGGATCAGTGGGACAGCGGTTCAGAAGCCCCTACCTCTGGGCTAGGAGTGGCAGGACTCAGTACCATGGTCTGGTGGTCCGATGTCCTCTGCGTCTTTGTAGTGTGGAACCCGGTGGGTGTACAAATGAGAGGGAATGGTGATGTCCAGTGTATTGTTGCTGGGGCATGGGCGCATACATTTTTGATATAAGGTGTCAAAAGGCAGATCTTCAACAAATTTAGTTTAAAGATGTGGCTTTTATTAGTGCCTTGTGAATCAGGGCAACATCTCGTTATGCAAAGAGGGATCATTATACAGAATAGGGGATCCTATGAGCTGAGCAGTGGAGACTGGCTTTATAGGCAGCAAAAGACAGAAGAAATAAGGAAGAGTCTTTTCATAGTGGCTTCCTCATAGGATGAAAACAACCTTCTTTATCATGCCTATTCAAGTAAATGTCCCTTGTGATTAGTTGCTGAAAGAGCTTGTTCTTTTGTATTGCCTGTTTAAAAAAATTTGGCCATTTTAAAGTTCAGTTTAATGATGTGGCACTTAGCACTAATGACTCCTTTTTGCTTTTGTAGGGCCTGTTTGTGCCAAGGGCAGGAGCTCAGTCCAAATCAAGGGTTTCTCATAAATTTTTATTGGAAAAGAGAATTCACATTTTCACACTCGACTAGTCTGTGTGGGGGACATCCTACTTTAAGTAGTAAGTTTTTCCTTCTGATTACTTAAAACTTTGAGCATCTCAGTAGTTTCCACCTGTTATCCTGAGAACTATGTAAGATTAATCTGTCACTCCACAAAACACTCTCCCAAAGGGTTGAAAGGGAAATATCTGTCCTGTTCCCATCTGTTGTAATCCCTCATCACCATGTAGCTTTTCTACTCTAGTTGAACATTTTAGTTTCATTCTATTTTTCTCTCATGATGAGACTTCTAAGTCTCTCAGTTCTCTGTTCTCACATCAGGATGTATTCATTTTGGTTTGTTAGGATCCCTTCTAAAATCCTCAGCCTAGAACAGAGCATAATGCCACCGAGTGCACACACATCTGGATTACTCCACTGCTGGTAAGTATAGCATAGTTACACCATGCTGTCCTCGGACTAGGACTATGTTTGTGTCTGTAGTACCTGCATCCATCCTGTTGCTAGGGTTGTGCTTAGCATGTGCCTCAGTCTTTCTTAATGTGAATGGCTCTTGAATCACTTTTCTCCAACAGTGTTCCCAAGGAGTTGGTTTTAAAACTAAATGGAGTTCTCTATTCTTCTCCCACTCATCTCAGTAGTGTTGACCTTGTTAGTGCCTTCAGTTTAGGATTCTGTCACTCATCCTGCTGCATCCCTCTGGAATTATTTAGGCAGACACAAGAGGAGGTTACTTTGTGTGAATTCACTCTAGTTGCTGTACCCTGAGCCCCAATACTCCAAGGCTGTGTGTGGGCAGGGTAGGCTTCCCATGAGTAACTGCGGAAGGGGTGAACAGGTGAGTGAATAAAGAATAGGTTGAGGAGACTGGTTATGGGCACCTTCAGGACTCTATGAAGGTGGAGACATTCAGCCATGAATCTTCTTCCCACATCCCTGGACTATATGGTCCCTTATTTCTCTTTACTTTCATATCATGACCTATTTTGTTAAATCATTTACAAAATCTAAGATACATATTTTTCTAAGAAGAAAATGAGATGATTTTTACATTAAATTTTTTTGGGGGGGTTGATCCCATGGGATCTCTATGATCACTTTGTGATATGAAGGCTTCCAATTGCTTTCTCTGCCCAGGAGCAGAATTTTAGCCTAAGCCCAAAGACTTAAAATAATTTAAAGAAACTACATACTAAAATTCTAATTAAATGCACATGTATACACAGGTACATGGACTGATGGAATGATAGGGAAGATACATCAAGTATTAAATAATGTTCAGCACTGAACTGTGGTTTGTGGATAATTATTATTTTCATCAGTCTTTCTCTTTTCTCCCAATTATTTTATTAGGTGTATGAATTACTTGTGTTATTGTCAGAGATGGGGATTTAAGAAATATGAATACATGCTTTTCTACCACTTTCATTTATGTTGGTCTGTAGTGCCCTCTTAATCTTATTAGTTTATCTGTCAAACTACTTTTTTAATATTGTCAGAAGAAACAGAAAGTAAAAGACTGCTTTCCTCACTATGTCCCTTAACCTGATATTTTCAAAAGCTCATAGGCTCATACCTCCCTGAGGTCTTCAAAAATCATCTTTGCTGTTTTTGTGAAAAATTTTGTCTATATATGCATAAGTATGCAATATATAAATATATATGTGCGTATTTACTGCATTGGTTAGCATTGTCTAAAGGAACAGAACCAACAGAACTCAACAGTATAAACAGGGGTGATCAAAAAATATGGTGAATGTTAAAAATGTTTTAAAAAAATCATTATAGTAAAAGAGAGATTTCCATTATTCGCCCTCCAAATATTTCCCCTATCCCTCACCAAACTTATCATATTATTCTCACCACTCAGAAGCAGTTCTGGAAGTCCTCTACAAGGTGTGATAAAACTAAGGTCCTGCTGCTTCTGAGTGGCATCCAACAGAAAAGCACTGTGGTATGTCCTCACCACTTTAGTCCACAGATCTGGCACCATGTGACTTCTGGCTTTTCCCCAACCTCAAAATGACAATGAAAGGTGAACCTTTTGACTCAGTTCAGGACACAGAGGCAGCCACAGTGGAACAACTAAAGATACAAATGAAGACTTTCAGAACTGCTTCAGAAAGTGGCAGGAATGACTGGTGAAGCAAGGGGGCGGGTATTTTGAGGAGGATTGTTATAGTTTAGGTAAAGAATGACTCCTCAAACTCTCACATGCTCTAAGGTAGGGCTTTTGAAATGTGATTGGATCATGGGGATGCTGTAGTTGAATGTGCTATAGTAGGTCAGGCCCAGTGAGAAGAAGTGTGTTCCTGGGGGTGTGATATGGAAGGGTAGATCTCCCTCCCATGCTATTCCTTTTTCTCTCTGCTTCTTGGCCACCATGATATGAGCAGCTTTCCTCTGCCAAGGCCCTTTCACCATTCTCTTTCTGTTTTTGAGCCAGCTGACTATGGGCTGAAAACTTAAAACTGTGAGCCAAAATAAACCTCTCCTCCTTTAAGATTTGGGTGTTGGGGATTATGTCTCAGCAACAAGAAAAGTAACTTAGAGAAGAATTAATGGCAATGTGTTTTTAACTGTAATATTAAAAATGTAAACATTCACCATACTTTTAGATCACAAAACATAAGTTTTCCCAAGAAATTATGCAAAAGAAAAAGGAAAGAAACATTAAACTCCAAGGCTAACAAAAACAAATTGTGGAAAATGTTGTGTCTATTTTTAACAACTGGTGAGATGGCAGTCCCAGCTTCAATTATTCTGGTATTCTTATATGAAGCAACTCAGTCAGAGAAAATATTTCAGTTGGTCAAATATTGCACATGGCACATGTGGAAGTACGATTCAAGATTCTCAGCGTGAACTATTGCCTCTCTCTCTCTCTCTCTATCTATCTCACTCTCTCTGTTTTACAGCCCCCCCGACATGCACATCCTCTACCCTGATCCCAATCTTACTACTTCTCCTTCAAGTTCTGTGCCTTCCTGCCAGACATTGTCACCTGTCTTTTCTCAGAAGGCCTCAGTAAGGTTACACAGCTGAGCCTGGCAGGCGACTGCCCCAGGCCAAACAAACAAACAGAAGAGAAATCTTTCAGGCTGGGCACGAGGGAAAAGTGATCTTGATGCCATCTGTGGCATGAGCTGAGGAAATTGATGACTTGGCATTCTGTCCCCGAGTCATCAATCATACAGAATCAATCTCCACTCCCTCAGGAGCTAGCCCCCGGCTCACATAATTCTCTCTCCCTGCCACCAACCTGAACAGTCTGATCCCAGTGGTGGGAACTGTTTTGTTCTGCGTTCAGCATTGATTCACTTGGCCTTCAGTAGTATTTTCTACATTCCCTAGAAATGTCACTTAATTTATCCTCTCTGAGGTGGCTAAGTTGCCTGAGCCTCACTGCATCAAGTGGAGCAGGCAAGCAAAGAAACGAGTCTGGCTTCTCACATCAAAAGCACAGGCCTCAGGGGCCCTAGACTCGGAAACAGGCCTCTGCTGAGCTCTGCTTCCCACACTCAGCAAAGAGACTGAGGCGGGTTGTGGTGGTGGTGGTGGGGGCTGTGAGCAGAGGCCAGGGCCTGGGGCTTTCAAGGCCTTATATGTTTCCATGATTTTACTACTTCTGAGCTGTGAGATAATGAATATGGTACCTGAATACTTGGTGCCTCAGTGTCTTCGTGTGTTAAACAGAGGTAGTAAAAGATCTGTCTTGTGGAGTTATAGGATTAAATTATGTGAGGGGCATAAGTGCTTAGCACAATGGTACATGGGCAACGTGCTTATAGGCACAATGCTATTCTCAAGACATACTTAGGCTTTGTACGGTTGACAATACAGATAATGAATTTGGTGGTTATGAAAAAAATAGTCTAATTTATCTCAGAACCCAATATCTGAACAACATCCACTCACTTCCATAGCTCAAAATATGAGCCCTTCCCTGCCCATGCAATAGGGAGTTCCCCTATAAAAATTGGCTTACCAAGCTGAGGCTTGCAGAGGAGGGAACAGAAATATAACTTTGTGAACTACAAGTTTTCTGAAGGCAAGCCTGGAGACACAAGCACAGATCAAGAATCCCCATTCCTTCTAAAAGACCTCCTCTTTATCTCTCCTTGTAAAAGGGGTCTTTCTGCTAGGTCATAAAGACTTGCTGGGACTAAAAAGGGAAAGAGAAGAAGGACATTGGTCCCAGGAGGGTTCCAGGCTGCAAAGCCTTGGGAGGCCACCTTGCCCTGGGAGGACAGGAGGGTCCTGACCAAGGCTGGCATGGGAATGCAGGGACTTTCTTCTAGTCTAGATCTCACCATATCTCCACATCTGTCTGTCCCTCTCTCCTAGCAACTGGAATGTCTTTGCCAAGAGATTCTGAGGGCTGTTTTATTTGTTAGGAGACAAGGAGGCACTAATAAATTCCTCTGTGTGAGGTATTTAATTACATAATAATGTGTACACTAATCAGGGTAAATGTGTTTGTGAAAACACCTTGATATGGGAACAGTTAATCACCCAAGGCATTGCTTCTTAACACACCTTGGAAGTTAACTTAATTAAATTAATTAGAACAATGAAAAAATTGAACTGTTTATTGGTCCACAATGGCCTGAAGAAATGCTCCCCTCAAATACAGGAACATCTCCCACACTGCAAACGATTTCCCCCAAACTCTCAGCCCTTATGGTTATGGCTGTACCCCAGGAGCTTGTAGCTGGCAAAGCCTCCCCCTGTGCTTTACCCTGGAGTCACTTCCTGTTGGTGACATAAGGCAATCAGTCTGCATGTTTGAATGCATGCACATGCACACTCACTCCCATCCACCCGCATACTCCTTTCATGTACTTTTCCAGAATCTCAGGGAAGTCCAGCAGGCTTTTACCCAGGAGTCCATAGGTGTAGAGTATGCAGGCAACAACAGAGAGGGACCGCCTGTACATTCTAATGGGAAGATGTGTTTTCTGAAGGATTATTATAATCATCTTCTTTGCCAATACCATCATTGATATCTTCTATTAATAATGATGGTATTAATAATCTAAATTTCCATAGTGCATTTAAACAGAGATCTGCTAACACCTCTGACCCCTCTGGGCTTTGTAAAAAGTGACAGAAAAGGGCAAGTACCTCCCTCTGGGGGTCTGTAGGCTGTGACATGTAATAACAGGAAAAATTCTACAAGCCATTTTGACAGCTGGGCAGACTTTGAATACTGTGCACATGAAATCAGACACCGAAGAATGAGCTTGCACAGTAGGGATGTGAGGGACACTGGAGGAGAGAGTTTTGTCTGAGGAGAGGAGTGCTCGGAGTGGTGAGGGTAATGGGGGCCTTAGAGATTATTCCACAAATCCGGAAACAGGAGGTTGCAACTATCTGTTGAGTTGTGCACACTAGGTCAGCTCTTCCCTTAAGGAGCAATAGGTCAGCAGTCTCTTTGACCTTGAACTTTCATAAAAGAACTATCTGGTTATAATTAGCAAAATCACTTCCCTGATAACAGTGCCTAATTGTATCTATAGTCTGAAATTTCCACTATGAAAATAGGAGACTTGATGATATAGCCCAGAATTACCTTTTCTATGCCCATTTTCTTTTCCTACTTCAAAATATTAGAAGAAGAATATGAAAGAAAAAGCTCTCAAGGGCTCAGAATAAACCACTGTTTCTGAAATTCCTATTTTTTCCAAGGTCAGAACATGGACCAGAGCTGTGAGCATAGAAGAAACCTCCTTGGACAGTGTGCCAAAGTGCAGGGCCCATGGATTTGCTATCCTCTGAGATTTTCCACCACTCATTATAAATTTGTTAATGAAGCATTTTACAAGTGTATTTAATTGCACAAGATAGAGTTTTAGGATTCTGAACGAACCTATAGGAGCTAGTCTCCAACTAGCCCCATGATCAAATATCCTAGTGTAGCTTGGAGCTGTTTCTAAGATTACGATGATCTTGGCTATGGAAACAGAAATAGAAAAGCCATTTTCCTCTTTTTCTTGGGCATTTCTTTGGTCAATAGGACATTGTGTCTCTCCAGGTCTTTGTAGGAACAAGGATGGGTAGAGGGGTAGGTGACAACGTGACACCAACAAAGGGTGTCAAAATTCATCACTGTGGGCAAGAGCAGGAGATGTTCCCAGATTAAGGCCTGAAAGGACAAAGTGGTTGTTGGATCCAAAGTGACTTGCTATGTCATTGTGGATGAGAAGTCAAGCCATTCAGCTACCAAGAGGGAGCTGAGGGAACTAGGCCTTGACTACTCTTTCTTCTTGGCCTCAATCTCTTGCCAGGGTCTCAGGAAGCCTGAGGATGGAAAGCCTTGGTGATCTAGTCCATGGAAGTCAGCTTTGACAACCCAGAGTACAGAGAGGAGTTGGGGGTACAGTTGGAGGATGTCCAGCTGAGGCCACCTGAGGTCAAGAAAATATGGAAATGAAGGAAATGAAAATATGTCATGCATTTTACCTGGATGATTTCTTTTATATTGACATTTGCAAAGTTTCTGTCCTCTATTATTTCAAATCTCTTATATTGAAACAGAGACTCATGTTTAAGCTACTGCCAGGCCACGACCTCAGTTCTTATAACTTCATCCTCTCTTTGTTTGTGTTGTGTGTGTGTTAGAAGAAGCTTGAAAATAGAGAATTTCTGTGACATCAGTAAGAAGGTTGGTGAGGGATCCCTGCTCAGCCTACAAAAGACACAGTGAAAGTGAAGAAACTCAATTTATAGGAGAGTACATGGAGTAGACAGGTGCTTTGGTGGCTGGCCCTGGGCTTTCTTTACATTGCTGGCTTTTCAAGGTCAGACTTGCCAAGGGGTAGTCAGACCACCTACTAGACAGTTCAAACATACCTCTATCACTTGTCAATCAATCAATCAATCAAAGTAATCTATAATAAATTTCTAGTATGGTAGAAGTTAATATTAGGGGCAGGATGCACCTTAAAGTCTAGTAAGGAATTTAAGTCAGGGCAACAAAATACCTCACCACAAGGCACTGCATGAAGGACAGCTTGAAAGATATGACAGCAAAAAGTTATAGTTTAGAAAAGACAGAAGATGCTGCTCATGTGTCTAATGAGGGAAACCTCGATGAGGACAAGGGAATGTGGGAGCCTCAAAAGATGGCTGTGTTCAGAGGACTGTGCACTCAGTACTCCCTGGGTCTGTTCACTTCAGCTCTGAGCCTTTGTTTTTCTGCCATGACATTACCTGGAAGGCTCAGCTTTATGCCTTCCTTTTTTGTCTCCAAGGCACAGAAGTCCTAGCTATTCCAAGGAACTTGCCCCTAATGCTCAAAGCTACACTGACCTTCATGTTTTTCTGAACCTAGAAGCAGAAGGACCCTCCAATTCTGGCCTTCAAACTATCATGATGTCCTTATAGGGAGATGTGTTTCTCCCAACCATGCTGTGGGTGAGTGTCATGCTTTTTTTCATAAGTAGCTTCATTTTGCCTGTGTTCTAGAAGGGGGCCTTTTCCAAATGAGACCCAAGGCAGATATTTCCGGTTGCCACCTTTTTTTTTTTTTTTCCCTCAGTGACCCGACCTAGCACCCGGCACTAGGAGAAGTGCACGCCGGGCATTTGGATCGTCTGATGGTGAGAGGTTCTGGATAAATTCAGCCCATTTGCTGAGACTCTACCCTCTCTGAACCAATGATCTCTTTCCCAGCCATTTAGCCATCTCTAAGTTAATGTTTTCCTTGGACATGATTATGGAGGAAAGATGTGAACCTAAGCTGAAAAGGTCTTCCATGCCTCATTAGCTCAACCCTCTGCAATCACAGCCTGGTCCGATGGGAAGGTCAAATGTGTTCCTAGACTTGAAATCATCAGCGCTCTTCATTCATCTCCTGGCCCCGCCCCTTTTCTTGCAGCCCCTTCTCTAGCACTTAGTTGCTTCCTTTCTGCTTTCTCCATTTCCCTCTCCCTGGGCCTGAAGCCTACAGCCCCACCCTGTGGCCATGATGGAGCCATTGGGCTGCTCTGTGTTTTCCCTGGCCTTACCATCATCCCTCCCTTCCTGAATATCCTCCTCCCCTCAAGGAGCCCCCAAAATAGAAGAAAATCATTTGTATTTCTTCCACACAGCTGTATGTCTTTCTCACAAAGCTCAGACATAAAACTCAGAACAGCATGTGGTGGGGGAGTTAACACATGCACTGTAGCTGCCTCCTGGGACCCTAGATGGTTTATGTAGAGGTCACATACCTTCACACGCCCTCCATGAATAAAGAAGTTGTTAATAAATTCAAAGTATCTACAGTTCCAATTTGGCCAAAACCCATCTGAAAGTCTGGCTGAAAGTCCCTTTTGAATTGGTCTGAGTCCGGTCTATTCATTTCTTCATCCTGCAGTCCTGTTTTGCTCATTCCATCTCATTTTACTAAATTCTAATGTAGACTGAAGTCACAGATCTGAACCTTAAAAGTTTTCACGTTGAGCTGGGGATATAACTCAGTGGAAGAGCCCTTGCCTAGCAAGCATGAGCCCCTGGGTTTGATTCCCAGCATAGCAGCCCCCCCCATCATGTTATTTTGCTAAGTTAGGCTCAGTGCCCCCAAGAAATAGGCAGAAAGAAGCTCTCCACCACACAACCAGTTCCTCCCTTCTGTTTTAGGCAGAGCTTAAGTATTTAGCTCCTACCTTCCCTCCTACACTGGAGAATGGCTGGACAAACCAAAGGGAATTAGCACCAGAGGAAAAGACTTTCTAATCACCACCAATCTCTTCAACTTCTCCAGATGCCCTGGTTTTCAACTCCTTTATCTCTTCCTAAAGAGATAGAACAGATAGAACATCTTTTCCCTTTTTGAACTATCTCTTCCTAAACTCACTCTGTCTGTGGACCCTCCATTCTCTTCAGGTTGCGTGCTTAGAAGTCCAATGAGGTAGTGAAGTCTCCCATTTACTACTTACTGGGTGTGTCTGACACCAAATAACACAGAGAAGGGAGTGTGAGGAAAAATAGGAATTCAATTCTACCGCCATGGAACTTCTGATTTAGCTGGGGGAAATAACACATTTGCCCCAAATTTTAAAACCAAAAAGGAACAATGACTTAAGAGTATAGCTGAAACTCTTTGCTAGCTTAGGATAAGTGGTGAGGCTTTTCAAAACTTTAGAGAGCCAAGATTTTCTCAGTCCTTCAAGAATGCTTAGCTTGAAGGAGAGAAGACCTTCATCCTCCCATTTTTTTCCCACTTCAGGTTGATCCTGCCAGCCTCACTAGTTCCTTCCACTCCAAAAAGGAAGAAAACTAAGCCAGTCATTAAGTGGATACTGAGAAAGCAACTGGGATATAGAACCTGGTGGGCAGGCTCCAGAGTTTAAACTTCAGATCCCTATATGGCTCTTGAGCTCTTCCTCAACAAGAAGTCTGATGGACTTGCTAGGCAGCCTGACCCTGGCCATGCCCTGGCTTCCCTTTTTTATCTCTTGTGAGAGTGCAGACAGGGCTAATTATATCCCTGCTCACCCTACTGACCTAACCTTAATGCTTCCTTTATTTCCTCAAGTGACTCTGTTTCCATTCATTCCATGATAGCATTCCCATCATACTGGTATTATGGTAATGGGTTATGGCTAGCAGGGCCATGTAGTCTCTAGATCAGAGTTATTTGCTCCTGGGCTTTAGTAGCTTCAGGGGAAGTTTCCATTAAGGTGTCCATCTACTATACACCACCTGGTTTTGTAGGCATCTGTAAATATCCTATTCTATGCCTACAATGTGGTGAGAATAATGCTGCATACTGTTTTATTTATTTAATTTCTGTTTGCACTAATACAGTGTGATAGAGTAGAAAATGGATCCTGTTTGAACAAATGAATAGCTTATTCAAATATGGACAATTTATGGCCTTTGTTTCCCAGCATGCCTCTGAATGCCCTCTTTCTGTATATGACTTCTGTGACCTCAGCAAATGGAAGCATAATTACATCAGTTCACCGTGCTCCCAGCCATCCAGGCCTGTGCCATCTGGATTGTCTTTAACTGCCATCTCTTCTTAAACTCCATACAGGGTTGGGCTCTAGATTCTTCCAAGTCTCTCCTTTTCCTGTTCTGATGGGGCCTGATCATGGTATGTCTACATGTTGATGAAAGTTTTCAATCTTTTTCCCTCAAGGCCTCCACCTTAAGCAGACACATCCTGATGATTTTCTCCAAGTTATATACTCCTTATACACTATGTTCACATTTCTCCTCTTGGATTCTTTATTTTCTACTGTATTCCCATACTCTACTTTCTCCAGAATATGGCCAATTCTGATTAATCTGATGTTTAACATTCTGCCAAAATCATAGTGCCACTTGTTCTGAAAAGTCTTCAAAAGGTTCCATACAAAATGTAATTCTATCACAATGACTTGATATTCTTTGGTATAATAATTATGAAATTGTTGCTACTAATCAGCGAACATAAAACTCTTCAACAGAAAATGATTAAAACATAATTAAAATGAGTTATATATTGATGTGAGAAATCAGGCAATGAAAGGTAGGTAGCATGTGTGAAGTTTGATTGTAAAGCAATGTTTATGTCACAGAACGATGATGGGTGAGTCCTGCAAATGAATGCAGTATGAGACTCTTATGGACAGAATGTCTGCCTCCTCCAAAATCATATGTGAAATTCCTAATCTCCGAAGTGATGGTATTAGCAGATGGTAATTAACCTTTGAGAGGTAATTTAGTCATTTACATGGAGCCTTCATGAATGGGATTAGTACCCTTATGAAAGGATCCCCAGAGAACCCTGATTCCCTTCCTATCCTGGGAGGACCAAGGAGACATCTCTGCAGTCTGCAGCCCAGAAGAGAAATTTCATCAGAATCCAACTATGCTGGAACCCTGATCCTAGATTTCTAACCTGCAGGACTGTGAGAAAATTCTGTTGTTTATAAGCCATCCTGGCTAAGGTACTTTATTACAGCACCTTGAATTGACTAAGACATGCACCAGCCTAGCCTTGCTTTTTTATTGATATTGCCTCATATAGCAGGGAGAGGGACATGATATATAATTAAAATAAAAAGTGAAACAACAAAAACCCAAGAAAGACATTCATTATTGTATAGTTGTCCAGCTCTATACACACCCAAGTAATGGTCAAGTATGCACAAGAATTAAAGATGGAGAGTTGGAGGAGGCTGCTGGATCTCCTGGGCGTCATGAATCTCTTTGTTAACTCAAGGCCACTTATATGTAGTAGATCCTGGTGGTTTCGCTGTGATTAGTATCCATGGTTTGTTACTACCGGTTTTGTACAGCTTTAGTCTTGGGTTTATTCCTGTCTTTTTTATATGTATTTCTACCAATGGTAAAGCTGAAGGATAGGGAGCTATAAAACTTGAAATAGAAAAAATAAACTATGGCGGCTATAAAAGCTATAGCAAATACTACCTGCCATCATATGGAAGAGAAGAAAGAGAAGATCTTTGAAAAATATTATTTTTATAATGTTTCCTCTTGTAATGGAAAATCCAGAGTACCTCAGTGAGGGGAGTTCTAAGGGGCCATGGAAGAGCTTAGCTATCTGAAAGCCGCTTGGGCTGTCTCTGAAAGAACATGTTCTTTGTCCTGGGTTGCTGAACTGAGATTTGAAGGAGCTATACACAGTGTACTAACATTCCAGAGGCAAGGTTGAAATTCTAGAATTTTAAGTCCTTCCTAGCTTTCTCAATTTGCCATTCTATGTATTGTTAGTACATCTTTTATTTCTTTTAGAGTTGTGCCCAGTACTAAAATGAGCCTACCATAACAGTTAAAAATTCATATTGGCTTATAATAAGTGTTTAGTAAAATTTCAGTTAGATGAATTGATATTGTTCAGCATAAAATTGCAAAATAAGTAATCTTTCAGTAAAATCATGTAATTATTTGAGAGCACAGAATAAATGACTTTGGGGTTATTCACTCCTATTGGAAGAGTTGGAATGTACCTTTGTTGTGACAATGTAAAATTGGCTGAGCCCCAGTCATAATGTTGTGCCATTGTAGGTCACATACAGTTTGCCTTATACCTGGAGAGGTTTCTCTGGGTCCCAGTGGCCCACAATCACACATGTTTTGTAAGGAAGAAAACAATGCCTTTGGGAGAAATCAGTGTAGGGGCTCAGTGCAGGGTTCTTGGGTGCTGAGGTTTATAGGGCTCTCAGCCGACAGTTTAGTGAGGTTTACCCAGAGTTAAGGTCATGGAACCTGGTGCTGTGACTATCAGCTTTCTTCTTATGTAGACAGACAGAAAAGAATCATAGATTTGTTTATCCACTAGGGAAAGTGTGGCTGTGAAATTGATGTTTATGGTCTGGGAGGATGGGAGAGAGCAAGAGACAGAGAAGACTCAGGGGCCTCATGCCTAGCTTACTCTGGGCAGACAAGATAATGCACCTCTACCTCAACCTGAGCCTAAAGCCATAACAATATTATAATCTCTCTGCAGAATGTGCTGAAGATTAAGGAAATTGCCCTTGTGTTGGTCGCTGATGCACTCAGGTTGGTCCTTGGCAAAATCTATCATGCTTACCCCTTCCCTTCCTGCTCTTCTAGCCGTCCACTGCCCCAGATTAAATGCTCAGACCTCATGGGGATGGCTGTGATTGCCCCGTGGCAGCGATCAGTCCTGTGCCGCCCCCAGAGCACTGTAGCATTTTGCTTGCGTCTCTTTGATAGCTTTCACACAAATCCCTCTCTGTGGGGCCCTTTTCTCCTCTGAGAGCTTTCTGGCCTGATGACTAATGAGGATTACCTCCTCCCTGGGCCATTGGTTAACTGAGGAGAAGGTGGTACCTTTCCCGGATATTTGTCTTCAAACGAAAGTTCTCTGAGGAAGTAAGGAGACTTGAAGACCTTTTGGAATAAATTTCTAATGATAGAATACTCAGGAAGGGAGTCTTTTTTAAATGAGGGTTTGAACTTCAATATATAGTTTTAAAAGGAGTTCCTCCCCTTTCCCCCAAACCAAAAGGTCTGGCTGACTACTTGGCCCTGGCTCTTTCCATAACCCTTTGATCTATAAGCCCCTTGGTGACACCACATTCCCCCGGTGACTCTGCCTCACATCTTGGAATCAGTGTTAACTCCTCCTCTGCCCATTAACTAGCCGCCCCAAAGTGATTTCAGTTTGAGTCTTTCAATGACTGTCCTTTCCTTCCCAACTCCATTTAGTGGGGCATTGCTGCCTCTTTTTTCCCAGCTCTGATCTTGCCCTCCAGTGTACCCTGTCTAACAGTTTGCCCCATGACACTTCCCCAGTGCTACTAAGTGATCCCTGGCTCTCGTATCAAGGCTGGGGCTTCCCTCGTCTCACCCTATGTTTCTAACTTCATTTTCCATGTTTCTGCTTTACACACACAGGCACATATACATTGTATAAGGACATATATATGCACACAAATAAACCTATATAAAAACACACATATGAGCAGGCGTCCAGGCACATATACACTATAGACAACAATTCGCTCTAACGTCAGTAGTTCTTGAACCACACACTTTATAATTAATAGTTTTCTCAGCTTTTCTGGGGTTATTCTGTCCTGAAATACTTCTTATTCCCTCCATTGATGGAACAGCAATGGAATTTCAGTTTACATTGGCGCTCACTGCACGAAGCTGCTTATGATGATTTTCTTCCAGTGTGATGCTACTGCACTTCAAAAACTCCAAGGGAAGGTTGGAGGAAGATAAGCTACTGTCAATTGGTTATTTGCATGATATACATTCTGTACTTTATTTTCATGGTGATCCACAAGGTATTTAGGTCCTCCCCTGGCAGGTGAACAGAGACAAGTAGTTGAGTTCTCTTTCTGTCTCACATCACTGACCTGGAACATGGCAGAAAGAGAGTTAGAATCTCAATATTTTTTTAATCCAAACCTTTATTCCTTTTCTTTTTCCTTAAGTTCATGCTAAAGCCCCTCTGGAAGATTTTTGTATTTCTTAGAAAATATGCATTTTCCCCTTGTTTTATCTCCCTCAGCTGTACCAGTGTGTAAGGTCAGCAACCTGCCCACAGTGTAGATTTAGGAATCCTTCCTTTTATGAAGCAACCAAAATTCACACACATTTCATTTTGCTTCAACATTCTGACTCTAAGAATTTTCTGAAGAGCACCTCAAATTTTTGAGATGATAAACACAGAGCATTTTTTAAACCATAAAGCACCACACATACTTGGTTCAACAAACATTTTTAAGCCTCCACTGTTGCTGGAGATATGAAAAAACAGACATGATCCCTGCTGTCAATGAGACTGCTTTTTAGACAGTCAGATATGCAAAAAGAAATGCTCTCAGTGATCATATGAAATCTATGACTACGGCAGTGTGTTCACACTACAGAGATGGATAAATAGGTGGGCAAGTGATGACCTTGGGGGTCAAAGGGTGTGTCTGCTGCTGGAAGATGGGTTGGATTGAAGGCAAAAACACTGAGGATAATATGTGAGACAAATATTCTATGCAATGGAATCAGCAGAAGCAAACACAAGGGTGAGACTTATTTATTTTATAAATAAATGAATTAATGCCTAGAAAGATTCCATTCCCTATAAATTATCCCTCAATTGACTCATGGACCCTTCTGATAATTTTGAAGGTTCAGCTAAGAACAGTAATTTCCTAAAACTCTCCCTGGACTTTGATCCCTCTTACCCACTGCAGCAGAATTTACATGGAAATTTCGGTGTATATGGACTGCACAACTTTTATTTTTCTTAAAAAAGTTAATTGTTGGGCTGGGGATTTAGCTCAGTGACACTGTGCCTGCCTTGCAAGCACAAGGTCCTAAATTCAATCCCTGGTACCAGGAAAAAAAAAGTCAACTGTTACAGATGGGCATTATTGATTGTGTTTTATTATAACAACTTTTCAAGATGGATATTACCTGTCTCATTTTGAAACCAAAATAAAGGCTCAGCATGGTTAAGTTACCCATCAAAGTGTGACAGCCAATGAGTGTTACAGAGGAAATTCCAATGCCAAACCCTCAGTGCCAACAGGAATGCGAGGAATATGCTCTCTGCTAGTGAGCAGGAACTTGTGACTAGGCAAAATCTCCAAGGTCAAGAGGGAAACTGGGCCAATGGCTCAGTCAGTCCTAGTTTTTACAGAGTTATCTATGTGGTCATGGGACAGATTGGTTTTCCAAAGTGTGAGTGACTCTCTTTTTCTTTTCCTTGCCCCTCTCTTCCATCCTCCCCCCTCCCTTTCTTACTTCTGGTACTAGGAATGGAAAAAAGGGCCTTGCACATGCTAAGCAAGGGTTCTACTGCCAAGTTACAGCCTTAGTTCCTCCCTTCTTTTTAAATTTTGAGACAGAGTCTTGCTAAATTGCCCAAATTGACCTGGAACTTGCAGTTCTCCTGACTCTGCTTCCCAGCCTCCTAAGTACCTGGGATTACAGGAGTGTGACACCAAGCCCATTCACTTCTTTCTTTTCAAGGTGATGGTTTCTTATACCAGAGAGAGGAATTTATAACCCATCAAGCTTCTGAGTACTCTCTGCAATCTTAGCACCCTCTATCCCCACCCCTGCCCTCCAATCACAGTGCAATTTTCAAAACTTTTAATAAACCACAAAGGTTGAATTTGGGTTTAAGTATAACTCAAAGGAGATAGATTCATGTCTGATTTTACCTAGATCTCTACTAGGCCTAACATAGTACTGTTGCATACTAGAAGGTTAATTAAAACTTGATGAATAGATGGATGGATGGATGAATAAATGAAGTGCAGGACTCAGTAACAAAAGTGATTTGATATGAATGCACCTTACTAGTTCTGTAGCTACCTGCACCACACCCTAGCATTGGTCCTGCATAAACACAATTTTCAACTCCTGGATCAAAATTCATCACCTCCAGGAAGACTTCCTCAATTAGCCTTGAAATTTCTCTTACTTTTTCCAATCTCATTTCTTGCCATTGTTTCCCTGGAATCTTTCCCTCCTCCTCTCCCTTCCTTCTGTTCCCTTTGCTTCAGTCTTAGTGAACTACCAGCAGCTTTCCACAAGCCACTTGAGGATATTCCTTCCTGGGGCTGCAGCATCCTTCTCATTCAGTCTCTGTTTCTGTCATTCTCTTTTCCTTCTTTACTATTTAAGTCCTACTTTTACTTCAGGACTCAATCTAGAAACTTTGCATGATTCTTTGCCCTACATCTGAGTTAAATGTTCCTTTTCTAAATTTCCAGGGCCCGAGAACTTCTGGCTCCTAATTGCCTATTTCTCCTTCGTTTCCCCCATTTAACTGTCAGTACTTCAGAGCAGGGAACTTAATTTATCCATGATTACAGTCTGAGTAACTAGGACAATACTTGGCCCACCCTCAGTAATCAAGATCTACCTGTTTAATTAATGAGTGAATAAATAAGTGGATGAATAGCCAGCCTGTGAGCATGTGTGTGTATGAGTGGCTAACACCTTGTCACAGAAATGCTGCTCTCAAGACATGAAAGTGACTGAGTAAGATATGAAAGATGCTTATGAAGCTTCTATGTAATTTTAATGGGCCTTTTATGCATTCTACTTCATTAATAAAGGGAAGAATGGAGTGCTCCAGCATCTTTTACTCCCATCTGTATTCTAATGTAACAGTAAAATTTCAGGATAAATTAATGGTTTTCATTTTCTCAAAAAACCTATTTTTGCCTTAATGGATAGACTGCTTATCCAATGGAACTGTATGATTTCCTGCTTAATAAGGGCACTAGCTGCCTTGGTGCGTTATAAAATGACCTTTGGTCTTGTCATGAACTTGTGCTTTGGGCAAAGTGGGGTCATCCTCTCCATATAGGAATCTGTGGGGCCAGTATTCAGGGGCTCTTGTTTTGGGCCCCTCTTCCATCTTCCAGTCAGTTCTTGCTCCTTGGCTGTGACATTCTCAGTCAACCTATAGTGGCTGTGAGTTCACCCTGACCTACCTTTTCTGCTACTTTGAAGCTGTTGAAGGCTCAGTCTTGAAACAGAAGAGTGGCTTTGGAGACTATCCTGTGTTTGTTTTCAAGGATATTTAAGCATCCTTGTTGGTTGTAAATGTGTATTTCAAAGTTCATATGCTGAAATCCTAAACATAACCAAACTCCTGGTTTGGTGATATTGGAGCTGGGGACTTCAAGATTAGTATACTTATGAAAGGGACCCCAAGAACTCATTCTCTGTTATATGAGAATACAATAAGAAGTTAGAAATCTGCCATCTGGAAAGAGTGTTCCTTACCAGAACATAACCATCCTGCACACTGGTCTCAGACTTCCAGCCTCCAGAACTGTGAGAAGAGAATTTTTCTTTAGTCTATAATACATTGTTATACTAGCCCAAGGTGACTAGGACAGCAGTTTTGATGTTCAAGGCATGTGCTTTTGGAAGACACAGCGATAAGGGAGAAGGGGATTGAAGACAGGGCTGGCCACAGATATCTATAAGGAAAGAGCAAGTAAGGGCTGCCCAGCAAGTGCTTCATTGTAATAGTATTAAAAAGTGGGACTGCAAGAGGTGATTAGTTCATGGATTCAGGCCATTATCACAGGAATGGGTTGGTTACCATGAGAGTGAGTTCTTGAAGAAAAGGATGAGTTGGCCCAATTTTCTAAGTGCACTGGCTTCCTTCTCCTGCCATGCTGTGATGCAGCAAGCAAACCCTCAACAGAAGTAGTCCATCAACCTCTAGAGATCTCTAGAGACTTCCCAACCTCTAGAGATAACACCCAAATATACTTCTATTGTTTATAATTTACCCAGTCTGTGATACTCTCTGATAGAGGCAAATAATTGACAAAGATTGAATGTAGTCTGTTTTAGTGTATTTAACAGTTCACAAACATTACACCTTGAGATCTGCAGTAAGCAGAGTTTTAAGACAATCTAAAAGATTCCCTGTTGTACTCACAACTTCTCCAGTTATTCAATCAAATGTCAGTCTCAGTATTTCTATGAGCAGGTTTTGCAGATTTAATTGGATTTTACATGCATGGACCTTAGTATATGGAGATTAGCTGAATGGGTCTAGCCCAATTGTAGGAGCCCTTCAATCTGGGTCTAAAGATCACTGGCAGAGAAATAAAAAATTGAAAAGGTGGGGGATTCAGATGAAGGAAGAGTTCTGGTTGCTTCAGGGGGTCATGTGATGAGGAATGCAGCAGCCCTCAGGAGGTGATAGCTGTGCCTGGCTAACAAGAGGATGTAAGGACCTTAGACATTTAACTGCAAGAACTTGAGTTCTGCCAACAACCTGAGTGAGCTTGAAAGGAGAGCTTTCCAGGGGCTTTCAGATAAAAATGCAGCCCAGCTGACACCTTGACTTCAGCCTTGTGAAACTCTAAGAAGAGAACTCAGCCAAGCCCAACAAGACTTCTGAACCACTGAACTGTGAGCTAGTAAGTATGAATTTTTTACGTATCTCAGTTTGTGCACAAAAACATTTTTATACATCAATAAAAAATCAATATAAGTTCCGTGTCATTCATTCTTCCAGCTGCCTGGAGTGCTCAGAACCATGTCTTTCTCTAGAAATCACCATGGCCTAGAGGAAGCTGCTTTGGCTAATTCATACCCCCTACTTGAGAAATGCCTGCATCTAATGACTGATACAGAAATGCAGTTGCCCCTTGACTCAATTTGGGACAACTCTGAAGGGCTGTCCCAACATTTTAGCTAACTGTAGGATGGTTTGAAGCTTCAATTATATCAAAGTTTAACTCTGCCTCCTCCTGCTTTCCTTCCAGGGGTATATTCTTGAGATCACATGTACCGATAAACTTTTTGGTCTTTTTACAAATCACCATTGCAGAATCTTTCCCCATGGAGCTAGATTTTAGACAATTTCCTTGATGAAAGTGGTGGTGGTGGGGTCATACAGCAACAAAGTGAGTCTTCTCCTGGTGGAGTCTAGCTGGAGAGAGCAGACTCTTACAAAGAGCAGTAAAACAATAATATCAGGAACTCCTTGGGCAAAGGAACATCATTTGTAGATGAGACTTAGTATGTCAGTGCATTCTGGTTCTCCCAGGACAGACTGTACTTACATTGTTGTCCCAGTAGGTAACAATGATAGTTACCCCTTTGGTTCTTAAGATTTTTCCAGTTTGCACGACAAATGACACAGTCAGCACTACTTGGTTCTGTGAGTTAGCAGAGTGCAGAGGCCAGAGGCCAGCATGGGCTGTGATGGGAGGAGGGATAGAGTAGGCTCTTTAAGGTGGCCTTTGTGCTGTATCTTGGAGGATGAGCATGGTCTAATTACATGGAAGTGCTCAGATATCACCGTGGACAGGAAGAGGTGGAAAAGCAAGGACAGACAAAGAAAGCTGGAAATGCATGTGTTGGTGGGGGAGAGGAGAGCAGAAGGAGAATACCAAGGAAGAGGCTTTCATTGTTGGGATGACATAAGGAGCTTGTTAATGGGCGTCATTTTATGAATATATAAAATAAGGTAATTAGCACAGACTGGTCATCAAAGAGATGAGAGCCCACAGATAGAATTGTATGACATTTTCTTACACGTCTTGGGTAAAATAAAAAGGAAAAAGGGGACAGATGGCTCACCTCCTACTGTCTGAGGCCAGATCATTTTACTAATATGGGCAGCACAAGCCTTTTGATCTCTAACACAGTTTCCTTATTCCTCCAAATAAAGACATCTCTGTGGATTGATCACAGAGCTCACAGTGTGGCTTCTGTTGATCATTTCTTACATTTTCAGCCCTTGACATGTCTCAGAGTTGTTTTATGCTCATTGTGTTTCATATCCAAGATTCTCTTTTGTCTTCATTCTCATCTATGTAAGCAGTGAATTAGGTATTACTTTTCTCATTTAACTGAAGAGATAAAGTTATTCGTCAAGAGAATTCTCAAAAAGATGAGGTGTGGAGCTCACACTAGAACCTGGGTGTGAGGTCTTCTGTTAAATTAATCTTCTCAGCACATCTGGAGGACATAATGGTGGATCTTTGCCTACCTGTGGCTCCAGAAACCGATCACTGAATTGCTCCTTCCATTTATTTTCCTTCCTGGATTATGGGTACCTATGAGACCTTCCATTGACTAGTGGTCTCCACTTCCACCAGTGTACACCACAGAGTTTATTGAATTGAATACTGAATGATTTTTGCAGAGTTGCATGAAGATCCCCTTTTGAGTAAATAATGTTATTTCATCTCAAATTGGATGCAAGTGTTGAAGTAGGAACAGTTTTACTGACTGCCTGCTGTAGATTTTACCTAGGATTTCTACCACACCTCTATAGGGGAAGGCAAGGGGTGTGAGGGTAACTAGAACAAACTGAGTTTGCAGTGTTTTGCCTAAGGCCACAGATTACCTTAATGAAGACAAGCCCTGAACCTGTTTCTGCATGTCTTCACATTCTGACCTACTTTGTCTTTCTTGAGGGAAAGACCTCCTTGGCCCCATAAATTGTGACTGTTTTCGAAGGCCCAGACCCCTATAGGATGTGATGTTTAAACCACAGACCTTCTTTGTGGGAAAAAATGCAATTTGTCTAATATTTTGCATGAAACTTCAAGAGCTAATGGACACTGAAATTACTCTGCGTTTTGCAGGTCAGGAATATCTGTCTATCCTAGAGAAGGGCGAAACTCAGGACAATGGTACATAGAAGTTTCAGTGGTTCACCATGCCCACCTGGAGTGCCTTATTTTTAAGCTTGTGCCTGCTGGGGCTTAAAGGGTTTGGGGCTTTGTCTTAATAAAAAAGGTTATTACCTAAAAGGCTGTTAAAGCAGCAGGAGAGAAGGCTGAGCCAGCTGCTGGGCAGAGAATCAATCCATTGTTTTCTCCAGCATACCCAAGCTCTGGAGAACTCTCAGTCAAGACTAATAAAGTTTTCTTGTTTTGGAGTATGAAATTTGGGACAATAGGAGGCTTGGCCATGTTTTATGACTCACACACTCTCCCTCCTTTAAGGTTGGCAATCTGAAAGCAGTCAACTTAAAGTCCAGTTTTCATGGATGAGACTTATGTCCCAAGGCTGTGTCAAGATGATGAAATAAATCAAATTGAAAAACAGTGGAAAGAGATTTTTGGGATAACTTCACTTGTGACATGGATCAATTTTTATGATGGCCAGAAAAAGAAAATCCGATCACAGAGTCTATGGATGCCCAGAAACAATTTTAAGATTACATTTTTTATATTTTCATATTTTAACTGTTGCTGTAGGAACTCCCTTCACCTTTTCCTAAAGTGGAATGAGGAATCTAGTGCACTAGTATAAAGCAATCTCAGAGCAGCCTTCCTAATCTACTTTACCTCCACCTACTTCTGGGCAGACTCTCTTATTCCCCTTCAGGTCTGTTTCCCTATTTTGCCTCAGTAAAGGCCATCCCCCAGGCAGCGAGAGCTCTCTTGCCCTTCTTTGGAGCAACAGCCATCCATCCTCACTGTCAGGTAGAAAAGGGCAGAGCAATGTGTGCATCTGGTGTGACTTCTACTCTCTAACTCCTCAAGCCTCATTCACAATTGGTGGTGATAGCTCTTATCTCTTCAAGTTATTAAAAATAAAAAGACAGCTGGCACAGTGACGGGTGTCTGTAATCCCAGAACTGTGAGAGGCTGAGGTAGGAGAATCACAAGTTCTAGTCCAGCCTAGGCAATTGATTGACTTAGTGAGACCCTGTCTCAAAATAAAAAATAAAAAAAGACTTGGGATGTATCTCAATATGAAAACCCTGGGTTCCAAAACACAAATAACAAAACAAAATAAAATAAAACAAAAACAACACCAAACTAATATGCTGTTCTGATTCATGCATACATTGGTTTATGATAATAATAATAAATCAGGGCAATTAGCATATCTATCACTTAAAAATGTCATTTCTTTGTGGTGACTACATTCAAAAGCCTCTCTTCTAGCCACATTGAAATATAGAATGCATTTTTAACTAGGTACATCCTACTATGCCATAGAACCTAGAACTTGCTCTTCATGATTATAACATTGTACATTACAAGTATTATGTGTCAATCATTATATAAATAAAAAATTAAAAAAAAGAAAAGAGACAATATATGTAAAAGAAATGGCAATAGTAGTTACTCTCAGTTCCCCTTTTCAAGGCAGAAGTATTACCTCCTTCTGAGGACCTTCCTGGAAGTTTACCCTAGAATTCTATTTCTCCACCTGTGTCTTCTGCTTGGACCACCATAACAACATACCACATGCTGGATACCTTAAACACTAGATATTTATTTTCTCAAAGTTCTGGAGGCTGGACAATAAGATACAGTGGGGTTGGTTTCTGGTGGGTGTTCTCGTCCTGAGTTACATTTAGCCACCTTGTCACTGTGTCTTTGCACAATATTTTTACTGTTTGCTTCCAAGAAGAGAAAGAGTGAGATTTCTGCTGTCTCTTTTCATAAAGACAGTAATCCTATCAGATCAGGGCTCCATCCTTATGACTTCATTTCACTTTAGTTAGTTCCTTTCTCCAAACACAGCCACAATTGGGGTTAAGGCCTCAGTATATAAATTTGGAACAGGGGGTACCTATATTCAGCCCATAACACCTTCTAGTGCAGAACTTCCCAACACTTATAGCAAACATCTTCAGATTTTAGTATTGAAATGCTTTCCAATGTCTTCCTGAATGAATTGTGTATTTCCAGTGAAAATAGTGATCCTCTGAGAGCAGAGACCTACTTGTTCTTTTCATGTGTGACTAGCATGAGATAGGACAATTATTAGGCTTATAAATACTAGTTAATGAACTGCCCGGTTGCTTTACTGATATGAATCCAATCAATTTGACCTTTGTCTTATGAAATTGTGTGGATGTCATGAGGGGATGTATTACTCAGGATTGGTTAGATTATGCACCAGTAACAAATAATCTTTGAAACTCAGTGACTTAAAAGAACAAAATGTTCCCTTTTCTCATCTTCACTGTGGGTCACTGAGATGGAGTAGGGCTTATTTTAACTCATCCTGAACCCAGGAAGCTGCTGTCTCAAACACTGAGAGAAAAGAGAGCATCACTGGGTCTGGCATCAGTAATCAAATGCTCACTCACCACAGTTCATTGTCCAGGACTGGTTTCATGACCCCATCTAATCATAAGGGAGGGGCAGAAAGGGCAATCCTGCCATGTGTCCAGCAGGGACAGAGCTAGAAATACTTAGCATATATCACCAATGATCAACACAATTGAGAGATACAGAATCATTTTTCCAGGAAGACGAAAAAGTTGACAGTCATTTTATAATATTTACCTTTTCTACCATTCACCATCAATATTCCTTCCTCCTCTTTTTTTTACTTAGGGTTATCCAGAAAGTTTTATAAATTCAGTAAAGGCTGACTTAGTAGCTCAGAATTAGTTTGTTTTGATTGGAGGGAACCTTACTTTCCAGCTAATTCAGGAACTTGAGCAATGACCCTGAGAGTACCCTGGAGAAGTACAGCTATGGTTTGAATCTGGTTTAATTGTGTTATTGTGTCTTTCAAGACTCCATTTTGATTGAAGGCTTGGTCCCCAGTATGATGCTCTTGGGACGTGGTGGAAACTTTGGGAGGTGGGGCCTGGTGGGAAGAGTGTAGATCTTTGGGGATGTGCCCTCAGAAGGGATTATGGGACCCCAATAACTCTCCCTGACTTGCTGTTTGACAATGTAAGTTCTTGCAAACCCAACTCTCATGATGTGACTAGCTGGGAGGGGCTTCATGAGAATTGGGCTAATGCAGATGCCATGCTTTTGAATCTCCAAAACAGTGAGATAAATAGACCTTTTCTGTTTATAATGTTAGCTGTCTCAGGTGTTTTATTTTAGCAATGCTAAATTAATACAAGTTCCCTAGGGTTGTTTCCAGATAATGCTATTAAAAAGGGCTTTGCTCAGAATAAGCAAGGCCCTGGATCCTGCCTTTGTTTCGTCTATATCTGACTCATATGTAGAGCTTCTTTGTAATGTTTTCTTTGGAAAAAAACAAGTGAAAACTATGAATGGATCTAATAATATAGATAGGACAACCTTATTTCCAGGATCTGAAACCAGACCTTATAGATTAAATGAATACCTGACTGCATACTATGTGGCCCAGTGTCTCCTTCTCATTTTGGTCTACACCTTCTGGCTCATGAATGGCCACACTTGGGAGTGGATTTCAGGATCCTCTCCTTGCCTGTGGAGCTGTGTGTACTGTTCAGTGGGCTGCTCCTCCCTGATCCAGCCATGAAGCAGCCTAGTGGCATTGCAGGCTGCTTCAGTGTTGCCCTCTCTCTGCTTCTGAGTCCAGTCCTTGGCTTGTTTGGACCAATATATTATGTAAAGTAAGCTGCGGAGAAATTAGAATATTTTTGTCTGCCATGTCTCCAAAATCACCAAAATCATAGTCTTAAAATGCATAGGGTCCTTTTAAAGTTATTTTCCTTTTATTCCTTAAAAAAAGTAAACCTCTTTCTAAGCAAACTGAGGACTGATGAGCTGTCCCCAAACTGCAGCACTTCCTCCATGCAAATGTGGGACAGTGACAAAGACCTTGATTACAGCTTCATTTGCTTTATGCAAAACTCTAGAAGCCAGTTACAGCCACAGAAAATATGAGTAATGGAGTCCAACAGGTGGTGGTGGTGGCAGTGCGGCTGTGTGGCAGGCCATTCAAGGGCTAGCACTTCTCCTTTCATTGGGCAGCATTCCCCCCGGTAAAGGGACCTCCCCAGTGACTTCAGGGATGCTGTTCCCATGCAGAACATCTTTCCTTCCTGCCGCATGGGGCATGAAACACTAATTTTAGTGTTTCATCCCTTAGTTTTTAAAAATGTATTTTCAGTGGACAGATCAAGTTGTATGTTTTTACTCTGCATAACATGATGTTTTGAAGTAGAGTGTCCAGTTTCCACATCTGTGGATTCAATCAACTGCAGATTGAAAATATTTGAAAAAAAATGCACCTGTATAGAACACACATACACTGTTTTTCCTTGTCATTAATTGCTAAGCAATACACCATAACAATTATTTATTATTTACATTATATTAGGGATTATAAGCAATCTAGAGATGATTTAATGTATATAGAAGAATATGTGTAAGTTGTATGCAAATATTATACCATTTACCATTTCATATAAGGGACTTGAACATCTACAGATTTCTGGTATCCTTGGGGGTCCTGATTAAATCTCCCATGGATACAGAGAGACCACTGTGTTTATACATTGAATTAAGTCCTTGTTGAAATGCTCCCCCCTTACCAGGAGGACTCCTTTGTTAAGATGTCATGTGTGGTCTCCTCAGGATATGAAAGCAAGTGTCGTGATGTCCTGATGTAAGGAGGAGAATGAGGAGGAAGAAGAGAGAGCACCGTGGGCCAGAATGAGCACATGGTGTGGGTGGGCTGTGCAAGGTTAGCTTCAGAAGTAGAAATGAATGAAACCCTTTGACATTGGGATAACTGGGCCTCTTGGTGGGAGAAGAGCAAGTAAGTCCCAACTCTTTCCTCAAAATCTATTTGTGCTAAAACTTAGGAATCTTACTGAGTAAAGCCTGGGGGCTAAAGAATAAGGGGTATATGTGCCTGGAATCTTCACTAGCAAAGACACTAATTCATTAATTTAATTAAACACACGACCAAACAGCAGCCATACCACATATATCTTCCCTAATGGAAGTACCCAAAACCCACTGCAAATTCTCCTGATTTATTAAATCAAATTATGCAATTCAGTCAGTAGAGCTGAAAGCCCCTGAGCTGGGAGGAAGGGCAGTTCCATTTTAGGAGGAGATCAGTCCAGCTAGGAAAGTTTAAAAACTGGTTCATTAGGCTTCATATCAAAGAAACAAGGAGCTAAGATTGGTTAATAAGGGCTCAGGGCTCAGGGCCAGACTGACATGCTTGTCTCAGCTCTTCAACCCTCACCACTGCCAGGCATAAAACAGAAATGAATAGTGCGTTTTCTATGGAAAGAAGCACACACAAAGTGTGATTGAAATATATGGTGAATGTTTACATTTTAAAACTGTTTTACAGTAAAAAACACATCACTCCCCCTCAAAATGCTCTCTCACTTCGAACACACTTGTCTCATTGTTCTCACTATTTCCTGAAACGGTTCTGGAAGTCCTCTTTTGTGACTGTCTTTTGTGGCTGCCACCATGTCCTGAATTGATTAAAAATTATTTATGGCAATTTCTGTCAAATAGAAACATTACAGTGTATCCTCATCCTCCTTACTCACCAGACTGGTACCAGTTGACTTCTGGATCTTCCCCAACATAAAAATGTCCATGAAAGATAAATGTGTTCAATCGATTCAGGACATCGAGGTAGCCACAACAGCCCCACTAAAGGCACTCATGAAAGTGTTCATCCAGAACTGCTTCAGAAGTAGCAAGAGTGCTGAGATAAATATGTTGAAGTAAGGAGGAGTAGTTTTTGGGGGATTAATGGCAATGTATGTTTTACTGTAATAATTTTAAAAAATAATTTAAATATTCACTGTAGCTCTTGATCACACTGCATCTATTAATATGAGCAAGTGAATGGACATAATGGCAGCAGATAGGGGTGATGTCTAAAGCTAACTGACACTTCCCCACACCAAACACTGCAGATACCTTGCTTGTTCTTTAGTTGTATGCTTCACCAGTAAGTGTTCTGAGTTTACCAGAAATATATTTTGAGAAAAGAACTTACTTTTACTTGCTATTCTGATATCAAATTAACAGGGACTATTTACTTTGAAAGCCTGTGTTGGTCCATGAGGCCTTCTCAATAAATGTCTGCCAAATCAGGAACTGGCCTACTGTCATCCATTAACACACCATAAATATTTCTTTGTCAATAGTTTGTCATTGATGAGAGCAGCCTTGTAGATGTAGAGCCTAGGTAAAGTATTTTGACAAATAATGGGAGGAGGAGGAGAGCATGAATCACTTCCCACAGAAGCTTGAAAGGGGTCTGAGCCTAGGGAGCATTAGGAGAGAGCTGTGGCTTTAGAGAAGAGGCTTCTTATCATGTGCTTTTGCCTTTCCTCATCTTCCCCAGCTCCTCTCTCAGGACTTGTGCAGCTGTGAGTTCAGGGGTGAGCATGAGACAGCATGGTTCATTGTTCCCTTTCTCTCTGGCCTATGAGGACGTCTGCACTTTTGCATTAAATTGCAAAGGGAGCTCCCTCACATGGTGTGAATGCCTGCATGCTTGTGTGCCTACACAGCCTTCTGAGCCATGGGATGAGTGGTTGTGTCACTAGGCCCGGGAGCTGCCTTCCTGGCCTCCTCCAGCTCACGTGTCCTGTGAATTAGAAGCACAATTTATAAGGCACAGCCAGTTCCCCACTGGGTCCAAAGAAAATGCTTCCATTTTAACTCCAACTTAGAGATATTCAAGTTAGCTAAAAATAATTACAAAAATAATTCCCACAGCCTTAATAAAACTATTATTATTATCTCACTGCTGAAGCACTATTTTTGGAGTCTTATTTGCTGAGTCAACCCATCAATGTCCAATTCCGAAAGACCACTACTCATAAGCTTTACTCCTGTTACCTGTGCTTTTGAAAGGGGTATTTTCTGTGGGAGAAGAGGTGTTCTGGTTGTTCTTTCTATTGCACAACTCAGTGTACTCCTATGCTCTATCTGCTCAGTGTCCATAATTAGCATTTTCTTCCTAGCATATATTTCGCCTCGGATACCCTTATCATTTTTTAGAATATCGTAAGAACTGAAGGGCATCTGTTTTCCCCTCTCCCAAATCAGTTGCAAAACCAACATTGGGCTTGGAGACCTAGGGCCTTCTATTATTTCCCTAAACTGAACCTAAACTTAACACCAGTTGATAGAAATTGTAGGTGGATACAGTATTCTTGCATGGCAATTGGAACTTTAAGACAGGATCCTCTAGTAGCCCCTTCTAACTGGTTGCAATACTGAACCCTTACTAAAGCTTCTGTTACCCTTTGTTATGTTTACTTACTTTTACTTTGATAATATCCTGAGATTCTTTGGGATTTATTTTGTAATAAATGTCCTTCAAGAGATTTGTGCATTTGCACTGGAGTGAGGCATTCTGTCTATATTCACTGACACATGAATGGGGATTGATTTCCCTTATAAATAATTAGTGGGCATGCAGTGTGAGCAGATTCTGGGGACCCAGTCTCAAGACATGCACAGAGGCTGGGATGAAAATGGGAGGAGGCAAAGGAGATGAAGGAGAAGGCTGTCCATGGCCAGAGTCTGCAGCAGGGCAGTGGAAAGGTTTAACAGGGTCCTCCCGGAGTCCATAGCAGGAGCGGGAGGCAGGATGTTCTGAGAACGTGGCTAAGACTGGTAGACTTTGATGTCAGACCTGGGCTTTACTGAGAACTCTGCTGGATACTTCTGAGAATTCTCAGATAAGCATGATCAGGAGAAACAGAACTATCATGTTTAAGAGTTGACAGGCATCTTAAAGTTTAGTACAATCTTCCTCTAATGCCTGAATCACATCAGGACAATGGATGTGTAGTGATGGTCCAGCCTCAGCTCCAGCTGAATGAATATGAATGAGCTTTCAGGGAGATTTAACCAATTTGGTTTTGAACAATTCAGAATGGTAGACTTCTTAACCCTTTATTTGACTATATTCCTCCATATGACTTTCATCCAGAGGCCTTTAGAATTGTACCTAGTATGTCTGGGACTCTTCCCATGTCAGGTCTTTAATTTATACCCACAGGAAAGTGTTCTGGGTCTTCTTTCTATCTCAAGCACTCTCCCTAAACATCATCCAGTCTTTTCGTGTCCCTTAGAATACTAGTGAGCTCTGACCAGCATGATAGTGGGGATGTCTCTTCATGTTTCAGCATATTTATGCTCTAGCCACTTAAGTGGAATGCAGTCATATATTTCCCATCTTGTATTTGTGTAGAACAATTTACCCATTAGATCTCATCTTTTTCTTATAGTTCAAATACTAAGAACTTCTACAAATATATCATATCATTCATTCATTCATTCATTCATTTAACATAATGTCTAAGTAGCATCTTTGCACTGCCAAATACCTAGGCAATCTTTTAAGGACTGGGCATACAGTAATAAACAAAACAAAGTGCTTTCCTTCTTGAAGTTTATATTTAAGTTATATATAGAGAGATAATACACACATAAACAAGTAATGCATGGATTAAATAAACTCATGGGAAAGGCAGAGCTGGATGAAACAGCTTTTCCTATAATGTGGGTGCTATTTCCTATGCTCTATAGCTCACTCTCCATATTTGCTTCATTCTTTAGGAAAGTTTGGTGTGATGATTATGGCAACTAGGACCAGTGCTGAAGCTATCACCTCTCCTACTGCCAGCATTGTGCAATGGTGTGCAATGGTATCATCAGCCCACAAGACAGAATGATGAAGAAGGTATGGTCCCCTTGCAGCCACTCTGATTAGATCTAAAATCACTTAGTTGTGCAATTTAACCAAGATTTCTTAGGCTTGAGTTTCATTTATTTGTAAAAAAAATGGGTATATAAATACCTTTTAAGGTGGTGGTGAGATTAAAATAGCATGGTGTGCACAACACAAGTCTTAGCTTGCAGCAGAAAAGGACATATTGTACTCAGCAAATCTTTGTCCCATTCCTAACCCCTTTCTTTGTCTCTAACTCATACATAGTAAAAGTGTCCAACTGAGAAACCACTGGAAATCTCTCCCACAGTGATCTTATTCAATTATACTGCACTTGGGGGCTTTGAATATGGTGGATTTGGAGCCCATCCACATCCATTCTCCAAGTACTATATTACCAATTTATCCATGTTTATGTGCCTTTTTCTGTAGGAATACTACCCAAGGAAGGTTGTGAAATGATTATGGCACATGATGGTCTAGCCAGAATGGTATATGGGTTGTAGCCTAAATGAAATTGTGAAATTTGGGATAAGATGGAGCAAAAGAGTTCTAATCAAAGTAGGGTACAGGATATAGAGTGAGGTGAGACAAATCAAATTAGAATAAGACTAGTTAAGGTAAGATAAGATGATTTCATTTGAAATGAAACAGAATCAGGAGAACCTGAAAGAAGAATAGTGTGGAAAGGAACTGGGTTGAGAGAAAGTAAACATGTGTAATCAAAGGACAAAAGCATTTCTTAGTGTCTTTACTCTTGTATGCTTTCTTCCCCCAGGGAATATAAATATAACTGCAGCCAGTATTTTGAATGCTCATGTGTTTCATGCAACCTGATGCCAGTGTTGACAGAGACTCACAGCTCCTCCTGAGAGATTTGCACTGCCTCTTTAATGCAACTGATCTTTGTTGGCTTTATGGCCCTCCTGTCTGACCTCATATCCACAGCTTGTTGTTTGGCACATGAATCTTTCTTTGTCTCAAATACTAGAAGAATGGGAAAGACCTGTCTCTGCAGTAGCTCTGGACTGAGGTTCAGTGACCATTATGCTCTGAGATTTTTAACAACTTTCCAACCCAACAGGGTCCTTTTCCCTGGGAAAGCTGTTGCAGCCAAAGAAACTAGGGTGTCACATTTTATCTACAAGCTAAAGGAACTGAGGTGCCTATAGGCCACTAGGGAGCACAACTACTCTTGCCACGTTCAGATGCTTTAAAAGTTGTTATATTCAGAGCTACTGCTTCTGCATCATCATGTCAGTCCAGCAAGGGTTGCATCACACCCAAGGGCCTCTTGACATGGGAGTGTTATGTGTGCCTCCACAAGCGATTCTGGCTGACAATGATTTATCCTTTATTTCCTGGCTCTGTCTTGTCAGAGAATCATCTGGGACTTTGGTTAGCAGGCACTTGGAAGCTAGGATTCCTAGTGCTGGGTTTGCCTAGGAATTGTTTCTGCTTGTGGGATCCCAAGGGGTTGGTATGAGCTGGAGGGGTGTGTGTGTGTGTGTGTGTGTGTGTGTGTGTGTGTGTGTGTGTGTGTGTGTGAGAGAGAGAGAGAGAGAGAGAGAGAGAGAGAGAGAGAGAGAGAGAGAGAGAGAGAGAAACATATAGTTTGAATTTTGAAGCCAGACAGCCTTGTGAGTGGGGAAATAACTATGGTGAAGCAAAGGACTCTCAGGTTCATTCAGGTCAAAATCAGCACCTCAGCTCTCAGCTTCAGGACCTGCTGTACCTTTGCGCTTTGCATGCTTCATTTGCCTCACCTAGTCCTGCCTCTGTTTACAGAGTTCAAATCCAGGCCTAGCTACTTCTGATCTGGGGACTTGGGTAGGTCATTTAACTTCATAGAGCCTCATTTTTCCTGATCTGTAAAAATAGCCCAATGCTTACTTCTCAGGGTTCCAGGAAGGATTAGATGAGGTACCATGAGTAGGATATAAAATAGAGGTCTTGCTCACAGAACATCTTGCTATATGGCATAATCTCTGTCTGAAAAAAATGAAACAGATAAGTGAACAACAAAGGCCAGAGTACAGTGTGAAAAGAGAATAGTTAGTTTTTCCTCTGAGTCTGTGATCTGAGTCCCAAGAGATGCCTCGAATTTGAGCAGACCTGTCTCATACAGTAGAAGGACCCAGTGGGCTATCAGGAACATAAGACCAATATCCTAGGCTTTCAATAACTTGCTGTACTTCCATAACAAGTCTTCCACCTTTCTTCCTAGGATGGCAAATGGGAATGCAATCATGGGAAGGAGAGCATATCTGTGATGATGCCAGCTTTACCTCTAAGTCATCATTCCTAAAAACATGATTGCTGACATTCCCTCCTTCTCCCTCTTTTGGACACTGGTGATTGAATCCTGGGCTTTCACAGGCCTTTTTTTGTTGTTGTATTGTGATAGGGTATTGTTAAGTCCCTAAGTTGCTCAGGTTGGGTTCTAACTTGTGATGTTCCTGCCTCAGCCTCCCAGAGTGCTAGATCACAGGTGCATGCCATCACACCCAGGTTTATATTCTCAATAGGAATCTAATACCAGCATATACGAAGGACTATGTCTGATATAAACCACTCAAATCAGTGTTAATTTGAACCTTTCTTATAGTTATTTCCTCACCTGTCATGTCCTTCCCATCTTACTCCTCCAAATCCTGTCTCTCTTTAAGTTCATCTATACTTCCCCTTCTCTTTGAAGTTCTTCAGTTCTCCTCTGCTGCTCTGCCCACTCTGCTCTAGGAGACAGTCATCTCAAATTCTGAGCCTTGAACAGAGTTGGGAGTCAGTATGGTGACAATGACTGTGTGTTGGCCACTGTGCTAGGTTCTGACATGGTGTCCCTTGATGTCATTGCTGGCATTCTGAATGTTTCCTACAGCTAGAGTTCACCAAGGCAAGCAGAGAACACCAGATCCAGGGAAAATCTTGGGGAACAAGTAGTACTCAAAGTCAGACAGCAACTTAGTGACAAAATCTAGGCTGGATCCCAGCTCTTTCTAACCAAATATTTTTTCCACAATTACTTATAAGTGTCAGTTGTGTGCTGTTAGTCTGTAAATATCCACTGAACAGCCAGGTAACTGCAGATATGCTCCAACTAGTCAGATAGTGATGTACTTATAAGATGAGACTGAGAATAATTAGTATTGTTAACTCCATGATGCCCAGTATAACATCTGTACATAGGAAAAACTCTTTTAATACATCATAAACAAAACATTACCTCTGTGCCATTGTATATCAACAGTATTTAACTTTCTTTTAGTTTCTACAGAGGCTCAGAGCTAAGCGTTTGCCTTAAGTCTCAGAGGAGACTTTGGACTTGTACTTTTTTAGCAATGCTGAAAGTGTTAGGAATCTGACAACTCTTTTGCATAGAGGGATGTACATGAGTTTTTGGGGACCAGAGGCAGAATGTTATGGTTTATATCAGAATGTCTCCCCAAAGTCTCATGTGGTCCTCGGTGTCAATGTACTTCTATACCAGAGGGACTCACATTCAAAAAAATTCCTGCATGGACAAGAGTTGTTGTATTATCAGACTAGATCAGTTTCCAACGTTAGGTACTATAGGAGTCAGCTGTGTGCAATATTTAGGGGTCAGTGAGGCTTTTTCCTATGCCTTTTCTATCTCACAACATAGAGAATGACCCAACTCCTAGTGTTCAAGTCTGATGAAATACACGTGATTGAAAAAAATCTAATTAATATGGTCTTAATTATGGCAGTAATAATACCTGCCTCCCAGCATGAGAAGGTAGGATATTAGGTTAGTGATACTAAATTTCCCAAGGGTGATAAAACCCTTTAAGATGAATTAATTTGAAATTTACTGATATGAGAGAACAGAAATAGGCATATTTGAAAGACTCCAAAGGGCCAAGCAAACATCAACATATCAGATAATTGTGCAGTCATTCACTCAGAAATCTAAGGAACAATGTTAGGCCCCACCTGGCTATAGAAAAGCAGATGGTGGTATTTTTGCTTTTATACGATATATAATGAGGCAGAGCAGACAAATCATAGCTCCTTTTGCTCTACCTCCAATTATATTACAAATACATCAGTATAGTTACCTCTCTGCCTTTCTACTTCTTACCCTTCACCATGCATTACTTGGTCCAATCTTGCATTGTCCTGATTTAATTATGAAAGTGTCCTGCTCCTCAGTTTGATCCATATCCCTATGAAGCCAAGATCTCTCTTTGTATCTGTTTGTATCCTCAACTCCCAGGATGGTATTAGCATTTATTTGGTATCTACAGCTGGATACAGCTGGAAATTGCCATAAGCATCACTGTGAGCCTAGTTATTTTGGAAAGCTTTGTTGAAGAAGGTGGGATTTGACAGGGATGGTTCTTGTAGGAAAGAAAGAAAAGCTAAGGATAAGTAAATGGAATTGGTTTGTATGGGCATTCACCAAAAGACTGGGGAGCTCATATTTTATTATTCAGGAAATGGGGAAGAACTGGTGATATGAGTGCATTCATCGGCAGCCCTATGTCAGCCACTTGGTCGGGTCTACATATTTACCCTGATGGCAGCTCAGCTTTGCTCAGTTTTCCAGGAAATTTTAGTCTAAGTCAGGGAATATATTTGTAGTCTCCCTGAGGTATCTATCCAAGGTACTTTAGAATGAGCTCATCCATCTAAACCAGGAATTGTGGCCAAGTCATCATCTGTGTTGCTACCAGACTAAGTTTTGTAGTCATATTCTGCATCTTGTATCAATGATAACCCTTTACTTGAATGCTATTCCCAAGATGCAATCCATCTCTAATTTGTATCATCTCCTTCCTCCTCCAGTCTTAGACCTGAATATTTCTTTTGCTTCCACATTGTAATTCAAGGCCTGAAATTAATGTGCAGTATTACAGTCTTCCTTTACATTTCAGCTCCACAGAGTCCCAAAGGCCTAACCTTGAATTCCCTTGCTCTCACTAGACATGGCATCACTCAAAGGGAAAGGCTCCTGTCCAGCTAATTCTCTTATAAGCAGGATCACCTGTTCTTCACCAGGTCCTCAACTGAATGGCCAACCCATGAAATTATTCCAACAAGCCAAATAATCCACTTCATTCTTTTGTTACTGCATGATTTGTCTCCCACCAAATGTGGACAAACAAGGCAGAATCCACCAGTGAGAAATCCCTAGAGCCAGGAACAGACATCTTCACGAGAGAAAGAAAGCAATGGCAGGGAACATGCCCACTATGCTCTCAAGAAACATGACAGAAAAGGGAAGAAAGGTGGACATTTGAACTATGTCAGGCCACAGCATGATATCTCTGTGATATTTTTTAGCCTTGATTCTTTTGATCTTTGTGTAAATTTTTTCTCTGAGTCTAATGACCAGTTATTTGAATTTTTGTTTGGCTAGCCCCAGTAGTTTCTTTGTTCCCATAAATTTCCACCATTCTTACCTTCTTATACTCATCTCCTATAAACCCCATTTTTCTTTCTTATGCTACTGTTAGGTAAGGACTAAGAACATATACCTCCATCTCTTCTGTCACTGAAGGGAAATACTCATGTCTTATCCTAAGAAAGCTCTCTTCTGTCATGTTTGTCCAGTCCATGTCTTTTCTTGCTGCATCCAAATGTTGAAGTCCCTGTGTTTGAGGGAGCAAGATATTGAATAGGAAATAGAAAAACACGGAGAAAAGAAAAAGGCTTTCCCTTAGCTTCTTGAACAGTAAATCATGCATTTTTTTTGTGTTAGGCTCTACAAATTCTGTAGCCTTCCCTGAGAAGGAGACTCAACTGGAGAAGCAGCAGGGCTGCAGAGGGACTTTCAGCATCTGCTAGAATTAAGTTGATACATTGCTGAGGATAGGACAGGACTGGATTCTCCAGGAGGCCCCATCAGCCCGTAGGAAGAATATAGGAAATAGAGAGTGGGATTTATTTAGGCAAGGATAAGGATGAAAGTAACAAGGTGAGAATGGTAGAACTTCACCGTGGCAAAAGAACTATAAGGAAAAAACATAAGGGAACCAAAGAGAAATTCAAATAATTGCAGATTAGGCTGGATGGGAAGAGAATTCAAATCAGTAGGAAAAAATGTGAAGATACAGGATGAAAAACAGATTTAGAAGGAGCCAGGCCAAGAAATAAAGAAGGCTCATGGAAGAGTTGATCAGAAGACAAAATTTAAGAATTCAGAATTTCCAAAGTAGAATATTTCCAGGGCAAGTTTCCTAACATCTCATTAGTTAAGTTTGTAATTTGCCTTTTTTGCCCTGCATTTGCAAACAAAACATTGCTCTCAGATTCAAGATTTAGATTCTGAATCATAGTACAACTCATTTTTTTTGTATAAGTAACATATGTTTGGTGTCTTTAAACACAATTACTTTTGTATAATAAAAGTGTTGATTTGATGATGCGACATTTTCTGCAAGTGTGTTTAAGAGAGTTTATGTTTTCATAAGTTGCAATGAAACTCAATTATGTATGTGTAATAAGGCTTCTGATTGTTACACTTAGACTTTTCTGTATAATGAAGCCAGCAATTAGAATTTGCTTGCTCTATGGCTTAGGAAAACACACTTGTTTTGGAGACAAAAGACTCTTAATGAGGCCCTTTTTTTTGTTAATTTTTTTTGTTGTTGTTAAAAACCAGTCTATAACTCAAACATGTAATTAGATTTCTTAAAGGTTTGGATTTTTTTGTTGCCGTTGTTATTTTTAACCTCTAAACACACAAAAAAGGCACAAAAGCCAGTAACTTTAAGGCATACATCATTTCAAAGCTCTGATCTTGATAACCTCTGCAGTTTTACCTCAGCGGCACCTCCAGTGGGTGCTGAGGACCTGCTTTGCCCAGGTAGAGGCTGGCACAGTAGCTATCTGGACACTGTACTTCGAATTGGGGCTGGTGTTCCTCAGGGTTAGCTATGGAAGAGGCACAGGGTCCCACCCTACCTCTCTGTGGCTACTCCTTGCCTCAGAGTCCTGCTAGGGCTAAGGCACACCATTCCCTGGGCTGACTGAGGGATGCCAAAGTGGGCTGGAGAAGCTTCCTTGCCTTCTGATATCTCTTGTTCTGCACTTATGTGGCAGCTGCTCATGGTTCCTCTTTTCTTCTGGCCGTTTGTCTCCCTGCTGGACATTCACGTTGTTTGCACAGAAGGCTGCTTCTGAGCTAGTTGTTCCTAATGTGGGAAGGATCTCCACAAGTGTTTTGAAAGAAATTCTCCCTTCAGAGACATTTTCCCTTCAGTCTAATAAAGTATTTATTCTTAGAAATGCCAAACTTTTTATTGCTCATTAATAGCTTAATAAAAATTCATTTTTATAATTTATAACATAGCAACTGAGAGAAGATTTTCTGCGGTGTATCAGTGTCCATTGATGAAAACACAGAAAACTCCAGGTATCTCTACTAGATAAGATAATATAGGCATTTGGCCTCACATATGTTGGAATGATTGAAGGAGAAAAAATGATAGCATGGTAAAATAATGATAGTGTGCAAAAGAATGCACTTTTGTTGATGTGGCTGGAGCTCTCCACAGAAGGCAGATGCTCCTGCCACTAAGTTACTGTCTTCTGTTGTCAGCAGAAATCCACAGGTTCACATTCCCAAGTGAAGATATCGCAGTCTTCAGTTGCTCCCAATTCCCTGTGGTTGTTGGCAGAGCCGGGAGGAGCATGGCTTCCCCAGTCTTCTGCCTTCCAGTCAGTCTCCTATGAGAACCTCTCAGTAGGATCTGGCCAAAGATGATAGAGGAGCTGGCCAGTGTGATAGGGTTGCAGAGCTTTCAGCACTTGAGAGGATAGCAAAGCCGAATGGAAATGAATCTGAGCATCAGCTCACACTGGCTGGCACATTGGAAGCATACAAAAAAATGCTTCGGAGAATATAATCTTGTCCTCCAGCAGAGTTGAGGAATTTAGATGTCACAAGTTGGGACAGGGTCATTGGAATAGTGATTAAGGACCTAAGAATTTGAGGTTGTGTTTCTGTGCCTAACTGGCTAGACCACATTAGGCAAGTCACTTCACTTTTCTGAGCTTTCTTCCTTTATGTTAAGATATGGAAACAGAGCTCAGTGATATCTTAGCACTTTCCAGTATATGGAATTTCTTTATGCTGTGACATCTGGATGAAGGGAATTTGGGCTACACTTTGTACAACTCTAGCTAATCTCTAATCACAGCAATTCCTCAAGATGGTAAATAATTCATTAAACTGTTGACTGAGTCATGTGTACATTACGCACGTTCATATATTTAAGCATGTACTCTTATGAGTGCTTGAGTATGTGAAAAGGGTTATATACCAATATACAACTGTACCCATCATTGGATGTAAAATGTACTTACAGAATGCATGATGGTATGCGGCTATGGATTACTGATATCAACTTGTAAAAACACACTTTTGAGAGGGGAAATTTAAGAATTAACGTGGGTGGAAAATGGACCTCCTGAAATCCTGTGGCTGATTATTTCCGCTACAAGGTGGATGGGATGGCTTGCGTCTCATGGAGGTAATCACGGTAATCACTGGCGAGGACTCCCAGGAAACCCCAAGCACAGCTGTAGATTTCATGTTCAATCAACTCTCTGAGCAGTGGAGAAGGGCAAACACAGTAAGGGCATTCTGTTGAGAATTATCAATATAAACGAATGATAGGTCAAGCCTGATCACTGGAATTAACAATCTACAAAATCAAGAAGAGTTCTATTCAGCCACTTCTCAGAAGCAGACTATAAAATTTTAAACAAAGGATCCAATTAAATTTGATCCAATTTAAATCCATTCAGTCCAGAAACCTTTATTAAATATCTGTGATGGATTATGCCCTGGGCTAGATAAAGCAGAAGTTACACATTTGAGGCTGGCAGGCAGGTGCTATGCTGGCACCACCATAGATTTGAGTTGGAATAAACTCCTGCTCCCTGGAATTCTTGGTTTTGGTTTCCTTGTTATTTAATTACATAGACTGCATATGCATTTGGGAAAAAGCATTATCAACCCCATGTTTCATATGAAAGGTAATTTATGTTGAGATTTTCTTGCACTTAGATATTATGCTAAACCCTAGAAAAGCACCATCATTTCATTACATTCTACTAGGATCCTGGAATTAGGCTCTAACTTTAAGCATTCTTGTCTCCTTTTCTTCCCCAGTAGATAAAGAAATTCAAACTCCAATAAGTTAAAGGTACCCGACAGGAGCAGCTCCCAGGTTGTTGGCAGGGACTACTTGACCTTAAGTCCTGTTGTCACAACACTAGGATGAACTATTTCTCAGATAGAGATGAGTGTCAGTGATCTAGTTCAAGGTGTTATGGGATTGCCCTATTTTCAAAATATTTTCTTGTTTGTTGCATATAACTGAAATTCAGGGAATCTAGATTTATTTCAATTTTGCCATTCTCTACCTCCATCATTATCTTTGGATTCCATGAATTCTGTGAGTAAGAATTTGATAAGAAGTTCCACATGAAATCTAGGTTTCCACATAATTTTTCCCTACCCTGTTCTCACTTGACTAACCTGTCTTCTTATCACCTGTTTCATAAGTCCATCTTGTTTCTTAGTCTCGTCACATGACTGTATTATTGCCCCTTCTGGAACAATTGTCCTTTCCTTTCTACTTGCTGTCCAAGTTCTTCTTCCTCTAGGAAGCTTCCACCTTGCCCACAGTGTTCTTACCCTGATCTGAACTACTTAACATATATGTTTGTCTGAACAGCCCACCTGATCTTTGCAAATAACTGGGCATTTTCATTGGCTTTTCATATGAACAACTCTTGTCTCCTCCATGTTTGATCCTAGGAAGGAAGGGACTATCTATGTGCCATATATTTTTTTGGTACTTATAGCACCTATTATCAATTAGTGACGGAGCTGGTGAGTGATCTATATTATCTGTTACTAGTTCAGCGGAGGGGGAGAGATCAATGTGGACTAGAATGGTTAGGAAGGAATCCCTGAGACGGTGGATTCTCAGAGAAGAGTTTTGAAATTTGGAGAAAATTTAGAAAGACAGATGATTTAGGTTGGTGGGTGCAAATGGTACAGCATTAATGAAGAAGATGCAAGGGGAACAACATGGTGTTTGAAAATGCTGCAGGGAGATGTGGCTCAGTGAAACACTGAAGCAGATTAGGCCATGAAAATGTAGCTTCAGGATTTGGTATACAGTAATAGACTGGTATCAGAGATGGTTAATTAAATCTGGAGGGTTACTCAGCACTTTCTGAGCTGGGGAGACAAAGTTGAGGAAGACATGGCCTGTTTCTGATTATACAAGAGTTTATACTGAAGGCAGGGGATAAAGATCACAATGAACCTCCACATTCTACAGAATGAACACTATTTTGGTCAATAGAAGAGATGCTTCTGGGGCTCAGAAGTGCTCAATAAACCCTGGGGGTGGAGTGGGGATGTGTCCTGGAGTCGGATATTCAGCTCCATTGCTTACCAGCAGTCTAACTGAGGGGAAATCCCTTGATTTCTTTGCCTTCTGTTTCATCATCTGTAAAATTGGATTAATAGTAGTGTCTAGTCACAGGGCTATTGTGGGAATTCACTGAGATTGTTGATATGAAGTTAAGCATAGTGTGCGGCCCATGTATATATTTTATAGCTATTACTAAATCTTTAAAGTGAAGGGAAGATGACCCACAAGTGAAATGAGATAATAATGGACCCTGTGAAGGCAACACATGGAGTGGACCCTGAACAGAGAGTGGCATTTAGTAGGTGGGGATTTGAGGGTGGGCATTTCAGGGTTAGCAGATACCCTGGCGAGCTGTGTGGAGATAAGTGTGTACCTGGGTTTTGTGGGGACCCATGACTAGTTCAATTTTCTGGAAGCAAAATGTGAGGGAAATGGAAATGATGTGGTACTTTGGAAAGGTAGGTAAAGTAGATTCAGGGCCTTTTATGTCAGGTTGACAACTGTATTCTCACTGATGTAAGCAATGAAGTGACTCGGAATACGAGTCTGGTACTGCTATGGACAGAACCAGGTGTCACCAGGCTTGGCCCAGGATGGGATCCAGAGCAATACAAAGCCCAGTGGAGGCTCTGTTCCCCAGGCCTGCAGTGGTTAACGTATTGAAGCAAATACCCTTTCATCAAAGTCAGTCTTGGAGAGAGAAAGCCACATGAATCCAAATATCCGGGCAGCAATCCCCAGAGGCGCCAAAGGTAATGAAACATTGGTATCTGCTGCTCCTATCTGTTATTGCTGATATTCAGATAATGATGCCAATACCCAGCTCAGAAGAGAGGAGGAAATGCTGCTGGGGCAGCTTGTTTAGCTCATCTCCGGGAGGGTCAAGAGGAGGGGGGAAGAGCCATACAAAGAAGAAGGTGACCCCAGAAAACCAAACCTTGTTCTTTATTCTGATGGAATAAGTTACACTCTATGTCCAGGAGTCATTTGAGAATGGGGGAAGACTCTTCATTCCTTAACTGTCTGTGGTGCTTGGACTAACAGCATTTGCACATGTTCTCCTAATGGTGTTTATAATTTCAAAGTGCTTTTGCTTCTAGTGTCTCATTTAGGGTCCACTGTGAGAAATCCTAGACCACAAAACCTAGGACTAATGCAGGGACCCTGTCCTACCCCTGTTTTGCCATCTTTAGCAGGCAGTGCCCACCTTGAAGGATTGGGGGGAACTGGGTAGAGGGGAGGGTGCTCTCCAGGCACTCTCTGGGAGATCTGAAATCAGAGTTGGGAAATACGAGGGAGTATAACAAGCCTGTCTCTCCTGGCTGACCCACACCTACGGGTGACTGTATCAATAGGATTTCCTCTGCGCTCAAACAAAGCAATGCTTGGAATCTACTACTAATTGATCAGAGCTAGCATTCAGAAGAAACCTACTTGCTTTCCCTGCATTAAGGTATTTTTCAGAGCTTTTCCTTGTTAAAATGTCAATCCTGGTGGAATATTAGTATATTAAGCCATTGTCAGTTCCTGGAAACTTCATTTCAATTCATTTGTTAGATTGCTGTATGTCCTCAGACAAGCTGAATTTGGAAAGAATAGTTTGCTTAGGAATAGATGTCAAGCCTGATAGACGCATGGAGTGACTAGCATTGGCTCCTGTAGCAGATATTCTGGTTGCTTAACAACCTCTTGAGAAGATATATTGTCTCTACTCAGGACACCATAGTACAGGACTTTGGGCAAATCACTTAACCCCATTAGATCCCATTTCCTCACCTGAAAGATGAGAATAATGACATCAACTCCACCTACTTACAGAATGTCTTTGAGGGTGAAAGATCTCTGAGTGTGTTTTGTACAGTATTTTACAAAGTATTATACAAATGCAAAGTATAGTCATTTAGCTACATTAGGAAAAGATAAGCTTTCATTTCTCAAGTCAAATGCACAAGAAGGGTAAGAGAAAGAGATGGAGAAAGGAATTAATATTTATTAGGGTCCCAATTACCATTCATCTTAAAAATATTATACCATTTAATTTCCACAGCCACTCCATGACATTGTTACTACTGTGGTTCCATGAGGTTGAAACTGCATGACCACTCTTTTCCAGAGACATAGTCTGAACCCAGGTGTATCTGGGTCCTCTTTGGTGCATCAAAGTCTAAGACCTCACCTGTGCGTATGCATGCTTTCTCTTTTCCTGAATTCTTCATTGCAGGCAGAATGAGGCAGGTCAAGAATTGGTAGGTACCCTGTGACAGGCTGGATTTGGAGATTCAGAGGAGAAGAACAGGAAGCCATAGTGTGAAAGTCAGAAACCTTTTCAGCAGGTCTGTGTACAAGGTGAAGGGTAACTTGTGGCAGAAGAACCAAGGAGACATTTGCACTCAGGTAATACTGGGCCAGTGGGAAACTAGCATGCAGTCTTTGTAGGGGAAAACCAAGCCAAGAAGGTGGAAGTTTTCAGATGAAAGCAGCATAGGTTGCTGTCAGGAGTGTGAATGTAAATTCTGCTTGAGGTCACATTATCCAGATTCCCTGGAACATGGTGGGTGTCTTATCTACTCAAGTGATTTATTCTCATTGTATCAAAAAAGAGCTATGTAGGATGAGTACATATGACTCCAATGATGTATGTTCGCTGAAACACTAAGAAGTGCCTTTCAATAAGTACCAATTACCTAAATACTTCCAATTTGGCTTCCGTGAATTTGAAGAGTCATGTGAAGTTGGAACACCATGGCAAAGCAAACGCATGCATTTGCTGCACAATTTGGCTGTGACTTTGTGGAATTTGATGGTTTAGGATAAGTGACCTAAGCCAATAACTTCCTCACCCTTTCACTGTCCATAAGGAAAATTGTGGCATGAGACACTTTCAGTATAACAACTGATTTATTTATTTAGTTTATGCTCTTGTACTTAATATTGTAAATCATATATCTTTGCTATATTGGACCACGTAACTTGGGGCACTTAATTTCATATGCTATTTAAACACAGTTTCTCCCCAAGGCCAAAGTGTGTATTAGGGGGAAGGAATAGGATGCTGTAACGAGGGGCACAGAGCTAGCCCATGTCTACTACCCTGTGGTTTTGCTTTCTGTGGAGGAGCGAAAGCTAAGAAGAGTTATCTAAAGAGATGCTAGGTCCTCTTGTTTTATCTGTAGCAGGAGGAGGGATTAGCAGAAAGAATATCTCTTCTGGCTCCTTTATTGATGTGCCAATCTCTAGAGTTGTGCTCCAGGGAAGCTTAGGAAGGGAAACTTGAGGGATGTAGGAGGGATGAAGGAAAACCACAGTACAAATAAAAGCTGGTAGAAGCAGGCTCAGTGTGTAGATCAGCCTCTGGGTCAAGGAGCTGGAACATGAATATGGTTTTAAAATAATAGCTGCACCTTCTCCAACAGTTCAGAAGATTTCTGAAATGGCATTCAAAGCTCACCTAAGGTCATGGAAGAAGGCCAGAGATGCTGTTTAGGGGATTAGAACACAGTCTGGGTGGGTGAGATTTCCAAAGAGTAGAGGCAAATATGGCAAGGGTCATTGTGAAGTGGTACATTTTTGCTCATTACATGATAGATCAAAGCACATCCAAAGATGCAATGTTTTGCCTTCGATTCTTATTTTCCTGTACTTAGACAAGTGACACTGTGGGCCAAGTTTACTGAAGGGGCTAAAATGTCAGGTCCCATACCTAGTTGCAGGTTAGGTTTGTTTGGACAATTTCTTGAACAGTACAGATTCATGTAATGTAGTATTAGAGATTATGCTTCAGTGAGTAATGGGGAAAGAACTGGGAAATTACATTTTTAGAAAGATTCCTGAGAGATTATTGTTTATGAAACAACATCTTGATAATCTTTCATGAAGAATATTATACTATTGTCAGTAGTTGTGGTTGATGTCCTCTAAACCCATTCCTTACTAAGCCCTAAAGCAATGAAAATCCCGGCCAAATAGAATTTATCATATACAGTATCTTCTCTGGCTCTTTCTCTCTGAGTAAGTTAAGTTTTGTAGCTTCCTGTCTGTATCGGTGGTCCTTTCTGACCTACTTCCTTCTGATCTTGACCCCATGACCCTGATTCCTCCTTAAATCTCTGTCCATCACTCCTTCTTCAAGAGAAAGAGCCTAATCTTATGCAACAGTGGTTCCCAGGCTAACTTAACCACACAAAACTATTCAAGATTTTATATTAAAAACACTAATAGTTTATCCAGGAAGCACTCATATAGAAAGTAATTAATAACCTTGTTATTTTTGTAAGTATTGAAAATAAATTGATAATTATGATTATTTCTCAATACTTTAGTGAGGGCTTTGCTTTTTTCATTTCAAGAAAGCAGCTACCCAGGGTCTATGTCAGATTTCCATCAATCACACACTCTGACAGCCAGGTGTCTTTTTACTTTGCTGTTTATTGTTGGTGGTGGGGGTGTGTGAACCCTTTTGTTATTTTATGCATTTAGACACAAAATTAATAGCAGGAAGAGGAAATGGCCATGCAATTCAATCAGGTCAGAAATTTCTCTCCTCTTTGGGCTTGTGTGAGTGACTCATCAGCATAGGACTCTGGCAGTTAGATAGGAAGGCTTGTTGCATGGAGCAACACCTTGTACCTGTGGAGGTCCTCTCTGTGCTAACAGAGAAGGTCATTCTAAATGTCATAGCATATTGGGTTTCTCTTGGCCACACAATCTTGGTATCAGAAATGTACAGATATAACTTGTGGCTGGTCAATATTGCCTGACAAAAGCCAATGACAAGGAAGAAGGACATTTGTCAGGTTGGGTTGGTCATGTGAAAGGTGGCTTAGTGCTTCTGGAGGATTGATGCCCACTGGGACAATGCTGGGAACAACACTGCACTGCTGTAGGGCATCTTCTGAAAGAATTGGTCATAAAAGAATTGGTCATAAAATATGAGTTTCAGAGTTAGGCACCCATATATTTAGTCCCTTGCTAGTGGAAGTCGCAGTAGTGATGATAACCCAAGAGTTGAACACTGAAGGTGGGTGTGAAGCCAGCTGCACACTGTGGGGAGCCACACAGCCAGAGAAGCAGGTGGCTACACCATGTTCAAGAGTAATAGGCAAAAGATGGGTTAACAATCATACACAATGTGAGAAATGACCAATTCCTGCATCCTATTGGGAATACATGGAGATAGAGCAGAGCCAAGATTTCCCTCTGGAAGGGGACATGGTAGTTCTGTTGCTTTAAAGGCAATATGTAGTGCAATGACACACCTGAGAACTGGCCAGTAACTGGCCCCAGGGAACATTCAAGGCACATTTATGATTTACTCACATTATTACAGGTAGGACTGGGACAGTTATGGTAATAATGAAGGAGATGTGGCTTGACTTCAGAAATAAAATGGATATGGAATCATAAACAGATCATATTAAAGTCAAATCATAATATTTACCCTTCCTCCTTTCCTTATTGACTATAGATTCAAGATCAAATGAGTTGTACATATCAACATGTACATTTTTAACCAAAATAACAAATTTCCAAAGCCAAGGATTTGGTTATTATACATGAATTAAATTAAGTAACATGTTTCAAGTTCTGGTGTTGATCTGTTTGTATACTCTTCCCTTTTCCAAGTCTCTTCTGTTTCTGCTCTTATTACTTTACAGTTTGCATTATAGATGACATTTATTGAGGGAATGACATATATTTACATTTAATGTTGGTTCCTTGAGGGCCATTGGAGTATTTGATTCATATTTTTTCATACCTCTGCCCACCTTCATCCTTTTCACACCTACCTTTCATATATATCTTGGCCATCAAATGCCTTTATTTAGCATGCCTTATGCCAAACACTGTATAAACACAGGGCCTACTTTAAGGAACAATACAGAATTCCTCTGTTATCTAGTTATTGTTGGTAGCAGTTACTATTAACCCCTCTCTCACATAATGTGTAGATAACTTACAGTTCAGTTATGCAAAAGAGACGTAGACATGTTAGACAAGAACATTTTAAACAGGACGTTAGAGATAGTTGATTGTAGGAGCTTCATGATGGAGGCAAAGAATGATCTGTCTTGGAAAGGATCAATTGGATTTGTATAAAGAGAAGGCAGCAGGGTACATGCCTGGGTGAAATTCTACCCTCTGTCTCTGTAGGCCAAATACACTGGTTCTCAATCCATCATGAGCAGTGGTGTGTTTCCATCAACTTTGTGACCTGGGACAAGTGAGTTAGTCCTCTAATTCTCAGTTTTTCCACCTGTAATTAGGCCTAATAGAATTTAACTGGACTTATTTTAGGAATTCAATTGTGTAATATGCCAAAACCCTCAACATAAACCCAGGTACTTGGTAGGGACTCAACATGGCTCAGACGACTGGGAGCAGTATCAGATTACTAGCTTCCTTTTGTATTTACACAGGTTGGACATTTAATCTCCTAGAGGTCACCACCATGACATTTTTTCTTGCGGATTTCAACTCTCCAGGCCTAGCAAGCTATTGTTAAATTGCTTCTCTTGGCTCTTCCTACACATTGTAGCGGATTGCCCCACCTCCTACTCTGTCAGCTTGATACAGACCCTTTCCTACACCCCCACATTTTTTGGGAATAAACTGTAGCAACAAATCTAGTCATACCATTATTATACATGGTTCACACAGCATCTGAAGTGAGAGAGGCAGAAGAATTTGATTACTCTAGGCCATCAGGGCCTTTCAACCAATAATAATTTACTGTCTCTACTAAGTGCTCCTGATGTTTGCTATGGTGAAAATATGCTATTTTACATACAAGCAGCATAATCCATTCCTATGAGATCATGTAGAGGGCGAGTCAGATGTCTGCCACACTGAGTGGAGGAAGGGCAAGGGTTTTCCTTTCCCAGTAAGGTCAGAGTTTTATTTTTCCTCTTGCAGAGGGTGAGACAGGGCATAAGGGAAATGGCAGAACTCGATGAGGTAATGAGGAAGGGGTGTATTGAAGCAGGAAACTGTTGGTTACAGGAGCAGGGCCTAGAGACCCAAACTAACTTTCAAGGGTTCAGAATGTCAAAAGAAGGTTGGGGATATGTGCATGCGCTTGTATGTGTGCATGCCTATGGTGTGGGTTCATGTGCTCGTATGGTGATTGTATGTGCATATGCATGACTCTGCATGTGCATGTAAGTGCATGTATGTGCATGCATGTATGTGTGTAAGCATGTGTGTACATACATAAGCGCTTTGTGTATTTTTATCCTCTGCTACCAGCTCCTCTGTTCTCTTTCTTTTCTGCTGGGTTACTACTCTCTCTCCTGTCTTTTTTTTTGAATTGAATAGCCACATCTTTTGAAAACACTGTATGTCAGGCATCCAGTTAAGTGCATCTGGATAACAATCCTCTGAGGTTGCTTTTATAACCCCAGGTTACCTTGAGGAACCAAGACTCAGGAAGCTGAGTAATTCACCCAAGGTCAGCCAGCAGGGGATCAAATTCAAGCAGGCACAGCTCTCTATACACAGTCTGCCTTTAAAGACTCTGCCTAGGGCCAATGGGTCTTCTCTACAACACTCTCATGTTTTCCAACATTTTTTTTAAAGCACTGCCTCCAGAACCCCAGCTGTGCTCCTTGTTGAGTGTTCTGCCTACTATTGTCCAGGCCTACAATCAGGCCACCTTCTCTTTTCCATGGCAGCCCCAGGCAGCATTTTCAGCACCTGCTTCTGCATAGTGGGCTTCTACTTCCCTGGCTTAGCAAAGAGTTTGTTGATTTCAGACCTGGGCTCCAGATCCTTTAAGGATGAACACATAGGGGTGACACTGGGCCTCTTGGATGCTTCTGGATCATTTTAGAGCCCAGAGCAGGTGTACCCTTCCCAAAAGGATCCTCTTAGCACACAGAAATTTGTTCAGACCCTCCAAAACTGTAGACAGAGAGCAACTTGTGTCAGGGCTGGTGGAATTGGGAAAATTCCAAAGGGTAATGGGAATTTCACATGCAGACTTCCACACTCTGGGTCTGGGTGGAATGTCAGACAAACTCACCCTGCTGTTGGAGTCTCCTAGAAGACAATATACACTGGGATGTGGACAACCCTGAGACAATGTTATTTAGGAAGGCTGATACAGCAAACGATGCCAACTGTTTGTGCTTGAAGTTGAAGCAGTTTACTGGACCAGGATGTAAAGGAGGCAATAACCTTCTAGGCTCAAGGTGCAGACACGGAAGTGCTTGAATTGTGCAGTCCAACATGGTAGCATTAGCCATATGGAGCTATTGAACACTCCAAATGTGGCTAATCTGAGTTCGTGTTTAAGTGTGAAAAATACACTGGATTTGTAGAAGTTAGTATGAGAAAATGAGTGCAACTTTTAATAATTGCTTCATATTGTTATATGTTGAAATGATAGCATTTTTGATATACTGCATTGAAGTGTATTACAATTAATTTTACCTTTTTTTGTACTTTTTAATAATAATGTGGCTGCTAGAAATTTTAAAATTACATATACGGGTTACCTTTGTAGCTTTTGTAGTATTTATATTGGACAGTGCTGCCCTAAAAGTTCAGTTCAGTGAGGGCCCAGTCATGGGACAGCTGCATGCAGGATTAATGGCTGGGTGCTGAAGTACACTGTGCCTGGGTTCTAGCCTCCCTTGGGCTGAACCTGCTTGCAGTGGCTTCTGAGCGGGGTCTCTCCTGGTGAAATAAGTATGCATCATCCTACATATGCATGACTTGGCACTTTCTTTTCAAATCACCTATTTGACTTCAAAGAGAAACATCTTTCTAAGGGTTCCATATTCTTTTCCGAACCCTATTTCTAAATTGCTCTGCTTCTCTACTGCTCCCATTCTGTGTTTGCTGCTCTCTTTCTCCCTCCCTCCCATGTCTCACTTGTTTCTAGACACTCAGCACTATTCAAGGCTCACAAGCTTTTCCTGATACAGGGATGTTCTTTAATCTCCCTTCATTCACCTTCCTGAGTACCGACTTTTGAACTGTATCTTTGATCACACGCATTGCCCATTGTTCTTCTCTTGTGTCACATGTGGAAGTCTTGTTCTCCGAGTCTTAACTGATTCCTCACTGGGCCAAATGGAGTAGATGCTTTAGTGAATACTGGATTGCTTGCATTATTGTTTTGCTCTGCCTTGCTTTGTCCTCTTATTGTATGTGTACCCTTTATAGGCAAAGTAGTGATGATAAGCAGCTTGAGGCCAAGAACCATGCCTTCTGAGTTTGGGGGCTCATCTTTAAGCATGACATCATTCCCCTAAAATGTATTTAAGTGTTAAAGAGGAAAGACTCACTGGCTTCTGACTCAATGTGAATTGTGGCCGTTTGGCTGGTCTAGCTGCTACAAATTGTCCTCTGTGAATCTAACCCTATTCTTGTAATTTCTCACTTGCCTCAGTCTTCTTTGAACAAGTAAAATCTCCCCCAAAAGAAGTGAGTGTCATTACTCCCACACTCTAGAAGTGAATGAGTAGGCCGTTGGAAGACGTGAGGGTGGAGAGAAGGGAGCTCTGAGAAAGAAAAAATGTTAAGGAAATGTGGGGTTGGATTGGCTAAAGTACATTTGGTCACCTTTCCAAATTTCTTGCTACCTGCCTCCTCCCGGGTGTGGAAAGAATTCATAGCCTTGATTTTTCTTTCATTCTCACAGAGCTGGGATAGAGGAATAAACCTTGTGACAGTAAATCAACAAAGCTGAGAGATCAGTCAGTCAGTCAATCTTAAGAGCATTCTTGGATTTGTGGATGCCTTGAGAAGGATTCTTAGAGAAATCGAGGGTAGGATAGTTATTAAAAGAGATTAAAGGGTATTAGCCAGTGCCTAGGCAAGTTATAATTAAAAAAAGGGAATGGAAAGGAAACAGGAGACTAATTTTTCCAGTCGCTGAAATTTCAAGGAGGAGTGAGCTGGCCTGTGAACCATCACTGCTTTGTATTAATTTTCCTGTATGGTTCAATCTAACCCAAATACATTTCTTTCTCTGTTGGAAATGCCCTAGTCAATTTCACTGTATAATACAAAGAAGAGGCAGCCTGAGAGACTAGGCAGCCACATTCACCTCAGATGGTATTATTCTCTGAAGGATTTTAAATCCTGTTCTGAAAATAAAGGACTTATTTCTAGGACACACCCTTGACAGGAAGAAGGGAATTATCCTGGTGTCCATCTGGGGGATCTGAGTCCAAGACAAGTAAAAGATTAGATCCCCGTAGAATACCTGACAGCCAAGTGTATTACTAAGTAGCAACTTTGTGGCATGCATTGCAATGATTTAGCCCCCTTTCTGGGAATTAGGAAAGCATGAGAAAGGTGGGAAGCCACCTACCTATGAGATTTAATAAAGTCCTAATTCTTTCCCTCAAAAATCTCATGCACTACATTCAAAGGTCTAAGATTCCCTATTGGAACGAATGTGTGTGAACTTGAGAAGTCTCTGCTAACATGCAAACAATTTGAGTAGGGTCCTATTCTACTTAATTAACGTCATTCGTTTACCCTTAAATAAGGATCAGAGGTCTGAGAACTGCTTTTGGAGAAAGAAGCTTAAATCATTAGATTGCTGTGTAACCAATGAGAAAGAGGGATATAACAACTTTGCCACCTTCATGTTTGCAGAAATTCAATTTTGATTGTTATTATATGCAATTTTATTATTTTAAAGGATTAGGCAACACTGAGTCTAAAGCTCTTTGTGTTATTACTCGGAAGAAAATATTTTTTAAAATTAGTTACATATCAAAATTTATGTAGGACAAATGTGGAGGTTGGATGGAGACTTCTGGGTAGTGATTTACTTCTTCATCTGTAATTTTTATATTCAGGGCTTCATGACTTTAGTATATTCTCACAATGGTTTCCTGGTCCATAGAAGATTAGCAGCAACATAGACTGATATGGCAGTATCACAAACTGGCAGCTGACAGTCTGGCAGAGGGAAGGGAAAAGAAAAATTTAAAAAATCAGATATAAGATTTTCAAAGGGTACAACAGTCTGAGATCAACTAGGATAGGAAATAAAAACACTTTATGTATCAGGAAGCCCTCCGATAACACCATGTGCCAGTGAAACAGCCACTGATTTTCATTAGAGGTGACCACAAGACATAAAAAAATTGGAATTAGATTCAGCTTCCTTGTCTGAGCTGAGGGGAGCTTCAGGGAAGAGAAATTCAATGTATTGAGCTACTAGCTGAGGCCAATGGTTTACATATATCATCCCTTTAGTCCCTCCACATTTCTAAACAGTGGGTGCTGTCTGTATTTTGGAGCAGAGAAAGTTAAGGTAGGAGAATGAATAAAGACGAGGTTGGCTGGTATAGGTACAGCTTGAGTGCTTGTGTCCACCTTTCCCCAGCCCATTTGCTGTGTGCCACTAGGGTTACATCATTACTGCTTTCCATTTTACCATGATTGTTTCTGTCTTTAACCCTTTTTACCCATTTATTTACTTAGCTCAGAGCCTCTCTCTCTCTCTCTCCACATTGCCAAATCTTTTCTCTACTGGGAGGTCTAGCTCAAGCTCCACTTCCTCACAGGACACTTCTCACCACCCATTCATAGCCTGGCTCTTCTGTCTGCCTTATTTCCACAGCACTTACGGCAACTCTGAATTTTTAGTGATTGCTTCCTATAAGTTGTTGGTACTTATCATGTCTTATTTGATACATCATTGTGCTTGATTTTTTTCTTCCTTTATTTATTTATCCTTCTTTTGAAAAGTCTTATTGTCAGAGACTCTTTCTGTTCTTTGTTCTGTTTCCGAATTCCATGTGAGACACATATTGGCTTCTGGTAAATTCTTGAATATTTTGAATGTCCAGTGACAAATACTAAGCAATCTCTTGTGCTCTTGTTTTTCTTTTCTTTTTTCTTTTTTGACTTGCTGAATCCCAGCTGTGTCCTCACCTGTGAAACACACACCTCCAAAATCCTGTTTCAAGAATGTATGAAATTGTTGTGAGTGTTTTTTCTCTACTCCTTTGCCAGCTCCCCTCAGACCTCAACTGGTAACCTTCTGTCTGACCTCCCCCCAGAAAGCCTTTGTCCTTCAAGTTCTGAAGTCCTCAATAATAGTATATATGTTGAACATTGCCTTGATTAATTGATGTAGTCCTAAAAATTAGGGAGAGGTAAAGAAAATTAGCCGCCTTATAGCCTCACTACTTTATCCATCCCACCGCATCTTTATCCATGGTAGTTTCATCCGGTTTCTTCTGCTTGGTCTTCTTTCTCTCTCCCTGACTATAGTGAGTGCTCCTGTCTCCATTTCCCTCCTTCCCCAGGAGTCGCTGTCCTTTGCTGGCACAGACTCTCACTCCCTCCATTCTCTGCTGGTAAGGTCACTTCATCAAACCAAAGCTCATTGAAGGAAAAGGCAGAGAAGTGATTCGGCATCATGACCCCAGATATTGTACCTGAGAAAGCCCTTTGCCTTTTATATTTTAGCCTGAATAGGTGTATGACTCAGTAGTGGAAGGATTTGTAGCTGACACTCAATAGAAGCTGCTCTTGAATTTTGACAAATCCCATCTTGAGCCAAGAAGAGAAACAGATATTGATCCTAAGTGTACCTAATTCATCTCTGCACTTGTAATCCCAAAAGAAAATGCTTTCTATGACCAGAGGGCAGTCAATATTTTTTCCATCTTGTAAAATAAATAGCAGTTATTTTGGTGCGTCTTCATGCGTCCAGAGCACCAGAAGTAAACAAAGAGTTGATTTTTCCTCTTTCTACAGTGAAGTTATAATAGCTACTGGGTCCCTTGTTTAGACTAATTAAAACCACATCAAATAATTTGGATTGATGAGTGACTAGGGGCAACTGTATCATACTTTGGGCACATTAACAAGGAAGCCTCAATCCCCAGGCTAGGAGTGGTATATCTGCTGAGACTCAGCTGGAGACATACAATAAATTGCAAGAGAATTCATTTCAGGGACTCACTCTCACTCTGGCAGTGTTGGAGTTTTAGCAACATGAGGGAGGTGCTCGTACCAGCCAGGGGTCTACTTACAAACATGATTTTATTTATTGTCCTTCCTTTCCTTTACCTGTGAGAGTAGAGTTAGTTATGGGAGAACTTCCAGAGGGTCACCAGGTCAGGCCAGACAGAGAACTGTTCTGTTTCCACAATCATTCTGTATATTCTCAACCCAGATGGAGGGTCAGAAGTTGTTAGAAATACTGAAAAACTGATTTATGTCTATATTGATCCAAGCCCCATATCATTTCCCAACCACTTGAGGTCAACTCCAACCAACAGGCACAAAATCTCTCTGAAATGATGCGCATCAAGCATGGTGCTTGAATGTGGGCAAACCATCTTCCAGTTTTTTCTACCTACTAGCAATGATTTTGGTTATTATACCTGACTAGTTTACCCAGATAAGCCAGCTTCTTACTTCTTAGCTATCTTGAAGAGTAAGAATAATATTAGAAATCAAATTTGGACCAAATTCAAAAAGAGGTTTAAAAAGAGCACTGGTTTCAAATTACATTTCATTTGATTTTTGTAATGTAAGAGAGCTATCTAGATTTTCCACAGATTTTCTTTAAGTGTTGTGTGAAACTTCTTATTTGGATGGAGCTATAAGCTTTATCCAGATAGGTAATTCTGATTTTTCTCCTAATTTGTCTAACCTGGTGGGGGCTTGGGCAAACAAGCCATCACCACACAACACACCAGTGTTGGGGAGCTGGCATGTGTTTCCACTCTCTAGCCAAGACTGCTTATCCCTTCTTGCCACAGACCCATTTGGTGTTAAGGGTGTACAAGTGTTTTCCCCTAGTAGACCTGCAAATTCCTGCATCTTTGAGGAGTTTCCCCTGAAGGCACAGAAGGCTCTGGTTCAAGGCTCATTCTGTCCATTGATGTGGAGGTGGTAGAATATAAACTAGGCAAAATTAAACATGATTATTCCTAAAAGCATAACATTTCTACCTGATGTGAATTTGATAATAAGTATCAATAACCATAGTAAAGATATAAAAGGAAGAAAAGCTCATTTATGTGAAGGGGCAAATGACATATTTAAATAAAAGATTATAATTTGATGAGGAGTTAGAATTCTTGATAACTGTCCCTAGCCTTGGCCCAAAGTAATCCTGTGTCTTTGTTTAAGTCACTTAGTATTTTGGGTTTCAGTGTCCGCATTGTTAAAGGGAGGCGAATGGGATTAGATGGCCTCCAAGTCCCCTTGCCGTTTTAATTCTATAAGCCAAAATCTCAAAGGCATGTAAATAAGCTATTTGGGAAGATTCACACTGCTTTCTTTATAACTATAATGCAGACATTGAGATATTGGGCTTATCTCAGGATGGTTAAAACTCAGGAAACTCAGGCTTATGCTGTGAATCTCCTTAGTGGATCAAAGCATTTATCAAGGTTCTTCAACACTCACTTTCTAGGTTCCCAGGGATGAAAAATGTGGTGCCTATTGGCAAAGCTAGTGGTCTTACAATGTGCATGATGTGTGGCATTATGTTTCATAACGTAGCTGATGCACTGACATACATGTATACCTATTCGCGATCATGGATTCTAATATATATTAAAAACACAGAACTCAGTAATACTCTCATCTGTTTCCTCTTTTTACAGAGAAGAATACAAAGCTCCAGTGAAAAGTTGCTCAAAGCCACCTAAGTAATTAAAAATTTTGAAAGACGAATGACTTAGCTGCCCCTTGTTTAATCATTATTATTTTTTGTTTTGTTTCCTCCCAAAATTCCACAGGATATACACATTGTAACAGTGTAAGCTTTTATATCATTGAGGCACACTATAAAAATAAATATCTTCTGTAGTTTTTTTTGTACATCTAAAACATACACCCATCGATTAACAGTGCCTTTTTAGGACTCACGCAGCATGTTAAAGATCATCCACAGACTTCCCCCTGACTCTGTCGAGGAGCTGACATATCTAATGCCTCCAATCCCCATCCCTGTAACTTATCCAAAAGCACAGAGTAAACCCAGGCCAAATATAGATTTCCCTTCTTCCTGGTATTTTGAGTCATGCCTGGAGCAGGGGCTTTTAGTGCTCTGTCTCTCATATCAAGCTGGCATTTATCCAGCTTTCCTCCCTTTTCCAATATCTTACCTGGTCTCACCTTGAACGTGTCCAATAAATGGAGTCCCCCACTGACTGAAATAGCCAATTCTGCCATAAGAATGTTGTTTTCTGATTTTGAGCTTAAATTAGATTCCCTGTGATTCCTACTCCTCTGTCCTAGTTTGTCCTTTGCTGCTTTGTGTAGTGCTACCACCTACCCCATGAAACCGCTTACATATTCGAAGACAACCACAGTGTCCCTGCTGTGCCAGACTTCCATTACCAGGCTCAGCTTTCCTATTCTATTCTCCCGTTCATTCTTCACACTGTGTTTCCCCTTCTTTGGATATTTCTCATTGTCCTTGAACATTGTGCCCCAAATAGAACATGATTCCCTGGATGTTCTCTGATCAGTGTAGAGTATAAGGAGCTGCTGTTCACCATGAACAGGCTACTACCTTTCCATCAGGTGCAGAAACTCATCAGCTTTCACTTACTGCTTTGTTAAGGTTAAAGGGTGATGAATTTGCTCAATCTGTCCTTTGGTTTCTCAGCAGAAGGCAGGCAGAGGAGCAATGGGCTTGATTTCAAGAATCTCTTTGCTGCTAGAACACTGAAGAGCCTGTCAATATCTTTTCTAGGTGCATTTTGTCAAACCGATATTCCAATAGACAGCCATTAGCACCTCACCCTATGCTTCAGAATCACATTTGGGGGAATTTACTTTGACTGATCACAGCTTGCAGGGATCATTTGGTTCTATGGATCCAATCTTATGTTTCAAAAGCCATTTCCTATCAGCGATGATGTGTGCACCCCTTGCTCATACTGATTTGCAAAGAGCAGGATAGAAATGAGTCCTTTGATTTTCCAAGTCTTAGCTAAAAGAAAGAACAGTTTCTCCCTCCAATTCTCCCCTCTCCAATAAGAGCCAGCAATTGAAGATAAAAGGTACCACACCTTCTAAGAAATCTGATGGAAGTAAATTGTCACCCCATTGACATATTGAAATGTACAAATTGTACAATACACTTCCCAGATCCGAGCAATATGCTTGTTTTTCTTTCTAAGAAAGTATCTGATTTGGAAAGTTTATTATCCTATAGATTGGAATGTGGTGATTGGTGAGATAAAACCATCAAAAGCAGAATAATTCTGATTCTTATAATAAGCTCTGGATGGATTTTCATCAGAACACCAAAGGAAGATAAAATTTCTAAGTAGATGAGATTCAAGCACATAATTCTCTGCTACTAGAAGAACAGCAACATAGGGGGAGAGCATAGTGTAATAGGCCAAAGAAAACAAAAGCCAACTGATGATAACAATACTTTTCACAGGAAAGCATGTGATAAGAGAGAGACCTGCATTGTTTGGGACACCTGTAGTTAATTATTACAGCCAAAGACATTAAAATCAGTTTCTTTGCTCATATATCTTCATAGACTGTTTGGCAATATTAAATGACAAAGGCTTAATAATCAAAAGTACTGAGTTAGCAAATGTTTTCTAATTTTAATAACTTCTTGTTGTAATTACCAAGTCTTAGAGTGAAATGATTTAATTAGAAAGTAATCAAGAAGTGTCTACTGTTAATTGAAGGAATTATAAAAGATCTACATTTTTAATATATTTCTGAAGTAATAAAATTAGAGTTTACCCTAATTATTTTTAAACTACCCTGACATGGAATATTTGATGTGGGAACAAAGTATCTCATAATTCTAAGAGTGGCACCTACATTGAAAGCATAGTGGGACTATAAGATCTCAACTTTCTTGTCTAGGAAATAATAATGATGGTAATAGTAATAATAACAATTAATGGCTAATATTTATGGAGAATTTATCATCTGTTGTGAGAAACTGATCCAAAGTAGCAATCAGCTTTTTTATTTACCATCTTCTGTGTACATAATAGGCTGCCAGTGAATAATTTGAAATCATATTGAATGAACACAGGGCAGAATCAAAAACAAATGATTGTGATGAGATTCTAATCTCAGTTTTAGTGGCACTGGTCTGCTCACACTTGTCATTAGTACTTGTGTGTCAGCATATGTCTTTTTTTTTTTTTTTTGGTACTGGGGATCGAACTCAGAACCTTGTGCTTGCTAGGCAGGCAGCAGCACCACTGAGCTAAATCCCCAGCCCTAGAACATACTCTTTTGAGGTGAATAGACTTTTTGTATTTTCCCTGAACTCCAGAGTACAACATATGTTTTTTACACACGTCTATTTTAGTTCAATTGGCAAATATCTTGCCACAGATACAATATTACACATTTTCATTGTTTTTTCCTGGTTTGTCCTTATAATGTGCTTGTGTTCAAGCACATGCTATTAATGAGTATTTGCAGGATGAAAGTAAATAAAATAGGCTTTCAAAGGCAATGGAAGGAATGAAGAGGAATAAAGAGAAATTCATGCCAATTCCATGCAGATAGGAGTGGTTGTATTGAATATTACAAAGGTAAAATTATTTGGTTTTAAATCTCTGATATGGAGCTGAGGAGTAGCATTAGCCTTTAAGTATTTAACTATACAAAGCAATCATCATCATGGGCTCTGGAAAATTTACTTTTTCACTAAATCCACCCATCTTTTGCTGTCCCTCCCAGGCCCATCTCTATGGTATTCTTGCCACACCATCCACAGTCTTTAGCCACAGTGAATTACCAGGGACTTAATAGTTATCTGGGCTTTAATGACTCTTCTGTGCGTCTTGGACCATCAACTCCTCCCGGACTCTCATTAATCCCAGGGGCAATAGCTTAGACCATGATCATTATTGCTTTTACAAACCCTTCCAGGATACGACGACAATGAGAGTGACTTTCCATTTATCTTCCATGGAGATTCATTCTGCAGGATTGACACTGCCAGCTTGAGCGACACAGGCTATTGTCTCGAAGTTAAGAAAATGGTTTTATTGCTCTCTGTACTTATTATATTGAAAGACAAAAGCTAATTAAATGTTAGAATTCCTGGCTTCTTGCAGACAAAGAGATGCTGACCAACTTTATTTTTTTAAGTTTTGCTAATGTAGGCAAGAGAACTCTGGCTTTATTATAAAGGTACAGTCTAGTGGGAGGGTGAGAGGGATCGTGTGGGTAGGCAGTGAAGAACTGATACTTTTGAAGTATTAGTGTTTCAAAGAATGCAAATTATAACTGATTAAACTAATGAACAAATGGACTAAGTAAACAATATCTATTTATTTAAAAATTCCTGCATTTGTCGTTGACTTTTACCTTTAGATTGGTAAACTGAACTTGCAAAAGCTGCTTATTGTCACTGCTGTAAAAATAGAATGAAAAGTTAAGCTCATAATTTATGTATAAATGCATTGGCTTTGTTTCCATTTAGTACACAGGGATAGGAGGGGGCTTGAAGGGCGGAATGGGATAAAATAAAATTTATTTTAAAAATGCATTAGGGCCAGGGATTTAGCTCAGTGGTTCTGCTGCCTGCCTTGCAAGTGCAAGGAGCCGAGTTCAATCCCTGGTACCAAAAAAAAATAAAACAAAGTAAAATAAATGAATAAAAATGCGTTGGGTAACAAAATTTGCCTCAGTCATATAAGTTTGGGGTGATTTATCAAAGATCCAGGTAACAATAGAGATATTTTTGTATATTATTATTAAAAACTATATTAAATAGATTAAATAACACAAAATGGAAAGTTATTTAAGCATGGTCTTTAAAAGTAACATTTAACCAAGAATAAGCTCAAGATATAATTGCATACTGTTATAACAAATTCTAGTATTTATCTCTTAAAAAGAAATTTCCATTTATAGCTAAATGGATGCATATTGAGGCCATACTCTTAAGTGAAATAAATAGGACACACGTGTAAATACCGAATAGTTTCTCTAGTGTGAGAAACTGAAAGTGTAAATAAGGATTAAAATGATTAAAATGAATAATTGATAATTTGAAACAGGAAAAGGTCCAAAGGTGTAGGGGTGGTGGGAGGCGAAGGGGAAAGGGAAGACGGGAAAGGAAAAATTATGAGAAAAGAAAAAACTGGAAACAAAATCTATGTAAATAGGGAAGGGTGGAGGAGGTGAAGGGTGCATAGGTAATGGGGAAAAAAATAAGAACCAAGATACATCATGTACAGGTACAAGTACCCAATGATAAAAGTGAATGTATTGTATACCTAAAATGTACCAATAAAAGAATTTTTTAAAAAAGAAAGAAATTTCAATTTCCTTATCTCATTTCAGAATCCCAGTATTTGGTTTTTAAATTTTTTAAATTTTTTATTATTTTTTAAATTTCACCCCCAGTATCTGCTTTTAAGCTATTGTAATGTTTTTAATTCATAAAGTTTATTGTGCATTTTAGGTATACAGTATGATGGCATTCATCATTGGGAACAAAATATGGAGTCCTCCAAAAAATGTGTACACACTTCAGGAAAGGAAAAATAGTATGTTTTTCCAACAGATGGTGTGACCCTTGAATAAAGGACCCTAAAGGATATTGTGTTGGATAGAAAACCCACTACACTTCTGGCCTGTGAAAATGCATGGGCAGCAATCTCAATGACAAAGGTTACCCAAGCAGTAGTTCACTGTACTAATAAATGTCTGGAAGCTAATGGCCACCACTTTCAGCACCTCTTGTAATTGTAGGAGCCAAAGGTGTCTTGTATTAATCTCATGATGGCTCAATAAATTTAGTGTTAAAATATTTATACAAATTTTTCTTTTCATGAAGTGTGTGTACATTTTTGGGGGGGACTCTGTATTTGTACACTCCATTAGGATTGTTGTAAATTTGACCTTCAATGTTATTCTCTCATTCAATCCATTGTATTAGTCAGCTATCCGATAGCTGGGACAAAATACCCAATACATCCACCTAAACTGTCATACCAAGTCATAGACTATAAGAGAAAAACTTTTCTGTTTTCCTGCTTCCTCTTTTATAAATATTTCTTTCTTAATATTGCAGAAGCAGGAAGGAAGAAAGTTTATGGAATATCTCTCAGTCTAGTTTACTGTTGTCACTGCCCTCACATGATCTGATTTTAATATATAGGACAGTGTAACTTCCATGGATGTCTCTTTCTTCAATGAGTCTTGAAACATACAGAAGAGGCAATATGAGAGGATTGTTAAGGTCTCTTATGCTTTGAAGTTATATGACTCAAGAGGAGAAAGTATGTTTTCATTTTGGTGCTGTCAAAGAGAAACATTTCTTCATTTTCTAACATGTTAGGCAGATACTATTATTCTCTTTTTCATGCTTTGAGATCACTCAGCCATCTAATTAACCCTTGACCTTAAGTTTTCAGAAACACCTTTGAAAAATAGTTTGCTCATAGATGAGAAAAGTAGAGTAAATATTTTGATAGAATAGCATATTTTTATAAGGATTCAGAGACCACACAGAACCTGTGTAAGTGTAGCTTTGGCCATTGTCCTCATGTCCAATAACTTGGTTTTTACAATTTGCCCTATGAATTCTGTCTGGAAGAGTTACCAATAAGATTACACTTATTTAGTAATTCATGTTTTCCTATTAATTCATAATGGATATACCTGCCTGCCATCAGAACTTGGACTCAAAATGAAATAATCAAATTTATTATGCAATGATCTTATAATTCTAGCCCCCCCCCAAATATCAGCCCAAACAATATCACAATGAAGAAAGTGTCTGTTTCTCATCTAGCTTTTTGAGATACTAAAAATAGCTTCTGAACCTCATTTCTACTTTGAACATCCTGAAGACCTATGTGCCCAAGGAGGGGGTCTGTCATTTATTGAAAACTTATATGGTAAGGCTGTTAACTTACTCAAAGTAACAAAACTAACTAGCAGCAGTGTAGTATGTTTCTTCTTGTATTCCTTTAGTCCTAGAAAACTAAAGAGTTATCATCAACTCCTTGTAATTTCAAGTACTTCCAAGACCCATTAAATTTCTCTCACAACTATGTCACTTCTACATAAACGTGGCTATTGCATTAGTATAGTCTCTCTTCATTCCCTTCCTGAGCTATGGTGGTTTCATTGGTCTTGCTGACAATCAGTCTTCAATAAAGTCCTCCAATATCACCTCTGACTCCCTTTAAAATTAAGCAACCCAAAACTGTGCTCCCAGAGCACACTGGCCTGTGATGATAATGTGAGCCCGCATTAGTATTGTCTGTTTATGGGTCTATTTTCTCTAGTACTCCTCAAACCATATGACACCGGGGGCATTTTGCATTCTATTTTGTATTTTGATTCTATTATGGTGTTTGTAATAAGCAATGAACAAGTGTATATGGGCTGTATCCAGGATTAAGATAAGACTAATCATTTAAGAATTGGAAGAAGCATGGACTTCCTCACAGTTTGTTCAAATATGATTATTGTGATGTTTTAGATGAAGAATGATCTCCCAAACTCTTATGTGGTCAGAGTTGGAGCTTTTGGGAGGTGACTGGATCATGGCGGCGGGAGGGGGGGACCTATAGCTGTCTTGCTCTTAAGAGTGGGGTCTTGTGGGAAGAGGTGGGTCACTGGGGTCATGACTGGAACCGTAAATCTCCCTCCTGGTTCCTTCCTTTCCTCTCTGCTTCCTGGCTGCTGTGAGGTGAGCAGCTTTCCTCTGTCTGCTTTTCTAACCTTGTGGGCTCTGTCTTGGAGCCAACCAGGCATAAGAAACTCTCCTGCTTTAAGTTATGGGTGTTGGGTATGTTGTCTCAGCAACCAGGAAGGTGACTCAGACAATCATAAAAAAGTTTTCTTTGCATCTTGGTGGAGGTAAGATAAACAGCAGCAGAAAGCCCTGCCTTTAATATTTAGATATAAACTGATGAAAGCCATTTCTCAAATAGGAAAGTTTTCTTTCATGATAGAGCCATGGCAGGCTTTTGAAGAAAAATTAAGGATTAGATAAGAGGAATAATCCAGCAGATATTCATAAAGGGGTTAGTTTCAAGCAGCTGCATTTCAAAAATTGTCGATTTCACACATGCTCTACAGGACCATTATTTAGTACAGGATCTTGAATTGCAAGATGGGAGTGCTCTGCGAAGCTCTGAATGTGAGGTTTCTCAGGGTTCTTCCAGGTCTGTATTTTCACAACCCAGAGATAAAGAAATCTAAAGAATTTTTCTTTCATTTTCCACCCACATTTTTTGGGATTAATTTTTCATTCCTTCTATCTACACCAAATATGTTTCTAGCTTCTTTGCCTAAAATATAAGAATATACACTTGCTTGTCTCCTAAAAAATTCTTTCAACTTCTAAGTCCTTACTGCCTGGTAGAATTAGGGAAATGCTTTGTCAAACATCTTCAAGTTTATCAAGGAAAGCTGTTGTACAAAAAACATAATTTTAAAACTTTTTACATAGAAATTGCTGAAATTATCTCCCTTTTGTCTAAGTCCAAAGTGGAATGATTGGTATTTTAAAAGCAAAACGTGTTCAGCTGTCACCAAAGTGGTGCAATGTAATCTTCCTGCTTTCAGAAAAGTGTGCAATATAAGATTCACTTAAAATATACTATGACCATAATGTGGAGCATTTCTTCACATCTAAATTTTTCAAGAGAAATATTCTGAACAAATTTGAAATAATCCAACAGACATTTATAAAGGGGGTTATTTTCAAGCAATTGCAGTTCAATAATATACATGACTTTTTAAATGACCACATTTGAATTATGAATTTACATAATGAATATTTATCAGCTATGCATGGTAGTGCATGCCTGTAATCCTAGCTCTATGGGAAGTTGAGGCAGGAGGATGGCAAGTTTGAGCCCAGTCTCAGCAGCTTAGAGAGACTCTGTCTCTAAATTAAAAAATAAATAAATAAATAAAAGAAAGGCCCAGGGATGAGGACGTAGCTCAGTATAAAGGCCCTAGTTCAATCTCCAGTGCCACAAATATATACAAATATATATATCCTCTAATTTTAATGTCTGTCTGAGATGTATTAAGTAGCCCTTTTTGAGAGGAGTGGTACAACAGATTGAAACCATAGTCATAGCACTGAGATACCTTCTAGTTCTTTAAAATTTTTTTTTTTTACTTTGAGACAGGGTCTTACTGAGTCACCCAGGCTAAACTTGAACTTGCAATCCTCTTGCCTCAGACATGCAGATTGCTGAGATTATAGCCACGTACCACCATAAGCAGCCATTTTATATACCTGTCTGCTACCAACAGTGACAATGGTCAACTTTAGGGGAAGGGGTCATCTAGCATATGACCATGGTGTCATGAACTTTGGAGTACCTGGATTCACCATGGCATAACCCAATTTACTAAACATGGTAATTTCATAGAAACTGTCTCAGCTGTGGGCTTCCCAGAGGACAGATGAATAAGATACAAGAATAAAATTAGAATTTAGAATCATAGTGTGTCTTCTATTCTCTCGCCCCAAACAAGATTTGTTTACCCCACACAATCAATGAGCCAATACTGCTCATTTAACCCAAATCACTTCACTTGTTCATTTTCTACTGAAAAGTTACCATGTTCTGAGGTAGCCTGAGTTGTTGACTTTTAAACTGAAGCTTCATAGATGAAGGTTTTCTGTTACTTTCAGGCAATGTTCTCTCTTGTGGCCTTCAATTGCCTCTTAAATAGTTGAATGAGCATTTTCTCATACCTTTGTCTCTTTTAGGTCCAAAGCAACATGTGGTTGTTCAAGAGTATCAGTATGATTCAAGCTTCAGGAAGGAAAATAGAATTATGCTTTCTCTAGAAGAACATCAGTCAATTTCACTGGAAAATAAGAGATTTCAGGGCTAGTGAGTTTCTTTCACTAGGGAGCTGAGCAGTGCTATGTGACATTCAGTGACATTCAGGTGGTGACGGTGGCGGAAATTCCTTGGTGGGAAACCTAGGAGTCAATGTTTTTCACAATTCTGTGATTGTTATTTGGTATACATTTTTTCAAAGGATTGATCCACTGGTGTGTTAAGCTTGAGCTTTATCCAAAGATAATAGGCTAGATTATGTTATGATAGTAGTGCCTTACACTTATGAAGTATGATCAAAATATACAGCTAATGTTTAAAATTTTAAAAATTTATTACAGTGAAAGACATATTTCCATTAATACTCTTCAAAGTACCCCACCTCACTTCAAACGCACTTATCTCATCATATTTGGCACTTTATGAAGCCGTTCTGGAAATTTTCTTTCATTAGTGTCCTTCTGAGGTAGGATCAAAAAACATAGCAAATGCTACTGCTGACTGCCATCTACTAGGAAAACAGGCTCATAAAAAAATTACACTGTGTTTTCACTCACTTTATTCACCAGACCTGGAACCATGGGATGTCTGGTTCATCTCCAAGGACAAAATGACCATGAAAAGTAAATGTTTCAAATTGATTCAAAACATCAAGGTAGCCACCATGACAGTACAACTAAAGACAGTTATGAAAGAGAACTTTCAGAACTGCATTAGAAAGTGACAAAAATGATAGGATAAATGTGTTCAAAACATGGGAGAGTATTTTGAGGGAGACTCATGGCATTGTGTCTTTTGCTATAATCATTTAAAAAATTATACATTCACTGTATTTTTGATCACATTATTATGGTTTATGTGTTGATGTCCCCCAACAGCCTCATGCACTCACAGGCAGGGCTTTTAGAAGGTGACTGGATTATGGAGGATTATAGCTGACTTGCTGTTGGCAGGTGGGGTCTTGTCAGAAGAGGCAGGCCACTGTTGGAATTGCCTAGAAGGCTCTATTTCCCTTTCTGGCTCCTCCTTGATCTCTCTCTCTCTCTCTGATTTCCCACCATGCCACAAGCAAATGTCCTCCAACATGTGCCTCTGCCATGCAGCCTAGCCTTGGAGTCCATGGAATATGGATTGAAACCTCTGCAAACTATGAGCCAAAATAAGCTTTTCATCCTTTAATTTACAGGTATTGGGTATTATGTCTTTCTCAATGAAAAACAAAGTGATCAGGAATTTTCAATTTCAGCACTATTGGATCAGGGAATTTTGTACTATGGAAGGCTCCTCTGAGAATCATAGGTTGCTTAGCAGCACCCTTGGCATCTACCCTCAAGATTCGAGTGATGTGACCTCACAGTATTGACAATTAAGAGGAAGATCCAGATATTACCAATGTCCTCTAACAAGCGTGTGTGTGTGTGTGTGTGTTTGTGTGTGTGTGTGTGTGTGTAGGGAGAATAGGGACTGTTGAAAACCAGTGGTTTAGATATTTAAACTTTCCAAGCATTTCTATGTCACACTGGATTCTCACAACGAAGCCATGAGGACAAGTTTTGTTATTTCCACTGAACAGGGAAAGAAGAACTGTAGATGCAAAGAGCTTTAGGTCCTGAGCTCCACAAGAACACTCTATTCACTTGTGCTTGAGGCATAATATCTGCTTTGTATATAGGTTTCCTAGTGGAAGGCTAAGTTAATCTACTTCATAATGTAGTTGAAATGTAAGCCTAGAAAGGTAGAAAGAAAAACGATGATGTGACTTTGCCCACATTGCTGTAATTTTCCTTCTGTTCAAGACTAGATTCGTATTCTACTTCTTCTACCAGATGTTCCACAGAAAAGAAATATTATATTGTAATTGTTTGTCATATAATATGTGACCACAGTAAAGTAGCTTGCTTAATTGCTTTTATGTTTTTGAGAAGTTTAAAAGCACAAACAAGACACAAAAATAATAACACCATCTTTACCACTTTGAATTACTACTTATAATTTGTAATTTTATTTCAAAGTTTTGAATTAGAACCACAAAGTAATACATGGGGTGAAAGCTGGTTTGCTCCATCCTATACCTATTCTTTCTTCTAGCTTTACTTTCTATCACAAATTTGATGTGTATGTAGTATATATTACTATATTAATCCATGTTTTCTTTTTCAATATACTTACATAAGTACGAATCTATAAAACATACTACGGTTCATTGTTATTTGTAGAAGAGCAATTTGTTACATATTATACTTATTTAATAGCTTTTTATAAAGTTAACAATATAGTTGTCTGATTTCCCTACCTACCTACATATTTACCTATCTGATATATTTGCAGGATCATATAAAAATGTAAGGATTTGTTTATTAATGGTCATTCTGAGTAATATTAATTTTTCAGTATTTGAAATAATACTGGAGCATGTATTTCTGGATATATCTCATGCAGCATGTGTACTAGGTATTTCAAAGCAACATATGAGTTGTATTTGAAAAATAATAAATGTTATAATTTAAAAAAATAATTACAATAAAAGCCATTTCCTTGAATTCTCCTCAAATGCTCACTCTAGCTTTGAACACATGAATCATTCTTGCCATTTTCTGAAGCAGTTCTGTGAGTCCCTTTTCTTATTTTAAATTCTGCTGTTTTGGGTGCCTCAATGTCCTGAGTTGATTCAAAATGTTTACCTTTCATGGTCATTTTGACTATGGGGAAAAACCAGATGTTGCACAGCGCTGGATCTGGCTAATAAAGTGGGTAAAGATGCCCTGTAATGTTTTTGTGAGGCTGCATTTTCCTTGGATGGTACTTGGTAGCAGCATTCACTGTATTTGTATTTTTGGTCATAACTTGTAAAGATACTTATGAAACAGAATTCCAGAAATGCTTCAGACTGTGGCAAAAATGAAGTCATAAATATGTTTGGAGCCAAGAGTATTAATGGCAATGTGTCCTTTACTGCAATAATGAAACAATTAAACATTCATTGTATTTTTCTATCACACTTTGTATCTATTTACATTTGTTACATGACCTGAGACCCTAATGTAAACAATAATTGGGGCAAGAATGAGAGCCAGTAAGGAAAGAAAAGGCACATATTTCAGGAAGAAATTGGGACTCAGGAATTCATATGGGAGAAATTCCAAAATGTGCAAGGAAGGAAGAATAACATTGCCAAATCTTTGAAAATTAACTGATCTTAAACCCAAAATGCCTAGAAGGAAGATTGGAACTTGTGACCTTACCAGGTTGTCAGATTACTGAAACAAAAGTATCAGTATAAGCAATTGAATTTTACAGCAGGAATGCAAGGCTGGTTTTCATTTGCAGTGAATCAATGTTATTTACCATATTAATAGTCAAAAAAGGAAAAAACATGTTACTGCTACAATTGATACAGAAAAAGCATAAAACACTTACCTGCTTTGAGAAAAATTCTCAGTGTGCAAGAAATAGAAGAATACTTCTCCCTGAGAAGGTAACTATAGCTCACTTAATGATGAAAGACTGAATGATTTCCCTTTAAGACTGGGAGCAAGCAACCATATTTTCATCCATTTTTACCAATTCTACACTCATATTCAGCATTGTCCTAGAAGGTTTAGCCAGGAAAATGAGAAAATGAGAGACAGACAGAGACAGAGACATGGGGGAGGGGGGGGGAGAGAGAGAGAGAGAGAGAGAGAGAGAGAGAGAGAGAGAGAGAGGAAGAAGAAGAGGAGGAGGGGAAAGAGGAAAGGAGGCAGGGGAGGAGGAGAGAAAGAAGTGAAGAGTAAAGAAAAGAACAGAACAGGTGAGGGGAGAGGAGAGAGAGGGGAGGGTAGATGGGGGAGAGAGACTAATTGCAGAGAAGGAAAGGAAATTGTCCTTATTTGCAGCTGACATGAGTTTCCTTATACAAAATCCCAAGAAAAAGTTGTACAATTCTTAAAAATTTTAAAGATAAGCTTACCAAGTTTACAAAATATAATTTTTAACACAAGAAATTAAATTCCAATATTTTACACTAGCTATGTATTAATGGATAATAGAAGTTTTAAAAATAGCACTTAAAGCAATCAGTATAAGACATTCTTGGGTGTAAATCTAACAAAATATATACTCATGCAGGCTCTGCACACTGACCACTGCAAAATGCTGATGAAATGTAGCAAAGAAGATCAGTTAAATGGAAAGGTATACCTTGATCATAGGCTGAAAGACGCAATATTGTATGGCTAAAGATGCCTAATTTTAATCAAACTATCAGTGTGTTTTATAAAATATATTGTCAAAATCATTCTAAAGTTTATATAGTCATGTAATGGAACTAGGATAGTTAAAAGAGTTTGAATGATAATAGAGGAATTATACTAGTATATTTTAAGATTTAATGTAAAAGTCTAGTAATTTGAAATTCTTTAGTGATCTGATAAATGTGCCTATCAATGGTAAAGACTGAAAAGTGAGAAAATAGACACAAAAATATGACTATTTGATCTTCAAAAAAGTACAAAAGATATTCAATGGAGAAATAGTAGTCTTCTTAATAAATGGTATTGGGATATTGGTCAGTCTGAGTAAATTTATCATTTCTTCTAGAAAACTTGGGTGAAAAATTCACTTAGATTAAAATTTAATTTGTTTTTATTGTTAAGAGATATTTTGCAGTATGTTTTTCTAAATTCATCAATCATATTCTCTAATAATGAAGTAATTTTTTAAAAGAGCTTTTAACCTTTGGCTCTTCTGTTTTCCATTCTGTGTAGTTTCTGATAAAAGATCAGGGATTTTTTCAAATTATAGTTTTCCTTTATAAAAAGTGACTTTTTTGTCTAATTGAATTCATGACATTCTGTTTGATGTGCTATAATCTAGGATGTGCCTAAGAATGATTTTCTTCTTAGTTATATTTCTTGGTAATTACAGAGATTTTTGTATGCGTAAATTTGAGCTATGTGTGGATATTTTAATAATCTTGAATTGAATTATTCTGTCTGTGAACTGAAAGGAAAGCATAACAATGAAGCCGCACCTTCAGAAAATAATGAAGTATATTGAAAATGATATTTATCAGTGAAAACATGAGATACTACTTTTTCCTTTCTTTAAATTCTTTAAAATATCTATAACATCTGTATATTTTGTGTCTAGATGTCTCCCCAAAGCCTCATGCAGTCTTAGATGGGGCCTTTTCAGAGGTGGCTGAATCTAGAGCATGTGATGATGGGATTAAGAGTGTTTGGTTACTAAATCAGTCCACTGATTGGTTTGGCATCACCCTAATCTCAGTAGCCTAGAATATAATAGGGGTAGAAAGACACTGGCAAGGACCCTTGCTTGCTTTTGCTGTCTTCTGTCTGCCAGGTGCCACTATGCCTTGGAGCCAGCCAATCATGGACTGAAACCTCTATGAACTGTGAGCCAAATAAACCTTTCTTTCCTTTTACTTTGGGTGTCAGGTATTTTGTCTTAGCAATGAGAGAAAAGTAACTAAGACAACTCTATAGGAAAGTTATAACTTTGTGCATGGTAAATGGTCTAGGATTGTAGCTAAGTTTCAACATTTTGGGTAAAGTGATACAATATGAGCTCTATGCAGATTGTAAAATTTGAAGATATGTATTTCAATTCTAAATCAATAATTAAAAATAATGGACAGAGACATAACTAACCAGTATATAAATTGAAATAAATTCTAAAGTGAGACTCAAACAAAAAGATAAAAAGTGGGAAAATTGTACTGAGGACTGCTATTTATTTTAATGTGCATCAGTATATAAGGTAGATTAATGAATAGATAAAGAAAGATTAATGAATAGATAAAGAAAAGAATCCTAGATAAGTTATGATAAATTATGGTAAATTTTATAGTTAACTATAAAAATGCTCTCAATTTTTTAGCTTAGTGTTTGAAAATTTTCATAATAAAATGTTGAAAGTCACATAAGGATGTATGATTAAAAAACACAATGAGTAATCTTCACTTATTCTTCTTAGTAATTTTTAAACACACACATTTCTTTCAAACTCACATGGAATGTTTACAAATGTATATATTTACAAATCTGAAACTAATTCTCAACAAAGACCTGAAAACTAGGTTTATATAGATCACATTCCCTTATGGAGTGTAATGAAATTAGATATTAATAGAAAAAAATCTCCAATAAATTCTTTTATTTCAGAAACAAAAAGATACATTTTTTTAACCAAGCCTCCCTTTCTTTCTTTCTTTTCTTTTCTTTTTTTTTTTTTCTTAAATTCTTTTATTGATACATTTTAGGTATACAATACATTTACATTTATCGTTGGGTGTTTGTACCTGAACATGATGTGTCTTAGTTCTTATTTTTTCCCCATTGCCTGTGCACCCTTCACCCCCTCCACCCTTCCCTATTTACATAGACTTTGTTTCCATTTTTTTCTTTTCTCATAATTTTTTCTTTCCCTTTCCCCTCCCACTTCCCCTACCCGTTTGAACCTTTTCTTCCTATTTCAAATTATCAATTATTCATTTTAATTGTTTTAATCCTTATTTACACTTTCAGTTTCTCACGCTAGAGAAACTATTCAGTATTTACACGTGTGTCCTATTTATTTCACTTAGGAGTATGTTCTCATATTGAGGCCTCATAACTCTAGATTCAGGTAAAATATCTTTCAGGAAGAAATCTGAGCTCTATAATCTGATATGCATATATCATAAGAAGAAGTAATATCAACGTTTCATGTGTTCACATTTTTTTTTTTTGGTATGGAGAACAAACTCAGGACCTTGTGTTTGCGAGGCAGGGGTAGTGCCACTGAGCTGAATCCCTGGCCCTAGGTGTTCAAATTTTTAAAAAATTAAAACAAATGAGAAAATAGAGGTTAGATTAGAAAGTAATGAAATACAAAATATAAAAAGGAGAGAATCAAATTCAACTTGGTTCTTTGAAAAAAATATAGTCCTTTCTCATAATATTGATGAAGAAATAACAAATATACGAAAATAAAATGAATATAAGAACATATGGAATATGTATCATATATACAAAATGCCAGTACATTGTTTCAATTGATTTGAAAATTTGCACGGGAAATTAAACAAAAACCAATTTTCTATAGATAAATGTAGTTCAGAAAATTTTTAATAAGGAACATTTCACATAAAGAATTAACATTCCATGGGGCTGGGGATTTAGCTCCGTGGTGCCGCTGCCTGCATCGCAAGCACAAGGTCCCGAGTTCGATCCCCAGTACTAAAAAAAAACCAACAAAAAACAAAAAAACACATTCTGTCTACCTAGAAAAAAAGGACAAACTTTGTGTTTTACCAAAATACCTAACACTTAATTTTTCAAAAATCTTTTCAGGAATAGAATTTTAAAAAAGGAGATATAACCTTTAATTCAGGAGGCTGGTATAAATGTAGCTATGAGACAAATAAAGATGCTATGAGACGAATAAAGATAATATGAGAAAGTAAATGTATAGATCTTAAAATACATGTAAATATTACAAGTAAAATATTAGGAAATGAAAGTCAGCAGAAGAAACATTTGTAGCAACAACACCAGCGATAACCACCAAATAGTCTTCATTTCAATAAGTACAGAAGGTTCAAACACAGAATATTTACTAATGCAATTCTCCATATGATTACTTATATGAAAATATCCATATGATCAAATCAATAGATTAAAGGAAATAGGGAATAAAATAAAAACTTGTTTGTAATTTTAATTTTAAGTATATATGAATGTCAACAGAACAATGTCAATGGAAAAAACTTCATAATCTTCTATGATGAGAGTTTATTAACACCTATAGCAAAAATCATTATTGCAGGAGAAATTTTAAACCATTTTCATTAAATTCAGGAACACGCTATCATCTCCAAATTCTAACTAAAATAATAATAAAAGAAAAAGGGAGAACAAAATAGAGATTAGGATAGGAAACAAATACATTATCTATCAGTTTTATAATTGTTTACATAGAGAATTCAGGGAAACACACATGTGCCTGAAGTTTATAATAATAAACTTTAAAAAATGAAAGCATCCTTATTTGCCAAATGTATAAGAAAAATGCATCTGCAAGAAGTTCAGTTTTGCTTTTGCCCTGTCTTACACTCTTACATTTGTTCTTGTCATAGTGAATTGGCATGGGTTCTTGTACACTGTTGAATGGAAACATGAAAATGTATTTCTTCATTTGTTTCCTCTACCTTCCAGGGAAATGATTCTAAACTTTTCAATTGGGTTGTACATTTGCTGTGTTATTTTGATAGATACCCATTATCAAGTTAAAGAGAGCCGTATCTGAGACTCTTTAAAAAAATTATGAATGAACTGTGGATGTCCTTTGTCAACTGAAATGGTCATAACATTTTCTTCTTCAATCTGTCAGTAAATTTAAATTCATGTTTCTGATGTTAAAATAATCTTGCAATGATATAATCTTTAATGATTATTAATATAATCTGGTAATGATGTAATCTTTTAAACATGCAAAAACTTCAATTTTTGATGATTTATTTAGGTGTTTGTGTCTGCACAATAAGATTAATATACTACTTTTTAAAAATGGCCTTGCTCAATTTAGGTGTCAAAGTTATGCTAGTATAATAAAAAATTTAGGTTCTGCTATTGTTTCCCTTCTTTGAAATAACTTGTATTATAGATCATTTCTTTCCTGTCACCTGTATTTTGTCTTAACTAGAATACTCTTCTGTAGTTTACAATTTATATTTTCATTATTATATTGTTTTAAAGCAGTATTCTTTCATGGTTAAAAAAGAATATTTGCATTTTAATTTATGTACTCTTCATTGTTCCAAATATTTTTATAAGGTTTTTTTTATTATTTTTTATCCACATATCTGTTGGTTGAGTTTCTTATTAATTACTGATATTGTTTATTTTTGCCTTTTAATCTTTATTTTTTGCTTGTACCAGTTAGTTCATTTATCTTACTAATTTTTTCCAAAGGCACATCTTTTTTTATTTTGTTGATCCTTGTTATTGCTTCTTTGTTTCTTATTTAATTATAAACATTATAACAGAGCAACTAATTGATTAATTAATTTCTGATCTTATCATTTTTATTTCCTACTTTTTATGTTTATTCTTTTCCTTATCAGGCTTTTGAGTTGAAGTTGAATTCATTTATTTTCAATCATAACTTTTAATTAATATTTTATAGCTTAAATGCTATTTTTTAAACATTTTATAATTTCCATTATGATTTTTTTCCTTAACTCAGGTTATTTAGTAACCACTAAAACAGTCCAATATTTTTCACTGATTTGCTCCTGTTAATTTTTAATTCAATACCATTGTTGTCAGTGAATATGGCCTTTCTGATACTGAGTATTTGAAATTCCTGAGTCTTGCTTTCTGATTTCATTAAAAAACATTTTTATGTACTTGAAAACACCATATCTTTATTTATTTTTCCAAAACAGAATCCTTCAAATGTCTACGAAATATTTTTATTTTGCTCTTTAAAACTCTCACCTTGATAAAAATTTATTATCATTTCAATATGTCAATCCATGACAGATCTGTTTTGAAATTTCCTCTATAATTATATATTAGTCATTTGTTCTGAAAATTCTGTCAGTTTTAGCATGACATATTTCCTTATTGAACAGTCCTCCCCTTTCCTATTAGTTTAAAAAATTATTTTTAGTTTTTAAAGTAAAGGTTAAATTTGTTTATAATCCATAGCTAATTAAATTTACTCATTTAAAAAGTCCATTTCTATGCTCATCATTATGAGTCTTAACTTTGCGTATGTGTTCTTGTAGCTGAAGTGGGTACTAAGGTTAATGAGAGTCTATGGGTAATAAACTCAGTGTTTATGTAACTGACATTATGTACTCAAGAATGCTAGAGAGTCCCACTCTGTTCACTTTTTCTCCTTTCTGAATCTCTTGACTCCTTCCTAGACCTTTGTTTCTCTCATTTTCCTGTGTCTGCTCTTATAAAAGTCTGGCCATGACCTCTGTTGCCTAATCTAATAGAATGACGTAGTCTTCATTTTCTTTGACCTATGAGTAGTATTTGCCATTGTTTATCATTTCTTTTTCTTCAAGATGAGATCTACATTTCATCTTCTCAATACTGTTGCTTTTCCTAATATTTCTTGGAGACTCACTCTCCTTTTTTCCTGCTGGCTTTAAAGAAGTTGCCATGTTTTAAAAGGGCCTACAAAGAGTTGCTATGTGACAAGGAGCTGCAGGTAGCCTCTAAGAAGATCTCAAGGAGCTGAATGTCCTGTAGCCAATAGCCAACAAGGAACTGGGGACTTCAGTTTTAGAGCTGCAAGGAAATAGATTTTGTCATCAACCTGAGTGAGCTTCAAAGCAGATCCATTACCAGGTGGGTCTCTGTATGAAAGTCGGTCCCTTGCCAATACCTGGATTACAACTTTGCACAGTACCCAGATAAGACACAATAGGACTTGTGATCCACACAAGCTTGAGATGATAAATTCTCTTGTTTTTTTCCCCCACGGTACTGGGGATCGAACTCAAGACCTTGTGCTTGCAAGGCAGGCTTGGCGCCACTGCCCTAAATTCTTCTTGTTTAAGTTGCTCAGACTGGGAAAATTTGTTATATACAAAGACAATGAATAAAATACATCAGAGATCATGTACTTTTTTCTATGTATCATATTGGGGGCTGCCTGGCTTCTTTTGGTTAACATAACATCTCTAACTTCGAGCATGTTGCTATGTGAGGCAGTGAGATTTAAAATTCATTGCTATGCAGTATTTTATTGTGTGGATATACCAGGATCTCTTTATCCATTTTATAGTTAACAGATATTTTGTTTTTTTCTAGTTTGGTTAGCAATAATAAAGCTGTGATAATCATTCTTCTATATTTTAGGTAGAAATGAATTTTTTATTTGAGTATACATCCATAAATTATATGGCTGAATCATAAGTTATACATGTGTTCAGTTTTAATAGACAGTGTCAAACTATTTTTCAAAGTGATTATAGTGTTAAAAATTCTTATTCACTAATAAATAAGAATACAGATTCCTTTAAATTCCTTTATATTGACAACCTTTATAATTTTAGATATTTCTCTGGGTGTGCAGTAATATCCCACAGAAGTTTTAATGATCATTCTTATAATAACTAATGATATTAATGCTCATTGAAGTATATGAACATATAAATACATCATTTCAATATCCTTTTTGGTAAAGTACTTATTCATATCTTTTGTCTATTAGTTTATCACATTTTTTCTTTTATTGATTTGCAAGATAAATATATTGTGGGTAGGAGTGTTTCATTAGTGTATGCATTGCAAATATTTATTCTTTTTTCTCAATATGAAAGTTAAAACAGTAAGTTTTTAGAAGAAAACATGAGAAAATAAATTAATGACCTTGAAATAGGCAAACATTTGGTAAATATAGCCTAGAAAGTGCCTGGATTGAGGACAATATTGATAAATTTGATTGATGAAGCCACCTGAATATACTTATTTTAATATCTCCTTATGAGTTTTAAATAATCTCTCTTTTTATTATTTTTTTATATGTGGTCATCATTTTTCATGAAGATTTATTTCCTAAGATAGCTTGTAGTTTATAATAATTATTATCCATAGAATCTATTTTCTGTTGGAACTCAACATTTTCTGGACTGTGGAAAAATCTTTTAATAACAGAGCATTCTCTTGCCACTTTGCAGCTTCACTAGTTATGGATGTATTTTATATTTAGTCCCAATTTTGTGATCTGTATTCCAATGTACATTGGAAACTTACATCTATACTTTATGCATGCTTGAATGTCTAACATCTTTTGAATGATCACATCCATAGCTTCAGGAAAGGAATATGACTCTTATTTTTTACCTATGCTGATGGGTGGTATTTTTCAGTCCTCACTTTATGGATAAGAAAGTGCTTGACAAATCTCAGGTTTAATATCTCAGTTTCAGTTCTCATACTGGGACGGCTGTGCTTGTACTGTTCCAGTGTTAGTAGGGGGCAGGAAGTTTCACATCTGTTCAGTCTTCAATTAATCCCAAATCCTTGCTGTATTAATTCTGTGTTCCTAAAACAGAGCATTTAGGGCTGTGCATAATAACATCTTTGAAATATGTATTTTACTAAATGCCAGACAGACTATGAAGTTAGGGTCTTAGTCATCTTTATATCCATATCCCCAATGCAGTAGCTTGCCCATCGTTTATTGATTGCATGAATAAATTAAGATTAAATTTCATCTCTATTGCAGACTAAAGTGTGAGGAAGATGTAGTTGGAATCCATTTTCCTGAAGACTGTCTTTAAGATGATTTCATTCTCATTTATGTAAGTTATGACCATTTGACAAGAGTCTATGAGAAAGAGAATATGATAACCCTTTTGTCAATACCCAGGATGTGTCAATAGTGGAAAAACTCTGCTGTGTAGCCCGTCCTGGGAACAACAAAGCAGACAATACCCATTATCCTTGTGTCATTTTCTCATTGAGGACATAAAAACAGACCAAAGCAAAACCCAATGCATCTTTAAATTAGTAGCACAGATCGATGCCCATATTTCTTAGTGTCATGTTTCATTATGTTGAACTATTTATGTCATCGTAACCTAAGGCATCTTAATGCAACCTGACATCCAGGTTATGTTGCATTAAAAAAATAAGAAGCTACTGCATTTTGTTAATGGATTGGAAAGCATTCCAGCACTTGTTTTCTGCTCAATAAGATTATCTCATGTTACGTGTGCTGGAAAAAGTAGGGGGCACATTTGTGTTATAAAGGTTGAAAGGTTAGAGACCTGCAATTGAAATCTGTCAGATATATTCATTTAATTTGTCCTCTCAACTCCATATTTTATTTTTTATTTTTTGGTACTGGGGATCGAACTCGGATCCTTGTGGTTGTGAGGCAGGCGATGGAACCACTGAGCTAAATCCCCAGCCCTCATATTTTACTTTTTGTAGAGGTTCCAAGATTTGTTTGTAGTAGTAAAATTAGTCTTCATAATAGAATTTAGAGATGATCTCTTCAGTTGGAACTATTCCCCCCTACTGAGTGAAAATATGTCACCTTTTAATATTTTACTTAAATATTATGTTTTCCAGTAAGTTTTTTCTTATTGCCATTTAATTTTTTTTTCTATCTTTCTAAACTATCATCGTAAATCATGTCTACTGTTAGGGAAATATCTTTATATTCTAAAATATTATAGATTTGGTATGCATGTGTGGTGCTGGGGGATAGAACCAAGGGCCTCAGGCATGCTAGGTGAGCTCTGTACCACTGAGCTACATCCCCATCCCCAGTTATTATACATATACTAGCTTTCTTAAATATCTTAAATTTCTCTTGTACACGGACTAGTTTGATTGCTATAGCTTACTGATTTTCTAATCTTACATGTCCATAAAAATAATCTTTAGGGAGTGTTTTGAAATTTGATACCATGTTATACTACTGCTCTAATATAGAGTGTCTAGGGTAAGAACAAGTAATCTGTCAGCATTTATAATAAAAGCCTGCATGAATGTAAACACAAAGAGTACCATATGGAGTACCATACCTAGCATATCATAGTTAAGCTTCTAAAACCTAAAGATAAAAGGGTCATATTAAAAGCTGCTAGGAAAAAACATGTTACCTTTAGCAGAACAACAGTATGGAAGATGGTTGATTTCTCGTGAGAAACAATGAGGGCCAGAAGACAATGGAATGACCCTGGTCAAAATGCAGAAAGAAAAAACCAGAAGCACCTGATAACCAAGAATCTGCATATACTGAAAATATCCTTAAAAGTAAGGAGAATATAAAGACATTTGAACACAAATGAAACAGAATTTCTTTCTGGCAAACATGCAGTATAAGAAATACTAAGGGTAATTTATCAAACTGAAGGATAATGATGTCAGATGGAAGAATTCTTCTTAAAAAAAGGGATGAAAAGTAAGAAATGTGCTAAATTTATGAATAAATATGAGACCAACTTTTAGTTCTTATTTTCTTAATTTCTTTAAAGGACAAATAACTCAAAGCAGAAAAATCACACTGTAAAGTGGAATTAAAACATATACATATGCAGAGATAAAAATATAAGATAATAATAGATTTGCAAACTTGGCAGTGTGAAGTATGAAGTGTGAACTGCTGAAGTATTACTTCTAAAGATGTTCTGATAAATTAAGAATACATTTTGTAATTCCTAGAGTAACAAGAAAAAATAATAAAAGAAATTATAGCTTAAAAACCCATAAAGAAATGTGTATGTAGAACATTTACCAAGAAATCCTACGTTGCATCTCATAAATTTCAAGAAACTGAAATCTTATGAAGTATTTTTTTCTAACCATAATTTAATTAAATTGGAAATCAGTAAGAAGCTATGTAAAAGAATATTCAAATATTTAGAAATTAAAGAATATATTTTTAAATATATCATGCATCAGAGAAGAAACTGTAAGAGGAAATATTTTGAATAAATTATGACAGTACCAAAAATCTTTGTACACTGTGGATATAAAAGTACTAACTATAAAAAATTGGCCTTGAGTGGTTGAAATTAAATAAAAAACTGGACAATATCAAATGAGAATTTTGAGCAACTGGAACTTTTATGCATTGCTGATGGAGTTATAAGACAGTACAACCATTTATGAAAAAAACATGAAGTAGTAACAAGAAAAATAAACCCTTTGTCTATATAGTGACTTATATAATTATGTTTATAATGGTTTTACTAACAACAATAAAAACCTGTAAGTCACCCACATATCTATTAATAAGACCGCAGGTAAACAAATCATGATATATTTACATAATAGAATACTATTCAGCAATTAAAATGAACAAACCGCTGATGCTTACAATAGGAGTGACCCTCATATACATTGGGTTGCCAAGAAGTTAGTCACAAAAAAAGTATATGTTTGATGCCCACATTAGCCACTTTTGCATCACTGGGATAAATACCTGACCCACAACTTGAAGAGAAGTTTACTTTGGCTTGCTATTTCAGCCCATGACTGGCTGGCTCGAAGGCAGGAATGGCATGATGAAAGGGCTTGGCAGAGGAAAGCTGTTCAATCCATGGCAACCAGGAAGCAGAGAGAAAGAAAAGGAAGGAGCCAAGGACAAGAATCCACCCTTCCAGGTCACCTAACCAGTGACCCAGCTCCAACAAAGCCCTACCTCCTACTACCAGGTCTGCTATGATGTCCGCATGACCCAGCAACCTTCCACACATATGAGACATCTGAAAGGCATTTTAAATCTAAATCCAAACATTCCACTTATATGAAGCTTTAGGAAACTAACCTATAGTAATTGGAAAATACTTTAGTGTTTACCCAGAACAGTGGAGAAATTGACTGGAAAGGCCCACACAAAACTTTCTGGCCTGATAGAAATATGTATCTTGGTTGGGATAAAGGTTATATAGGTGTATGTGTTTATCAAAGTTATTATACTAAATACTTAAAAATTATACATTTTATTGTATGAAATCTACATCATGAAGTTTGTTAGCAACAATTTGAGAAGGATGTGGGTGTAAAAATTAATGGGTTTATTTTCAGATATACCGATTTGTAGGTCTGTGGTGAGAATCACTTACCTGCATTTTTTGATTGACCCTAACCCATGTTGTTCACTGATCTTATGCCCGAAAGGACTAACTTGACATAATATTGTATGCCCAGAAATGCTGATTATGTTTTCCAAAAATAAATCCACTAAGAATTAGTTCCAATGAATTTGTTGCCTCTGAATTCTTCTCTTTATAAGGAAAATATATACCAACCTTTTAAAAGTTGTTGCCATATATTAAACTTTATAAACTTCCTTCAAACTAGGAAAATATAAATACAACTCTACATTGTTTCTTGTTCATGACAGAATAATTCTAGTGTTTGCTTGTGCTAATGTACCACCTCCCTCCAGAAAAGCCTCCCCTTGGTCTCCTGACTGCCTTGTTTCCTTTGAAAATCTAATGACACAATGAAGCCCTCCAACCAGGCTTGTTGCTAGTATCTAATCGATAATAATTTTCCCTTCTCTAAATCCTATAGTTCATACTGACTGATCTATTCTGTCTGGCACTTCCCCACATACCACACTGTATGGCTATCTCTTTCCCATGTGGCTCTTTTTGATAATATTGTAAACACTTATTGAAAACATTTCTGCTTCTCAGGCTCATAGCTAGACTTCCTCTCTTACTATGCTAGTAAATTTAGAATGCTCAATAATGTGTTTTTAAATTAAGAATGGGGTTTTTGGATTATATATAAGTTTGAATTCTGATACTGCCACCCACAAACTGTAATACTGAAAAGATTGTTCATCTTCACTCAAAAAATAGAACTAGTAATTCTTTATTCATTAAGTTATTGTATGGATTCAGGTAGGTAAAGTACATAGAACACTTAGCACATTATCTGGTGCCTCTAAGCATTTAGCAAATTGTTGTTGACAAGGAAGTTGGTAGTAATATGTCTTATTTGGTAGTTCTGACATTGTCATTTATATTTTTAAAGACTGTATTATTTGAGACTAAGAATTTAAAATATCTAGTCCAATCTAATTCCCTTATTCCTATAATTAGAAAACATTCCAGAGAGGAAGCAGCCTGTCATTGATTATTAAAAGAACAGTTTTCTAGCTTATGTTCTGAATTACATACATTATGTTGCAATTTAGTGCCATTTTGGCTATATATAGAGAATATTTTTTCCCAGATAAAGAAATAAAATCCTACCCTCCATTTAGCAGGAAAAATAAACCTTACAATTTTCTAGTTTTTAAAAAAGAGTTTGAAGATTTTTATTTAAAATATAGACCCTAAAGTTCTTCCCATTATGCTCTGACTGTATGTATGTTACACAACTCATATGATCTCATATTTCTACTCATGTTCAAGTCAACCTCATTCAAGGACCAAAACAATTGACTTGGCTATTAACTGTTCACCCGTGGGCTGTGATCTTAACACTTGAGGTTAAGTACTTCTGACCTATTTGGGTTATGCACTCTTGGCCAGTTAATTCATGACCAGGAATTTAAATGTCTCACCCAGAAAACCATAGCCCTGATATAGAAGCCACCACCGCACATCAATAAGTGATTTCTCCTCTGTTATCAAGAGTGCCACAAAATGTCATGCTGAGAGAAGGTCTGTGGGGATTTGAGATAGTGAGAAGAAATGAGATTGGATAAACCAGATCAGAACATGAAACATAGAAGTTTTAAATATTAGGCTTTAAAGGTATACTTAAGGCCTATGAAAGTGGAAGTCTCTGTCTTTTGTTGCAATATTTGTATTTTCTTTCCCGAAGTGTTCATCCTGCTCTCCTCCAAGGAGTGTTGGGTAGATTTTTCAGGTCCCCAAGCTCTGGATTGTGCTGCAGCCACCCCTCCACCTCCACATTTTTATCTCTTGTCTGGTGGCTCCCTGAGTGTCTGTGGCTAAGTGCCCTAAGAGCTGCTGATTATTGTGATTTCCTTTAACTAGCTCGACACATTCTTTGCTTTTCAATTTTTGATGTCAGCCCTAATGTGTTGGGCCAAACAGGTTGGAACTTGTTAAGATTCTCCAAATAGCTTCTTTGTGTTGGAGAAATTACACCAGTGACAGGCCTTCGCTCTTGGATCTCCTTGGAGCTTTTATGCATGTGCTATGCCCCCTACTGTCCCCATCACTCTGTCTTACAGAGGAACTGACATTCAGAGCCAGAACCCACACATCCAAAACACTTATTATTTTTTAAAACATCATTTCTCTATGTATTTTCCCTTATTCCAATCCAAATGGTGAACATAATAAAGTTGCCAAAACTCTCCCTTTATTGGAGTGAAAACCATTCATTTGCCATATCAATTTAAGATTTCCGACTCCAAATAGAAGGATATTCTCTGTGGACGTAATGGGACATTTAGCAATTCATTCATTTTCTTCACATGCTACTTATTTAGGCGCTCAGCGGTTGGCGGCTTTGATGTGGAGTGGTGAAATTATAAAGACATTACGTATCATAAAAATATAAATGAAAGAAAACACAGACCCTCTTTTATATCAGGCTAAATTGACTGCTGTCATATTAAGGGTATTTTGTTTTATAAATTATATCTGTTTCAAGGTATTCCCTTGCGTGAATCACTACTTTGTCTTTTATTTCTTTTTTCTTTTTTTTTAACAAAACAAGTTTCCTTTCCCAATACATTGGAGTAAAGAACTCTCAGGGCTCAAATATTGAAACTAATGTGTCTGGTACCAAATTTGACCTGTAATTTGCAATATTGATACAGCAAGGCATTCAAGTCATGCATGATTTGCCAAATCATGTATTGGACATAACAAAGGGACTTTGGAGTCAGATCAGATTCATGAATTATATTCTTTAACATTTATTTTTCTTGAAAAGTTTCCACAGGCACAACTACCTTTTAATATTTGCCCTGTGAAGCTAAGGTCATTGTACTAAAGACGCTATTAACCCCTTTAATAACCTATTCTGTGTCTGTCCACCATAAGTGCTTAATCCTGTTCCTAGACCTGCTCCCTGCTGGGTGGACATGACTGGCAGGGAGAACATGTCAGTTTCAAGAAGAAACATAGAGCTGAGCTACCTGCCCCAGCATGTCTCAGGATCTGGGGTGGGCTGGCCTCTGTTGGAGCAGGTGAGGGGCCTTATGAGGTTATTGCTAGAAGGACAGTAGCCCCAGGGAGCCAAGCTAGAGGAGGACAGGCAGAGAGATGAGAGGTCATGAAAGAGTAAAGAAAAATCAAGATAAAGATTCATCATAGAGGGGACAGGTCCAATAGTAGAAACTATTGGAACAAGAATAAGACTAAAGTCAGTAGAGGGCAAAAGAGATGGTGGGATTTGTTGGGAATATTCTGAGTTAAAACACCATTGTTTCTAAATGCTAGAAGTTCTCCTTCCTTATGATTGACTATTTTTGTCTACAGTTGGGTGTTTTTATGAGCCAAGGATAGATATTTGGGAAGAAGTATTTCCTAGGATCATGTGATTTGACCTAAGACTTTTTTGTTCCATTTCAAGAATGGCTTGTTCTTACTATTATTACACTATTCAGTAAAACGTGTGTGACTCCTCTTCTTTCTCCATTCCTTCCCTTTTCAGTGGATCACTGCATTATTCCATTCTCACAGGGGCATCTCCTTGCCTCCTTAGTGACTTGAGCTGAGATTTACTTGGTGTTTATTTTTAGCATACACATTGGGATTCAAGGGTGGATTGTCATAAGGGAGTTTCTACTAATTAGTGACAGATTCCCAGCCAGCACCCTGGCTTCCAGCCCTCAGCCTGAGCTCTTTCCTCTGTGTCATTCTGTCTTCAGCTCAGAGTAAAGACCATGATGGCTAAGCCACCTCTGCCCTACTCAAGTTGTTCCCTCCTGTCTTGTTAGAGCTTATCTAGTAACTGTAGCAATGATCTGAAAATTATAGTGTAATAAATTTTTAATCCAGTTTTATTTTAACATCTTCATTAATTATGTGGAAGCGGGAGACAACCACTCGCTAATTAAATTTTCAGATGTTGCTAAATTGGGAGGAGTTGCAAACCCAACCATGAGCCAAAATGCAACATAAAAAAAAAAAATCTGTGGAAGTTGTGAAGAAATTAGGAAGAAGCAGGTAGGGTAGGATGAGATTAGGCCCAGAAACAAAGACACTAGAACTATCAAGAAAGGAAGAATAGCAGGCATATAACCTGAGGGGCTGAAAGCAGCCCAGCCATGGACTCTGATGAAGTGATGATGGGAGGTTCAGAATGGGCAAGATAACACAGTTCCATTTTCTCCTCTGGTTTCCCCATAACGACTTTCAGAAGCAATCAGAGCAAGAGCCACCTGACTTGGTTGATGGAATTAACTAATGTGTATTATAATAATTAAGCCAAAAATAAAAAGCAGTATGGGGAGAGAAAAGAATTTGTTATTTTTCTAGAGTAATGATAATTATTATTAATCTTTGTTGAGCTAAATTTAATTGAAGTTGATTGTGGGGAACGTGGCGTATGTGGGCAGAGAAAATGAAAGAGAAAAAGTCACAGTGATTAACATGGGTTGCTTCTCCTAAATGTGTTTGGTCCATCTTTTGGGAATGCCTTAGATTGTCTGGATGCTGAGGTGCTTGAGTGACTGATCCATGTCCCAGCAATGAAACACCTTTTGTGGCTTTATTAACCCTCTCATGGCAAGTTAGATGGAGAACTCAGTTGAGATGAATGGCTGTTGAGGCCACAGGGTACATTTGAGTACTGAAAACACTGACACTATTAAGTGGAACACATTTTTTTTCCTAGACTACTAACTAATCACTGCATCTGGGTCATAATGTTTTTCCAGTGAACCTTTAGTCAACTCTTCATGATGGACACAGAATCTCAGCACTGTAAGCCATGTAGTTACTTATTTGTGGTTTTAGCTGCTAAATATCACTACAAACACTACTCTAACCTGGCTTTGTTTTACTTCAACTGTATCCCATTGGCTACTACTGATGCTAAATGAAAAAGTACAGATAGATGAGTGTACAGTGCTCAGAGCTGGATAAAACCCCAAGGTAGTACTTGTCCTGCTAAAAGGGTAGAGGCAATTTCATTACATATGAAAACAGTAGCATCATTATGACTTCCTTTTCCTACAGCAGAAATGTTTCTATTCAGTCCCCTATAGACCCTGAACCCTGAGAGGCCATAGAATATGGCTTCTCTTTCCTTGTATGTTCCACAACACCTGACAAGAGATGAACATAAAGCAGACACGCAGCAAGAGATGGATGGTGGTTGATGGTATACCTCTTTTCCTCACATACCTACTTTTCTCCATTTACAAAAACATAAGCATAAGTATGCAGTCTTTTACAACTATAAGAAATGAAAGTTTGTGGGTCGATATGACAAATTTTTTAGTCTAGTAAAAATCAGATAGCTGTTCCACCAAAATGTATAGAATGGCTCTGCTGAGAAAGCATTCCCTGGCTTTTGTCATCTCCTGGATGTTACCTGGTGAATCAGGGTGGAGAAAAAAATGAAAATAGAAAACCAATGATTTTGGATTTTATGGAAAGAAGCTAGTTGGGTTTTCACCTTATTTTCCCTGTCTTTCCTTCAGGGATTAGGTTAAGCCTCTGTATATGTTTCACCAGGGAGTCATTGGGATTACACTTTGCCTTTCTGTCTATCATACTGACAGCACGGCAATGTTGACTCAATTTTGATAAGCCCTACCGCTCATCATGCAACTCCTTTTAGTCAAAACAGGTATATAATTTGTGGTGCCCAGTGTAGTTGTTAGTGTAAAAGAATTAACTAGGAGGGAGGCGTGTGCACCAAGACAGTCCCGGAATCATTAAGTGGCTATTCCTGTCTGAGTTATGAGGATTTTTAAAAATATTTTTTCCTCTAATGTTTCTAAGTGAGGGTTAGATACATTTGTCATTCAGATATTGTGTCTTTTCCTGCTTTCAAAAGAAAAAATTAAAGAAAAATGAAGTCTCTTTTGTTCAATGTCTGGGTTTCACTGGTGAAAGGAACTCTGGAGAGGACTGGTGTCTAGTAGATACCCAGGGGAGTCAGGCTGAGGAGATGATTGTCCGTTGAGTGGGGGACAAGTGTGGTGTGTAGAGTAGGTTTCTGGCAGCAGATGTGATGCATAGCAAGTCCAGCCTGGAAAAGGTGGTGTAGATAATTGGTGGGACTTTTACCCTGGAAGGTATAAGCTAAGATGGAATGAGAAACCTGAGCCAACTGAGTGACATCAAGCAATGTAACTGTAAAATTTTCTGTCACCAATAATATTCAGATTCTACAGCTCTGCAGGCTAGAATAACATACTCTAACTGACTCAGATATTATGCTTTGAATCATGTCCCTAAAGCCATGACCCCCAGTATTTCATAATGTGACCTAGTTTGGGGATAGTCTGTAAAGAAATGACCAAGTTAAAATCAAGCCTTTGGGGTGGGCTTTAAACATATAGGACTGGTGCCATTATTAGAAAGGAAATTTTTAGTACAGGAAGAGAGTAGCCTGAGCTAGAGGCAGAGATAGGGTGCTGTATCTGTAAATCTTGGAGGGTCAACGATTGTCAACAAACCACTAGCTGCTAAGGAAGTGGCATGGAACAGATTCCCCCTCAAGGTCTCAAAAGGAATCCACCCTGCCAACATTTCAAGGTATCTGGCTTCCAGACTGTGAGACAGTACATTTCTGTTCCTTATGCTCCCCAATTTGTGTTATTTTGTTACAGCAGACCTAGGAAAGCTTTAGGGGATTCTGTACAGTATGGACATATACCCCTGCTCTCAGTCTCAGCAGCAACATTCCCAAAGAGAATAATGTCCTTTACTTAGGCAGAAATCCCTAGCGTCTATATGAAAGGAGACTGAGTAGGATTCAGACATAACTAGGGTTCAGGAGAGGTTAAGTAATTTTGCCCACATCCTACAGTAAATAAATGGTTGTGGCATGGAGAGGATCCAGACCTCCTCTTTGAGGTACTCTATTCTAAAAGCACATTGCTCAGTGGTTAGTTCTGGACATGCAGGAGGCTGTTAGTTTTCTGTCCTCTGACTTTCAAACTTTGCTCTTTAATTGTCTGTTAGCCTAAATTTAGTCACCTTCTGCCTGCAGACCTCTTACTCATCTTCTTTCCAGGCTCTTTCATCTCAAGGCAAGGGTAATTTTTCTAACAACAAATCATTTGTCTAACTTTCTCAGGGAATAAGCCAATGTTTCAGATTTCTGATACTTATCCTTAAAGATGCTATACTAATATTCACAATTTTAACAAATTTAAATGTAATTATATTTTAAAATGTATCATGCCAGGTTCAGCAGAGTATTACTATTTGGTTAAGTAGCATTTAAGCCACCATGATGGCTTAAGATCATTATTATTAATAACAGCACACTCTTCTGTAACAGTTTCTCACTGTTTGCCTACCTCAAGGAGGACCTAAACTGCTCGACTCTAAGATTTTAGTTGGGAGTGAAGGGGAGGATTTTAGGTATTTATTGTGGAAAATTAACTACCCAATTTAGTAGCTTAAAAAGCCCAATTTATTATTTTTCCAAATCACATAGGTTAGGAATTCAGGGAGAGCTCAATTGGTCAGATTTTTAATATCATGTAATGTCAATGGAGATCATTCATGTAGGTATATTTCACTGAGAACTTGGCTGTGTCTGGGTTGTCTACAATGGTCTATCGCTCTTCAGAGCCTCTTTTCCCTTTTTACTTCCTTACAGCCTCATGGCCAGATTCCTAGATGGAGGAAGCAGATGCTGCCAGTCCTCTGAATTCCTCTGAAGAGACATGCTTTATAGGGAGTGGAGAAATTTCGGTAGCCCCATTTGGAGATGGCCAATGTGGGGAGTTAAGTGCATTAGATGATGTAATAACCAAAAATACATGCTAGAAAATGATTTCCATGAGTCCCAACTCCCCTCAATGTGGTGACTAAAGTTACTAACTTCAGAGAAAGAAAACAGTGGTTATAGAACACTAGGTTTTGCTAACTCTAGTAGAGATATTTGGGGTCTGATATTCAGGCTTTAGTTTAAGTAGGATCCTTTGTATTTTTCTTTTCCTGAATCAAAATCTTTACAGAAGAAGCACATTGAAGTAACAGAGATAAAATTCTTATTACCCACCCAAATGTCTGGGCCTAGAAAATGGAAACAAAACAAAATAAAGCAAAACAAAATAAATTCCTAACTATCCTTTGTTAGAGGACTAGAAAATAGTGACAGAGATTTGGGGAAGGATAAAAATCTCCTTCTTAACACTGCTCTTTCTGTTTTATGTCCCCTTTAAGAGAAGCCATCAATTGTCACTTTTTTGTGCAACAGGCCTGTTTTGAGTGTGTTTGGGTGGGTCATGAAACTTTGATCTTGGGGTCTATATCTGGTCCATGGTCCCTTTCCTCTATGATGCTGTTCTTCTGTTCTGCTTCCCAGATTCCATGAATTAAGCAGCTTTATGATGCCACACACCCTCCACCGTGATGTTCCTGCCTTGAAGATAGCTGACCATGGACTGAATCCCTGAATCCATTAACAGATAAACCACTTGTGCGTTAGGTTGTGGGTGTTGGGTAATGTATTCCAGAAATGGGAAAAGTAGCTAATAAAGAAATCTTACAGTTCTTCTAAGAAGCTTCTTTTGTTCCAAGTGAACAGCTGAAATTGGCACTGGAGGTGCCAGTTTCTTTTGGACAATAGCAAAATCAGCTCCCATTTTCCTCTAATGGCCACTGCTGCTGAAGTTACTGTCGTGCTGATTCATAGAAGTCATCTTCTTCTCTTTCCCTCACTTCCTCCTCCTCCTCTTCCTCCTCCTTAGCATCTTCTGATTCAGAAGACCAGCTGGATAATGGAGGGACATATTCAATTTCTAGGGCTAAGTTCTGATTCTGGTTGAATGCCAGGAAGAAGTTCCTTGGTTAACATTATTTGACACTCAGAAGGCTGTGGTGTTGATGAGGCAGAAGCTCAGAAGAGAGGAAGGAGTACCAGGAGTAGGGAAAAGCTTTGGCTTTTTGACATGTTGATGTTGGCCATGATCCATGAACTCAGAGAATGACAGGCAGAAGCTATCTTGGAAATTATGCACGAAGAATCAGAGAACAAGGAGGTAGTTGTTTAGTGGCATGGGTCACATAAATTCACAATATCATTGAAAATAAACATTGATGCTGCTAGCTGTTAGCCAGGTATTTTTGTGTGTGTGCACTATTTTCTTTGAGATTAAGTACCATCATATTTATATGAAATTCAAATTTATCACTTTGGGTAAGGAAGAAAGTATTTAGTTTCCCTTTTCATTAATTTAGATAGTTTAATTGAGAGTCATCTTAGAACTTAGATAAAATTCTGAGGTTCAACTAGTCTGCTTTTCACATGCTATAGTGGATTTTAATCACCATTAGATGGTAGAACTTTTGAACCCAGAGCATGTCTCTTCCAAGTGTCTATAAAGATCCAGTAAATGTGAAAGATGAGCTCCATAGCAGGCAAATTGAAATTGTATTTCTTAGTTGAAAAAGGGCCCAAGAATATGGATGAATATATTTGGGATACAGAATATTACAGACAAAGAATTACATATGAGATTGTATACATTTCTAGGAATGTTTTAAATGCATTTGAAATTATATATTGAATTTCTATCCTAATTTCTAATGCTAAATTTCCAAACTAGCACCATAGTGTGTGATTCTGATAATAAGTCATATGTACCATCCGGCAGCATTCACTAAAGTTATCTGGGAGGGATTCACTGAGGAGGTGAGACTTGGGAATCTAAGGTGTAAAAAGCGTGCATGGTGTCTAGAGAGCTCTGGAAATCACGATAGTGTTGTTTCTTCACGTAGATGGAGAGTCTATCAATGTTCATTTTATTATTACTGTCCACAAGCTACAGATATTCCATAATGATTATTCCCTTATACCTACTCAACATCCTATCATCCTCCTAAAACAATACAGTTGTATTCCTATACAATTTACCTATGAACATTGAAACTAGAATAATTTCTATGTATGTACCATGAAATATTCTTCTTCTTCTTTTAATTTTTTCCTTGGCTCATATATAAATACACACACACACACACACACACATACACACACACACACACACACACATATATACAGGCCAGTGTTTCAGATTTGACCCATGTCAAAATTTTTTACCTTTATGTTAAGTGACTGTGAAATAATAGAAAAATGAGCCAGGTGAGCATTTGTTTTTAAAAATTAACCTTGTCTTGACTAACTTCTTTTCTCCATTTTTCTAATTTCTAGAATCTTGCAAAATTCAGTTCAGTTTTTCACTTTTCTCCAACATGCTGCTATCTTTCCTAAGAAAACATAATTCCTCAAATATGTACTAATTGTGTGGTTTCTTATCTTCATTCAATATTATTGCATTATGACATATTTTTATATTGAGATTAAGAAATATGTTTTATTTCCTTACTTTACTCAGTGCCTAGTACAGTGCTGAATTCATGGCCTATGGTCTATAAATATTTAATGCAATGCTTGAAAGAACAAATACAAATTGGAGTTCATTCTGAATGTAAGGAAATTAGTTCTTTAATGATTGTGTAACACATGTCCCAAAATTGTGCTAAACTTGTAAGTTAATCAATACAAATTACAGGAGTTCACACTTAAACAATGCAAATTAACAGGACTTAGAATGTAGGTGAGCCTATTTACAGTGACACTAGCAAATAAAATGGATCTACATTCATATTATATTCTAATTAATCAAGTCCTATATATCGTTCAATGTCATGTCAGGAAAAACAGAAACCATTGTAAGTATTTCAAACATAGAGAAGCAAGGTTGAAATGTGTTTTGCAAGCTCTCTACAATCACAATGGGGAGGAGAGTATACGCAAATTAAACGTTGAGCAAGTGACAAATCTACACTTGACCCTTTAGCCTCCATGTACTACCTTTCTGCCCATAGTTGAGTTTCCATATAAAGATATCAAAAGCTTCCTGACTCCACCCAAGAAACTGCAGCTAACTCTCATACTAACAAAGATTTGCTCATTCTTCCTCACAAAGTGCAGGCATAAAATCATCTCAATCACTGTGTCTGTGCTTTGGTAGTGTTAAGTTAGTTTAGTAGAATTCTGTCAGGACCTTCTATAATCTGAAGACTAAATCATAAAGTTACTCATCACCATTGCTTGTTATACCAAAAAATATAGGGAAAAGAGAAAGTAATGTACTGAAAAATAAATATAAATATGTGCATAGAAAAGAAGGAAATATATACAGCTATTGTTCTCAATTTTAAAAGTTATCATGTGTCTATATTTGGTATTTATAATTTCCTTAATTTACTCCCATCCACGGTGTGTTTCTTTGCTGTCAGACAGAATCTCAATTTTCGAGGGTTCTTCCCCTGGTGAGTAACCCACATTTTGTTTCCAGTTAGCCTGAGTCTTTGATAGTACTTATTTCAGTGTTTTGCTACAGTTCTCATTTACTGTTAGACTCAGGTATAGTAAAAGATGTCTCTGAGCATCCCTTAAGGCCTGGGAATATGTGGTCAGTAGTAGAAACCTTAGACTCTCAAATCCCCCACCCCATCCCAACTTTGCAGATGGCAAATAAACTCTGTTCTTAGGTCTCTCTTCCTCTACTTTCCCCTGCCACCCCAAAATGTGATAGGTTACTTTTCTTCCCTAATTAAACATTTTGAGCAGCGAGTCATTTGTAATGATTTATGGCAGCTGTGCTTTTGCCAGTCTTACACAGTATTTTTCTTATTACTTAATTGTTTTAGCAGTGCTTCAGCCATTAGTTTCTGAGTGCTGAAAACAGGAAACAGAAGTCTTCTATTATAGACGCCTGCCTAATTAGCTCAGAGGCTGTCTAATGGGGGCTATTAAAAATGCAAATGAGGTGTGATCAAACAGTGAGAAGTTTGGTCTTGACAGAAGATACTAATGCATCCTGCCCCCCCCCCTGCAAAATCTACCACAATCCTGAATGTAGATTCCTCCCTCCTTTCTTTATCATATGAAATAGCTTTTTCTCTGTGACTGAATTCTTCCTTTCTTACCTGGTCTGGATTGCAGTTTACTACTAAACTTTGTATTACTTTGTAATACACCATGCATCCAAATTATCTAAAGGATTCCTGGGCCTATTCCTAGAAATCCCAGTTCAATGAGACTTAGTGCCCACGAACTAATATTTCAATCAGATTCTCCAGGAGTGCTGATCTAGAACTCCACTTTTGAGAACCCCCAATCCATGGCGCTGTGATTTCTTTTATACACTCTGAGCTCAAAGACTTTTTTTTTTTTTTTACTTCCTTTCATGCATTGATTCTCTGGACTTTTTCCTTTTTCTTCAGTTTGGGGAATCAACCCCAAGCTCTGTGCATGTTAAGTAAGCACTCTATCATTGAGCTATACCTCCAGCTTTACTTTGAGCTTTTTTTCTAATCAACAATGTAGCGTGGTTTAATTAAGCCAGCTTCTTCAACAACCTAAATCAATGTTGCCTGCCTGTACTTTACAATTACACTGGTCCTCTATACTCAGCAAAATCTACATTTTGTGTAGTTCTGAAGCTTCTATAACTAGAGGATCCTCTTTGAAGAAGAATTTAAAAGTGAGTTTAAAATTTACTGAAGAACCCTGAACTTCCATAGTTGATTTGCTCCTGTATTATATTTTGCTGATTATTCACAGATATCCTTTACTAGATAGTTCTTATGGACTAGGGTTGAATCTGGTTTGTCTCCAGGGTTACATATTCTGTATAATATCTAATTCACGGTGGATGCTCAGGAGATGCTTGTTGACTTAATCTGTTTACATCACTTTACTATTAAAATCGCCATGTTGGCTTTTCTTCTACTCAGAGGCATTTTCTCCTTTACTTTGAGATGCAGCTTCTAACTTTCCCATATTAGCAATGTGACTCTTTGGCCATATTCCCTACCATGGTTCTCCATCAAAATTTTCATTTTGCCTAATTCTTGGCATGTGCACATTTCCTATTCATGTCTTGGAGATGTTTTACTTAGTCAAATTCCATCTCATTGTGGCAGTACCCCATGTCCTTCAGATGTGAAGAGTTGCAGTTCACTGAGTAGACATGAGGTCTTGCTGCCAGATGTTTCCCTGTTGTATGGAGGGCTGGGTAGATGGCAAATAGCTTGAATACCCATCCTCCATTGCACAACTTCCTTTTACCTGTCTCTATTACTCCACTATCTACCACTATAAATTTATGATGAGTATGAAGGAAGGGAAGATGGAAGGAAGCAAGGAAGGAAGAAAGGAAGGAAGGAAGGAATAAGGAAGGGAGGAAGGGAGGGAGGAATGATAAAAGGATGAACTAATTCTTGCCAATCATGTCTGAAAGGGGAGCTCTGCTGTGCATAGAGAAAAAATTAATATACAGGGGGAAATTCTTGTGGGCAAGATTCTTTTGTTCCTTGATATGTTTGGGTGGGAATTCCAGGTGGCTTTACTCCTATCTCCATCTTACTCCTGGAAGAGACTTAGGAGTTCTGTGTTTCCCTTTCTTCTTGTTCTCTGCCTCCCCACAGTTCAGGGCTTGATTGAGTTTATTCTCATGAAAGAAAATGAATTTATATTTGCTCTTGGTCCTGTGACTCCTGCCAAGGCTGTGCTTCTACCACATCCGATTGGCCAGGAAAAGGTTAAGTGTGTCAGATGGGGAAAGAGAGGCCACACTGAAGTCTTACTGATTAAGTGTAACTGAAAAAAGAGATTAAAGAGGATATCAGAAAATGGAGAGACATCCCTTGCTCCTGGGTAGGAAGAATCAACATAGTGAAAATTACCATACTTCCAAAACTGCTATATAGATTCAGTGCAATCCCAGTTGAAATCCCAGCAGCATACTTCACAGACCTTGAGAAAACAATCCAAAAATTCATTTGGAACAAGAAGAGACCCAGAATAGCAAAAGCAATTCCAGGCAACAGAGACATGACAGGAGTTATCACAGTCCCCAACTTGAAAATATACTACAAAGCTACTGTGATAAAAACAGCACAGTACTGGCAAAGAAGCACACCGGAGGACCAGTGGAACAGATTAGAAGATACCAAAACAACTCAAGACACACTCAGCCACCTCATATTTGACAAAGGAGCCAAATACCCTCATTGGAGGAAAGACAGTCTGTTTAATAAGTGGTGCTAGAAAAATTGAGTTTCAATTTGCCAAAGATTCATTCCAGACCTATATCTCTCACCATGCACTAAACTAAAATTGAAATGGATTAAAGATCTAAATAGTAAAACAGAAATGTTGAACCAGCTCGAACAGAGGTTAGGTAGAACTCTTGAAAACAATGGTGTAGGAAAAGATTTTATGAACAAAACCTCAGTTGCCCGTGAACTAGCACAAACAATCAACAAGTGGGATCTCTTCTTATTAAAAAATTTCTGCACAGTAAGAGAAACCACAAACACTGTGAAGAGACAACCCACAATGTGGGAAAAAATTTTCACCTGCTGTCCCTCAGATAAAGGTCTACTATCTCGAATCTATAAAGAAGTTTAAAAAATCAGACTTCCCAAATTTAAAGACCCAATCAAAAATGGGCATCTGAAATGAACAGACATTTCTTGCACAAAGAAGTAGAAATAGCAAAGAAATATATGAAAAAATGTTCAACATCACCGGTTATTCGGAAGATGCAAATGAAAACAATGCTGAGATTCCATCTACCCACAGAAAGAATGGCTGCTATCAAGAAGTCAACCAATGACAAATGCTGGCTGGGCTGTGGGGAAAGAGGAACCCTGCTCCACTGCTGGTGGGAGTGTAGACTGGTGCAACCACTATGGAAATCAGTATGGAGATACCACAAAGAACCAGGACTGGAAGTCCAATTTGATCCAGCTATTCCCTTGCTGGGTATTTTCCCCAAAGAATTAAAAGAATCATACCACGGTGTTATATGTGCACCCATGTTCATAGCAGCACAGTTTGTAATAGCTAAAACTTGGCAGCAGCCCAATTGCCAATCAACTGGAGACTAGATAAAGAAAATGTGGTTTTTGAAAATAAAATGGAGTACTACTCAGCCATAAAAAATGAGAAATTAGAGACCTTTATAGCTAAATGGATGGACATTGAAGTGATACTCTTTTTTTGTTGTTAAATTCTTTTATTGGTACATTATAGGTATACAACACAATTACATTTCTCATTGGGAATTGTACCTTTACATAAAGCATCTTGATTCTTATTTTTTCCCCATTCCTAGCCCTCCCTTCACCCCTCCACCCTTCCCTATTTACAAAGACTTTATTTCCATTTTTTCCATTTCTTATAATTTTTCCTTTCCCTTCTTTCCTTTCCTCTGCCCCTCCTACTACCCCTACCACTTTGGGCCTTTTCTTCCTATTTTGCATTATCGATTATTCATTCTAATCATTGGTACATTTTAGATATACAATATAATGTCATTCATCATTGGAAATTTGCACCTTTACATAATCTCTCTTGGTTCTTATTTTTTGCCCTTGCCCAGCCCTCGCTTCAACCCCTCCATCCCTCCCTATTTACAAAGATTTTGTTCCTATTTTTCCATTTTCTCATATTAATCCCATTCCCTTCTATCCTTTCCCCTAGCCCTCCCACTTCCTTCCCCTTTGCCCCTTTTCTTCCTATTTCACATTACCTATTGTACATTTGAGTCCTTATTTACACTTTCAGTTTCTCACACCAGAGAAACTATTCAGTATTTATACATGTGTGTCCTATTTATTTCACTTAAGAGTATCACCTCAATATACATCCACTTAGCTATAAATGTCTCTAGTTTCTCATTTTTCATGGCTGAGTAGTACTCCATTTTATAAAAAACCCATATTTTCTTTATCCAGTCTCTAGTTGATGGGCATTTGGGCTGTTTCCAAGTTTTAGCTATCACAAACTGTGCTGCTATGAACATGGGTGCACATATATCACTGTAGTATGTTTCTTTTAATTCTTTGGGGAAGATCCCCAGAAGTGGAATTGCAGGGTCAACTGGGACTTCCAGACCTAGTTCTTTGAGGTATCTCCATACTGATTTCCACAGTGGTTGCACCAGTCTACACTCCCGCCAGCAGTGGAGCAAGGTTCCTCTTTCCCACAGCCCCACCAGCATTTGTTATTGGTTGATTTCATGATAGCAGCCATTCTTTCTGGAGTGAGGTGGAATCTCAGCGTTATTTTTATTTGCATCTCTCGAATGACCAGTGATGTTGAATATTTTTTCATGTATTTATTTGCTATTTCTACTTCTGTGTTTGAGAAATGGCTGTTCATTTCAGATGCACATTTTTGGATTGGGTCTTCAAATTTGGGAGGTCTGATTTTTTTTCAAATTCTTTATAGATTCTAGGTAGTAGACATTTGTCTGAGGAACTGCAGGTGAAAATTTTTTTCCCACATTGTGGGTTATCTTTGCACACTGATTGTGGTTTCGCTTGCTGTGCAGAAGCTTTTTAATAAGAAGAGATCCCACTTGTTGATTGTTTGTGCTAGTTCACGGGCAACTGAGGTTTTGTTCATAAAATCTTTCCTACACCAATGTCTTCAAGAGTTCTACCTAACCCCTGTTCCAACTGGTTCAGAGTTTCTATTTTAATATTTAGATCTTTAATCCATTTCAATTTTAGTTTAGTGCATGACGAGAGATACAGGTCTAGTGTTAATCTTTGGCAAGTTGAAACCCAATTTTTCCAGCACCATTTATTAAAGAGGCTATCTTTCCTCCAGTGAGGGTGTTTGGCTCCTTTGTCGAAGATGAGATGGCTGCTTGTGTCTGGCGTTGTTTCTGCATCTTCTAATCTGTTACCCTGGTCCTCAGGTCTGTTTTTTTCCAAGTACCATGCTGTTTTTATCACAGTAGCTTTGTAGTAGAGTTGCAGGTTGGGGATTGTGATACCTCCTGCCATGTCTCTGTTACCTAAAATTGCTTTTGCTATTCTGGGTCTCTTCTTGTTCCAAATGAATTTTTGGATTCTTTTCTCAAGGTCCTTGAAGTATGCTGCTGGGATCTGAGTTGGAATTGCATTGAATCTGTATAGCAGTTTTGGAATTATGGCCATTTTCACTATTTTAATCCATCCTACCCAAGAGCAAGGGATGTCTGTCCATTTTCTGATATCATCTTCAATCTCTCTTTTCAGAGTGCCATAGTTTTCAGAGAAGAGGTCTTTGATTTCTTTTGTTAGGTTGATTCCTAGGTATTTTAGTTTTTTGGATGCTACTGTGAAAGGAATTGTTTGCCCTATTTCTCTCTCAGTGAGTCTGTCACTCGTGTAGAGGAAAGCTACTGATTCCTGTGTGTTGACCTTGTAACCAGCTACTTGACTAAATTTGGTTATTAAGTCTAGAAGACTTTTGGTGGAGTTCTTGGGGTCTTCTATATAGAGTATCATGTCATCTGCAAATAGTGACAATTAGATCTCTTCATTTCCTATCTCTATTCCTTTTATTTCTTTCTCTTGTCTAATTGCCGTGGCTAATGTTTCCAGAACTATATTGAAGAAGAGTGGTGATAGTGGACATCTTTGTCTTGTTCCTGATTTTAGTGTGAAGGATTTCAGCTTTTGACCATTTAGTATGATATTGACTGTTGGTTTTCCATAGATAGTTTTTATCAGTTTGAGGTAGAGACCATCTATTCCAATTTTTTATAGGGTTTTTATCATAAATGCATGTTGGATTTTTGTCAAATGCTTTTTCTGTGTCTACGGAGGTAATCGTATGGTTTTTGTCCTTCTGTTGATATAGTGTATTACACTGATTGATTTTCGTACGTTGAACTATCCCTGCATCCCTGGGATGAATCCCACTTGATCAGGGTGTATGATCTTCTTGATGATCTTCTGCATTCTGTTTGCCAGTATCTTATTAAGGATTTTTGCATCTATGTTCATTAGTGAGATTGGCCTATATTTCTTCTTTTTGGTTGGGTCTTTCTCTGCTTTAGGGATCAAGGTGATGTTTGCTTCCAGGAATGAATTTGGGAGTATTGCTTCCCTTTCAATTTCGATGAAGAGTTTAAACAGTAGTGGGAGGAGTTCCTCTCTAAATATCTTATAGAATTCAGCAGTGAAGCCATCAGGGCCTGGGCTTTTCTTAGTTGATAAGTTTTTAATTACATTTTCAATTTCATTGGTTGATATTGGGTTGTTTAGAATTTTTAGGTCTTCTTCGTTCAACTTTGGTAATTCATATGTATCTAGGAATCTGTCCATTTCTTCTGTGTTGTCCATCTTATTGGCGTATAGGTTCTGGAAGTAGGTATTGATGATCCTCTGGCTTTCTGCTGGGTCTGTTGCAATTTCACCTTTTTCATTCCTAATTGCATGGATTTGGGCCTTTTCTTTCCTTTTTCTGACAAGGTTGGCTAAGGGTTTGTCAATTTTGTTGATTCTTTTGAAGAACCAACTCTTGACTTCATTGATTTTTTTGTATCATTCTCCTAGTCTCCATTGCATTGATTTCTCCTCTGGTCTTTATAATTTCCTCCCTTGTATGAGCTTTGGGGTTGTCCTGCTCTTCTTTTTCTAGAAGCTTGAGGTGCAGCATCAGGTTGTTTAATTGGGGTCATTCTGTTTTCCTAATTTGTGTATTCACTGCTATGAATTTCCCTCGTAAGACTGCTTTCATTGTGTCCCATAGATTCTGATATGTTGTATTGTCATTGTCATTTAATTGAAGGAACTGTCTGATTTCTTCTTTAATTTCTTCTGTGACCCATTGGTTATTCAGAAGTGTGTTGTTCAATTTCCATATGTTTATGAAATTTTTTGAGTTTCTTTTGCTATGGATCTCCAATTTCATCACACTATGGTCTGATAATATACAGGGGATAAGTTCAATTCCTTTGCACTTACTTAAACCTGTTGTTAATGTGAGTATGTTGTCTGTTTTGGAGAATGACCCATGTGCAGCTGAGAAGAATGTATATTCTGATGTTGTGTGGATGGAAGACTCTGTAAACATCTTTGAAGTTCATTTGTTCAAGAGTTTGATTGAGTTCTAGTATTTCATTACTTATTTTTTGTCTAGTTGATCTATCTATTCGTGACAGTGGGGTGTTGAGGTCCCCCACTACAATTGCATTAGTGCATATATGACTTTTCATGTCCATTAGTATTTGTTTTATATAGTTGGGTGCACTAGTGTTTGGTGCATAGATATTTATGATTGTCATCTCTTCCTCTTGGATTGTTCTCTTTACAAGGATGTAGTGTCCTTCTTCATCTCTCTGAATCAGTGTTGAAATTTACTTGATCTGCAAAGAGGATAGCTACTCCTGCTTTTTCTTGGGTTCCTGTCACATGGAGCATTGTTTTCCACCCTTTAACTTTCAGTCTATGAGTTTCCTTTTGAATTAAGTGTGTTTCTTGTATGCAGCATATTGTTGGATTTTGCTTCTTGACCCATTCTGCTAGTCTATTTCTTTTGATTGGTGAATTGAGACGTTAACATTGATGATTATAACTGAAACATATTGACTTATCATTCCCTTGACTTTTTCTTTTTGTTGGGTTATCTCTCTTTACATTTAACTTCCTGTCATACCAGATGGGTTCATTCTGCTTTGCTTCCTGGGGTTGTGATCCTCAATGTCTGTTCCTAGGATATTGTGTAAAATTCTTTGGAGTGCTGGTTTGGTATTCATGAAGTTCCTAAGGTGCTCTTTGTCATGAAAGTATCTTATTTCTCCATCAATTTTGAAAGAGAGTTTTGCAGGGTACATCAATCTGGGTTGGAGGCTATTTTCTTTTAGGGCTTAGAATGTGTCACTCCAAGCTCTTCTTGCCTTGATGGTTTGTGTTGAGAAGTCTGCTGTGATTCTGATGGGCTTTCCTTTGTATGTGATTTGTTTCTTTTCTCTAACTGCTTGTAGAACTTTGTTCTTCTGTTGAGTTTCTGGAATCTTAACAATTATATGCCTATGTGTAGATTTTTTTTGATCAAGGCTATTTGGAGTCCTATATGCCTCACTTACCTGTATGTCAAGCTCTCTTCCCCTGCTTGGGAAGTTTTCTGCCATTATTTCTGTGAAGAGTTTTTTTATGTCATGTGCACTCTCTCCTGTTTCTTCATTGACTCCAATCAGTCTTCTGTTATTCTTCTTTGCATCATCTAGCAGCTGCTGGATTGATTTCTCGTGTTCCCTTATAATTTTGAAACAATTTTTCTTTTCCTGGTCATTAATTGCAGTCTTATCTTCTATATCTGAAATTCTGTCCTCACATTGGCTCATTCTTCTGTGTAGACTTTCAATGGAGTTTTGCATGTCCTTTAAATCTATTTGCATCTGTTTTATGGATTCCATTTGTTTTCTATGTTGGGATTCCATCATGTTCCTCAGCTCCTCTCTAGATTTATTAATCATGTCTTGCACTAGGAGCACAATTTCTCCTGTTATCTGAGAAATTATTTCTGATTTCATTGTTTCCAGATCCCCTTTTGTTGCCAGTTCAGTGGGTCCAGGTGGTTGAGTATCAGAGTGTTCCATCTCATTTCCCTTTGGGGTTCCTGTAGGTGATCTGTAAGTGTGGTTTTGAGACTTATTTATTTGTTTTCTCATTTCAACTGGCGGGTGGGCTGCTGGCGCCTGCACGGATTGCCTCCTCTGAGCTGGGAGAGGTGGGACAGGGGCCAGGAGCAGAGGTAGGGATGGTGGTCCAAAAGCCCTTTCCTCTGGGCTGGCAGCAGCAGGTGGGATGGTGGCCCAGAAGCCTCTTCCTCTGGATCAGGAGCAGTGGGACAGCAGCTCAGAAACCCCTTCCTCTAGGCTGGGAGCAGCAGGAGGGATGGTTGCCTGGAAGCCCTTTCCTCTCAGCCAGGAGCAGAGGGACAGAAGGTGGCCCCAAAGCCCTTTCCTCTGGGCTGGGAGCAGCAGGACGGATGGTGGCCAGGAAGCCCCTTCCTCTGGACCAGGAGCAGTGGGACGGTGGCTCAGAAGCCCCTACCTCTGGGCCTGGAGTGGCGGGACTCAGTACTGTGGTCTGTTGGTCCCGTGTCCTCTGCATCTTTGTAGTGTGAAACCAGGTGGCTGTACAGAGGAGGGGGTGGTGTCCAGTGGATTGTTGCCTGGGTGCTGGCTGATTGGGCCTGTTCCCACCGACTGGCGACCTCGGTAGGGCATGCACAAACCTGCCTGTCTGCAGCAGGCTGATTCCTGAAGAGATACTCTTAAGTGAAAGAAACAGGACCCACATGTGTAAATACCGAATAGTTTCTCTAGTGTGAGAAACTGAAATGTGAAATAGGAAGAAAAGGTGAAAAGGGAAAGGGGAAATGGGAGGTGTAGGGGAAAAGAAAGAAGGGAATGAAATTACTATGACAAAAAGAAAAAAATGGAAACAAAGTCTTTGTAGATAGGGAGTGGTGGAGGGGTTGAAGGGAGGGCAGGGAAATGGGGAAAAATAAGAACCAAGATGGATTATGTAAAGGTGCAGATTTCCAATGATGAAGGTCATTATATTGTATACCTTAAATGTACCAATATAATTAATAAAAAAATAAAGTGCCATGGCTGAGATCTAGGTTCAGACCCTACAAGAAGACACTAGCAGCAGAGTCTTCTGCATGCTAGATCTCAGACCAGAGAGTTCTCTAGATTCCAAAAGCAGCAGCCAAGGGCTATTTTCCCACATCTCCACCAGTGCATCAATGACAGGGAGACATTCTACTAACAGCAGTTCTCCCTGCAGCTGTCCTGGCCTTGCCCAGGGATTTGAATATTCTAAGGTGGCCCCAGCTCTAATGTGCCCTGGATTATGATCACTGCTTTTCAAGTCTGCTTGCCTCTGGTGACATTTGTTTGAAGAGAGTCTCACTTTGTAGTTCAGGCTGGGCTTGAACTCACTGTGTATTTAGGCTGGCCTCAAGCTTGTAGCGATCTTACTACGTCAGCCTCCCAAAAGCTGGGATTACAGGCATGTGCCACCATGCCCTGCTTCTGGTGACTCCTTTGTTGAGTGGGGAAAAAAATGCATTGAGGGAAAAAGTGAAAATAGCAAGGCCAAGAGAGTGAGTTTCCATCTGATGATGGTGGAGGAGCTGTCAGCAACTCCCACACACAACTCCTCTCCCCCCAGCAGTGACTGAAATTCAGACTTGGACAGTTTACAATTGCATGGTGCTTCTTCAGGTCCTTGAGGTGGAGGCAGATTGGACTCCTCCCTGCTAGGGTTGTTCTGCCTTCTCTTTCCTGGCATTGTACTCTGCGGGTTTCCTCTGTGTGGTCCGCAGCTTGTCTCTTCCCTGGTAGAGGGCTCTGGCATTCCTCTCCTTCCCATTTCTTCTTCCTGGGCAAACACTGTCCAGAACTGACAGCCCCAGAGGTGTCAGACTGTAGCTCTAAGACAAGGCATAATCACAGCATGGAGACCCCCTACTTGCATGGCTGGAGGATGCTGACAATTACAGACTCTCAAGGCCTGAAGAAATCATCTTCCCCAAATGCTTCCAGGGTGAAAAAAACTAGTTTGTACCTCTGTCTGGGGCTTTAAGAGTTATTTTTGCTCTTGAAGTCTAATAGTGGGTTATTGGTAATTATAGGAAAAACGGACTGGAAATAAGGGGTTTTTAAAATTTTTACTCTGGATCCAGTATTCTATTTTGAATTTTCTCTTCAGTTAGACACAACTCCTGAGATCGTGTCCTCCGTGATTATAGCAGAGAAAGGCCCCCATGGCCCATGAGTGTATGATTTCCACTTTGTTTCTATCCCTCTAACTGGCATAATTTCTTAGAGACTGCTGAGAAAGGATGTTACCTAAATGCTTGTTTTCCATGGTACCATTTCCATGCTCTGTGTTCACTTGAGGTCAGGGCACACAGGAGCCCAGTAGATCTCCTTTTATTGGTGTTTTACTCAGAGTACTCAGAACTCAAGATCTGACAGGAGTTTTCAGGAGCTCCCTACTGTTAACAGACAGAAAACCTCATTCATAGCCCACCTTCCATTTCTTCTGCTATTAGCTTGCCCACTCTATCTCCACCATTCTTGTCCACCATTCATTCATTCATTTCTCCACTCATTCCATAAGCAGGCATTCACACCATCTTCTAGTCCTTGTCATGAGTTCTGGAGATATAAATAAGAATAACAGAAGCCTCAGTTCTCAAATGTCTTTTCACGCAGAAGGGGAAGACAGACATAACCCAAAACCACTAAAAACAATGTCTGTGACACTGTCATAGAGGTTTGCATAGGGTCAAGCAAGAACACAAGGAGGAAGAACTGCATTTCTTGGAAGATGGACCAGAAAGGCTACATAAGGCAAATAGCTCTGAGATGCTAGTAAATAAGTGTGGAAGAGCCATTCCAGCTGGAAGCAGCATCAGGAGAAAGGGAACAGAGGGAAAATGACCACAGTGTACTCAGGAATTACAAATCACAACATAGATGATCAGAAAAAGCCTACATGGGCAATCAACTAATAGAGCATGGAACAACATGTAGGCTACCAGATACAGGTGTGTGTGTGTGTGTGTTTGTGTCTGATAATTGTACAACAAAGAGTGCCTTGAATACTAAAGGAGTAGCATAGCTATAAAAATTGTTTAAACATGAAAACAACTACTAGCCTGGAAGACATCCATCCAACTTATTAGTCAAGAGATATGTATTTTAGAACTTGCCCACAGGAGGAGCTCAATAACCTTTCCTACATATGTAGCAGTACCTTAGACAGCACTGCAAACATTATTTTTGAGACTCTCAGTAGAGTAACTCATGACTAGTGGAGCTGTCTATCTCCCCGGAAGCACCACATGGCTCTTTCCCCATTCACCTGCCCTGCTGTGATGCTCACTGGTATGTCCACGCCTAAGTTCTCACCCACTGTGGACACCCTGGCTGGGTTCAGGGAGCAGTGTCTGGACTTTGCTGGGCTTTATGCTGCAGAGAAACAGATCTGAAAATGACTCTACCTAGAGGAATGAACATCCTCTCCAAGTTCTCCATCCTAAAGACCTCAAAACAGGTGAGTTAGAAGCAGAGCCTCACCCAGATATTGCTGAGAAACTGCATAGCTGCATTTGCACCTACCCAGTTTCTTCTGCTGAGATGACTAGGGACCTGCCCTGGAGTTTGATGGGAACAGAAGCTATTTTTCCACCTGCCCCACATTCAGACCTTGCTCTCTTAAAATATCTGTTTCTTCTCAAGTTAAACAGAAATGTTTTCAGTTTGCTGCTTATTCTGACAGCAGGAAACGTGTGTTGTTATAGACATCAAAGAATCGGGCATCCATGCAATTGGAGTAGGGGATATCAGGAACTAAGGAGCTAACAGAAATAAGAAAATACGTAGTAGACATAAGAATGTACAGAAACTCAAGTTGCAAAAGCCAGAAAATAATTCTTGAAAAAGGAAGGGGAGCTAACATAGGAATGGTGGAAAATAGCTCAAAATGCATTGATTTTATCTTGATTTTAATAATCAGAGAAATTTAATTATGTATTTCATCAATAACTAGAAACAAAAACTGTTAATTTTTATTTACAAATGACCAAAGATCTCATAGGCAATTAGTTTATATCTATAGACTAAAAACCAAAAAAACCAAAGCAGTAAGAAGAATCCTGAAACAGTTACATGAAATAAGTAGGGCAAGATATACGTTACTCCAATAATTAAAAATGCCTTAACATCCAAGATTAAATTTGATGCCTTTCCTATTGAGTAACTACTAAATTTAAGGGGAAAAAAATCACCTAAGCAAGATGGCAAAGAAATAAAAGACAGGGATAAAGACAAAATAGGAGATGGGAAAGAAAGGAAATTAGTATTGGAAATATTAATATTCTATGCATAATTAAAGTAAAAAGTATTATGTAATGGTCAAAGAGGGTTTATCAGATGTGAAAACATTACTTTAAAAGGGATTAAAATAATGTGAGGAAGCAGAGAAAACTGCTCTAGTAGAATCTTTTGAAGTCAGCTTACCTCTAAAGGAAATGAAACAGGACAGTAAATATCTAAGATGTTTGTCAAAGGAAGGGAAAAAGAGAGAGACTTTATTGTATTTTTTCTTTGAAAACAATTCATGTTCCACATAAAACACTTGGAAAATAAAGAAAAATAATGTAGAAGAAATAAAAAGATAATCTCAAATCCCACAAGAAAGGGGTCGCACCTTCTTTAACAAAATTTCCCCAAGGTCATGCAGAGACCTGATCCTGAATAAAGACTGTAAGAGTAGGCTTTAGAGTGGGAGATATTCCAAAGGGAGAGGAATCAGTCAGAGGGTGAGCAGCCACTCTCCCTTTCTGTGTTACTTAGACCACAGGCCATAGAGTTTTTAAGAAGTAGGGGAGTTACCTTTCCCTGCAGGCTTGGGGGTTTAAAAGTTTGCTTGTTTTCTTGGCTTCCCAATTTGATGAGCACCAGTCAATTCCCAGACCAAAGAAGCTGTACTGGGAGGAGCTCAGGGTTACTAAGAGCCTTCCAAAAGGACATGAATGCTGATGGGAGGCCTGAGATGGAATTGGACCCTGTACCAGGGAGGCATACATGTTCTGAAAAGAGTAAGCCACATGGAATTTTTTTTTTTTTGTATAAATGTACACCTTTCTCAAGAAACAGATAGTTGAATACAGGGAGGGCTCCTTCTTAATTTGTGAATTTTATGCCAGCTATTGCCTTACTGTATCAAATCAGCAATTCTCCCAAATGAATCTCTGGGATTCATAACAGAAAGTACAGAAGTAAGCAATGTAGTAGGTGGGAAATATGGCTTAAATGTGCTTTTGGCTGTGTTGTCCAGATAATTATAATGGAGTCTGTTTCTCTTCAACTATGCCTGTCATCCTCAGGATTAAATCATGATGATGGTGGTGGTGATTACTGATAATTACCCCTTTCATTTATTTGGCATTTTCTACTTTCTAAAGTACTTACGTATAGATCCTTTCACCATGAGCTTAGACTACAGGAAGGTCAAATGCTGCTCTGCTTGTCTTTGAGATGAGGGTGAGGCTAAGTCTTGGGGGTCCCTTGCTCTGGGTCATGCAGCTCTTTTGGGGTCCCTGGCATCTGTTGGTTTCAGGATATTTCTCTCCATATTTGGTTCATAAGAAAGATAGGTATTTCCACACTCATGGATATGACATATTTAATATATCAAAAATAGAATGATTATACTTTAAGAACATAGTGGTATTATCTTTGGGTATGTTTCCTCCTTTCTTCCAACTCATTCTGTTTCAATCAGTTTCTGTCCTTCTCACACACAGACATACACATTATTATTCTCTTAGGGATTTCAAAACATTGTCCAAACAAGAAGACATCTGATCTTCTTTGTCAGGTAAGATGGCCAGAATTTTGGTGAGTCTTGCCTGAGCTTCATGTTTCCTCTATGCATTCCAGAAAAGAATTTAAAGGAAGAACTTGCAATGCCAGCTTTGGATTTGGGAAACTGGATCTAAAAGTGTGTGCGTGCGAGGTGCCACCTGCATTGCGCCTTGGCCGACTGCTGATTGTTCGCCACGATCTGGCACTAATCCCAAGGATTAAGTGAGCATCTGCTCCCCAGTGCTAACAGCCGGATGGAGCCAAGCCATCTACAGAGTGAGTGGATCAGGCTTGGGCTAAGCAGCCAACCAGGACAGGGTAGGCTTCCTTGAGAGCTGTGGAAATTTGACCGTAGCTGCTTTCATTCTGATGTCCTATATGGGACTTCACTTTGTCCTCACTAAGCCCTCAGCCATCAACCTTGTGCAGAGTGTAAGAAACAGGATCAAATTGCTCAAGCCCTGCACTTTGATGCCTTAAATATGAATGGTGTAACTTTGTGGCGATTGATATAGGCTTGGGCCTCAGGTTCCTTATGCGTAAAGTGGGGATCCTAGCAATAACACAGCCCTGAGAGTCACTCTGCAAATTAGATGAACTCTTTCCAGTAAGCCTTAGCATCAGTAGCTGCTGGGCTACACACCACCCTAGTGCTTCTCTCTCCTTTGTTTCCTGGTTGGCATTTTAGCTCAAGGGACACCTCAAGAATTCCAGGACAAATTGATTCTCCCTGTCCTCTGCCATGTGTTACCTGGACTACATGTTTTGGCAGTCAAGTGGTTGAGGTCATATGTTGCTGTATGTTTCATGGATTGGAGCTCCTCCTGGGGATGTCAGTTTTATGTCTTGATTCTCTATAGGGACACAGGAGAGAAGAAGGGAGGGAAGGATGGGAGAGGGAGAGAGAAATGAAGATACTGTTTTAATCACTCCCTATGTTTCTTCCCTCCCACACCTTCTCTCATTTAGATGAATCAGTCTTCTCAAGCTATGTGCCTGAAGGCTTAAACTCCGGGGAAAGTCATCAGGGATGTCCTTAACAGGCCACTGTCTGGAAGTAGAAAAATACCATAACTTTGTGGTGTGATCAAAGTACAGTAATGACGATGAAGCAGAAGCCCTGAGTTCCTTAAGAGTAGATGTCCTCCTTTTTATTGCCTTCATAGGGCTTATGGGACTACTCCCGAAGCCCCTTCCTGATGTAGAGCCATCTGGGGTCCCTTTAATTTTCCCAGTGGTGGTGTGGGACTGCATGATTCCAAAATCAATTATTCCCCTAGCCTCTATTGTACTTGTAAATTAATGGTTAAAATGTGCTTGTTAGTTCTGGGATAATAGAATCTGTAACGAAACAGAGTTCCTATGTAAAATTGCTCAACCCCTTGTTTGTCCGGAGAACGAATGTTCCCGGGCCCACTACCTGTACAACAATCCATCAATGTGTCTGCTGACCATCAGTACGTGACGGTCGTGACCATTAGTGTGTGTGTCTGCAGATCATCAGTATGTGACAGTCGACCACTAACCTTTGTTCCTTTTTTATCGTAAATCTACATGTTAACCTCCCCCTCAACCCCCTATAAAACAGCCTCGAACTCTGAGCCAGTTGCCTCTCTTAGCTACTTTGCTTTGGGAGTGCCGTCTGGCCAGACTAATAAAGGTCTGTTTTATTTTCCAACTTGTCCGGTGTGTTCCTTCCCGGGTGTTCGTCGCTGCAGTCAGCTCCTCGGAGCGTTTGGTAAGGCCCTCGGTCCTACAGTGGCAAACAGGAAGACAATGCATTGCAAAGCTGGGGTTTGTCAAAAGTGACCGGAGTGTCTAGAGATATAGCAAGAGTGCCACCAACTAGGTAGCCCCTGAGCCTGGCTCAGGGGCTATAGACCTACCTGGATGGTCTTGGGAGAGCTGCCTCACCTGTGTGGTTTCAGCTCTGCAGCTGCACACTGAGGGTCCACTTTACATGAGCCTAGGGTCTCCCTTAGCCCATATTAGGTGGCTGGCCTCAGTCCTCACAGATAACACAGCTTCAGTGCACAAGACAGCAATTGGAATTTCAAATAATGGTGAGTCATCTAAAAGGAATGACAAAGGAAGGTTGTTCTATTTTACTCTCTGAAAGCTCCACACTTAGGGATCTTGAGAGCTGAGGGATTCTTCAGAGCTAAATATCACAGATAGCTGAATTCTTGTTAAAAATACGAATTTTATTCTAAATTTAAAAAAATTAAATATATTGTCTTGGATCTTTTTCTCATACTTAAAATTATGTTCTCATTTTCTTTTTTCTCTTTAGAAAAGTGAGGGTAAAGGAACCACTTTGGACTTCTGTAGATGGCCCAGGGATACCATGCCAGACCAGAACATTGGTAGAACAGGGATACCTCACACAAGCACTCCAGGTGCAAGAGAGGTTTGGATTCCACCTATGAGCCTGCTGGGACTCTCTTTTCACTCTCTTTGGTATCGGATTGTGTCATTGGGCAGGAAGGAGAAGGACATTACTTTCATATAAGGTGTCCCAAGTTCTAGAAGTTTCAGGCATATCCTTCAAGAAAAAAATAGGTGCCTTAGAGGACTCCATCATATTTTATATTTTTCAATCAGGAGAAATTCTTTAGTGTGGGCTAATAAATATTTTTAAATCACTTTTTATAGTAACCCAATATTCTGCTCCTGCTTGAGTAACTCAAAGGTGCCAGGCCAGACCAGAATCACATATTAAACCAATTTTATCTTTTCTTTCTCTTTATGCCTCTCTTTGACTTCCTTCCTTCCTTTCTCCCTTCCTTCCTTCTTTCCTTCCTTCCTTTTTTCCCTTTCTTTCTGGAGACATTCAAACAGTTAACAGCTTACTAGGGGCATAAATTCTACTGCGATATTGCTCTTACCTTGAACCCTATATATCCAGAATTCCACGAACTATTTATTTCCTCATAGCCATCTGCTGGCAGTATCAGGTTACGCAGTCCTAGATGAATGGTGGAAAATTAATTGGTCACTGTATGGTCCAAATGGTCAGTTGTCAATCCAAAATATGACAAGGAGAGTGCCTCTTGTGATTATAAAGGAGGACATGTTTACATCATGGAATGATGGTGTTTTCCTTGGAAAGGATGGATCTACTTCTCATTATACATCCCTTTTTGCTGAACTCATATAAAAAAGAAGCGTACAACCAGAGTATCTGATTATAGTCTATGTTGGTTTTATAATGTGTTAACTCAGCTAGGCTGGATTCCATTTCCTGTATGTTTTTGGTTAGGGTAAGCCACAAAAGAGACTTTAAGGGATATTAGGAAGGGTGAAAAGAAGTGGCAGTCATTTAGTATCTCACACACATTGTCAACTGCTCCTAACTCCCCTTGTTGGGAGACAGGTGTAGTTGCTCCGCCTAGTTCTGAGACAAAGAACCCTTCTCTCTGCAGGACGCTTCTAAGGCTAGAGGCAATAAGAACTCACATAAATGTCACTCTGTCCTCATAGACTGCAGCTCATGCTTGTGCACTTCAACTTTTTGTTGCTCTCCAACCCTATGTTATAGTCCAGCCCACAGGAATCTTGATTTTCTTTGTTTTCCACAAAATATCACACTGGCTCATTACGTGAATAACATTGTGCTAAATGTGAAGTAGGATAGAAGAAATAAAGACAGGTAAAGAGGAGACAAAGAAAATTCATACTCTGAATAAAACTGCAACTTCAGGTTGTAATCAAAATTTCTGAATGCTATTCATATATGTATTCTGTGTATGGATTCCCAAAACTTGTTCATGCTCCCTAGTCTTGTTTATTTCTTGTTCCAGGTCCATCATACCCAACATTCCTTAAAGATATATAGTCTGTGAATTGGCTTAGTTGAGAAGCTTAAGGGAAGATACTTGACTTTAAGAGAGAGAACCAGATTTCAAAGGGTTCAAAGAATGTTATTTGGCAAAACATCTTTGATCATCCATTTTAAAGGACATTTTTAAGAACACAAATATATCCCCAACCCCAGATCACAGTGTGCCTCTCTCAAGTGTGAACTTTTTAATTCTTTTTTTTTCCACTGAAATATTATTTACTAATCAGTTAAACAGAGGAAGACATAATTTTTCTATTTTTTAAAATTCTTTTATTGGTACATTGTAGGTATACAACACAATTACATTTCTCATTGGGAATTTTACCTTTACATGATGCATCTTGGTTCTTATTTTTTCCCCGTTCCTAGCCCTCCCTTCACCCCCTCCACCCTTCCCTATTTACAAAGACTTTATTTCCATTTTTTCCATTTCTCATCATTTTTCCTTTCCCTTCTTTCCTTTCCCCTGTCCCTCCCACTACCCCTACCCCTTTCGACCTTTTCTTCCTATTTTGCATTATAGATTATTCATTCTAATCATTGGTACATTTTAGGTATACAATATAATGACATTCATCATTGGAAATTTGCACCTTTACATAATCTCTCTTGGTTATTTTTCACCCTTGCCCTGCCCTCCCTTCAACCCCTCCAGTCCTCCCTATTTACAAAGATTTTGTTCCTATTTTTCCATTTTCCCATATTAATTCCATTCCCTTCTTTCCTTTCCCCTACCCCTCCCACTTCCTTCCCCTTTGCCCCTTTTCTTCCTATTTCATATTACTTATTATACATTTTAGTCCTTATTTACATTTTCAGTCTCTCACACCAGAGAAACTATTTGGTATTTATACATGTGTGTCCTATTCATTTCACTTAAGAGTATCACCTCAATGTGCATCCATTTAGCTATAAATGTCTCTAATTTCTCATTTTTTATGGCTGAGTAGTACTCCATCTTATTAAAAAACCACATTTTCTTCATCCAGTCTCGAGTTGATGGGCATTTGGGCTGTTTCCAAGTTTTAGCTATCACAAACTGTGCTGCTATGAACATGGGTGCACATATATCACTGCGGTATGATTCTTCTAACTCTTTGGGGAAGATCCCCAGCAGTGGAGTAGCTTAATTCTTTGGGGAAGATCCCCAGCAGTGGAATAGCGGGTTCAAATGGGACTTCCAGTCCTAGTTCTTTGAGGTATCTCCATACTGATTTCCACAGTGCTTGCATCAGTCTACACTCCCACCAGCAGTGGAGCAGGGTTCCTCTTTCCCCACAGACCCACCAGAATTTGTTATTGGTTAATTTCATGATAGCAGCCATTCTTTCTGGAGTGAAGTGGAATCCCAACATTGTTTTCACTTGCATCTCTTGAATGACCAGTGATGTTGAACATCTTTTCATGTATTTATTTGCTATTTCTACTTCTGTGTTTGAGAAATGGCTGTTCATTTCAGATGCCCATTTTTGGATTGGGTCTTTAAATTTGGGAGGTCTGATCTTTTTAAGTTCTTCATAGATTGGAGATAGTAGACTTTTGTTTGAGGAAGAGCAGGTGAAGATTTTTTTCCCACATTGTGGGTTGTCTCTTCACATTGCTGGTGGTTTTTCTTGCTGTGCAGAAGCTTTTTAATAAGAAGAGATTCCACTTGTTGATTGTTTGTGCTAGTTCACGGGCAACTGAGGTTTTGTTCATAAAATCTTTTCCTACACCAATGTCTTCAAGAGTTCTACCTATCCTCTGTTCCAACTGGTTCAGAGTTTCTATTTTAATATTTAGATCTTTAATCCCTTTCAATTTTAGTTTAGTGCATAACAAGAGATATAGGTCTAGTTTTCATCTTTGACAAGTTGAAACCCAATTTTTCCAGTACCATTTATTAAAGAGGCTATCTTTCCTCCAGTGAGGGTGTTTGGCTCCTTTGTCAAAGATGAGATGGCTGAGTGTGTCTGGCATTGTTTCTGCATCTTCTAATCTGTTTCCCTGGTCCTCAGGTCTGTTTTTTGGCCAGTACCATGCTGTTTTTGTCACAGTAGCTTTGTAGTAGAGTTGCAGGTTGGGGATTGTGATACCTCCTGCCATGTCTCTGTTACCTAGAATTGCTTTTGCTATTCTGGGTCTCTTCTTGCTCCAAATGAATTTTTGGATTGTTTTCTCAAGGTCCATGAAGTATGCTGCTGGGATCTCAATTGGAATTGCATTGAATCTATATAGCAGTTTTGGAAGTATGGCCATTTTTACTATATTAATCCTTCCTACCCAAGAGCAAGGGATGTCTGTCCATTTTCTGATATCATCTTCAATCTCTCTTTTCAGAGTGCCATCGTTTTCAGAGAAGAGGTCTTTGATTTCTTTTGTTAGGTTGATTGCTAGGTATTTTAGTTTTTTGGATGCTACTGTGAAAGAGATTGTTTGCCCTATTTCTCTCTCAGTGAGTCTGTCACTCGTGTAGAGGAAAGCTACTGATTCCTGTGTGTTGACCTTGTAACCAGCTACTTGACTAAATTTGGTTATTAAGTCTAGAAGACTTTTGGTGGAGTTCTTGGGGTCTTCTATATAGAGTATCATGTCATCTGCAAATAATGACAATTTGACTTCTTCATTTCCTATCTTTATTCCTTTTATTTCTTTCTCTTGTCTAATTGCCATGGTTTATGTTTCCAGAACTATATTGAAGAAGAGTGGTGATAGTGGACATCTTTGTCTTGTTCTTGATTTTAGTGTGAAGGATTTCAGTTTTTGACCATTTAGTATGATATTGACTGTTGGTTTTCCATAGATAGCTTTTATCAGTTTGAGGTAGAGACCATCTATTCCAATTCTTTGTAGGGTTTTTATCATAAATGCATGTTGGATTTTCTCAAATGCTTTTTCTGTGTCTATGGAGGTAATCGTATGGTTTTTGTCCTTCTATTGATATAGTGTATTACACTGATTGATTTTCATATGTTGAACCATCCCTGCATCCCTGGGATGAATTCCACTTGATCAAGGTGTATGATCTTGATGATCTTCTACATTCTATTTGTCAGTATCTTACTAAGGATTTTTGCATCTATGTTCATTAGTGAGATTGGCCTATAGTTCTTCTTTTCGGTTGGGTCTTTCTCTGCTTTGGGGATCAAGGTGATGCTTGCTTCCAGGAATGAATTTGGGAGTATTGCTTCCCTTTCAATTTTGATGAAGAGTTTAAATAGTAGTGGTGGTAGTTCCTCTCTAAATGTCTTGTAGAATTCAGCAGTGAAACCATCAGGGCCCGGGCTTTTCTTATTTGGTAAGTTTTTAATTACATTTTCATTTCATTGGTTGATATTGGGTTGTTTAGTATTTTTAGGTCTTCTTCAATCATCTTTGGTCATTCATATGTATCTAGGAATCTGTCCATTTCTTCTGTGTTGTCCATCTTATTGGTGTATAGGTTCTGGAAGTAGGTATTGATGATCCTCTGGATTTCTGCTGGGTCTGTTGCAATTTCACCTTTTTCATTCCTAATTGCATGTATTTGGGCCTTTTCTTTCCTTTTTCGGATAAGGTTGGCTAAGGGTTTTTCAATTTTGTTTATTCTTTCAAAGAACCAACTCTTGACTTCATTGATTTTTTGTATCGTTCTCTTAGTCTCCATTGTATTGATTTCTCCTCTGATCTTTATAATTTCCTCCCTTGTATGAGCTTTGGGGTTGTCCTGCTCTTCTTTTTCTAGAAGCTTGAGGTGCAGCATCAGGTTGTTTAATTGGGCTCATTCTGTTTTCCTCATACGCATATTCCCTGCTATGAATTTCACTCACAAGACTGCTTTCATTGTGTTCCATAGATTCTGATATGTTGTATTGTCATTTTCATTTAATTGAAGGAACTGTCTGATTTCTTCTTTAATTTCTTTTGTGACCCATTGGTTATTCAGAAGTGTGTTGTTCAATTTCCATATGTTTATGAAATTTTTCATGTTTCTTTTGGTATGGATCTCCAATTTCATCACACTATGGTCTGATAATGTACAGGGGATAAGTTCAATTCCTTTGCACTTACTTAAACCTGTTGTTAATGTGAGTATGTTGTCTGTTTTGGAGAATGACCCATGTGCAGCTGAGAAGAATGTATATTCTGATGTTGTGTGGATGGAAGACTCTGTAAACATATTTGAAGTTCATTTGTTCAAGAGTTTGATTGAGTTCTAGTATTTCATTACTTATTTTTTGTCTAGTTGATCTATCTATTCGTGACAGTGGGGTGTTGAGGTCCCCCACTACAATTGCATTAGTGCATATATGACTTTTCATGTCCATTAGTATTTGTTTTATATAGTTGGGTGCACTAGTGTTTGGTGCATAGATATTTATGACTGTCATCTCTTCCTTTTGGATTGTTCTCTTTACAAGGATGTAGTGTCCTTCTTCATCTCTCTGAATCAGTGTTGAAATTTACTTGATCTGCAAAGAGGATAGCTACTCCTGCTTTTTCTTGGGTTCCTGTCACATGGAGCATTGTTTTCCATCCTTTAACTTTCAGTCTATGAGTTTCCTTTTGAATTAAGTGTGTTTCTTGTATGCAGCATATTGTTGGATTTTGCTTCTTGACCCATTCTGCTAGTCTATTTCTTTTGATTGGTGAATTGAGACGTTAACATTGATGATTATAACTGAAACATATTGACTTATCATTCCCTTGACTTTTTCTTTTTGTTGGGTTATCTCTCTTTACATTTAACTTCCTGTCATACCAGATGGGTTCATTCTGCTTTGCTTCCTGGGGTTGTGATCCTCAATGTCTGTTCCTAGGATATTGTGTAAAATTCTTTGGAGTGCTGGTTTGGTATTCATGAAGTTCCTAAGGTGCTCTTTGTCATGAAAGTATCTTATTTCTCCATCAATTTTGAAAGAGAGTTTTGTAGGGTACATCAATCTGGGTTGGAGGCTATTTTCTTTTAGGGCTTAGAATGTGTCACTCCAAGCTCTTCTTGCCTTGATGGTTTGTGTTGAGAAGTCTGCTGTGATTCTGATGGGCTTTCCTTTGTATGTGATTTGTTTCTTTTCTCTAACTGCTTGTAGAACTTTGTTCTTCTGTTGAGTTTCTGGAATCTTAACAATTATATGCCTATGTGTAGATTTTTTTTGATCAAGGCTATTTGGAGTCCTATATACCTCACTTACCTGTATGTCAATCTCTCTTCCCCTGCTTGGGAAGTTTTCTGCCATTATTTCTGTGAAGAGTCTTTTTTATGTCATGTGCACTCTCTCCTGTTTCTTCATTGACTCTAATCAGTCTTATGTCATTCTTCTTTGCATCGTCTAGCAGCTGCTGGATTGATTTCTCATGTTCCCTCATAATTTTGAAACAATTTTTCTTTTCCTGGTCATTAATTGCAATCTTCTCTTCTATATCCGAAATTCTGTCCTCACACTGACTCATTCTTCTGTGTAGACTTTCAATGGAGTTTTTCATCTCTTGGAAATCTACTTGCATCTGTTTTATGGATTCCATTTGTTTTCTATGTTGGGATTCCATCATGTTCCTCAGCTCCTCTCTAGATTTATTAATCATGTCTTGCACTAGGAGCACAATTTCTCCTGTTATCTGAGAAATTATTTCTGATTTCGTTGTTTCCAGATCCCCTTTTGTTGCCAGTTCAGTGGGTCCAAGTGGTTGAGTATCAGAGTGTTCCATCTCATTTCCCTTTGGGGTTGCTGTAGGTGATCTGTAAGTGTGGTTTTGAGACTTATTTATTTGTTTTCTCTTTTCGACGGGGGGGTCAGGTGGGTGCTGTTGGCAGCCTTGCAGCTCACCTCTTCTGAGGTGGGAGAGGTGGGCCAGGGGCCTGGAGCAGCAGTAGGGATGGTGGCCTGAAAGCGCCTTCCTCTGGGCTTTGAGCAGTGGGATGTTTGGCGGCCCAGAAGCCCCTTCCTCTGGACCAGGAGCAGTGGGACAGGGGCTCCGAGTCCCCTATCTCTGGGCAGGAATTCTCTAAATGCTGAGGACTTGATTAACTTCAGTACAGTGGTCTGGTGGTCTGGTGTCCTCTGCGTCTTTGCAGTGTGTAACCAGGTGGCTGTACAGAGAAGAGGCCAAAGGAGCAGGGGGAGGGGGGGTTCAGTGGATTGCTGCCTGGGCAGGGGCTGATTCGGTGTTTTCAGTGAGACTGGTGACCTTGGGACTGCCTCCGCAGACCTGCCTGTCTCTTTAATTCTTCCTAATAAAACATTTCTATGCTTCTCACTGTCATATCTTAAAATTCCTTTAGTGATTATAGTAAAAAACCTACACAATGGTCTGTGTTAAGATATCCACCTCCTCTTTGAAAGCACTCCTTGGACCTGTCCAGTGTAGCAAGCAGTCAGCAAGTAGCCCCTTCTCTATACACATTATTAAGACTCTTGAATAGTAAAGGATGAGAAATGAATCCTACAAAATCAAGAGAAGGTTGACACGGTTAAATTTCTAAGTGTCCAGTGGTCTGAAGCATGTCAAAATATTCCTTTCAACGTGGAGAAGTTGATGCATCTGATTCCTTCTATCACTAAGCAGGAGGCATAATGCCTATGGGACTCTTTGGAATTTGGTGACAGCATTCTTTGGTTATTCTTCTCTGATCATTTACTGAGGGACATAAAAAGCTGCTGATTTGGGGGTGGGGCTCTGAATAAGATCTATAATAGATCTGCCACATAAACTGCTTTGCTATTTAGACCATATGATCCAGCAGAACAATGGATCCTTGTTGTGTCCATGGCAGATTAGAATGTTGTATGTAGTCCATAGCAAGACTTTATAGGTGAATCACAGAACAGACCTTAGGATTTTGGAACAAAACCATATTTACTCTTCACATATCTATAATTATGTTGAGATACAGATTTTGACTTGCTACTCGGCCTTCACAGATGAATATTTGACCATGGGCCACTGAGATACCATGCAATCTAAGCTCCCCATCACAAACTGGTATTTCTGATCCAGAAGGCCATGAAGTTGCACGTGCAGACTTCAAAGAGAAATGATATATAAGAGGTAAGGCTGAAGCATCTCAGACATTACAAGTTGCATGAAGAAGTACCCCAAATATTCATGGCTCTTACTCATGTTATACTCTTTTTTCTTAAATATATGGCCTCATAAGGAATTCTCTAGGACCAGGTAAATGAAGAAGAAAATCTTGGCCACGTGTTTTACAGATGGTTCTTCATGATACACAGACATCATTTAAACTACAAGGCTGTTATATCCTCCTCATTCCAGATGGTCTTGAAAGATCACAAGAAAGGGAAGCCTGCCCAGTAATGGAATATTGGGTAGTGCCCAGAAGGAGAAATGCCAGGAATTACATTTCTATACCAATGCATGCACTATGAATGGTTTAGCTGAACAGTCAGGGATGTATAAAGAGTATGAATGGAAAATTGGTGACAAGAAGGTATGGTAAGAGGTATGTAGGAAGACTCAGCTGGAGAGGTACTTTGTGCCTTGTGTGAATGATCAGCAAACAGTGCTCCTAACAGGGTAGGATTTTAATAATCATGTGGTTAGGATGACCCATTCTGTAGGTATTAATCTTTTTCTTTGGCCTCTCCTGTCATTGCATAATATGTTCATCAATAAGATGGCCATGGTGACAGGGATGGTGCATATACATAGATTCAGCAATGTCTACTCCCACTCACAAAGATGACCTGGCTAGAGTCACTGCTGAGTGCCCAATCTGCCAGCCACAGAGACCAACACTGATATGGCACCATTCCCCAGGGTGGCCAGCCAGCTACCTGGAGGCTTGTTGATTACATTGGCCTGCTTCCATTAGAGAAGGGGAAGTTCATTGTTTTTACTGGAAAACACAATCTCTATATGGATTCTTCACTGAATGATACACAGGCTGAAAAATTCTAACAATTAAAAACAAAAACCATAAATTTGACACATTTAATGCATTTTACCTGTGTATAAGAGCCCAATGAAAGGTTACTTATGTCAATTTTATGTAAAATTAGACAAAAAAGAGAAAGGTTTATCCTATGTTAGAGTGTTAAAGTACATAGTGGAGAAGTAAATCTCCCAGGATAGGATAGGATGTACTTCATTAACAAACAGCCACAGGATCCTGATAGTTTAATACAACATTTCTTTCCATTATTATTGTTGGTAAACTAGGGGACTTTGTTTCTGAGTCCATGGTGACAAAACACATACCTGTAGAATGATCCCAGTCATAAGGGCAGAGAAAAAAATCAAAGGTGCTTTTATTTCTGATGAACTTGACAGGCCTGGGCCACATGCTCTCAACATGAAAGAGCTGAGATAATTTAAAGGTACCAGAGCCAGAATACTTTGGTGATCAGAGCCAATGAGTACACCAGAGGTGAGGAAGGCTGTAACTGTTAGGCTGCCCAATAACCCCGAAGAATACCAGCTGCCTGTGAGGGAAAAGACAAAGGAAAGACCAGAATATGAGCTATAAGAGTGGGGCCATTTAGTGTAAGAGTAGGTGCTCAACCACACTAGCCTTGGTTACTTGCTGCTTTGTAGGGCACATGATGATGAAACCAGTTTCCAGTCACCAAGCAAAAGTAAAATTGTGCTCAGTGCATTCTTTAAGAATGCTTGGACTTTTGCATTGAATTGTGTAATTATTTCTGCGACAAATCCCCCAAATATTGATGTTTTATATGTAAAAAGACACTATTCAGTTCTCTATTTTGCAAAAGCATCAAATAGTGGATATACAATGGAATTATCAATGACTTTATTGTTATCATGGTTACTATACCCAATCTCCTGGGCCTTATTTCTAAGTGAATTAAGTCAGAAATAACAAGGAAGAGAGCCACAGCCTTTTTGGAGAACATCCACTTAGCCAAGTCTGTCAGTCAGCTATTTTCCGCTGCATCAGAAGAGAATGTGTTGGGATGACATGCATCCCTGTTAAGATTGTTTTGAACAATATGAGAAATCAGTGGCATTCAGGCCAAATTAAATCTAATTTACTCTACAAATTACCAAACTATCAGTCCTATTAAATCTGTTTATTAAAAGGCAGGAGAGTCGGCCTGGGTCGCAAGATGTGGCTGGGATAATAAGACAAAGATGAAGCCCACTAATGTAGATAAATGATGTTTGATTTCTAGGCCAGAGGAAGCCAATGGGAAGGCTTTCTCCTCACCTCCCCTGTCATCAGAGGTGTCTGCAAGCCAGTCGAAATGTCCCCAGAGTCAGGCCATCCTGATTGATTCCCATGGCACTGGAAAGCCCGTGTCATTGCCCCCCATCTAGGGTCATTAATAAAACCAACTTTATTTATCTCTCGTTATTCATTCTACAAAGTGCAATTTAAGCAAGTCTTTATGATTTATGGAGGAGTAAGATAAGTAGAGAAGAGTGGTAGGTAATGATTGTGGCACTAACAGGGTTGGGAGGTTTAGACTGAATGCTCCTAAAAATAAAAGTATAAATAGGGAAGGTAATAGAAGAATGTTAGTCCAAAATTATTTGGAGTGATCCACAGAACCCTGTGAGGTTTCGGATTAGATTCACATTTTATAATTTTGAGTACATACATAAGATAAGGGGGAAGGGTAATGTGATTTAAGGCCTTAGTTTTAGGAAACACTAAGCTTTGTTTATAGTGCTTACCTGGTTGAGATGCCCAACTTCAGGATTTCTAGTTACTAAATTCTAGTTCTCCTTGGAGTTCTGTCCTGAATACCTTCTCTTCTCAAAAAGCTCTCCTTTAATATTCTAGTCTTTAGGGTTCTTTTTTTTTTTTTTTTGGTACCAGGGATCAAACTTGGGACCTTGTGCTTGCACGGCAGGCGCCAGAACCACTGAGCTAAATCCTCGGCCCTCTAGCTTTCCTCTTTTGAACTTCTCTCCCAGTGAGTGTTACTAGCTCTTGGCTTAACAATAATCATATCTTTCCTCATATTTCACTTTGATGAGTCTTTATAAAATATTTCCTTGAAACTTCAAAATAATGGTCCAGTAACTTTCCAAAGATCATACAATTAGAAATCCATGGTTGCTCCTAAACTCTCCCTCAATGTTTTATTCTGTGAGGTTCTTTGATCTTGACAGGGAAGAAACTTCACTAAGGACGCAAGTTGGAGTGGGTTAGGGGCCAGCTTGGGAATACAGTGTGAATTGTACACCTTTTTTTTGTGACTAGAAAAATCAAAACCTTCCAGTAGGTGCAAGTAGACAGGCAATGTTGAAGCGGCGGGCCTGAGTTCAGCAATTCAAATATGTTCCCCTTCACTGAGATTTGCCCTACAAGCCCCTTCCACTGATCCATTTCTATGATTTCCACCTTGTTTCAGGAAATGTTCAGCCAAGATAACTTTATAATGAATAGTTTTCTTAAACTAGGAGCAAGAATGATTGAAAATAGAGAGCAACTCTTGAGCATAAAGCCTCACACCCCAGATCCTAATTCTGTGGAATAAGTGTGCACAGTTTGGTCACCATTTTGTACAATCCAGTGCTGGGCCCAGGAAACCTCTGGAGAAAAGCTGAGGTGGGAGAAAGGCGGGATGAAAATTGCTCACAGTAATCCAAAGGCTTTATTAATCTATAATTAGGAGTGATGGGAGGAAGCCAAGTGAGGGAAAATTTAAGCTGAATTGCAAGAAAAAATGAGTCCCTAACAATGAAGAGTATTCAACTGTGGAGGAGGATGACAGAGACAGAGCAGCGACAGTCACTCATAATTTCTTTATTGGTAATTTGGTCTCTATATTTTGGATGAAATACATATCTGGGAACCATGCCAAGCCATGCAAGGGATGCCCTTTACCCGGAATTCAGGATGATAGCATTAATGGCTCTGGGAGAGGAAAATGAGATAATCTTGAGAACCAGCTGAGAATGAGAAGTCAAAAGAATAAGATGTTCTGTTAGGCTTGGGTCCTGGCGCTGCGCATCTTTTGAGCTACTCTGAGTCTTGAGCTTGCAGCACCAAAACAGAAGGCAACAATCTCTCTTCTTGCTCCCAGGATCTCTAGAGGGCATCTTATTGCCTCCATCCTTACAAAAACCTGAGCTCTCAGAATGGCTGTCATCTAGGCAATGAGAATTTAAAATGCTCTTCTATTCCATGTTATACATTTATTTTATAAGAGGAAAAAGAATGGAGATTGGGCTTAAAAATGAGTTAAAACATACACAAAACACTGCCTTAGCCTTCTGGTAGGACTTATTTATGAAAATAAACCCTTGTTGCTTCATATCTGTTGCTTTATTCTTTCTTTCATCTCTTTTCCAGGTGGATCTTTGCGTGCTGCTATTTTCATGTCACCTCTCTGCTCAGTCTTTCCAAGGACTTCCACAATCTGTTCTCAACTTACCTTTCTAGCCATATCTGTACCACTTATCTTTTATTTTAGTTTTCTGATGCATTTAATGTTTACTTAACACACATGTATACACACATGCCCAAACATGAATGTATTTGCCTACTTATGCACTCATGTGCAAATACACACACTAAAAAATCATTTTTTCCACTTACCATCTTGGAAAACTAGTGTTTCTGGGAATGTATTTCAGAAATACTTCTTTTGCTTTTAAACCTTGTTCTTCAAGCCTATTTTCATTCCCCTGCTAAATATCACATGTACATTTGTGACCACTCTTCTCCCTGGATCTATCTTCACTCAGGTCTTTGCGTAAGAAATCTACTTGCCCTGTAAGGCTCAAGGCCACAAGGCTAGCACCGCTAATATAAAATGTTCTCCCCAGCCACCTCAGCAGAAAGGAAGCTCAGAATCCTGTTAAACCCAAGGATGTTCAGCACAGCTGCCTTCCACTGCAGGTCTTTGCATTCATGCTTCAGCTCCCTCACCAGGATGTGCTTCCTGAAATTGTGGATTGGATCTCACCTAGCTTCACACTCCCTGCACTATCCAGTAGGGAGGGCCCTTCTTACCTAGGGGGAGCTCTTTTGAGATAATGAACTAATAATCAGAAAGTAGATTTTTTTTCACCTTATCACTCCTCCACCGAGGGCATTCTCTGTCTTTAAAATTTTTTGTATTAGTGCATGTTTGTAGTACATAATGTTTATACACCTTGTGGGAAATTGGTATATGTACATAACACATCTTCCTTCATTTTTTCACCCCATTTCTCTTCCCTTCTTCCCACCTCTTGATCCCTTTCCTTTTATTCCCATACATGTTTTCAGTACATAATATTTGCCTTTCTTGTATGGAGTAGGTACATGTACATTTTGCTCTTTATGTTTAGGATTTCTCATATAAGAGAAACCATGAGATGTTTAAGCTTATGTATCTGATTTATTTCAATTTATATTAAGAAATGCTCTCTTGATCTTTCCTCCAAGATCTCCATATACCCTGAGATTCCTTTAAAACCAAGTAAGTGTAATGTCAGCCCATTAGGTCACCACTGGTCATTAACATGCTTTCCTGCTCTTGAGATCCTTTTCCTCCTGTGCCACTGTGCAAGGTGGTACCTCAGCCTGGAGCAGTTGCCTTTGTGACTGGATCTTCCCCAAGCACCCAGGACTATCTCTTCTAGGAAACCGTTTCTAGACATCCTCGGTTCCCTACATTTTTTATCATAATTGTAATTAAGCTTTACACTACAGAAATTAAAGTCATGATGATAATGATAACAGTATTCACATATATGGTGCTTCTGTGCTTCTGGCACTGAACTTTGTGCTTTCCTCATATTAACTCATTTAATATTCACTTAATTCTCTAATCATTAATCATTTCTTTATAGACCTTGTAAGTTTCTTAACTATAAAATTGATCTCATGCTGATAGATATGAAAAAGCCACACCCACATTTTGGTTTAAGATCAGTCTCTCTATTTGGGATATATTAGGCTGGTGATGAACAAAACTTTTAGATTCCTAAAGATATATGTTTTGGTGGAGAAGGTGCCACTTGTAGTCTTCTGAGCTTTTAACAAACAATATAATAACCACATCCTTAAATTGTTATATATAAAGAGGCCACTTTATTCTTTGACAATCTTTGGCTGGCTTCAGAGACTAGGGAAGAAAAATAGTTTTATTTCCCTTTCTGACATATGTCTCCTTCCATATGTCTTTCAAATTTGCTGACAAATAAGTCTCTATTTAATATATTCTTGTCTTGACATATATTATTATCCAAAGTTAGAAACATCAAGCTGATATTTTAAACATTATATTCAGACTCTATTTTAGTCAGAACCACAAAATCATTAAGCCTTTACAAACAGTATTTTATATTTTGTTAATTCTGTCACTGTGTATCACAGGTTTGTCTTTATTTTCAAATGCAATCTTCTGCCCAGTTCCCAAACCAGTGGTACATATTTTACTATCTATTACATTAGTACCTCACTCCTGGTATCAATTTCTCTTTCAGTTAACTGTTCCTCTGTAGTAAAACACCATAAAGGATACTAACTTAAAATGATAGTGATTTCATTTATTTTTGGTATTGTGGGTCAGGAATTTCAGATGAGCTCAAGTGAATATTTATCATATAGGTTTAGCCTGGGGTCCCCATTATGGCTATAGTAATATGATAATTTGTCTCAGGTTGGATGATTTGAGATACCTCACATGTATGCTCCTTGGCTTTGGATATATTCTAGGCCACATGTCTCTGACAGAAGAATCAATCTCCTTATATGTTGGAAACAGCTCTTTAAGGGAGTAATCAATCATGCTAAAGCATTTTTGAGCCTCTACATCATGTTTATTTTAATCCTATTAGCTAGAACCTCCATGCTTCCACTATTACTTCTCTTTAACATATTCTGCATATAATAGCCCGAGAGATACCTTTATAACTTTAATTAGATCATGCTACCATTCAGCTTAAAATATGTTAGTTATTCTTTGCTGAGAAATAAAACATCCTCCAAACAAGTGGCTTAAAATAACAACCATTTAGGTTTTTGGTCAGGAACTTGGGTTGGGCTCAACTAAATGGTTTTTCTTCTTATCTCATTCCATGGTTATAGTCATCTGATAATCTGACAGCTAATGCATACTGGATGGTCATAGATGGCCTCTCACATCTTGTCAAAATTTCTTACTGTCAGTTGGGATATGTTTATTGAACAAATGGTCTTAGGATATTTAAAGTGGTATTGAGAGCATTCTCAGAAAGTCCGCTTCATTTCTCAGGCTTCTCAAACCTCTATTTTTGGTCAGTGAATGCCCCACTGGCTAAGGAAAATCACATGCTGAATCAAAAAATCAACATAGGAGAAAATATAAAAGCAGGAATCCAGAGACACATGATTCATAACAGCCTAGCACAGTGTACTCTCTGACCCTAAAAACTCACATCTTTTTCACATGAAAAATAAATTCACCCTTCTAAGATCACAAAAGTTTCATTTAATTGTGGAATGCGGGTGTAAGTCCATAGTACTGTGATCTTCATTATGTATAGATGCCTGTAGGTGTCCTTGGATACATCATTTCAGGTGTATCTTTGATTTAGAGAATTAAGAATTAAAAAGATGAAGTACTACCCTATGCTCTCAGATTGCATGCAGTAGAGGCAGAAATGTATACACGAAACAACAACTTACAGACCTTAATTGAGAGTGAAGGTTCTTAATAAGAACCAAGAGAGATTATGTAAAGGTGCAAATTTCCAATGATGAATGTCATTATATTGTATACCTAAAATGTACCAATGATTAGAATGAATAATCTATAATGCAAAATAGGAAGAAAAGGTCCAAAGGGGTAAGGGTAGTGGGAGGGGCAGAGAAAAGGAAAGAAGGGAAAGGAAAAATGATGAGAAATGGAAAAAATGGAAATAAAGTCTTTGTAAATAGGGAAGGGTGGAGGAGGTGAAGGGAGGGCTAGGAATGGGGAAAAAATAAGAAGCAAGATGCATTATGTAAAGGTAAAATTCCCAATGAGAAATGTAATTGTGTTGTACACCTACAATGTACCAATAAAAGAATTTAACAACAACAAAAAAGAGTGAAGGTGAATGGAAAACAGGAAAACCTCAAGGGAAAGAGCAAAGTGAAAAACCTGAATATTTTGAAGTGTCCAAGAAAGCTTGCACTGATTCTTTAGGAATTAATCAAAGAGGAAAGCATTGTATATAATGATTCAAGGTCATCCATCATGTATGCACTGCAAGAAGAAGCAGAAAACTTATCATGGTCAAGAATATGTTGGTCTGGTTATGAGTATATGTTATGGTAAAATACATTCATTTCCCTGAGCACATTGGAATCAGTTCCCTTAAATGCAGTGGCCGTATTTTCCCAGCCCATATCCGTTATGTTTGCTTTTTCCTTTTGGTACTGGCGATCAAACTCAGGGACTTGCTCTTGTGAGGTAGGTGCTGTGCCACCAAGCTAAATCCCCAGCCCTATGTTTGTTTTTTTGATGGTGTAAGATATAGAACATGGTGATTATCTGGTAAACAAATGTGTTAAGCCATGTCCATAGGCATGCCGGGGGAAAGGCAAATGCTAAATAGCTGAAGAAAATGTAGGATTAGTTCTGTATATACAACAGTTATGCCTTAGCTACAAGGTAAGAAAAGTGACTTCTGAAAGGCTGTTAGTCTCCAGAGGATGCTACATTCCTTCAGAGAATAATCAAAGAAGCCAGAGTAGTATTCAGAATGAGGTGGGTTGCATATATGTTGAGGTGCACCATTTACCTCATTCCTCCAAATACAATGATTTTAACTGGAGCATCATGTTTTTATTTTCTTCACCAACCCTTCAGTCCCTCAAAATCACCCTCTATTTTAGTCTTTATGGGAAGCAAAAATACAACCAAGAATTTCACACTCATCAGATTGTGAAGTTGGAGAACTTTAGGGGGAGTCACACGAAGGGCACATTTTTCACTGCAGTAACTGACAATTATCTTCAAAAAGGTTTCAGAATCTGCCTCATAAATGTAACATCCCAATCACATCCTGATTATTTAATGGGGAGATATGAAAATTCAGTCGACAGAGTTGACACTTCTAGGAGGGTATTTTCTTCTGAAATAGGCAAGAAATTTGTCGCTAGGAAAAAAGGCCCAGGAGAGCACACAGCACACTGGACTCTAGGGCTCTGATCCTGGGCCTTTGAGTCTCGGATGGGCCCCACCCTGCAGACAAATCCTGTCACAGTGCTCTTCTGCTGCCTGGAGCTGCTGTCCCTGTGTCAACTCTGCAAGTCCCACTCAGCTCTCAAAATCCAGATTAATTTGACCCTTCTCCAGAAAAATATCCCCTGCTTCTGCAACTCATTTTCATCTCTTCTTTTTCTAATTCCTATGACATTTAAAACTTAAGCTTCATAATTAAACTCTGAATTTTAAACTCAGCTATTGGTATTAATAACATGATTTTAACATGGCATGTGTTATGCACTATTGCTTCAAGTACACAAAGCTTATATCCTAAGTAGGAGAGAATAATGAAAAGAACTTACTAAGAATAACTTTGATAGAAGACATTTCTGACATTGTGTCAGGCCTTTAGGAGATATATTTGGGCTAGGGTCCCCTTAGATGACATTTCTGTCACAGGAAAAACTATCATCTGCACAATGATTTGTGTATGTGCTTGTGAACATGTATTTGAGTTAACCATTCATTACTCTATGAAAATGCTTTAGATTCAATTTAAATCTAAAATATCTATTGAATGCATACTAGGGTAAATTGTTGACCAAGTTAGTCTGTAAGGTAGGGAGGAAGTGGTCAGGGAATGAGGAAGATATTACAAAAATAAAACAGAAACTTCAGTTGGGATTCTGTATTATCTGTGTATCCTTCTTGTGAAATCCTGGCATACAATGACCCCCTGGTGGGCATAGTGCTGTGTGTAGAAATGTGTTTCTAGTGTGCGCATTAGCACAATATGGTTGTGGTTCTTGGATCCAAAACCAAATTCCTTTCCCTTCACATGCCACACACCCAAAACAAGTGCAGAACAATTGTTTTCAGAGTGATATAATCAAAAGATAAGTACTGTGGAGATATGGCAAGAGAAAACAAGAAATTGTACTAGTAAAAGAATTACATTTCTAACACTGAATTTTTTATTTGTCACGGGAGCTCCCTGAGTCCTTCAGTTAGACAGTCATATGACTCAGAGTGGACTCAAGATGTCTGAAGGCTGAGGATTCCATAGCATAGAGGGTTTGGTGGGGCGCCAAAGCTCTTTGATTCCCTTTTAATTTATATATACCCAGGTAAGTAGATTTGTGAAGGAAACTGTGGACTGAGATAGTGCCCACAGTGGAAGTCCAGGAGAATTGACTTGTCAAGGCACAGTGGAGTCAAAATTTCTCTTCCTCAGCCCCATGCCAGGTAAAATAAAAGCTATCTAATTAGATCTAAAGAGGGGAAGTCAAAGAGCAGGAAAGGAAAGTCCATTTTGATAATGGATGATTAGAAAGGAGGTTTCCATCCTGGCATGATCATTTTACCAAAAAAAGGTGATGAAAATTTCAATCCTAATGCATTGAAAATATCAAGACAAAATGTTCTAACCTACTTGACATTAAGTAAACAGGAAATTGACTAGCAAAATTCTGACAAATATCTTGGCCCAATAGATTTATAATATTGAAAAGTGTGTTCATGACAAGTTGCCTGAGTCAATTACCCCTTCTTCTCTGGGCATTATCTTCATGAGGTAACTTTTACAGTTGAAGAAGCCAAAAAACCCAGGACCCAAACAAACTGCAATCAGTGCGAGATTGTAAAATTATTCTATCTCAAGGTGTTAAACCAAAGCTTTGTGAAATGTGAGGCACATTTGGTCTCATTGCTTTCACTGAAAATATTATTACGAATAATGTGAAATTGCAGCAGAAAGTCTGATATTAAATTAGTCTGATAATAAACTAAAATATCAATTTTTGTTATTCTGTTAATGTTTCTTAAATTTATATTTTAATGTATATTTTATGATAAATATGGTGTATTAATTTATAGTATGTATGTGAATATGTGTGTATTTGAAAATTGAGCTTGTTGCCCCTACATAGATATCAGAAATGAATACAGTATATATATATATATATAATACAGTATATATTTATATATAAATATATATATATATAAAACAGAGGGACAGAGATGATCAAATACTGTTGGAAGTGAGCTCAATTTGAAGCTCAAAATCTATAATGAAAGTATTTGATATGATAGAGAACGCTATCTGAGAGGCAAAGTATAAGACTACTGACCAAATTGATCAGTTAGGGCAATTAACTGCAAGCAGGTACTAACAATAGATTTGATTAAAATTGAGATGATTAAATTTTTCTACAAGAATATAATCCAAATTTTTCTTTCTCCTCCTCAAGGTCCTACTGAGTAATGTCTTCCACCTTACATTGCATTATCTATTTGTCTGAGCTCTCTTCTCTTAGCTGATTGAACAACTCTTTACCTCCAAAATAGAGCTTGTGCTTAATTACCTCAGGCATTTCTTTCCTATAAGCCATCTGAAACACTGCATTGTGTCTTGCTGGCCTTATATCTGAAGTCTACTCATCCTTCAGGACCAAGGTCAGCTCTCTTCTACTCCTTCAATCTTCTCAGACCACTTTAGACCATAATTTTCTCTTTCTTTTCTAAACTAATAGCAGTTTCTATCTCTGCCACTCATTTGACAACCCACTATATAATGCATACTGACAGCTCTGATATTACATTGTGCCATATCGTTATTTCCCTCTTCTGTTTTTAGTTTTTTATCCATTTTTTCTTCATGTTTCACTGTATAACTCTAATGTCACTCAAACATCCTTTATGGCCAGGGTGGTATTTCCCTCTTCTGTTATATTCTTCCTTAATCTGTGCTCAGCATGCAATTAGATGTGGAGAAAGTGTTTAATAAATATTAGTTGTTTAAATGATGTTGCAGTTCCTTGCCAGAAACAAAATACTGTAACAAAATATCATCATAGAGCTGATATCAGGATTAAATAAACAATACATTTAAAGTACAAAATAAAGAGCCTGATTCTTGGGGAAACTTTGTAAACTCCTATTTCCCAGGATTAGCTCACTACCCAAAACTTGTATGTCACAGAGTTTGAAGCAGCAATTGGACAAGAATGAATGATTTAAGGCATACTTCATTCCTTGGTTTCCTCAAATCAGGCACTAAGGAGGAGGTTATAAAATTTCATTTTAGTGCATCTTTCTTTCTTGTTGTATCAATTATTATCCTCCAAAATTTTCTTCCCGTGATCAAGAGAATGGATAACTTTCTTGACTCATTGATAATTGATGTTAATAGAATAATAGTCTTGACAATTCAATATACTGACGACAAGGAAAAAAAAAGAGAGAAATATACACACCTGCAGTGGCCTTAATCAGACTCAAAGCACCCCACCGACAGATATTTAAGTCATTAGTTCTCTTTGGCTGTTGTTCTGACACCATCACTATAACGCAATATGAAGTGCTAATTATCACAAAATCCAATGATACAATTTCCTGGGAGAGAAAAACCTTCTTCTCTCTCTTTATTGGAAGCTGCCTGCTCTCTGTTAAATTTGATCAGCATTTGCTGTGATAGAAGAGACCACAGCTCTATGTTGCCTTTGAGCCCTAACTTATGCAAAGGACAGTTCACTCTCAATCCATGTTATTTTTCAGATAATTCAGCACATCACTGTGTGCTTAAGAGTTTCTGTTGGTAATCTAAGAAGACAAAACAAATGTGAGATACCCTTTCAAACAGGAACTTTGGCTGAGTGTGTTGATGAGTGGGCTGGGACCAGGGCATTATTTCTTCTGTGGGCTCTGAATCCATTTGTGTGTACAGCACTGAAGACCTGGCCATCCAATCTATTCCATTTCCTAAATTAAATGGGCTGGTCAGTTTCAATATTCTCCCCAGGCCCAGATTTCTTAAAAAAACAAAGCCACCATTACTAGTAACTTCCCTGGGAGAGTGTGTGAATACTGAAGTCTGGAAACTTGTGGGAGTTACCTGGCCCAGGCAGGTACCTACTCCAAAAGAGTGCTCTGGAGCCCTTAGCTAAGAAATTCTGCTCCCCTGAGGCATCATCTTCCTGTGGAGGCATCAGCTAGTCACTAAGTTCTTCTCCTGACCTAGTCAAATTCTGGTAACACCGAAAGGTATTTCCTTCCTTTTGTGGTCTGTTAACAGTTGAACAACTTTTTTCTACCTAGAGGCATTATTAACTTCATCCATTTCAGCTCTTTCTTCCCAAGTCTCCTAAACCTTGAGTTTTTTCCTGTTTCTCTTCATCCACTTCACCTGGCTGTTGATGTGGTCTAAAGCTGAGACCTTGGAGATAGACCATTGCTGTATGAAATGGGGTGCCTGGGGTGGGGATGTAGGAGAAAAGCAGAGCTGCTCTCCTGCTCCTGGAAAAGCTACTTGTCTTACCTTTTTCGGTAGAACTTCATGTTCTTAATTCTGCATTTGTGGAGCTTGTAGAGTGCAGCAATGGGAGAAGAAAGGCAAGGGAATTTTTCAGGGCCCAAACCTCGTTAAAAAGTTCACTTTAACTATGTGCATTGAATGAAATATTGAACAACCAGTATATTATTTTAAAAGGGGGTATTAAACAACAGTGAGGACTGTCTGGTTATATTACAGCGTCTATCTTCTCATGTGTCAGCAACAAGTAACGATGAAGGAGGCCTAATTATCATATTCACCGGGGTACAGGTACTAAAACAGTTATGCTTTGCATTGCTCAGGATGTTCAGGGCTGAAATAGATAAACTATGTGGGAGACTAGTAATAGGTAATTATTCTCTACTTACATATTCAGCCTCATAATTCTAAATTAAGGTAAGTGGAAAAAGCTTATAAAATATTCAGAGCTCCTTTATCTTTCCTCCTCCCTCTTATTAGAAACTGTGCATGAATTTGCATAGAATAAACTGAGCTCATAAATCAAAGAAGAAACTGCAAGAATGCTCTTTGTAAGTTATAATTTAAGGTTAACTGTAGCACATTTTGCTTACTGTATTATTAATGACTTTCGTTCACTCATGACAAGATTACATATTAAAAATTGTTGGTAGACAAAACTCAGTTCATAATCAATTTGCTTCTTAATGTGAGCAATCTGCGTGCATCCCTACGGCGGAGGCAGGTTTAGCGAGGATAATGGAAAGAGTGCCTTGGGAAGAACATACTCACACCATTGGGCTCCCTCAGGGGCATGATTGACAGGTCGCTGCAAAGGGGAATTAAGTGACTGGAGAAGGGCAAGCCCTGGAAGGCTCGGTCAGGGCTCGGGGCTGCTCCCAGAGGCCCTGAGTCACTCCACCCTAAATAGACTTCCTCTTTCCTTCTTCCTGCTTTCCCACAACCCTTTACACTTTCCAACCACTTGCCTGTATTTAACATCTTTTCATGCTCACAGTCTCGTCCTTTTTTTCTTTAAATTTTCATATCTATTCACTGGAAAATACATTTCTGGTCCACTGTTACACAATCCCAAACCATTTTAAAATGCCCTCTCAGATAAGGTTTGCAGGTATTCTGGTGGTCTTCATTTCTTTTGTCCTCATCTTCTCTTCTGCTCCAGTCAAACACCTCCAATCCTGGCTCTAGCTGCAGCTTCCCACCCCTCAAACCTTCTCAGCCCACCTGAGGATAAAGTTTTTCCTGATAGTACATTTATATACCAGTTGCCTCCTGATGGCTGGGAGGCAAAAAAACATCCAGAATGCCAGACAGAATGTTTACAGCTATTTTCCTGGAACTCCACAAGGTTGGATTTGATAGAATACTCAAGTCTTGGGCTGCAGCAAACATATTTTGGTGGGGGAAAATCATTGATTTGTGTACATTTCTAAGTGTCTTCAAAAGATATGATAAAAACATTACAAATGTCATACTGAAATTTTATGTTGCCTTATTTCATTAGTGACTCTATTTTTAGTATTATAGATTGAGATGAATTGGCATCAGTATATCTACAGTATGTGTTGAAATTATGTTAAAAGCTCTCACTGTGCTGGAAACACTTGAGGCTGGAAATACTGCTTCAGGGCTGAGGATCCTTTGATGTACATATAATAGCACCTATATAATTGAAAAAATATTGGCAATAGATTCTAAAATATCATCAAGGAGAATTCACATAGAAAGCTCTTTCATTTTTGAAGCTAATTTCTAAGAAATTGGGTCCACTTTCTGTTTTAGCCTCCTCAACCTCAAATATCCCTCATCTCTATACCATCTGCATTCAGATCCTTCAAGGAAATGAGAAACATTTGGAGTAACTTCATAGAAAGCCAGAGGAGGCATAAAGAAAAAGGTGTCTCAAGGTGTGTCTGGGGAAGAATGAACAGAATTAGGGGGCCAGGGATTTAGCTCAGTGGTTCTGGCACCTGCCTCAAAAGCTCAAGGTCCTGAGTTCAATCAAAAAAAAAAAGAATTAGGACTGAGAAGTGCACCTCTCAAGGGTGACACAGAGCCTTGAAAAGGGATGTGACTCATCTCAGATGTGAAAAATGCAGAACATTAATTAAACTTCCATTAAACAAGGGTTGTGAAAGATGAAGCCAAGAGGGATTCTTGATTTTCTGTGATCTTTAAAATTGAGTGTTATTAGTAGATGCACCCTCAATCTTTTCTTCCTTGACTCTGTGGTTGGGTGACACGTGACTCTCTGGGCTTCAGACCCATTTCTTCACCTGTGACTCACATCTCTAAGTCCACTCATGTGAGCTCTGGGCTTATGGATTCAACATCTCTCCTGTCCACTTCTTATGTCTCCCTGTACTTCTCACACTGCACACGTCAAAATTGCAGTGCCCAAGCAGAATGCAACAATTTCCCATCTAAACAACACTTGCACTTCCTGTCTGTGTTCATGACACTGTCATCATCAAAGTACTATATGTGAGGTTTTCTGTCACTCTGTCACCTTGTGTTCCAGGCCCCCACAAGTTTATCACCATCTCTCAGATCAAGCCTTACCTGTAACCCTTGGGCCTTGTGTTAGAACACGTTCTCTTGCTTGGGTCACTGCTATGGGCTCTTTGCTAGACCTTTTGCTGAAGTTTTTAGTTATCTGTCTGTCATTGACACTACTACAGAGGGAGCTACCTAAACCTAAACATTTTTCATATGATTTTTCTTATTTAAAAGCCTTCACTGGTCTTCTGTATGATAGAACCAAGTTTTTAAGGATATGCATAAACTTCCATGATTTTCCTCATGTCTACCTTTTTACTATCTTCTATCTTCTCAAATACAGACTCCCTGAATTCAAATCAAACATTTCTCTCTCTTTCTCCTATAACACTTAAATTTTAGGCAGCAACTTTTTACTTCACATTCAGCCTGAGGCAGAGATTTTATTTCTGTGATGTTGCTAAAAATGTTAATTTAATTCATTAAAAATGTATTGTGCATCTATTATGAAATTCTAGGAGTTAGGGAAATTGCGGGGCAACGACAGTTGAGTAAAAAAGGAGAAGCTAGGAAAACAAAGGAGACCCTGAGGAGTTGGTGAATCTTTAAGAGCCTCCCTTCCTTTCCACAAACACAGCAATCAGAATCCATGGGGACTGGTTGAACTGGGCAGAGGCCACTCTGGGACCAATTGCAATCCTACATGGTCTGACCTCCTTAGAATGGAGGCTAAGTAATGGATGCAAACTGATTGACTAGCATTTAAGAACTATTTTCTCAGCTTTTAAAACTCAGAGTCACAATACCTAGAATCAACACTTGGAATGGGACTCTTGTTGTTACAGTGTTTGTTTTTCATATGGTTATATAACTCTAGCTGAGCTCACCTATGAGATTTTAGGCTCTCTAATTCGCCAGGGTCATTTTACCACAGGAAGGTGTTTAGTTTCTCTGTTGCCACGAGGTCCATCAGAGGAAGAGGCCTTTGTGTTAATTAAAGTGCCATATTACCCTTGTACCTTGGGGGAAACTGAGATTTGGCAAGCTGGGAGAGAGAACATCCTCACTCTCTTCCCAAATGAGTACTTTGTATTTTCATTTTGAGTGGAACATCCCCAGAATGGGAGCAGGAGGAGGGACAGGGGAATTGAGCGAAAAGGGAATACAAAGAGGAAAATGGGAGAGAATTGGCTTGTGTAATTCTGCCACTTGCTAAAGAGGCAAATAAAACTGTAAACATGACAATAGAGGAATTGCTTAGTAGCTCGTTTGAAAGTTACCTCCTCCAAAGTGACAAAATCATTCATAATTAATTATCAATTGATTACTATAGACAGATGCCATAGGAGTTCTGTGAGAATGAGATCAATAGAGATTGAGGCAACACAAAGGGCCTTGAAAGAAGCACAGCTTTGAGCGTGGCATGGCAGGCATAGTGAGGGGAAAGTGGGAAGGAAGGCTGTCTTCCATATGATGCCAAAGCTCAGTTCTTTGGTGGTCTCACCTGGGTGCTGTGCTGGTACCGGGGATCGAACTCAGGACCTTGCACTTGCAAGGCAGGTGCCGGAACCACTGAGCTTAATCCCTGGCCCTACCACAGATTTCTTGAGGGCAGGGCAGAACTCTCCTGGATTTAGTCTTCTATTTTAATTCCATACTCTGTATAGAAACACAAGAAATACTTCTTCATTTCTCCTTCTATTTAATTTCATTTCTCTGAAAGGTACAAACAGTTGTGGACATTTTGTTGACTGCCCTTCCAGCTATCTTTGTATGCATTTCTATATGTAGGGGATATAGATATATATTTGTGTATATACATTCATACACAGTGTAATCCTAAATGGGATCTTTTACATTTACAGATGTTCTCTGACTTACTATGGTTTGACTTAGGATTTTTATGGTGCAAAAGTGATATGCATTTAGTAGGAACTCTATTTTGAATTTTGATCTGTGCTCTACGTGGCCTAATAGTCTCTTGATATGCTGTCCAAAACCAGCAAGCTGCAGTTTCCAGTCAACCATGGGATTATGAGGATAAACAATCATTACTCTACAGTGTACTGTGTTGCTCAGGTATGATGCTTGGTAGGTTAGGTGTATTAAATGTATTTTCAATTTAGGATATTTTTGACTTTTGGGGTGATAAAACTCCATTGTAGCTTAAGGAGCATCTGTATATGATTCTAATGAATTGGTTAATTTCTTGCTTAAATATATACCTTAAAGACCCTTCCTTGTCAGTTGCCTTCATTCTTTTGATGTCCAGTAATAAGAAAGCCTTCAGATTTATTTATGCAACATAATTCTGGGCAGTTAAATTGTTTCCAATTTCTTCCTATGGCAAAAGGGTTTGCTTCTTGGTGCTTACAATTTGAGACCTGCATATATTTATCTTTAGGACAGTATCATACAATTAGGACTTTTAATTTTGAAAATAAGACAACTGATTAAGTTCCATGAAGATTCTGTTTATATTTCACCACATTATATAGTATGTATTAGTGCCCATCTACCCACACCAGTATTCTTTGTTGTTCGCAAAACAAATGTGAGAAAAATGACCTTTCATTATTGCTTTAAAATGTATTTTTTTCTGGTTACTAGTGGGGTTAAATACCTTTTTATGTGATTGTTCATTTCACTTTTCAAGTTTATTTTTATTGTTCCAAAGAAGCCATTTGTCACATCTCTACTCTTCATTAATTAGAATTAAATCAGTTTGACTTCCACTGAATTTTTTGTAATCATCAGATACCTAAGCCAAGTAATGTGAAAGTGTTAAGTGAGTTAAATAATCAATTGATCAATATGTATTCACTAGGCAATTAATGCCTCAAGTCTATTGTGGATATTGTTGGGGATACAGCTCTGGATTTTAAAAAGCTTATATGATCTTTTAGAGTGATAAGACTCAAACTGTAATCAATAACATTACCACTGTTTACTAGACCACAAGGACTGAAAAGCCAGGGAAAAGAGAGAGTCTGTAGGGTGGAGAAGCTGGAAAAGGCTTACTGAAGGAGTAACATTTCTGTTTATCCTTGGAAGAGGGAAACTGGGAGAAGGGAGTGCATTTTATGCTGTGATGAATAGTGGGAGCCGAAATACTAAGGGGCTTTCAGAAGGAAGCAAGGAACATGTCCATCTGGAAGCAGAGCTTATGAGTATCTCTGGGACCCATTCCTGCTTGAGCTCATCCACCCCTCAACCAGCCAGAGATGACTGTTTCCATCTGCACTGTGAGGAAGCAACCTCTGCCCATTGGTGTTTTGACCTGACTTTGGGAGGCTGTGTCAGCGAGTTTGGCTTTCGGGCTCCAGGTTCAGGAGGACAAATAAGGACAGGACATGGTTTCTCCCTTCTAAGCTCCACTTGATCCCCCAGGAAGCTGCCGGATCTAGGACCTGCCTGATTGCAACCCCTGCAGCCTCATCATTTTGTCCAGAGGTGCCATTTCTGCAATTACAATCCAAACCCAGAGTCAATTACTCACTGTGTGAATCACCCCCAAAAGATTGCTTTTTCCCTTTCCATTAGTATCACACATAATTGCACTCTGTGTGGTTCCTAAACTCTTATTCCTGACTTCGATGTCCATAAGAATCTGGGTTGATTATAAAGTTCCTTCATCTCCTATCACTGACCTCACTGACACTTTCCATAAAAATGTTTTTTCTTATTTTGTTCATTAACAGTGCACCCGCCTCCTACCATTAATTATTCAGCTCCTTGTGAGCAAAGAATCACTAAGTTTTCCCTGCTGATTTTTCCATATGTTCATCCTTTCTTCTTTGCCTTCTTATTAACAGGGAATGTTAACACTCCCTTGCCCTAGAGTTGTAGGGATGGTTGATTTTGCTGACACTGATTCTTTCTCTTTTATAGCTACTATCCCTTGAGGATCTTACCCTTCCCTACTTCTTGGCCCTCAAAGTCACCATGAGCTAATCCAGAGCATGACTTCTCTTGAGCCTTCTATTTGATGCAATTTCAAGCTAACAGAAACCCCTGCTTTTCCTCTCTCCCTGGTGTTCAATGTGAATGTTCCATGTATTAGCTGCCCTTGGGGCTTGTTAAATGGGATCAACCGATTTATTATCAATAATTTAACAGCTGCTAACTACTATAACATGGGTTAAGAAAGGCACTAGACATGCTGTATTCTCAGCAGCAATAAGGGATAGCAGAATCAGAAAAAACTGAGATGGTGTAGACCGTCATGCAGAGTACCAACCTAGACAGATTAAAAATGCAGTAGGCTATACTCCATCTGGTTTCCAAAAGGCTGTAGTGACCTTATTCTATTTTTGGGCCAGAACTTATATACTAAGGCCTCATTCTGCTAAAAAGGACTCATTAGTAAGAAATTTTGGGTATATTTCATCAATTTAAAGTATTTGCTCTTGGAGACATTTCACATGAACATATCTAACAGTAAAGAACTACATGATGGGATGAGGTGTTCAAAGGGCAGTAAGAGCCAGTGCGTGACAGAACACAATGTGTGGAAATTCCAGACAAGTTCCTGATGTTTCCAGGGTCCTGGGAACTATGAATGACTGGAAACCCAAGTCAAGGGGTAGATACTAGATTGAATAAACAGAGCAGAAAGGAATAAGGAGGCAGATAAAGAGTACATGGATATTTAGAGAACACTATTTGGTAGCACACCAAGAGACTACAATCACTGGTGGGTGTGAACCTACAAATATGATTGTAGTCTTGTCTCGTTCTTGGGTGGAAATAGGTTCACATTTGCTTCAGAGCTTCTGGAATTGTCAAGGTTGATATGCCAGTACTGTTGCCTATTAAAGGATAGCTCCAAAGAGCATAAAGCCTAATTCAAACAAAAGTGAGAATCAGGAGGAGACAAGAATTTAAACATGAAGTTAAGGCTAAGTACTCTTGGTATTAGACCGAATGTTTCAGTGTGTGTGTGTGTGTGTGTGTGTGTGTGTGTGTGTGTGTGTGTAGTTTTTCTTAGCAAGTAAATAATTTAAAACCCAAAAAAGGTAGATCATACAAATATCTGCACCCTAAAAGAGCTTTGTTACAAATCAATGCACAATGTCATCAGGCTTGTATGTGAGAGGTATTGACAGTACTTCCAGAGCTGCAAGAAGTAACTCTGGCCTGAGCTAGCCAGTCCTGGAGAAGAACCTCTTCAGGTCACTGTCAGTTTTGCACTGCACTCTCAGGGTCTTGCACATAATAGACATGTAATCCAGACCTTTACAAACAGAGGGGTGACAGGTAGGGCAGCACCTTGATGCCATGGTGATAGGTCCTCCTACTAAAGAAGCATTTTATCATGAAAAGGAATAAGGACTGAGTACAGGCCATATGGCCACAGTGAAGATGTACATAAGGGAGAAAACAGTGGGTGACATTCATGAGTGATGATCATTTATTGAACAGAAACTGTGTAACAAACTTTACATACTTATGAAGTTAAATATCTTTTGTGTGATTGGCCATTTTATGCTGCAACTCGGAACAGCAATGTAGGTAAACTATTATTTTTTTTTTATTCATGTAAGGTAATTGGAGCTCGGAGAGGGTAAGTAATTTGCCCAGGTGCACACAAATACTAAGTGGCCAAGCTAGATTTAATACCACGTTTGTTTGTATAAGGTACTAAGCACTAACCTTGTCCTGGAAGCTCTCTTACGCAGCGAGATAGGGACTGGTTATTGTAGGTTTATCAAAACACTTAAATTCCTTTTCCAGAAGTAACGCATCTTTAAATTCTAACATCTTCCAATTTTCCTCTTTGCCAGCATTTTACATTCAGCCAAAAAACATGCTATTCTTTGGCTGCATAAACCATAGCCAAACAGTCTTATCTTGGATTTTCCATTTTGGTTTCTTTAAAGTGATGTTAAATGTTATGGAGGATGACACTTAGGAGTTTTATAATTTTTCTTCCCCTTACAACTAATGTCTCATCCTAATTTAACAGGGCTTGTTTTGTTTTGCTGTTTTAAAATTGCCTTCATCAAATCTTTTCAATTTAGGATGAAAGAAATGATTATATTTCTTTACATTCATATTTTATTGGTTGATATATTATTCAATTAAAATGTGTCATTATAATAAGTCCAAATGGCAAAAATATGTTTGGTTATAATCATGACTGACTCAGTGAATATGAAATTTGTGACTGGGAGCAGAAGTACACAGAAAATCAGAGAATTCATTCCCAGGCAAATGCATCTAATATGACTTGGGCATAAAAGAAAACACCAATTATTTCTAAGTATGAAGTGAATGTCATTTACTGTACTGCGTCTTACTGCTTTTAGCCAGAATGAGATGAGTACAAGGTCATCAAGGCTGAGGTCTCAATGGCTGAGAAGAGGGTGCTGCTGAAAGATTAAGAATAGTAAGAGTAGTTTAAAATTGAATACTTATGGTACCTATGGATGAGTAAGGATATTTATGTTCTTTGCAAATAAATAATTTATGGTCTTTGTGAGGACAAAGATTTAAGGAGACTCTAGACAGAAGGTGCCAGCTAGTCTTTTAAGGAGCTAGGTAGCCAGCTAAAGGAGAATGATAGAGAGTTTAGTGGAGGAGCAAGGAGAGAAAAAGAAGACTTTAGCATCAAGATTAGATAATGTTTATAGTGTGCAGCTACCATGCTAATGGAGGGGGATATTGGAAAATGAAGAGAACATAAGATGTAGTGAGATGGTAGAAAGAATGTGCTACAAAAACAACAGTATATTATAAAGAAGTTCTTTTGAGACAGTACAGGGTCACTGTAATAAAACACCTAAGATAAACAACTTAAAGGAGAAAATGTGTTTAGGCTCATGGATTCAATAGCTTCAGTCCCTGTCACTGGGTCCATTGCATTCGACTCTAGCAAGACAGAAGATCATGGTGAGGGGCACGTGACAGAGCAGAGATGATCACCTCATGGGGCTGGGAAGCAAAAAAAAGAGACAGAAAGGGAGGAACTGGCTTCCCATTATCTTGTCCCCTTCAAGGCTACAGTCCAACAACCTAACTTCTTCCCATTAATCCCCACCTCCCAAAGGCTCCACCACCTCCACTAATGCCTCAGGATGGAAACTAAGCCTTCAACACGTGGCCTTTAGAGGACATTTAAAATTAAGATCATAACATAGTGGTGTGTTTAAAATGCTAAGACAAGAGTGTAAAACCTCTATAGATGAGTACAACATGTTCAGTACAATGAGGTCAATGGAAGTAAACTACACATAGTGCTGTTATAAATGAGGAAGAGCACAACTCCATAGGTAGGTTAAGAAAAGATTGCCAGAAGTGTGGAGTAAAATGTGAGAAGGGAGTTTCTGAGAAAATGAGTAGGGAGAAAATTCTAGGGAGAAAACCGGCAGTTTCAGGCTCACAGAGGTGGATGGTGGAGAGTTTTGATGGAGTGGCCTAATGTTGCTCCTGTACACAGTGGACAGATGGGGTGGCCCACGCTTAACCTGAACAAGTCAGCAGGGATAAGATCTTAGTTTTTAAATTATTTTTATTTTTATGGTAAGGTAATTGAATTTTACTCTACAGTTAAGGACCTCTATCTAGCGCTAGCTTTTGAAAATGTAACTCACATCTACCATGAAGTTACAAACAGAACACCATGAGAGACCCTTGATAATGGTCACATTTTCCTAAGGGTGTAAGTTGGAGCCCATCTTGAAGACTTCATTCTGCAACATCCTAAAGCCTTAGTGTCTGATTTTTGCCTCGCCTAGGCTGCATTGAGTGAAGAAGAATTGTCTTGGGCAGCATACAGAATATATAGAATAATTAATGCATACAAGTAACATAACTTGCTTTGAATATTTTTATTAAAACATTAAAATAACCCAACAAGTCTAAATTTAATAATTAAGCAAGAAAACTTACATGTCTGCTTGATAACAATAAATACCTATTGTCACAGGTACAAGGGTATAGGTAGGTGGAAGTACTATTATAGGTAATCTCTGTGTTTTATTTGCTAAGTAGCACAACTGCATTTTATATCTGATACAAGCTAGTTTCAATTTGACTATGTGGTGAGTGAAGGAAGCACAATTTGTGCTGCATGGTACCCTTACTCACTCAGTGTTTTATTATCTCCTAAACAGTCCACACTTTGAGTACCACATAATCCAGTCATGAAAAATATTTCTAAAACCTACATAAAAATCTTACAAGTTTATGATCTTGTGGGGCCAGATTATTAGCTGCCTTAGGGCACATGTAGGCTGTGGACCATGAGTTGGGCTTGCCTATGTTAATGGGACGTGTAGGAGTAAAGCATAAAACAGAAAGTTCATATTTTTCTGATCAAGAAAATAAAGTAAATAAAATGTACAGAGTTCAAATGTCCAGATTATATTTATGTTCAATAAAACATTTTTTTAATTTTCAGAAAGAAAGGGAAAAATAGAACAGGAGATTGTATCTAAAATATCAAAGCTGCAAGAGGAGATGACCATGTGCTATGGTTGGAGAAAGAGAACTATTCTCCTTAACCCAGGCAGGGGAATTGGTCCTCAGGAAGGGAGGATTTAGTATGACTTTCTGAGACTTCTAAGTCTTCTACAAGTTTTCTTTCCTGTTTTTTTCTTTTTCTTTTAAACATCGACCAGAAAGCTTTGTTGTCTACGAAAGGGTAAAAGAATGTCTGGCTGAATTGGAATTGACAAAACTAGGCAACTCAGATAGGGCAGTCTCAGGAGCAGCCTTTAACCACAAAAGAGATATTGAAAGTGATGCAATCGATACAGCTGAAGCAGACACAGGAGGAAGATGATGAAACCCATCAAATCCGATCACTGGGCAGGAGTGGTCAGTGTCAGCTTCCTAAGGAAGGGTCACTTGATGTCAGCCTCCATTTAGGGGCTTCCACCTCCCCTGCTGATTACATTCCAAGGATCATAAACTTTTAGTGTCAGGAGGAATAATGCATTTTGCCTCCTCTGAACTTCTTTTGGAGGCTGAAATTCTTTTTGCTGTGGCCTGGAGGAGTAGGCTTCCTGGACTCATGGGTTTCAGAGCTGCCAACTCAACTACCTAGAGTACCTGACAGGAATTGAGTCTCAGAAGACACATTCATTTATTTGTTAACTTGATCAGTTGTAATTTATTCCTACTCACAGTAGGTTTTAGGAAATCAGGTTACTGATTTCTTTCTTTTTTTTCTTTCTCTTTTTTTTTTTTTTGTAGCTTTTCTCCATGGAGGTGGAATCTGACTTAGCTCATGACATGGCCTAATAGAACAGGATGGATGGGAGACACATGGAGAGAGCCCCAGTCACTAGGGCTGCTACTGAGTCCAGACTTGTGTGACAGCAGCTGACATATCATGGAAAGAGTGAGAGGTATGCTCAGTGAGATCAGCCCCAATTGCTGCTCCCTGGAACCTTTAACAAACAAAGGGGCTTAAAATGAGCACTTTTAGATAATAGGTTTTGGGATCATTTACTATACAACATGAGCTGATAATGTTATTTAAGGATAAATGTAAGAAGGCTCAAATGGAATGGATACAGAAATTTCTTCTTCTGAGTCTCTCAGGGGTGCTAGAGGCCTACCAAGAGTTTAAGAGAGAAGATTGTCTTAAAGGTGTCCTAACAATTGACCTGTGAACATCAAGAATTCAATCGTAGCATTCAGGTAAAACTCCAGGTAACTTTTCATTGTATTTAGGCATCATCTATCCAAATGACTTTCTTTCAACCAGACAACAAGGGTATACTCGATAGCTAGAGAAGGGACTCTCAGAAGCAAAGAGAAGAAAGTACCGTCCCTCACTGGAGGAGTAGGGTACAGAGTATGTCTTGGCATGCCTTCAGTGGTGGGTATGTGCCTGCAGCAGAGTGCGTAAACCTGGCTGTCAGCTTGATCATATGATTGAGACTACTCACTGTTATGGTCTAAATCTAGACTGTCTCCAAAAGCCTCATGTACTCAGAGGTGGGCCATTTGGAAAGTAACTGGATCGTGGGAACACTGTAGCTAACTTGCTGTTAGGAGTACGGGTCTGGTTGGAAGACCTGGCTTACTGGCTGCTTGACTGGAAGAATGTATCTTTCTCCCTGGCTCCTCTTTTCTCTCTCTGGTTCCTGGTCACCATGATATGAGCTGTGTTTTCTCCACCAGATCCTTCTACCATGACCTTCCGTCCTGGAGACAACAGACTATGAACTTAATTGTCTAAAACCTGTGAGCCAAACTTAACCTGATTTCTTTTAAGTTGTAGGCATCAGGTATTTTTGTTCCAGTGATGAGAAAGTAACTAAGAAACCTTTCTCTCCTTTTCAAACAATGCTTACATTATAATGTCTCCTAGATATACTAATCCAAAAGGAAAGCCCATACTTATCCATAAATACTGACATCTTGTCTACTTAATAGTTATATTTCTCATTGTAAATTAATGAATTGGGCTCCTGTGTTGTATAGATTGTCTCTGCAAGCTTGATTAATGTATTTGTTATTCTACAAGTCTGAAGTACAGAGAATAGTGGAATTTACCAACCATATGTCTTCTTTTCTTGGTTGCCAGCCAAGCTCTTAAACTGGTGATACTTGACCTCACTTTGTACCTTTTCTCCAAATTTCAGGAGAGCCTAGGTCCCCTGATGTGCAGATCAATGTCCTTTTCACTTATCCATGTGGTTAATTTTAATGCCAGCTAATGTTTCTTGAGGTCTTACTGGGTAGCAGGCATTGCTCTAAGGGACTTATGTGAATTTCCTCATCCAAACCTCATAATGACCCCAGTAATAAAACCACTCTAATTTTACAAATGAGGAAATTGAGAGTCAGAGAGATTTAGTGACTTTCCCAAGGTCACATAGGTAGCTAAAACAGATCCTGGAGTCAGATTTAAGAGGTATAATTCAGAACAGTTGCCTATGGAATAGCAAGTACACTGCTTGTCCAGTGAGGCATGGTGCCTTTTGTTTTACCACTTTTTAAAAGAAGAAATCCAGGACATCTCCAAATACCTATCATAATTTCTAAGTCCTCAGTGTGGCTTTCAAAACCCTCTGTAGTCTGAGCTCAGCCTATTGATACAACATCAACTCCCATGTTTCATTTAACTTAAATGATCAATTACTTGAAATGTTTTATATACCAGACATCAGGCTCTGTGCTGATAGAGAATCAAAGTTAGGCAAAAGACTCTGTAACCTAAATATCAGACAAAGCAAAAATCTGTGAAATATAACTAGTAGAAGTAGGTAGAAAGTGATGATACCATGGATATTTATAGTAGAAGAAATTCACTTCTACATTGGGAACACTGATGGCATAGGCTGGAGACAGGAGGTAAGAACACCTCAGTGAGGACTGTGCTAATGTGAGAGAAAAGAGGAAACAATTCATTACAGATAAGAAGAATAATATAAGCAAAGACAAGAGCTTAAAAGATTCATGGTCATTATGGGAACAGAAAATGGATGAGTGTGATAAGATCAAAGAGTTTGGTTGCAATTAATGTAAAAATAGTGCAACTAAGCTGAACAGATCAAGAGGGTTAGACTTGAAGTGAAAGCTATGGTCTGATCAGAAAAATTGTATATTGTGATTTTAACACATTCACAGTGAAGTAGCTGTTGAAGTGCTGAAGAATATTCAGTACAGACTAGGAAAAGCAACTGGAGTTAGAGAGGACTAATCTTTTGGATCCCTGTTCCTCTCCATCCTTCCTGCAAACCTGAATAGTGTGATGTCACAGGAAGTAACCCGGGACTTTAAAAGTGTATACCAGGTATCAGCAATCAATTGAAATTCTTTTTTTTGTATTTAATTCTTTTACTGGTACATTGTAGGTATACAACACAATTACATTTCTCATTGGGAATTGTACCTTTATATAATGCATCTTGGTTCTTATTTTTTCCCCATTCCTAGCCCTCCCTTCATGCCCTCCACCCTTCCCTATTTACAAAGACTTTATTTCCATTTTTTCCATTTCTCATGATTTTTTCCTTTCCCTTCTTTCCTTTCCCCTGTGCCTCCCACTACCCCTACCCCTTTGGACCTTTTATTCCTATTTTACATTATCGATTATTCATTCTAATAATTGGTACATTTTAGGTACACAATATAATGACATTCATCATTGGAAATTTGCACCTTTACATAGTCTCTCTTGGTTCTTGAAATTCTTAATGGATGGCTCTAGGGTCTTATGTGCTTGCAGTAGGCTTAATATTTGTGGCTCTTAAGTATTTGCAAAGCTCAAAAAGATATGAAAGACTCTTTTGCACAAAAATGTGTTAATTTTATTTAGCTTAGTTTTCCAAGCAAATTGTTATAGAATTTCCCTTGATTCCTATAACCACTGTTGTTATTAGTGTTCTTTTTTGTTGACGCTTTGGGAATCTTCCACCTAAGCAAAGCCCTTCACTAAATAAATACTGTTGTGTTTCCTTTCCTTTCATTTGGGGACAGTGGACAGAGCCTAGAAGGAGCAATTGGGCAGCTGAGCTCTGACCCTTAGAACTGACCAGTAACATGACTCTGAGTGAATAAAGTAGCTGGAATAACATTTTCTTATAGGCTGAAAGGGGCTGATGACTTTTGACTTCTAAGAGGACCACAGGAATGGGTTGAGCTACCATACTGGTGGTTTGATATATATAAGGATGGTTACTGGTTTTGTATACTGAGATTTAATTTGAATACTGACCCAGGTCAGGAGTAATATTATAATGAGATAATTTCTTTGTATCATAGTCTCTGGACTTGAGTGACCTGAAATAACATGGCTTCAGCATTGACCTCTAATCTTAAGTGATTCTGATTTTTTAAAAAAATACATTTTAAAAACAAGAAGACAAACTATGGATGGTGGCCTAAACTGGTAATCCTAGCACTCTGGGAGGCAGAGTCAGGAAAATTTTAAATTCAAACTCAGCCTAGGCAACTTGAAGACTTAGTAAGACCCTGTCTCAAGATAAAAAGAAAGAAAGAAAGGAAGGAAGGAAGGAAGGAAGGAAAGTAAAGAAAGAAAGAGAATGAGTTGAAGGTATAGCTCAGTTTGAAGCCCCTGTCTTAAGTCTCCAGTACCATACAAACAAAGTAAGAAGATAGCATGGTTATCAGTCATCCTAAAAATGACCTTTGTGAAGGGAGTCAGGATTATGCTACCTTCAAATCTGCTACTTTTGCATATGGATTATTTTGAGCTGAAGCCATTGTGAAGCAGCACATATAAGAGGTGCTCTCTGGTCTCTTCTTTCTGCCTAAAAGCAGGGCATAAATCTCCCTTTATAAAGGCATTTTCATCTTCCATATTAGGAAGAGGAGTACCATTCTCTGGACCAGAGACTCAAGTCTTCATAACAAATTGTGCTAAACAACCATTGTCTACAATATAGTACACCTTATACAGTTTTCAATCTCTAAGAACCCCAACTATTTTCCCTTCATCCAGGACCATATACGAAATTTATCAGCCTTTTAAAAATAGTATAAATACCTATGGGCTTTCACTTTTCTGTGAAATCCTCATGGATATAAAAATACTAATAATAAAAATGACTTTTGTTCTGTAACTCTGTATTTCATCTGGTTAATTTGCTAGCCCCCAGTCACTACACTGGGGAGAAAATGGCTTTTTCTTCTTCTACATGTACAAAGGTCAAAAATAGGGAACTAGGGAAGCAGGGTTCTGGTGTGAAATCAGGCATTAACTCTGCATTTACTTGGCGGGGGGGCAAGTCCATTCCCTTTTCTTTGCTACTGTTTCATGATACTGTAGTTGGAAGGAGGATTGTAGAAATAGACCTTGGTCAAATTCCCCTCTAAATCAACCATTGATGATTCTAACAATAAACAAAATCTCTGCTCTACTCTTGTGATCACGAAGAAGGGACTCAGGAAGGAGTGATGGAGAGTTTAACCCCACTTTATTCCAAAGAGACATTGAGTATTTCTTTTCTTACTTCCTCACAAGTGTGGACTTTTCTTACAGCAAGAAATCCTGGATTAGTCGATGAGTATATGACTCTAAAGGTGAAAGTTTTCATGTTTAATTTTCTGGTAAGTCTCCAAAACCTGTTTCCAGTGATTCAAGTGACTGTTTGATTCATTGGGTCATTTGTCCACTTTGCTTTTAGCATCTGTTCTGACCACCTATCAGCTTAGAATTCACCTCCTAACTACAGGAGACCATCTATATTTGTTCGGAGATTGGGGACCATCATGCCTTGTCTGATCTCAATCCCTGAAAAGGCAAGCTTCCTTCCAAGAGGCCAAAATAAAGAAAAATACAAACTGGTTTTGATAGCTTAAATGTAATGGCCTCAATTTCTCTTTAAGTTTATTTTTCCTTTTTTTTTTCTGGATGCATTACTGATATGCTAATGGTTGGAGAGGTTGGAGGGAAAATAGAAAGATTGCATTGAAAAGCATAAAAAAATGAATACATAGATGGAAGAGTTTAGAGGAGAATGTGGTTACAAAAAATGTGTCCAGCTCAGTATGTGTAGCAAATCCTTACTCTTTGTTATTGCTTTATTTGGACTGAGAAATCCACTCATGGAGTTGGCAGTGAGATAGTCAACCAACCCCAGGAATGCCAATATGTCAAAAAGGAACCTTTTCCCTTCAGCAAATAAAATATTAAGAGGGCTCAGCAAAAGCCAGTGGGATGTGGCCTGGAGAAGAAGATGAAAAATTAATTTTAATGCATGGGAGACTAAGTAATTCACTTATTTCACAACCTCAATCAATTTTAATATTTTAGTATTTAATGCAAACGTGGTGCCTCTCCAATAATGTTTTAAAAGTTGTTTCTTCTTTTTGCCTTTTGTCCTGAGTTTTTTCTATTTCCTTTGTCACTTTTCTTAGCTTCTTGATAGGGAGGTTTCTGTGGATCTCATATTTATTAAAGCACAAATCTATCTTCCTTTAGCCCCACCAATTGTACAAGTCATATGGTTATTAAATAAGGAGCAGAAGCATGGAGGAGAGCACAAGCCAGCTTTTAGGCAGGCTGATTTTTGGAGAGGCCTCTGAACCTGAGAGCCTCCCCAGTCTTCTGGGCAGGCCATTGTGTGAAGAGCAAAATGGAGTCATTTAGTCATTAGTTCCTCAGATATCAGCCCAAGAGGAGAAGCTGTCTGCCTTTCTCCACAATTTAGACACTTATCTTACAAATTCACCAAGCTCAGTGATTTCTTAACAATGCCAGCTGTTAGGGAGCCATTTCTCTGGCATTTTCCCCCATAATTTGATTTGAAAGGAAAAGATTAAACGCAGTCCAACCCAGAACTGTCAGCCCAATGCCCTCAAAGAGTTTGACAGGAAAAGAAGGAAAAAAGAGAAAAAAAGAAAGAAAGAAAAGAAAAGAAGAAGAAAAACCTTGCAGACTTTTTCAGATGAAGAATTCACTTTCACCTACATGTGAAAGAAGACAATAAGACCCATTCCACAGGACAGAGGACGGACTTGGATAGAACCAACCACAGAGATTTCTCCTCCCAGCAGGATGGAGTAACATGAAGGCTGAACACATAGTTCTGCACAATGACTAACTTTTGGGTAATTTTACTTTTAAGAATAAGGGTTTGATTGTAGCTAAGAGGTAATTACCTGGTATGATCATGTGAACATTTTAAAGATAGTTTTAACAATGAAGTTTTCCAGGGAGTGGTGACATCTCTTCCAAATTAATGACAAGCATTTTGCTATTCTCCCAGATCCAGTTAAATATGAATATCAGAATATTTACATTTTATTAAATCCTTATTTCACTTAATCCCCCCACCACTGATTTAGATGGTAATATTACTTTTGTTGTTTTGTTCAGGTCATAATATTTCTAAGGAAATATTAACTTGCTCCATGGGACACATAAATGCATCAGGGTCTTTCTTCATCTTCAAATCATGGAGCCCTGCTCACTGTGCTGTGCATCTTCCTTGCAAAAAGCAATGTTGTAACATGTTATAAGAATTCTAATCCAATAGTGTAGTTTTCTGCTTATACTATCTTTCATACTATTGTGTACTCTAAGCACTTCTTTTTAAGGTACTGGGGCCTTTGCACTGGACTGCATTCGCAGCCCTGTATATTTCTTATTTTGAGACAGGGTCTTGCTAAATTATTAAGTTGTCCAAGCTGGGCTAGAACTTGCAATCTTTCTGCTTCAGCCTCCTAGAGTGCTAGGATTACCATCATTCATACACCACCATGCCTGGCTCAGAATATGAGAACTTCAAAAAGAAAACCCTGTTTGAGCTTAACCTTAGTGCACTCTGATCTGGATTGTATCTTAGTCTACCAAAGGACACTTTGCTGGGACCACAGTTGCTATAAAATTTATTGTGTACATTATTAGCACTTTTACTTTTAATTTTCTTCCTACTTTTCCATTTTTGTGAACATTTCATTTTTTCTGTTTTCAACAATTATGTGTGGTTTAAAATTTTACCATTTGTTCATTCACAACTGTGCCTAGGATCATTTGAACTAAACATTGTGCCCTCCTTAATTATTTAATGATTGATTAATAATCTTTGAGGTGAATTTGTATGCATTTATGATATTAAATTTCTCACTTTTATTATTTTTATTTATTTTTTATTGGTAGGCTTTTGTTAAATTCAGAGGTCATTTTGTGGTGCTGAGACCTTGAAACTCATATTAAAAGAAAAACCAAGGTACTGTAGAGTTTTGTTCTGTTACTCATTTGACATTGCTGAAAATTACTCAATCTAAATTTCTATTTCCATATGCCAAGATGCCTTTCAATAATAAGAAGTAATGAAAATGTAGTAAATACAAGATGTGTAGGGCTAAAAATCCTGAGGGTCCCTTTTTCTTCATTTTGAGTCCTTTGAACTTGTTTGTGATGAAATGGTGGCAGGAAAGACCCACCAAGGAAATGGACAACCTTGAAACTAAGACGGATGATTTGAAAGAGAGCTACATTAAAGGTAGATTCCAGATTTCAATGGGGGTTTTAACATTTACTTGCATTCCTAATTAATTTTTTTATTAAGAAATGTGAAAAGATAGAATTTTGCTTCAAGATTCCCAGAGATCAAAAGGTAGGTTAAGGGCAAATCATTTCATCTGGGGGGAAACACATAGAGTTTAATAATAATAGTAATAATAACAATAATAATGTACATTTGTACCCTATAAATAATATTCTTCCTCGATTCAGTTGATTATTTTGTACCTGAAAGAACATCAGATGGGTTATAGAGATTTATAAACTCTAACAATATAAGACATTAAGAATAGGAAATGAAGAATAAACAATAGAAGAGATTTAAAATCAAGCCAAGAATGTAGCATATGTAAAATGTTTATCATGTAAAAATACATTTGATTTAGGTAGGAACCCTAGTGTCAATGTGTTCAGGTATTTACTAGCCATGTAAATTTGGACTAGTTTATGAATTTGGACAAGATTTTTTTATGTGTTGTGTTTCCAGTACTCACAAAGAGTTGTCCCTGCCTGGTAGAAACTGGCAATCTAGGTGAGAAAACAAGTCTTGCCCGATGAAAATAATTAAAATATATTTCTTTTAATATTTACTTCTTCCCCATCTCATGCAAACCTTGATCTTTTCCTGTCAGTTTAGTTTCAACTATCCTGCTGTCCATGCGCCCTTCCTGCCCATTTTATGTAAGGTCACTAGCAGTGAAGTCTGTGTTCTGTCTTGTCAGACATCCCTTCAGATGAACAGATGGCTCAGGGTATCCCCCTCATCATCAGTGGTTGGAAAAAGCCCTCACCACTTTTTCTTGGCAGTAACCATATTTTGCTGCATTATTTCTTCTGCTATTATTTTTCTTTTGACTGAAATCTGGCTCAAGTTTTTCCCTTCCACAATCCTGCATACGTCTACATCATCAGGTACCGTCAGTAGCTTGTCTTTATATTGGAGCCTTTGTTGTTTCTATCTTGCTCAATGGCTGCATTTGCTCTTACTCCCTAGAGTTTACTCTCACTTAACTTTGACACATGTCTTCATTATCTCCTTGAGAGGAACTGCAGGGGCCTAGAAAGAACTATTGGAAGTGGCTCATAGTTTCCCAGAGGCAGTAACAATTGGGTGATGCAAATTTTACAGAGAAGGTATTATATCTTGAATAAGCACATTTCCAAGGTACTCTAAACATTCACAGATGAGAACAAAACCAGTGTTAGGTTAGACCAGGCTTGAGAGAGGTTGAGTTGACCTTAGGGTCCTGAGTAGGGACAGCCTAGATTTCCTGGGCCTGGTGATGGAAGATGGGGAATAATTCTACCTGATGCAAACTGCAGCCCCCCCCCCCAAAGAGGACAAAGCTGAGGGAATTTTCTGGAAGGAGTTGGGCTCCCCAGCTGTCACACATCAATGATGTAATGACGAATGTGACACAGATCAGATCTCATGGAGCCCTCAGAGGGTCATAACAAGCCTCTGTCTAAATAGTTATTCATGAGAACAATGGTTTTGGAAGCCTTCTCAATTTGAGGCCACATAAGTAGAGCAGTGTTCTCTTGATAAGGAAATTCACAGTTTAATATTTTAGATATGTTTGCAAAAATTTTTATGAATGTTTTAACTCTTAAAGAGGAAACACTGACCATAATTGAAATTATTATTCAGTTTCCAAGGTCATTATGATAAGTATACATTACTTTATATTTTTAATTTAGTGATATTATTGGGAGTTTTTAAGGTAAGTAGGATCACCTGGTTATGTTATAAATGATGTTTTCTTGCTTCTGATAACAATTTTCAGCAGTTTTACTGCCAAATGTGTACCTATATCTACTCACTATAATACCATATATGCATTTGTATGTACATAGGAGTATACGTAATATAGATTGACACATGCATATATTATTACCTGTATTGATTAATAAAAATAGATATGTCCCCAATTCTGAGCCTTTAAATTTTTAGAGATCTATACTTTTAGTTTAATGTTATATTTTTCAGTATGGTACAATTATCAGTGCAAATTTTAGGATAGCTTAATGATGACCAAAAGAAGATTGGACCATTGAGATGTGTGGAGGTAGAGTTGGTTATCCGTAGAGAATCTAATCTCATTTAACTTTCTACGCTCAACAAGGCAAACCTGAGTGCCAATTCTTCTCCTCACTTGAGTGCACAGTCTTCTCTCAGTCTTTGGAAAAACAGAGTTGGGGAGAAATGTTTCTTCCTTTAATCTGAAAATGATATGGTTTATGAATTTAACCAGCATACCAGATAATTCCACACCTGACAGAGTTTATTCCTGAGCCATTGAGTTATGTGCCCATGGATGATCCCATATCACAATTTCTTGAGCTCAGATTGACCTTGAGATAACTGGGTAAAATAATTGTTTTGGTGTTTCAATATCATGTTTGTCTTGGCATCAGACATTAAGAATTGGAGACCTCCTGAGAGATAAATCTCTTAACCGAGAAGAATGTTTGTTGTTGTTGTTTTGCTTGTACTCAAACTGAGATGGGAATTGGATGTGTGGAGTCGGCAGTGGAGCAAGAACAGATAAACATACACAATGTGAGTGGCAAGAGTGGAACTAAAGAGTGATGCCAAGAATAAATACTGGCTGCCTAAAAAGAAGATGCAAGAGCCAAATGGAAAAGTACCAAAATCTGTATCATCAAATATGAGGCTAAATCAGGATGCTGGAGGAAACATGAGATTCAAAAAGTTAAGAGGAGGATATTGTGTAGGATTTCCTGAGATTCTGACTATTGGACAAGTCTCTAAATGTGTCCCTTCTCCAATCATTCTGTAGTCCTCCCTGGAGCCTGACACATGTACAGTTCAATGTGGAATTTCTCAAACACCAGTAGATAACAAACTTTCCTAGAAGCCTCATTAAAAACATAAATACCTATGTCCAAAACCTGATATACTGATTTAGATAAAGAATTGGCAAATTTTTTGTGTTGAGGGCCAATAGTAAATATATTTGATATTGTGGGCCATTATGGTCTCCATAGCTCCTTCTTGTCTCTGCTTGTCCACCACAAGCAGAGTTATACTCAATATGTCAATAAATGAAGGTAGCTGTGTACCAAGAACAAGTCTTTATAGATCAGTTGTTTCACCAGATTTGGTCCAAGGGCCATGGTATGTTGACCCACGGTTCAGAGCAATGATACTCCCTAAGACAATGGCCTAGACTTTAAAGAGAAATAAGGAAAGTGGAGCTCTTCAAATAGAAAGCCAAATGTTTCTTTGAATCACCTACAACTTTGCAGATGTTATGATTGGTCCTCAAAATCTCTGTGATCAAAGGTTGTTGAGAGACACATAAAACTGTGATGGCAAATATAGTTTCATTTGGAAGGTACTAGAAAAAGAACCTGTTTCCCTAAGGAATTTGCATACTGATCTTCTGTTAGAAATTTCACCTTTAGAAGCCCAATTTAGTTCATAGCAAAAATGTGTTTTCTGATACTCTATTCAAATTAGAAAAGAGAATAGTTATTCCTACTATTATGGAGTAAGAAGAGAAAATTTCATTTTGATGATTCTCCAGAGAACATGAGCGATAATTATTGAAAGCAAAAACAGGTTGAAGACAGAATTTTACAGATTATTCCAAGGCAGCATCCAGCAATAATAGGTAAGTTTAATTGTTTGTAATATCCTTTTCTGTGAGACAAGGGTTTATTGAGTTGTGGAATAGGGGGAAGAAACAAATTTCATATTTAGATTTGGCAGTCTCTGTCTCTGTCTCTCTGTCTTTATCTCTTTCTGTCTCTGTCTCTGTGTGCATGCATGTGTGTGCAAGTGTGTATGTGTGCGGTGGAGAATATGGCTGTGAAAACAATGCTAGAATGTATTAAAGATATGGGCAGCATGGAAATGAGCTGTTTCCAGAGCAATTTCAGACAAATCCAAATGCATCTATTAAGGAATCAGCTCTTCTGTCACCTCTCGGTCGATGTAATAGGGTTCTTCGTGAGCATTTGCAGTCCCTACTTTTCTGAGTTGCTTCTCTATGATTCTCTTAGGCAATCAGTGTGCACTCCGTAAGAATTGGTACCCTGTAACTATGTGCCAACTTGTGGGGACCTGGACTCTTGTGAACATGTCACAGTCGAGCACTGAAGAATGGTTAAGCTCATGTGCTTTGGGTGGTTCTTACATTTAGTTCTGTGACCTTCTCTCTCTGCCCCTCTTCTCATAGTTTGCCTTTTTGGTGCATTGATATAATTCTATTCAGCTCTCCAACCCTTTCTTGAATCATTCCCCCATCAAAAAACATTTCAACCCAATTTATCCTCTATAGGAGTATACTGTGCCTTAGATGGAACTTGACTTGTGAGAACAGCTAATTCAATTAACCGGTTGAGTTGATATCTTTCCAAGTTATTTGCATTTTTTTCAGTAAAGATATTTGCTTTTTATTGAGGGGCTTATACCCTTTCCTCACAAGGATTTACTAATTGAAAATTTCATTAAGGCATGGTATAACCACCCCAACTAGCTGTCACATTTGGAAAGGTTTTGGATCAGAATGCTATAGTTAATTGAATGCTGGGAGACCTTAGTTTTTGTTCTGTCTCATATTACTAACTTAGCTATAAAACTAGGTTCCCATTATGGATCTCACTTTTCTCATTCTCTAAGATTATAGTTTGAAATTACATGATTATTGCTTCAAACTCCAAGATAAGTTAATTTACACTAAAGTATTAATGACTGACAATGGCTTAATTCGTTATTCAGATACCGTGGAATTTTTGAAAGTCCTTTGTTATGGCCTGTGTTTAAATGGCTCCCCCCACTAAGCCTCATGTGATCATAGGTGGGGCTTTTTCAGAAGTGGCTGGATCTGGAGTGTGTGATGCTGGAATTGATTCATGGTGCAATGTCAGGATCAAGGGCACTAGGATTAAAGGTGTGAGTGATATCTACCCTAAGTATCCTGGATAAAATATAAGAGATAGAGCTGTGGTTGTCCCTTGTTGCTTTGCTACCTTCTGTCCGCCATGAACTGTTTCTCCTCTTCAATGCCTGTCTGCCATGCCACCCTGCCTTGGGGCCAGCCGATTATGAACTGAAACTTCTATAAATTGTGAGCTAAATAAACCATTCCTCCCTTAATTTGTGGATGTTGTGTATTTTGTCTCCGCCAGGGGAAAAGTAACTAAGACACCCTTTGAACCCAAAGTTTCTGCAATATTCTCAATTTAGGCATCCTTGATAATGAAGTCCCAGATTTCTTAAAATCATATGGAGTTTGCAATTACAACTGAAATAGACACAATGGGATTTGTCTAGGGGTTGTGGTGCTTTTGAGTGTAAACATTCAGAAAAGCTTCAAGATAAAGACTTGTGTCTATTTGGTTTTGGTAGGTAGATGTTGCCACTTTGCGTATACAATTTGAACAATCTACATTTCCCTTTCTTTCGCTCTACTACCACAAAAACCTGTGTCTCACCAAAAGAATTTTTCTTACATAAATGGTTACATTTAGCTGTAATGCCTGATGCAAACTGAGAATGATCTGCACAGTTGTTTTCTACACAGTGGCTTTCTGTCTGTCTCCCCCGCCCCATCTCTTCCCTACCATGTGAGGGTAGGAACAACTTTCTCTTCTTGCATTTGCATATAGTATCAGACTATAAATCTTCCACATCTAATCAGACTGCTCAAATGACTTTATTTCTCTTAAAGGAGTATTTCCTAATGTGCACAATGGTTCAGACCATTAAATTCATATTTTCATTCAATGGATAGTGACAGCCACAATGTCACAAGGACTCTGTGAATGTCAGGGCTAGCAAATACAGTGAAGTCTCTAATTTCAAGAGGTCTCCATTCTGACCTGAAGGCAATTGCCACAAGCAAAAACAAAAGCACCCACACATGGCAAGTCATGGAAGTGTGCTTCTCTGGAGAATAAGGAATGGGAAGGACTGAAGAGGAAAGTACTAGAGGTTGATGCTTTTGTGGATAGGGAAGCCAGAAAAGGTCACTCTAAATAAGGGACATTTGGTCAGATCTGAAGGAAGTGAGCTGTTTGTGGCACATAGGAACTGGGCCAAGAGGGTTCTTGGCAGATATGACTTGTTCCCAGGCACTGTTCCCCACTGTGAAGTATCTTCATCCCTGTGCTGATGAGGCTTTCTCTGACTGGACTCGCACTTCTCTTTCATTTTGAGCTGCCTCTTCCTTTGTCCAAAAGCCCTTCCTGGAAGTAAACAATACAAGTTGATCTTCATTATTTATGATTCTAGTTTTTTAAGTTTACCCATGTATTAGTCAATTTTCCATTGCTGGAACAAAATACTTGAAATCTACACCGCAAATCAGGAGAGGTTTATTATGACTAAGTTTCACAAATTTTAATCTATGGTCAACTAACTCCAAGATAGAGATATGGCAGAAGGGCCTGGTGGAAAAAAGCTACTTGACTCATGGTGGCCATAAAACAGAGAAAGTTGGAAAAGTGCCCGAATGAATGTGTCCAGGGACAAGATATATTCCCCAAGGTCATGCCTTCATGATCCACTTCCTCTAAGTAGGCCTCACCTCCTAATAGCCCATTCAGCTATGCACTTACCAGTGCATAAGGCAGTGAAGGCAAACTTTTTTGAGTTTTCAATGATACAAAGATCCTGCTGCTGCATGTCTGTCATAGGTTCACCATCATTGCCCTAAGGCATTAATGAGGTTAGCTCCTTCTCAATCCATCCACTTTCCCAGAAGTTTGTTAATCTAGTCAAATTGACAGTTAAGATTAACCAGCACAAATAAATAGGACACACATGTGTAAACACCGAATACTTTCTCTAATGTGAGAAACTGAAAATGTAAATAAGAACTAAAAGATATAGTAGATAATGTGAAATAGGAAGAAAAGGGGTAAAGAGTAAGGTGAAGGGGAAGGGGAGTGGGAAGTGGGAGGGTAGGGAAAAGGAAAGAATGGAAGCAAAGTCTTTGTAAATAGGGAGGGATAGAGGGGTTGCAGGGAGGGCAGGGGAATGGGGAAAAATAACCAAGGTATATCACGTACAGGTACAAATTTCCAATGATGAATGCCATCATATTGTATACCTAAAATATACCAATAAACGATGAATACAAAAAGATTAACTAACACACCTTACTTATTATTTGCAACCCCTAAAGTAATATTCACAGCATTTTATGGTAATTTATGGACATGTGCATATACAACACATAGAAAATTTCAAATCACCATATGTGTGTACTCCTAGTTGAAGTTAGAAAAGGTGACACACTGTCTTATTATTTCAACTCTCATACTATAAACCAAAGTCCTTTTCATGATCTTTTTATTATGACTTTTTGATACTTTTGTGCATGTTATGTTTTTCATTTGTGTTTTAACTGCTTAAAATCCCTTCCAAACATATTGCTTGAATTGTTGTCTAGTGATGCTAAGCAAGATAAGTAAGAAGTCTGTGATATACCTTATGGAGAAAATAGGTCCATTAGGTAAACCTCGTTTAAGCATAAATTATACTGCTATTGCCTGTGACTTTAATGTTAATGGTCAATTATATATATTAAGCAAGCTGTCCTTAAATAGAAACACACATCAAAGGTATGTATTGATTGGATGTTGTGACTAGAAGCTCACAGGAACCAAACCATATTTTTACCCTAGGAACATGGTTCAGTGGTTTATGCTAATTCAAGGCTAATGCCGTGTTCCTGGTGTTGAGTTTATTGGACATTACAGTACTGAGAGTAATGAGAATCAGCTGTTTTCTAAGTCTTATCTCTAAAAGGATTTATTTTGAGTTACCTCATATTTTAGTGCTAATTTTTTTTTAATTATTGCTGCACTATATTTGTTTTTGAGCTCCTCTGTAACTGTTGGATGCATCTATTTGGTGGTCAATTCAGCCAGCTCCTGGTCATTAAGTATCTACTGTGTAATGAGTTTAGGATTCTCTTTGTAGTGACCTTGAAAAAAAGCATTTGGAGACCTGTTTTGCAAATTGAAACCCTGCAGTCCAGAGAGGTCAGGTGACTCATTGGAGGTCACAGTGCAAAGAAAGAGGTGCCGGCATTTGCTTCCCGATTTGCCTGACTGAAGTTTTTATATCATGAACAGTTCTGGGTGCCTGATAGAAACTCAGTGAGCTAAACTGTGTGTCATATAGAAGACAAAAGGAGGGAGGGGAAGTCCAGGACAATTCATGCTTCGAGTTGGTTGGTAGTAAAGCTATTTTTTTCCCCCTGGAAGAAAGAGATGAAAGTTCTGATATTCAAATGCTCACCCACCGGGCACCCTTCAGAATTCCCATCCATCAGCTGGCAAATGGACACATTTTAACGAGCACAATGACAACCAAGCAAGTTCTGGCAACAAAATATGCCTCCACTAATGATATTCAATTGTTCTAAGAAGACAAAATGGTCTGAAGTGTAATGAGATGCCAAACACACAAGCGCTCAAAACAGGCTGCTCATATTTAAGTCCTTATGTTTCTTGAAGTGAAAACTCATTTTAAGAAGATTATGGTGCATATATTATAAAATTGGATGATATTCCACATTCATGCCCCATTGGGGCCTTGACTGTATTAAAAAAATGAAAACAAAACCAACAACAACATTTTGTTCCCACACAAGTACTTTGCTAATAGGACATGTGACGCAGTTGTCATTTATTTGGGTTATTTTTATTGCAGGTTCTCTGGGTGCACTCAGTCTTTTGATACACAGTCTGTTCAGGGAAATTTTCAGTCAGGCTTTTGAGGGTGAGAATACCCCAGAAACAGAGGGCAAAGGGTCAGGGCCATGGAATAAAATTGTAATTAGTGAAGTAGGATAAGAGACAAAAGGAAGGGAACTTGGCTTCTGGTGGAATCTTTCCCTCATCTCCTGGTTAGAACAAAGCAGAGTCTACTGAGGCAGTTGCCAAATTTTTATCCTTGACCAAGTTCTATTCAACATGTTAATCAGTGGCAAAGATCCACGATTTCAAACATTTTATTATAAGCAAAAGCCTTTTGTTTTGATGAAATCCCTCTAAGAACTGTAAACAAATGAGATGAAACAGAAATAATACAGTTGATGTGAACGGAGTATTTTCCAAACAGTTCAAATCTCCTTTCTTTTTCTTTTTCTTTTTCCCAGCCGAAACCTTGAGGGGGCTTCTGGAAATTCTCAAGACCTCAAGAAACTGTGAAAATCATTGACTCAGAAGAAGTGAGATATTTAAATGTCCATGTAGGATAGACAAAAATGGGATAATGACAGGAAGAAAAATTGAACACATTCTACTTATTTCAAAGAGGCAATGAATGAGAATGAGGAGGTGGCTCAGAAATTAATAAATGTAATAGCTACAACTCATAGGACTGGTAGAAAGAAAGGGAGGACATGTTGTTATTGGGGCCAAAAGGTACTGAGCAAAGGCCATCTCGTTAGTGCTAGAACTTTGAAGAGGGACATCATGGCTGCGTCCAGGGTGGTAGATGCCTCCTATGATGCCTCTAGGGATTGAGAAGCATAGCTCCTCCCCTATTCCTGTCTCTGACCCTACCAATACCTCCTACTGGCTACAGGAAGCCACAGGGAAAGACAGACTCCAGCCCTGGCATTACTGAGCAGAATTAAAAAGAGCAGGGGTGAGCAGTGCAGAGGTCTAGGTCAGTAACTTAGGATTTTCAGCATCCTTTCATCTCCTACTCATACATTTCTTGTACCACAGCCATGCTAACATCATGCTTCCATTTAATAAAATCTAATTCTCCTTGGGACATAGGAAAATGCTCGTGGTCTCACTGGGTAAGATACTAGAAGAGACCAAGTTCTATCAATCAATCTCTGCCTCTGCCCTGAGTGAAATTCGATATTTTTCCCCTCAGTTACAAGCCCATGAAGCTATTATGTAACTGAAACACCAAATTTAAAATGAAACTACCATCTATATTCTATATAAAATAATAGAGGAAAATAAGAGGCCGCAGTGTCACATATTTGTATGGGTGTTGGTGTGTGAGTAACAATAGAGAAGGAAAACTATCCCTATTCTTGCTGTGGCTGTTGTCTCAGTATCTTGTATCAAGGCCATAGTTGGTACTTAGAACTCTTTTCTTTCACTTATTCTAGGTTTCCTTTGCCCTCATCGAGTATAGCATTAGAGTATTTTACCTTTTGAGGTGATTCAATGCTTTTCCTTGGAATGGCTTTGTCTTTACTGGGTGGCTTTTGTCTTTTATGACATTTAAAACCTTGGAAGTATGCCAGGAAACCCACTGTGTTTCAGCCATTGTCTTGCCTGCCTTTATTTTATAACAATCCTATTTCCTTTTGACAATCACATTGCCCAATAATTCTCTTTTGTACCTTTTGAGTTAATATTAAGAGAAACCCAAAATGGTCAGGTAGCAAGCTCCACTTCTAGTTCAAAGGGACCTTTGTCATGACTATTGCAGGTAGCATTCCTACTTAGGGAACTAAGAACTCTAGACCAGAAAATACTATGTGAGTTCTTAGGTATAAGAACTCCATTTATATGCATTACACTATGAAGGAAGTAGTACCACAGATTGGTCAGAAGTTGAAAGCACATAGTATATTCTGAAGGCAAGTTTTCAACTGGACATTTTATCATTTTATTTCAGCTATGTGAATCTGAGGTAAGGGATATATGACATAAGATAAGTGAATGTCATGGGAATAATACATTGCTACATTTTACATAGAAATGAGTTGCTTGATTGGAATCTGTGTTATTTGATATAGCACCATGGTGAATACTTCTGTAGCTGGTGATGGTTTATAGGTGGTAGTACTCAAAAAATTTGGAATGAGGAAGAAAAATCCTTACCAGGATATATGCCATATTGCAGGTATATGGCTCCTCCCAAAATTATAGGTAAATGTTTTATACAATAAAATTGCCATTAGGTGGCTAGGATGGTCCCCTTGATAACTGGTGACCCATTGGGCCTATTGGAAGGTTAAATATTCAGCAGTGATAAAAACAAGTTTCTTTACTTAGGTGACACCTTATGATTGACTTACACATAACTTTCCATTTTTACTTCTGTCGAAGTTTGAATATGATTTCATTGCATAACTACCAGTATGAAAGAGAAAAGGCTAGCTAATGTCTTGAAGAATGGTCAAATTGTCTGCCTAATATTTGAAAGCTTCCTCTGTTCTGAGTATCCTTTTGTGATGAGTAACATAGAACAAATATATCCTCTTTTCCTATGTTCACCTGCAAGGGTCATCCCATGCTTTTCTCCTGGAATTTCTCATAATTAATCCACAGATCTGTTTACTTTCTAAATCCCTGACCCTTAAGCCAGATAGTTAACAGTACAAATATCTATATTTCCATCCATGCAAAGAAAATAGTTAGATATACTCCCCAAGGTTGGGGGCAATAGAGAGATTTCTTATCATTGCTATCATTTTTAGACAGTCTTGATTGGCGTTGACTAGTAACACTTATGACTGGTGACAGTGTATCCAATAGAACTATTCACAAACTAGCTCAGACTTCTTTCTTCCTTTGTGAGCTGATCATTAGGATCACACCATAAGACCATAGGAGTTTGTTAAAGGAGTTGCGAGAGATAGTGCAACTGTGGAAAAGCCAGGATATTCAAAGTCTTCAGATCATGCAGTTTCCTTATGCTTTAAACCTTTATAAAATCTCTTAGAGGATATAAAAATACTTCTACTTGATGGTGGAGTGCTGCTGCACATCCCTAAATTTATGACTAAGGAGTTAAGAAAACACCTGTCTCATGATGCAATTCAGGTTACTAGTTTTGTCTTGTAATCAGATAGGGATTGCATTATTATTTGTTTACTGGTAAATTCCAGACTTCATTTAGCATTTCTATTTGCCACAGTTATGCTGTGTTTCATTGTATTTCAAAGCCTACATGACAGCAGTGTCCACTATAACATGGATCAGCTTCAGTGTTCACTCACAACTCAGCCTTTTAGCTGGGTAATAAGTGGGTGGGATCAGCACCTTCAAATGCCATGTATGTTGTCTCTAAGATCTAAAGGAATCAACATGTATTTTGTGCTTACTTTCAAGTGAGAGCTTGTTTAAGGGGAAACTCCACTTTATTCCTAGTAATGTCATCCAGGAGTCAGATCAATAGGTTTTGGTGGTTTTTATCTCCTAGCCTTTTGGACACCTAGATGTTAGTAATGCTTCTAAGGTAATTGCTACTTCTTGGCCACACAAACCAGTCAGAATGATGCCATTAAAGAAAGAGAACAGTGTACTGTTATACAGTATTTCAATATATTCAAAGTTCTTACAGGATAGGTTATGATAGATATCAGAAGAGTTCACATAGCTTGAGAAAACATCAGAATAAATTTCAACTCTTTAAGGTAAATGTTGATCTTAACTGATTTTACCTGATCTTAAGATATTGGTATACAAAGAAAAGCTACTGGACCTACCAATAGCTGAATGCGAGGTACCAGGGGATTTCGCTTTTTTCAAGGATAGATAGCATGCCAGGAATATCAGCAATAATCTGAGCTATAAACTGATTTATTTTGTGGCAATTCATAGTCAGTTCTCCAGGTCTGGTCATCTTTAGCAGAGTGAAATGAAGTATGGTTCAGATGACTATGGTGCAATGAATGGAAAGTCCATAATGCAAGTCCTGGGAACTCTCTTCAAACAGGTTTTTAGAAATGTACCAAACTGAAGTATATTGGTGTTCATAACATTTAATGACGTGAGGTGGTGAAGATGAGAACTGCACCCATGTAAGCGTGGGACTAAGAGAAGGGGCCAGGAAAGCCTGAAGTCATGGATTACCATTAGTTCATTTAAAAAATGTGATTTTTATGTGATTTCCCACCAAATAGGAACCATTGGAATATTATGACTGAGCATGGAGCTCATTCATACAAAGATTATACTTGTGAAGTAGAACTTTTTTATCACATAATACAGCTTAGATTTGGCACTTTCAGAGCAAGATTTGCAAATATAGGTTGGAGATACTCATGAGAATAGTGCAAAGCCTAGAAATCATCTAAAATTTTTGCATCACATGATAAAAATAAAAATTTTAAAGATGGGGAAAGAGTAGGGATCATTTATATTAACTAATGTATTTACCACTTTCTATTCTGTTTCTACTTTTTTCTTTTCTTTTTGAGTATGTTTGATAAAGTTTCTTCTCCAGAACTCTCCCTAACATTGTATATCTTTTAGTGCAGGTGTTCATTAACAGTCCTCTCAGTTTTTGTTTGATTAGACCTCACACATTTTACTTTCACTTTTGAAGGACATTTTCATTCAGTTTAGTTTTATGTTAGCAGGTGTTTTCTTTTGACATTTCAAGGATATCATTATGTTATTCTCTGGTTTCTGTGCGTTCTGAGATGTCAGTGTTCATCTTCCTGTTTTTCACTCAAAGGTTTTTCTGACTGCTTTTTAGGTTTTCATTTTTGGTCTTTGGGTTTTAGAAGTTTTGCTGTAATATATGCAGGTGTATTTTCTTTCTTAGGGGATTTGTGGAGACTAATTCTGTCATTTAAAAATTTTTATAGTTTTTGGAAAATTCTTAGAAATTCTCTCTCTATACATATATGTATAAAGGCATGATCAAACATATGGCAGATGTTTAAATTAAAAAATTTATTACATTAAAGGACACATTTCCATAAACCCCCCTGAAATATGGTCCCTTGCTTTAAATACACTTATCCCATTGTTCTTTCCACTTTCTAAATCAATTTTGGAAGTCTTTTCTTGAGTTCTCTTTTGTCCTGGTGGCCTCACTGTTGGGAATTGATTCAAAATGTTTACCTTTCATGGTCATTTTGACTTTGGGGAAGAGCCAGAAGTCTCATAGAGCCAGAACTTGTGAATAAGGTAGACGAGGACACACTATTATGTTTTTATTTGAGAGAAATATTCTGAATCAATTCAGGTCATTGAGACAGGGTTGAAAGACATTCACAAAAGAAGACTTATAGAACTACTTCAGAAACTGGCAAGATAGATGGGATAATTCTGTGTAAAGTGAGAGGGAGTATTTTGGGGGGAACTAATGTCAATATGTCTTTTACTGTAATAAACACCTTTCTTTTTATTTAATATTTTTTTCATCATATTGACTGATTACAACTCCTAATTATCCATTTATTACATTTTTTTTTACCATGACACATTTCTCTGTCTCTCCCTCTCCCTTTCTCTCTCTCTCTCTCTGTCTTTCTTTCTCTCATACTTTTCATTAACTTACTTTTCTGTTTCAATTATTTTCCACTAAACTGTCATTCATTTCATTTCACTCTCAGCAATAGTAACACAATGGCTGTTAACCTCCTCTATTGAATTCTTAATTTCAGACACTGTAATTTTCAATTCTAGAATGTCCATTTGATTCTTTCTTAAAGTTTTCAGTTCTGTGGTGAAATGCTTCATTCTATCATTTATTTTTTGAGCATATCAGTCATCAATATTTTAATGTCCATATGTGATAACTCTAATATTTGGAGTAACCTGAGATATATTATTATTTCTGGAAAAAATGGGAATATGTTACTATTATCTCTTTTACCCTTGGTCTGTTTTCTTGGAATGATAGATTTCTTGATTGGATGATGGACTCTTTCATTAAAAAATTGCAGAGGCTCTGGAAAACATATTCCTCCATAGAGGATGAATCTCATTCTTTACCAGGCAGTAAGTTTGAGAACATACTACCTCAACCCAATCATCATGGGAGCTGACTCAAAGCTGATTTCAATACTTTGTCGGTCTTCCTACATATCTTAGTTGTCCCTTACACCTAGTTGTAGTTCTTCAGGTTTTGAAATGGAGATCTTGGGACTTTTATTAGGGAATCTGTTTCTGGAAAGGTTATCAATTCCAGCTTTCCTCCACAGAACCATGAGACTAATGGGTGATACATCAAACTTTTAAATTCCTTGGTGTTCATTCATTTTAAGGATATCAGTCTCCCTCTAAGACCAGTTACCTTCATAGCCCATGCCCAACTTTGGCCTCTCTAGCTCTGAAGGGTTGATAAAAATCTCTTCTGCCTTTTCTGTCCCTTATAGACAAACCGTGGTTCAATCGCCACACCCTTAGTCAGCATTGTTTAGAATCTGGCAAATTCCTTGAACTTCCTTTCTATTTTATTTATTTATTGATTTTTCTATATCCTTCTATTGGTACATTTTAGGTGTACAATATAATGACATTCATCATTGGAGATATGCACCTTTACATATTCTCTTAGTTCTTATTTTTCCCCCTTCCCCTGCCCTCCCCTCAACCCCTCCATCCCTCCCTATTTACAAAGTCTTTGTTTCCATTTTTTAATTTTCTCCTATTAATTCCATTCCCTTCTTTCCTTTCCCCTACCCCTCCAACTTCCCCCTCCCCTTTGCCCCTTTTCTTCCTATTTCACATTATCTATTATATCTTTTAGTCCTTATTTATATTTTCAGTTTCTCACATTAGAGAAAGTATTCGGTGTTTACACATGTGTGTCCTATTTATTTCACTTAAGAGTATAGCCTCAATGTGCATCCATTTAGCAATAAATGTCTCTAATTTCTCATTTTTGATGGCTGAGTGGTACTCCATTTTATTAAAAAAAACCCATTTTCTTTATCCAGTCTCCAGTTGATGGGCATTTGGGCTGTTTCCAAGTTTTGGCTATTATAAATTGTGCTGCTATGAACATGGGTGCACATATATTACTGTGCTATGATACTTTTAATTCTTTTGGGAAGATACCCAGCAGAGGAATAGTGGGGTCAAATGGGACTTCCAGTCCTAGTTCTTTGAGGTATCTCCTTACTGATTTCCACAGTGGTTGCACCAGTCTATACTCCCACCAGCAGTGGAGCAGGGTTCCTCTTTCCCCACAGCCCTGCAACCACTTTTTGTTGGTTGATTTCATGATAGCAGCCATTCTTTCTGGAGTGAGGTGGAATCTCAGTGTTGTTTTCATTTGCATCTCTCAAATGACCAGTGATGTTGAACATTTTTTCATATGCTTATTTGCTATTTCTACTTCTTTGTGCGGAAATGTCTGTTCATTTCAGATGCCCATTTTTGGATTGGGTCTTTAAATTTGGGAAGTCTGATTTTTTCAAGTTCTTTATAGATTCTAGATAGTAGACCTTTGTCTGAAGGACCACTGGTGAAAATTTTTTCCCACATTGTGGGTTGTCTCTTCACACTGCTGGTGGTTATTTTGCTGTACACAAGCTTTTCAGTAAAAAGAGATCCCACTTGTCAATTGTTTGTGCTAGTTCACGGGAAACTGAGGTTTTGTTCATAAAGTCTTTTCCCACCCCAATGTCTTCAAGACTTCTACCAAACCTCTGTTCCAGCCGATTCAGTGTTTCTGTTTTCATATTCAGATCTTTAATCCATTTAGATTTTAGTTTAGTGCATGGTGAGAGATATAGGTCTAGTTTTAGTCTTTGGAAAGTTGAAACCCAGTTTCTCCAGCACCATTTATTAAAAAGACTATCTTTCCTCCAGTGAGGGTATTTGGCTCCTTTGTCAAAGATGAGGTGGCTGAGTGTGTCTAGAGTTGTTTTGGTATCTTCTAATCTGTTCCGCTGGTCTTCAGGTCTGTTTTTTTGCCAGTACCATGCTGTTTTATCACAGTAGCTTTGTAGTATAGTTTCAAGTTGGGGGTTGTTATACCCCCTGCCATGTCTCTGTTACCTAGAATTGCTTTTGCTATTCTGGGTCTCTTCTTGTTCCAAATGAATTTTTGGATTGTTTTCTCAAAGTCCATGAAGTATACTGCTGGGATTTCAATTGGGATTCCATTGAATCTACATAGCAATTTTGGAAGTATAGCCATTTTCAGTATGTTGATCCTTCCTACCCAGGAGCAAGGGATGTCTTTCCATTTTCTGATATCCCATTCAATATCTTTTTGCAAAGTACTACAGTTTTCAGAGAAGAGTTCTTTGCTTTCTATTGTTAGGTTGATTCCTAGGAATTTCAGTTTGTTGGATGCTATTGTGAAAGGAATTGTTTGCCCTATTTCTCTTGCAGTGAGTCTGTTGTTTGTGTAGAGGAAAGCTATTGATTTTTTTGTGTGTTGACCTTGTATCCAGCTACTTTACTGAATTTGGTTATTAAGTCTAGAAGACTGTTGCTGGAGTTCTTTGGGTTTTCTCTGTAGAGCATCATGTCATCTGCAAATAATGACCATTTGACTTCTTCCTTTCCTATCTTTATTCCTTTTATTTCTTTCTCTTGTCAAATTGCTGTGGCTAATGTTTCCAAAATTATATTGAACAGGAGTGGCGATAGTGGACATCCTTGTCTTGTTCCTGATTTTAGTGTGAAGGATTTCAGTTTTTGACCATTTAGTATGATATTGGCTGTTGGTTTTTCATAGATGACCTTGTCAGATTGAGATGGAGACCATCTATTCCATTTTTGTAGGGTTTTTATCATAAATGCATGTTGGATTTTTGTCAAATGCTTTTTCTGCATCTATTGAGATGATCATATGGTTTTTGTCCTGGTTCTATTGATATAGTGTATTACACTGATTGATTTGCATATGTTGAACCATCCATGCATCCCAGGGATGAATCCCACCTGGTCAGGGTGTATGATCTTCTTGATGATCTTCTGCATTCTGTTTGCCAGCCTCTTACTGAGGATTTTTGCATGTATGTTCATTAGTGAGATTGGCCTATAGTTCTCCTTTTTGGATTGGGCCTTTCTCTGCTTTGGGGATCAAGGTGATGCTTGCTTCCAGGAATGAATTCAGGAGTATTGCTTCCCTTTCAATTTCATTGAAGGGTTTAAACATTAGTGGCAGTAGTTCCTCTCTAAATGTCCTGTAGAATTCAGCAGTGAAGCCATCAGGATCTGAGCTTTTCTTGGTTGGTAAGTTTTTTATTATGTTTTCAATTTCATTGATTGATATTGGGTTGTTTAGATTATTTAGGTCTTCTTCGTTCAACTTTGGAAGATCATACGTGTCTAAGAATCTGTCCATTTCTTCAGGGATTTCCATCTTATTGGAATATATGTTCTTGAAGTAGGTATTGATGATTCTCTGGATTTCTGCTGGGGCTGTTGTAATTTCACCCTTTTCATTCCTAATTGCATGGATTTGGGCCTTTTCTTTCCTTTTTCTGATAAGGTTGGCTAAGGGTTTGTCAATTTTGTTTATTCTTTTGAAGAACCAACTCTTGTTTTCATTGATTTTTTGTATTGTTTTCTTAATCTCCATTGCATTGATTTCTGCCCTGATCTTTATAATTTCCTCCCTTGTATGAGCTTTGGGTTTGTCCTGCTCTTCTCTTTCTAGAAGCTTGAGGTTCAGAATCAGCTCTTTTAATTGAGCTTGCCCTGTTATCCTAATATGAGTATTCACTGCTAAGAATTACCCTCATAAGACCACTTTCATTGCATCCCATACATTCCAATATGTTGTATTGTCATTGTCATTTAATTGAAGGAACTGTCTGATTTCTTCTTTAATTTCCTCTGTGACCCATTGGTTATTTACAAGTGTGTTGATCAATTTCCATGTGTTTATGAAGTTTTTGCAGTTTCTTTTGCTGTTGGTCTCCAATTTCATCTCACCATGGTCTGGTAATATACAGAGGATAACTTCTGTTCCTTTGCACTTACCTAAATATGTTCTATGAGCAAGTATGTGGTCTATTTTGGAGGATGCCCTGTGTGCAGCTGGAAAGAATGTGTATTCTGATTTTGTGGGGTGAGACACTCTGTAAACACCTGTTAAGTTCATATGTTCAAGGGTTTGATTGATTTCTAGTATTTCATTGCTTGTTTTTTGTCTAGTTACTCTATCTATTTGTTACAATGGGGCTTTGAGGTCCCTCACTACTATTGTATTAGTGCTTATATGGTTTTTCATCTCCGTTAGTATTAGTTTTAGATAGTTGGGTGCACTAGTGTTTGGTGCATAGATATTTATGATTGTCATCTCTTCCTCTTGGATTGTTCCCTTTACAAGGATAAAGTGTCCTTTGTCTCTCTTAATCAGTGTGCATTTGAAATCCACTTTGTCTGCAAAGAGGATAGCTACCCCTGCTTTTTGGGGGTTCCCATTACATGGAGTATTGTTTTCCACCCTTTAACTTTCAGTCTATGAGTTTCTTTTTGAATTAAGTGTGTTTCTTGTATGCAGCATATTGTTCAATCTTGCTTCTTGACCCATTCTGCCAGTCTATTTCTTTTGATTGGTGATTTGAGACCATTAAGATTGATGGTTATAACTTATACATATTGAGTTACCTTTGTCGTGACTTTTTCTTTTTGTTTGATCCTCCCCCTTCACTTTTAATTTCTTGTCATGCCCAGTGGACTCACTCTGCTGGGCTTCCTGGAGTTGTGATCCTCATTGTCTTTTCCTAGAATTTTGTCTAAAATTTTTTGGAGTACTGGTTTGGTATTCATGAAGTTCCTAAGGTGCTCTTTGTTAGTAAAGTATCTTATTTCATCATCAATTTTGAAAGATCATTTTGCAGGGTACATCAATCTGGGTTGGAAGTTGTTTTCCTTTAGGGCTTCAAACACATCACTCCAAGCTCTTCTTGCCTTGAGGGTTTGCACTGAGAAGTCTACTGTGATTGTGATGGGCTTTCCTTTGTATGTGATTTGTTTCTCTTCTGTAACTACTTGTAGAACTTTGTTCTTCTGTTGTGTTTCTGGAATCTTAGGAATGATAGGCGTATGTGTAGATTTTTTTGATCAAGGCTAGTTGGAGTCCTATATGCCTCACTTATCTGTATATCGAATTCTTTTCCTCTGTTTGGGAAGTTTTCTGCCATCACTTCTGTGAACAGTTTTTTTTATGTCATCAGCACTCTCTCCTGTTTCTTCATTGACTCCAATCAGTCTTATGTTATTCTTCTTTGCCTCGTCTAGCAGTTGCTGGATTGATTTCTTGTGGTCCCTTACAATTTTAAAGAATTATTTCTTTTCCTAATCACTAATTGCAATCTTATCTTCTATATCTGAAATTCTGCTTCACATTTACTCATTCTGCTGCATAGACTTTCAATGGATTTTTTTAATCTCCTGGAAATCTGTTTACATCTGATTTATGGATTTCATTTTTTTCCTGCTTTGGCCTTCCATCATGTTCCTCAGCTCCTCTATTTTTTTAATCTGTATCCTCTGTAGATTTATTAATCATGTCTTGCACTATGGGAAAAATCTTTACTGTTATGTGAGAAATTATTTTTGATTTCAATTTTTCCATATCCTCTTTCATTGCTAGTTCGGGGAGTCCAGGTGGTTGAGTATCAGATTCTTCCATCTCATTTCCCTTTGGGGTTGCTATAGGTGATCTGGAAGTCTGGTTCTGAGCCTTGTTTACCTGTCTTCTCATTTTGATGGGGGTGAGTTGTGTTCCTTGGGCCCGCATGGCTCACCTCCTCTGTGCTGGGAGCCACAGCACACCTACCTGGAAGCCTCCTCTTTTCTGGGAGCCACAGCATGCCTACCTGGAATCCTCTTCCTGGCTGTGAGCTGTGGCTTCCCGACCTGGAAGTCTTTTCTGGGTTGCCAGCCGTGGCACACTGACCTGGACGTCTCCTGTGGGCTGGGAGCCACAACCTGGAAGTGTCCTTTGGGCTGGTAGCTGTGGCATGCCGACCCAGAGGCCTCCTCTGGGCTGGGAGCTGCAGCTCGCCCACCTGGAAGCCTCCTCTACACTGGGAGGCGTGGTATGCCTACCCAGAATCCTCCTCCTTGCTGGAAGCTGTGGCATGCCGACCTGGAAGTCTCCTCTGGGCTGGGAGCCATAGCATGCTGACCTGGAGGTCTCCTTTGTGCTGGGAGCTCTAAATTTGTTCTTGGTCTCTAATGTCTTTGTTGCCTCAGAAGCTTTTCTATGTGTTTTCACAAATATTATTTGTTAGTATTTCATCTACCTTTTTTGGTTGCTTTAAGATAAAAGAGTACTGCTCTACTAAGAGATACCCCAATATAGCCACATATGGAAATTTATGTGAGGCTACATTGAACACATGTACAGAGAGAGTGTTGGCTTTGATATTTGCGTATTGTAACTAGGTGGAACTGTGGAATGACAAAAGACAAAAGGGACTGTTGATGTATACTCATGGTTTTCTGTCTTCCACATATTGCAAAAAACAATTCCTTTAACTAGAACTTGGAAGAGTGTGATCTAGGATCACCAAGAGGAAAATATGAATGTATAAAGCCATGTACCTATGGGAATTAGACTGTTTTTGTAGTTCATTGAGATTTACTGTTGTTTTGGGACATTATACTTTTGAAAATGATTAGTGTTTCAGAGAAATGTGCACTTATGACTTGCAAAGTTCTAGATGACCACAGTAGTTCAAGGTTATATTGTTTGCAGTTTTCAAATTTTTGTTATATACCTGTTCTATCAATAATTGAAAAGTATGTTGCAATATATCATCTTTTTATGCTTTTCAAGTTATCTAATTCTTTATGTCATTTTAATTATCTTTCTTTTTAAAGTGATATCTGTATCATCAAAGGATTTTAATTCTATTGTACTAGGGATATATTAATCTTGTATTTGTTTCTTTTGCTTTGCTGTAGTTACTACTAAAAACAAAACCCCAACATAAAAATATCTGATACATATATATATTTATATGTGACAAATACCATATATTTATACATCATATAAAATCTGTATACATTATATATACAATATGAATTATATACAGTGCATATATATGTTTGTATATGTATGCGTATATATTAGTTTCACCTATATTTGTCTTTTCTGTTATCTAAATTTTTTATCCCAAGTTATTTTCCATATGACACTTTGTGCAGCAAATCTTCTTATTCCATATATGTCTAATAATATTTTTATGGCTCTTTTTGGATGATAGCTTGTGTTAATAGAAACATAAAATAAATAGAACATACATTAAATAAATTATAAACCAAATTGACAAAATAAAATTTTCTTTAAAAATACAGAGAAAATTGTTGCTAGCCTGGGATAAGCAAAAGGCTCTGGAGGAGACATGGGGAAAAGTTAGCCAGTGGATCCTCAGTTACAGAATAGGTGAAGTGTGTTCTGCTGTTCTACTGCACAGTGGGGTAACTACTGATGATAATATATTGTCTATTTCAAAAAAGTTAGAATAAGGATTTTAAATAATTTTTTTCCACAAATAAATAATATATACTTAACCTGATTTAAACATTAAACAACATATACTTGTAACAAAAAACACATGCTGGGCCAGGGTTAGCTCAGTGGTGAGGTCACCTGCTTCACAAGTCCAGGGTCCTGAGTTTGATCTGCAATACATAAAAACAAAACAAAACAAAACAAAAACAAACAAACAATAAAATCACATGCTATCCCATAAATATGTACAATTTTTATGTCTCTCAGAAATAAAAATTAGATATACCAATCACAAAATTGGAAAAGATTAATTTGATAAAATGTATTTCATTTATCTAAATTGATCAATTTGATCAGCTATTTTACATAGTTTATCTATTTTGATCAACTATTGATCCAAATTCTGCTCTCTCAATGAAATTTTAAGTGTATAAAAAGCAAGCTGTATGGTAAGAAAGTCACAATTCTTATATTAAGAAAGCGTTTTATCCAGGATATATGAAAAACTCAAATAATCAAAACAAACAAATAAACAACCTGATTATTGATGTGGGAAGAATTTGAAGAGACAGTACAAAAAAGAAGCTATGAATTGTCAGTAAGTACATGAGATGATGCTTGATATCCCTACTTAGGGAAATGAAAATTTGTACCATGGTGGTGTAACACTACAAATCCACTTGAATGTCTAATTCGTTAAAAGACTATGATAATTCCCAATTTTGGTGAAGATGAGTAGCAACTGGAACTCTCATAATTGGTGGTGAAATATGTAAAGTAATAAATTATTCTTGATAATAATGCAATTACATTCTATAAAGTTATACATTTACAATCTAACTTCATAATTTTGCTTTATTATCTTCCTAATATAAATATATACCAGCCCAAAGAAATTTAGGGTTATAGAACTGGATGGATTATAGCATTGTCTTCTATTGTTGCTTGTATCTAGATGTCCCCCACAAGCCTCATGTGGTCATAGGCGGGGCTTTTCAGAGGTGGCTGGTTCTAGAGTGTTTGATGCTGGGATTAACTGTGTCACGCTGGGATCAAGAGTGTGTGAATACTAAATTAGTCCACTGATTGGCCGGCACAGTTCTTAGTAGGATTGAGGGTGCCCCACCCTGGGTCTGAATGCCATTTGCAGCCTATATAAAATATAAGGGAAAGAAAGAGGGATAGTGTTGTCACTTGTAATTTGCTTGCTACTTGCTGCCTTCTGCCTGCCATGCTTTTCTATGGACTGTTTCTCCTCTGTGGTGCCCCTCTGCCATGCCATGCTGCCTTGGAGCCAGCTGAACATGGACTGAAACCTCTACAAACTGTAAGTCAAATAAAACTTTTTTCTTTTAACTTTAGGTGTGGATATTTTGTCTCAGCAGGAGAAAATTAATTAAACCATTCTATATCTTAATTTTCGTGGTGATTACATGAATGCATATATTTGTTAAAACTCGGTGTACAATGTATACTTATTACATGAACATCTTATATTACATAATTTTATCTCAATAGAAATGATATTTTAAAAAGAGGTTTACTGTACTAATGCTATTTTATAATTTTTCTGAAGGAAGTAATTAGATAAGTACATAATGATATATATGAAAATTTATCCCATTATTTTCATGAGATATAAACCTGGAAACAACATGGTTAACAATTATGGATTATTTTAGTAAGTTTAGTTCGTCCATAAAAATCCATTAAAATAATGATGTAGATAGAATTGGTATATAGGTATATTGGTGACATTTTTACCTTTATTATTTGATTTCAGCTGCACAATAATACAATGTATTTGCAAATAAAGTTTGAGACAAAAGAATTATAGCTTTGAGTTAGACTGTGACTAGTCCAAGGACATACTGGTTCTAACTGGATAGAGAATATTTTAGGTATGGTATACATGTATATTTCATCTTTACCATGCTGTCTCTTCCATTGAACCTATCACTTCCATTTGTCCTATTCCAATCAGATCTGTTTCATTGAAGCGACAGTGCTGACAGAGAGTATTGCAGAGAAGATCTTGTTTATGTTGGTTGGAAGTGCTAGATTCTATTCATCACTGTGAAGACTTAGTCTGGCATGGGATCTAGATAATAAATACAGATATTCAATAATGTGTATGATTGGCATCATAATTGTTATACACTAAGTCAGAATTCTGACTGAATCAAAGTGTGTTTTCTCTCTCTCATCTGACGTCATCACTGTTTAGAGAATTTAAGGGCCAATCATAGTTCTTTAGGGGACTGTATTAAGTTTAATCTATGGCGATGTTTGACAATAGTTCTATCTGTGTGCTGTCATACAATTTTCACTCCATCCATTGCTCTTCTTTTCATCTTCATCTTCCTTTGACCTTTTACTCTCATCAAATGACTTTATACTTTTTGAAGATTTGTCACTGTGTGTGTGTGTGTGTGTGTGTGTGTGTGTGTGTGTGTGATGTCTAAGCAAGACGGGGTGCTCAGAGATTGAGTGGACATATGACAACCCAATTTCTTATCTGTTTAGGTCAGGAAATTTCTAGTGCAGCCTTTGAGACTACAAAATATTTCTTGTGTGACACAAGCCCACAATCTTTTACCTGAAAATCTTGGGGCTAGATAAGGTTTCTGACATGCTGGATTTCAGAAAGATGATGGCTGTATATACAGTGGGATCTGGAACACAAACCTATAAACAGTCATGTTTTGAATTGAAACTTCTGAATATTCATACTATATAAGTAGCCTAATGGTGCTTCAGAGCTGGTTTTGCTGTCAAGTGAGCTCTAGTCAGTTTCCAGCAGTTTTTGCATATTTGAGTTGTACTTCAGAACTGTGAGCTACATTTTGCTTTCCAGGAGAGAACTCTGTGTACCCTTTAGCCTGCAAGTTGTAGTTTTCTGTTTTCTTATTTGGCCTTTAATCTCTCTTTATTCATTCTCCAATTTCAGATACCTCCTTAAAAATTTTCTTTCGGATTTGGATTTGGACTTGATGTGTACTATATGTAAGAGGCTGGGATAAACCTAGACTATACACCTTTGTATATGCAGTCATCCGTCACTGACATGTGACCCAGGATTGTACTTTAAACATTCATCTGTTTTAAGTTCACATTTTGATGGATTTTAGTAAACGTGTGCAGGCATGAAACCATGATCACTTTCAAAATTCAGAACATTTCTATCACTCTAAAACTCTCTCCCCTGTATCTTTGCAATCAAATCCCATACCCACCCCAACCTCAGCCAGATAATCATTGATGTAGTCTTTGGTCTCTGGATTCTTTTACTTATCCTAATGTTTTGAGAAACCTCCACATAATTGTATCAGTATGTTACTCTTGGTTTTTTTAATGTGGAATGGTATTTCCAAATGTGTAGCAACTGGGAAAATCATACCTATGCAGCACATTTCTATAATAGAATAATTTTAGGCAATACAAAGGTCTTGTGCTTTTGATCTGTTATTCAACAGACCACTTTTTGAATTCCTACTCGTTATTTGATGCTTCCTTAGTTTACATCTCCCCTCAATTCCATCATGTGCTTTAGGCCAGCGAGACACTCATGTTCCCTAAAGTTCATAGCCCCCAGTTAGGTACCTAGGGTTGAGTAATGCAGCACACTGGAGACTTGTAAACCCAGTTACCTTCCCTTGGTCAATAGATCCCAGTAATGGGATCCCTTCATGTTGCATGTCCAGCTGTGTAATCATGCCAGAAAGAGTTTCTGATGATTATTAAGGTGCTCACTCTGAATCTAGACCCCCAAACCTTTCCTTTTGGTCCTGAAAGGATCTTAGGTTACTACATGGAGTTCTTAGATTCAGAGGTACGCTCACCTCCTGAGAATGTAGTGACTATAACTGGATTAGGAGTCAAGGGGGAAAGCCTCCTTCACCTTGGTATTGCATTTGACCCTAAATCAGCTTACTGTATCTAGGAAAAAGATTTGGAAAGAGATTCTCTTTGGTCTTTCCCTCATATTGAAGAACTCTGGTTGTGCAAAGACACCCATGCCTAAAGGAATCAGAAATGGAGTGGAGAAATCCAGGATGGAGAGTTCGTGGTCTACAGCAGGGACCCATAAACTTATCTGGCTTCAGACCCAACTGCACAACACTGGTGGCAGTGAGGAGCATCAGGCCTAGGCACAGTATGCCTTGTTCATGGAAAAGACAACTCACTATCCAATGACAGTGTTCCTGTGGCAGGGAGGAATTTAGCAAATTACTCTCAGGATTCTACAGAGGCTCGAAGACTAGATACAGTTATTACTTACACTTTATAGCTAGAGGGAGAGCTTGGATGGGTCAGGGACCGGAATGACAAGAGAAAGGGATGCGACTGTTCTAAAACTGCAGCAAATTTTTGGTCTGTTTCACTCGATGTTTCCATTTGATATTTAGCTGCTACTTCAATTTCTTGCTTTGGAAAAGCATTTAACCAGGAAAATGAGAATCAGTTATTAGAATTGTTGTGGACATTAAGTTTGTTAACACATATAATGGTCTTAGGATGGTTATAGTAATATCTCAGTAAAAGAAAATGTCACCAGATGTTATTTTTTAGTGGAAGGAATACTTTCCTGAATCTGTGGATTATATGTAGGTAAAACAGAGAAGATAATATGTTCAGCTTCATGTTATAAATCTGTGTCATCATGGATAGAGCTGAACATTTGTAGACTAATAGGCAGACTAGGGCATGAATGTGAGGGTGAGAATGAGAACCACTCCCCCCAATCTGTGGATTACCTGGAATAATAGGTCCAATAATGCTAGAGAAGCCATAGAAGACTCAGTACTTCAGATAGGGGGCAATGTCCAAGGTACTTCTATTGTGGGGATAGCTGTATAGGAGGTACAGAAATTCTCTCATCTCATAACCAGTGTCAAGGACTTTCCCTATTACAAATCTCTTCTATAATCTCTTGTAATCTTTGAAAAGAAAATTTAAACTAACAGCCTGGTCTTAGCCACTGTTTGAAGGAGGCTCCATTGCTCCTTAAGTGATGTCCACAAAGTGCAGCTGTGGTTATGTATTTACAAGAATCAGTCATGGTCTGAAAGGAGATGATAAAGGGGAGAACACAGTGTTGTATTCTGAAATAGATGCTTGCCTGAGCTGAAAAGTCACAGTGGGACAGGTGGCAAGCATTTCTTAAGAATTGCCAGAATTCATTGAGAATGAATGTTCTATAAAAGGCTGGACTTTCTGTGAAGGATGGGGATTTAAATGATTGTTAAATAGTTATCAATGGAATTGCAAACCTGAATAGTATTGGTAATTTCAGACAGGGACTACTGAGACCTCAGATGATAGCAGTCAGAGCAAGAATTTATGTTGCCATAACTGTCTTTTTTCCAGACAGAACTCCTTCCACCTTCAGCTACTTCTGCTTCAGCTTCAGGGTAGAGACAATAGAGGGGCCAGCAGCTGAGGAAATGCTCTTTTCTTTGGTTTTACAGAACTCCCACTCCACTAGCAAATGTAAGTTGTTACAGGACTTATTTCTCACTAGTTGTTTAAAATCCGGTAGTTAGATAATCTACTGCATCAACCACAACACCAGTTGCATTGAGTCGTAATGGGATTTCCTGAGCTGTATCTGTTACACTGAAGTTATTGACCCAAAAGCCCAGCATACAGCAGACCAGTGCCACTAGATTCCACCACTCTAAATAATATGTAGAAAGAACCAGGCCAGCAAACACTTCAGGATGAACTAATAAAGGTTATTTTCTGGCCCTTTGAACATCTAGGGTATATTGTATTGTGTGTGAATTGAGCATGGGGAGGGATAGAGTTGTAGATTCTATTCTCCTTCTGGCTGTCACTGGAAGTTTTCTTCCTCCATTCCAACATACATATCTGCACTGAGAGGAGAAGGAAAGTAATTTATGTCTTCCACTGAAGCCATTTGATACCTGAAATATAGTATTGCCACCCAGTTAGGATGAGTATACTTACTGTAACCACGTAGGCCAATTTGTATACAAGTGCCCAGAAAGTCACCAAAGAATAACTGGCTGCATATTTTCTAATCAGGAAAGAGAGACAAATTCTCCTTTCCCTAAAAATTAAAGAAGGCATATATATGCTTCCAAGATGCAGGCATAGTGGCTCAGGAACAGTGGAAAGTCAAGGTCTACATTAAAATTGAGCAGACTAAAGCTCTCATTGATAGCTATCATGTAATGAAGGGCATTTCAGGACAGGGAATTTATGTGATCCACAATATGAACATCAAGGTGGTCATGGAGATTGAAGACCACATGGAGCGGTCTTCAGTGAGTGTCTGCTTATCCCTTTGGTACTTTCAGTCTAGTGGCTGGAGTCCTGTCTTCTCTACCAAGGAATTCTGTCAAATGCATTGCCTGGACCCCACTCATGTTCCCATTTTACTTGTCTTTTTCTGTTTTTGAATTGAAATCTAGCACTGTGCTTCCTGCCAGGGGTTTCTCAGACCTGAGACGTGGGAGATTCTCCAGCTTTGTGAGTGAGATTGCTCTGATGCCATTGTGCTCAGCACCTGTGTTCCTGCCTAGCAGGAAGGGTGTAGGAGCACAATGCTTCAGACAGAAGAGATCCCTTTATTTCTGTTTCCTTACATATCATCCTCCCCCATCCTGGATGATTTCAGACTCATCTACCAGGCTTTCTTGTTTAATCTCACTGGGCTTTGTGCCCTATTTTGCCTGAGTAATGACATTTTAGATACTAGTAGACTCAATTAGGCTCTTCTTTCTACTCCATCTCCTTACAAGTGGAGATATTTGGGAGAAATGTATTCTCCAGTTGTCTGGAGTGTCCAGATGCTAAAGTTGTTGAGGGCTTCTACATAGCTTCTGAGAGAGCCCACTCATTACCTGACAAAATAGAGGGAATGGGAGCAGAGGGGGAGATGGGATAATGTCACAGGGACTGGATAGAGTGCTCATGTTTGCAAGGCAAAGGAACATTCCTTATGCTCTCCCACCAGGAGTCCTGGCAATAAGCCTCTAGTGAATGTTCAAGGCAGTATTGTCACAGACTTGAATTCCTGTCTTTTGATTTCTAACCTTGTGTTTTTTTCAAATAAACATTACTTGAATCATGGGGAAATTGTTACAGTATTTTTATAGATGCATGTAGTCTATATTCAATAACATAAAAAAGACATTTGAGCAAGAGGAGCTCATAATCTAGTGAAATATGTCTTTATATTTATAAATAAAAATTGCAATGATGCATGATAAGGGTTTTTCATTGGTTGAGTAAAGAGAGAGTGGAGGAAAATGTCAATTCTGTTTGAAGAAATCAAAAGAGGGCACTTGAGCTGAAATGAAAACATGGGTATAAAGAAAGGGTGGGAGTTTTCCAAGTGAACAGAGAAGGGATGCAGAGAAAAGTCATTCAGGGCAGAAGGAGCAAACAACATGGACAAAGATGATAAGACAATGACATTCTGTTGAACTAGAATGATGTGCAGCAAATAATGTATTTTAGCAACTGTACCATGAAGAGAACTTTAATAATCTATATGTGTTAACTTGACTGGGTCATAGGATTCCCAGATATTTGGTGAAACATTATTCTAGGTCCACCTGTGAGGTGCTTCTGGATGAGAGTAATATTTGAACTCATAGACTGAGCAAAGCAGATTTCCTTCCCTGTTGTTGGGTGGGCCTCCTACCATCAGTTGATGGTCTAATAGAACAAAAAAACTGCTTTCTCTGCCTGGCCACCTGTAACTGGGACATCAGTGTTCTGCCCTCAGGATAAGATTATACTATGAGATTTTCAGGGACTCCAGCTTGCTATCTTCAGATCTTGGGTCTTCTCAGACTCCATAATTGTTTAATCGAATTCCTCTATCTATCTATCATCTATCTATCTATCTATCTATCTATCTATCTTTTACCTATGTATCTCTGTCATCTATTTTACTGGTTCTCCTTTCCTTGAGAACCCCAATACAAGAACATGGGGTATCTTTGTCTGATTGAGATGTGATAAAAAATACCATAGATTGGTTGATTTAAACAATAGAAATTTGTATTCTCATTGTTCAGGAGGCTGGGAAGCCCATGGTCAATGTGCCTTTAAATGCTTTTTCTGGTGAGAATTTTCTTCATGGGTTAGAGATAGCCACATTCTCACTGTGTTCTCTTACAGCATTTCCTCAGTACTATGGCTATTAAACTATGATAATTAGTTTTACGTGTCAAAATATTAAACCATGGAATTGGGGTGGGGGGCATTCTGGTGTCTCTTTTTGTAAAAAACAGTGATTAGAGAGGAAGAGGCTTCTGGGCCGCTGTTCCACCACTGCCAGCCCAGGGGAAGGGGCTTCCGGGGCACCTTTCCACTGCTCCCAGCCCAGAGGAGGTGAGCTGCACATGACAATAGCATCCCCCCCCCCCCCGCTGTCAAAATGAGAAGACAGGTAAACAAGTTTCAAAACTAGACTTCCAAATCACATGCAGCAACCCCAAAGGGAAATGGGCTGGAACACTCTGATACTCAACAACCTGGACTCCCTGAACTGGCAACAAAAGATGATCTGGAAAAAATGAAATCAGAAATAATTTTTCAGATAACAGCAGAGATTGTGCTAGCAGTGCAAGACATGATTAATAAATCTAGAGAGAACGCAGATTAAAAAAATAGAGAAGCTGAGGAACATGATGGAATGCCAACATAGGAAACAAATGGAATCCATAAAACAGATACAAACAGATTTCTGGGAGATTAAAAACTCCATTGAAAGTCTATGCAGCAGAATGAGCCATTGTGAGGACAGAATTTCAGATATAGAAGACAAGGTTGCAATTAGTGACCAGGAAAAGAAAAATTGCTTCAAAATTGTAAGGGACAATGAGAAATCAATCCAGCAGCTGCTAGACAATGCAAAGAAGAATAACATAAGACTGATTGGAGTCAACAAAGAAACAGGAGAGAGTGCAGATGACATAAAAAAACTGTTACAGAAGTAATGGCAGAAAACTTCCCAAGCAGAGGAAATGAACTTGACATGCAGATAAGTGAGGCATACAAGACTGCAAATAGCCTTGATCAAAAAAAAAAATCTACAAATAGACATATAGTTGTTAAGATTCCAGAAACCCACAGAAGAACAAAATTCTACAAGCAGTTAGGAGAAAAGAAACAAATCACATAGAAAGGAAAGCCCATCAGAATCACAGCAGACTTCTCGAGACAAACCCTCAAGGCAAGAAGAGCTTGGAGTGAGGTATTTCAAGCCCTAAAGGAAAACAGCTTCCAACCCAGATTGATGTACTCTGCAAAACTATCTTCCAAAATTTATGGAAAAATAGGATACTTTTATGACAAAGAGCACCTTAGGAACTTCATGAATACCAAAACAGCACTTCAAAACATTTTAGATAATATCATAGGTACAGACAATGAGGATCACAAAGCCAGGAAGCCAAGCAGAATGAATCCATCAGGCATGGCAAGAAATTAAATGCAAAGGGGAGAATCCAAAAAAAAAAAAAAAGAAAAAGCCATGACAATGATAAGTCAATATGTATCAGTTATAACCATCAATGTTAATAGTCTCAATTCACCAATCAAAAGAAATAGACTAGCAGAATGGGATAGGAAGCAAAATCTAACAATATGCTTCATACAAAAACACACTCAATTCAAAAAGAAACTCATAGATTGAAAGTTAAAGGGTGGAAAACCATAAAATTGTACTCCACGTGATGGGAACCTGACAATAAGCAGAAGTAGCTATCCTCTTTGCAGACCAAGTGGATTTCAAACCAACACTGATTAAGAGAGACAAAGAAGGACACTATAACCTTGTAAAGGGAACAATCCAACAAGAAGAGATGACAATCATAAATATCTATGTACCAAACACTAGTGCACCCAACTATATAAAACAAATACTAATGGACATGAAAAGTCATATATGCACTAATACAATAGTAGTGGGGAACCTCAATACCCCACTCTCACAAATAGAGAGATCAACTAGAAAAAAAATAAGTAATGAAATACTAGAACTTAATCGAACTCTTGAACAAATGAATTTAACAGATGTTTACAGAGTGTTCCACCCCACAAAATCAGAATACACATTCTTTTCAGCAGGACAAACAGGTTGTTCTCCAAAATAGACCACATACTCATACATAGAACATGTTTAAGTAAGTGCAAAGGAATTAAAGTTATCCCCTGTATATTATCAGACCATAGTGTGATGAAATTGGAGACCAACAGCAAAAGAAATTGCAGAAATTACATAAACACATGGAAATTGAACAACACACTTATGAATAACAAATGGGTTGCAAAGGAAATTAAAGAAGAAATCAGACAGTTCCTTCAATTAAATGACAATGACAATACAACATATCAGAATCTATGGGACACAATGAAAGCAGTCTTATGAGGGAAATTCATAGCAGTGAATACTCATATTAGGAAAACAGGACGAGCCCAATTAAACAGCCAAATGCTGAGCCTCAAGCTTCTAGAAAAAGAAGAGCAGGACAAACTCAAAGCTCATACAAGGGAGGAAATTATAAAGATCAGAACAGAAAGCAATTCAATGGAGACTAAGAGAAGGATACAAAAAATAAATGAAAACAAGAGTTGGTTCTTCGAAAGAATAAACAAAAATGACAAAGATTTAGCCAACCTTGTCAGAAAAAGGAAAGAAAAGGCCCAAATCCATGCAATTAGGAATGAAAAGGGTGCAATTACAACAGACAGAGTAGAAATCCAGAGAATCATCAATACCTACTTCCAGAACCTATACACAAAGAAGATGGAAAATGCAGAAGAAATGGACAGATTCCTAGACATGCATGAATTACTAAAGTTGAACGAAGAAGAACTAAAAATTCTAAATGACCAAGTATCAATGAAATTGAAAACATAATTAAAAACTTACCAACTAAGAAAAGCCCAGGTCCTGATGGCTTCACTGCTGAATTCTACAAGACATTTAGAGAGGAATTACTGCCAGTACTGTTTAAAATCTTCAATGAAATTGAAAGGGAAGCAATACTCATGAATTCATTCCTGGAAGCAAGCATCACCTTGATCCACAAAGTAGAGAAAAACCCAACCAAAAAGGAGAACTATAGGCCAATCTCACTAATGAACATACATGCAAAAATCCTCAATAAGATATTGGGAAATAGAATGCAGAAGATCATCAAGAAGATCATACACCATGACCAAGTGGGATTCATCCCAGGGATGCAGGGATAGTTCAACATATGCAAATCAATCAATGTAATACACTATATCAATAGAACCAGGACAAAAACCATATGATCATCTCCATAGATGCAGAAAAAGCATTTGACAAAATCCAACACACATTTATGATAAAAACCCTACAAAAAATTGGAATAGATGGTCTATATCTCAATCTGATAAAAGTCATCTATGAAAAACCAACAGCCAAAATTATACTAAATGCTCAAAAACTAAAATCCTTCACACTAAAATCAGGAACAAGACAAGGATGTCCACTATCACCACTCCTGTTCAATATAGTCTTGGAAACATTAGCCACGGCAATTAGACAAGAGAAAGAAATAAAAGGAATAAAGATAGGAAATGAAGAAGTCAAATGGTCATTATTTGCAGATGACATGATACTGTATATAGAAGACCTCAAGAACTCCACCAAAAGTCTTCTAGACTTAATAACCAAATTCAGTAGAGTAGCTGGATACAAGGTCAACACACAAAAATCCTCTACATGAAGAACAGACTCACTAAGAGAGAAATAGGGTAAACAATTCCTTTCACAATAGCATCCAAAAAACTGAAATACCTAGGAATCAACCTAATGAAAGGAATCAAAGACCTCTTCTCTGAAAACTATAACACTCTGTAAAGGGAGATTGAAGATGATACCAGAAAATCGAAAGATATCCCCTGCTCCAGGGTAGGAAGGATCAATATAGTGAAAATGGCCATACTTCCAAAACTGCTATATAGATTCAATGCAATCCCAATTGAAATCCCAGCAGCATACTTATGGATCTTGAGAAAGCAATCCAAAAATTCACTTGGAGCAATAAGAGATCCAGAATAGCAAAAGCAATTCTAGGTAACAGAGACATGGCAAAGGACATCACAATTCCCAACTTGCAACTATACTACAAAGCTACTGTGATAAAAACAGCATGGTACTGGCAAAGAAACAGATCTGTGGACCAGTGGAACAGATTAGAAGATGCAGAAACACTCCAGACACACTCAGCCATCTCATCTTTGATAAGGGAGCCAAACACCCTCACTGGAGGAAAGATAGCCTCTTTAATAAATGATGCTAGACTTCCAGCATAGAGAAAGCTTCCAGGTAGGCATGCCATGGCTCCTAGCCCCGAGGAGACCTCCAGATTGGTGCACTATGGCTCCCAGCCAGCAGGAGGCTCCTGGGTAGGCGTGCTACGGCTCTGAGCCCAGAGGAGGTGAGACATGTGGGCGGCGCCAGGAACACAGACCCACCCTACCCACCCCCCCATGAGTCAAAATGAGAAGACAGGTAAATAAGCCACAGAACCAGACTTACAGGTCACCTACAGCAACGCCAAAGGGTAGCAAGAGGGAACATTGTGATACTCAACCACCTGGACTCCCTGAACTAGAAAGGAAAGAGGTTCTGGAAAAAATGAAATCAGAAATAATTTCTCACATAACAGTAAAGATTTTTCCCATAGTGCAAGACGTGATTTTTTTTTTTTTTTTGGTACTGGGGATTGAACTTGAGACATTGAGCTTGCAAGGCAGGCACCAGAACCACTGAACTAAATCCCCAGCCCGAGACATGATTAATAATCTAGAGAGGATACAGATAAAAAAAATAGAGGAGCTGAGGAATATGATGGAATGTCAACATAGGAAACAAATTGAATCCATAAAACAGATGCAAACAGATTTCCAGGAGATTAAAAACTCCATTGAAAGTCTATGCAGCAGAATGAGCCAATGTGAAGACAGAATTTGAGATATAGAAGATAAGATTGCAATTAGTGATTAGGAAAAGAAAAAATTCTTTAAAATTGTAAGGGACCACAAGAAATCAATCCAGCAACTGCTAGATGATGCAAAGAAGAATAACATAAGACTGATTGGAGTCAATGAAGAAACAGGAGAGAGTGCTGATGACATAAAAAAAACTGTTCACAGAAGTGATGGCAGAAAACTTCCCAAACAGAGGAAAAGAATTCGATATACAGATAAGTGAGGCATATAGGACTCCAACTAGCCTTGATCAAAAAAATCTACACATACGCCTATCATTCCTAAGATTCCAGAAACACAACAGAAGAGCAAAGTTCTACAAGTAGTTACAGAAGAGAAACAAATCACATACAAAGGAAAGCCCATCACAATCACAGTAGACTTCTCAGTGCAAACCCTGAAGGCAAGAAGAGCTTGGAGTGATGTGTTTGAAGCCCTAAAGGAAAACAACCTCCAACCCAGATTGATGTACCCTGCAAAATGATCTTACAAAATTGATGATGAAATAAGATACTTTACTAACAAAGAGCACCTTAGGAACTTCATGAATACCAAACCAGTACTCCAAAAAATTTTAGACAAAATTCTAGGAAAAGACAATGAGGATCACAACTCCAGGAAGCCCAGCAGAGTGAGTCCACTGGGCATGACAAGAAATTAAAAGTGAAGGGGGAGGATCAAACAAAAAGAAAAAGTCACGACAAAGGTAACTCAATATGTATAAGTTATAACCATCAATCTTAATGGTCTCAAATCACCAATCAAAAGAAATAGACTGGCAGAATGGGTCAAGAAGCAAGATTGAACAATATGCTGCATACAAGAAACACACTTAATTCAAAAAGAAACTCATAGACTGAAAGTTAAAGGGTGGAAAACAATACTCCATGTAATGGGAACCCCCAAAAAGCAGGGGTAGCTATCCTCTTTGCAGACAAAGTGGATTTCAAATGCACACTGATTAAGAGAGACAAAGGACACTTTATCCTTGTAAAGGGAACAATCCAAGAGGAAGAGATGACAATCATAAATATCTATGCACCAAACACTAGTGCACCCAACTATCTAAAACTAATACTAACGGAGATGAAAAACCATATAAGCACTAATACAATAGTAGTGAGGGACCTCAAAGCCCCATTGTAACAAATAGATAGAGTAACTAGACAAAAAACAAGCAATGAAATACTAGAAATCAATCAAACCCTTGAACATATGAACTTAACAGGTGTTTACAGAGTGTCTCACCCCACAAAATCAGAATACACATTCTTTCCAGCTGCACACAGGGCATCCTCCAAAATAGACCACATACTTGCTCATAGAACATATTTAGGTAAGTGCAAAGGAACAGAAGTTATCCTCTGTATATTACCAGACCATGGTGAGATGAAATTGGAGACCAACAGCAAAAGAAACTGCAAAAACTTCATAAACACATGGAAATTGATCAACACACTTGTAAATAACCAATGGGTCACAGAGGAAATTAAAGAAGAAATCAGACAGTTCCTTCAATTAAATGACAATGACAATACAACATATTGGAATGTATGGGATGCAATGAAAGTGGTCTTATGAGGGTAATTCTTAGCAGTGAATACTCATATTAGGATAACAGGGCAAGCTCAATTAAAAGAGCTGATTCTGAACCTCAAGCTTCTAGAAAGAGAAGAGCAGGACAAACCCAAAGCTCATACAAGGGAGGAAATTATAAAGATCAGGGCAGAAATCAATGCAATGGAGATTAAGAAAACAATACAAAAAATCAATGAAAACAAGAGTTGGTTCTTCAAAAGAATAAACAAAATTGACAAACCCTTAGCCAACCTTATCAGAAAAAGGAAAGAAAAGGCCCAAATCCATGCAATTAGGAATGAAAAGGGTGAAATTACAACAGCCCCAGCAGAAATCCAGAGAATCATCAATACCTACTTCAAGAACATATATTCCAATAAGATGGAAATCCCTGAAGAAATGGACAGATTCTTAGACACGTATGATCTTCCAAAGTTGAACGAAGAAGACCTAAATAATCTAAACAACCCAATATCAATCAATGAAATTGAAAACATAATAAAAAACTTACCAACCAAGAAAAGCTCAGATCCTGATGGCTTCACTGCTGAATTCTACAGGACATTTAGAGAGGAACTACTGCCACTAATGTTTAAACCCTTCAATGAAATTGAAAGGGAAGCAATACTCCTGAATTCATTCCTGGAAGCAAGCATCACCTTGATCCCCAAAGCAGAGAAAGGCCCAATCCAAAAAGGAGAACTATAGGCCAATCTCACTAATGAACATACATGCAAAAATCCTCAGTAAGAGGCTGGCAAACAGAATGCAGAAGATCATCAAGAAGATCATACACCCTGACCAGGTGGGATTCATCCCTGGGATGCATGGATGGTTCAACATATGCAAATCAATCAGTGTAATACACTATATCAATAGAACCAGGACAAAAACCATATGATCATCTCAATAGATGCAGAAAAAGCATTTGACAAAAATCCAACATGCATTTATGATAAAAACCCTACAAAAATGGAATAGATGGTCTCCATCTCAATCTGACAAGGTCATCTATGAAAAACCAACAGCCAATATCATACTAAATGGTCAAAAACTGAAATCCTTCACACTAAAATCAGGAACAAGACAAGGATGTCCACTATCACCACTCCTCTTCAATGTAATTTTGGTAACATTAGCCACAGCAATTTGACAAGAGAAAGAAATAAAAGGAATAAAGATAGGAAATGAAGAAATCTAATTGTCACTATTTGCAGATGACATGATACTCTACATAGAAGACCCCAAGAACTCCACCAAAAGTCTTCTAGACTTAATAACCAAATTCAGCAAAGTAGCTGGATACAAGGTCAACACACAAAAATCAATACCTTTTCTCTACACAAACAACAGAGTCACTGAGAGATAAATAGGGAAAATAATTCCTTTCACAATAGCATCCAAAAAACTGAAATACCTAGGAAACAACCTAACAAAAAAAATCAAAGACCTCTTCTCTGAAAATTATAGCACTTGGAAAAAAATATTGAAGGGGATATCAGGAAATGGAAAAACATCCCTTGTTCCTGGGTAGGAAGGATCAACATAGTGAAAATGGCTTCACTTCCAAAATTGCTAGATATATTCAATGCAATCCCAGTTGAAGTCCCAGCAGCATACTTCATGGACCTTGAGAAAACAATCCAAATATTCATTTGGAACAAGAAGACACCCAGAGTAGCAAAAGCAATTCTAGGTAACAGAGACATGGCAGGGGCTATGGCAACTTCCAACTTGAAACTATACTGCAAAGGTACTGTGATAATAACAGCATGGTACTGACAAAGAAACAGACCTGAAGACCAGTGGAACAGATTGGAAGATGCAGAAACAATTCCAGACGCACTCAGCCGCTTCATTTTCTACAAAGGAGCCAAACACCCTTGCTGGAGGAAAGATAGTCTCTTTAATAAATGCTGGTGGAGAAATTGGGTTTCAACTTGCCAAAGACTAAAACTACAACTATATCTCTCACCATGCACTAATCTAAAATCAAAATGGATTAAAGATCTAAATATAAAAACAGAAACACTGAACCAGCTGGAACAGAAGTTAGGTAGAACTCTTGAAGACATTGGGGTAGGAAAAGACTTTATGAAGAAAACCTCAGTTTCCTGTGAACTAGCACAAACAATCAACAAGTGGGATCTCTTCTTATTAAAAAGCTTCTGCACAGCAAGAGAAACCACCAGCAGTGTTAAGCATCACCCCGCAATGTGGGAAAAAATCTTCACCTGCTCTTCCTTAGACAAAGGTCTACTATCTCGCATCTATAAAGAATTGAAAAAAATCAGGCCTCCCAAATTCAAAGACCCAATCTGAAAATGGGCATCTGAAATGAACAGACATTTCTCAGACAAAGAAGTAGAAACAGCAAATAAATATATGAAAAAATGTTCAACATCACTGGTCATTCGAGAGATGCAAATGAAAACAATGCTGAGATTCCACCTCACTCCATAAAAAATGGCTGCCTTCATGAAATGAACCAATAACAAATGCTGGTGGGGCTATGTGCAAAGAGAAACCCTATTGCCCTGCTAATGGGAGTGTAGACTGGTGTAACTGTGGAAATCAGTATGGAGATACCTCAAAGAACTAGGATTGGAAGTCCCATTTGACCCAGCTATTCCCCTGCTGGGTATCTTTCCCAAAGAATTAAAACAATTATACCACAGTGAGACATGTGCACCCATGTTCATAGCAGCACAATTCATGGTAGCTAAAAGTTGGAAGCAGCCAAATTGCCTATCAACTGGAGGCTGGATAAAGAAGGTATGGTTTTTTTAATAAAATGAAGTACTACTCAGCCGGAAAATATGAGAAATTAGAGACATTTATAGCTAAGTGGATGCACATTGAGGCGATACTCTTAAGTGAAATAAATAGGACACACATGTGTAAATAATGAATAGTTTCTCTAGCATGAGAAACTGAAAGTGTAAATAAGGACTAAAAGGTATAATAGATAATGTGAACTAGGAAGAAAAGGTGAAAAGGGGAGGGGAAGTGGGAGGGGTAGGAGAAAAGAAAGAAGGGAATGGAATTAATATGAGATAAGGAAAAAATGGAAACAATGTATGAGTAGATAGAGTGGGGTGGAGGGGTTGAAGGGAGGGCAGGGCAATGGGGAAAAAATAACCAAGATGGATTATGTAATGGTGAAAATTTCCAATGATGAATGTCATTATATTGTTTACCTGAAATGTACCAATAAAATTAAAGTTAAAAAATATCAATTAAAAAAACTGATTATATTCAACCAGTTCAACCTGGACATCACTTTTATGATCTCATTTAACCATAGTTAATTCCTTAGAGGGTCTGTCCCCAATTTCAGCCACTCTAGAACATAAACATTTTTGGGTGGACACAATTCACTCCATAACACTAGAGAGAGGAATCCAGATGTGTGGGTTTAGAAGAGAATGTGAAAGACTTTGAGTTTCATACTAAGGAACTTTAATGTTATCTTGCCAACGATGGGGAGTTACTGAAGGATTTTAACTGTGAAAAAGAGATGATAAAATTTATGTCACACAGCTTACTTTGATTTCTGGTTAAACACACATTGACCAGCCATCCCTGAAATATTCTGTGCACATCTTCCAATGGAAATTTTATGACAAATTAAAAAATAAGTGCTCATAATGTTTGGGAGAACTAGGGCAAAAAGAAAGTCATTCCCAGAAAACAGGAGATATTTCAACATTTCTATATTTGATGTAGTTGCACTGAAAAAAATCATACATGATTTTTTCATGTAACACAACTCATGACCAAGCCATGGTGCCCATTTGCCCTACCTAGGCTACTTACCGTAGTCATAGCACTTGTCCTGTGGATTGTCTATGTTGGTCATAACACTAGACAACTCTCCCAACATTGGTGCAGCATATTGCAGTAGAGATTAGTTCCTCTGCATCTTTGGATAGCAGGACAAAGAGAGGGTGCACTAGAGGTGGAAAGAAATTAGCTTTTGGCTTTTTACATTTTGCTTGGCAAATTACCCTAGGCAGCGACAGAGATAAGAAAATTCTTAATAGGAATGCGCAGTGGGAATAATTTTATATTTATCATTTGTTTATTATTTATATATTTGTTTTTATAACAGCTCTAGGAGTTGAGAAAGAGAATTGAGATCTTAAGAATATCTACCAAAACAGCCTTGGGCTGGTTGGACTGTGTGTCAAATTGCCATCCAGCTAAAGATTTGGGAAGGTTTCTTTTGTTGTTGTTGTTTGCTTTTTGAGAACAGACATGAATAGTAAGACTAAAGTATGTTTACACAACATATCTCTTGAAAAAGGTTGAACTGAAATAGATCACTACCCATTCAAATATAGAATAGCGAAATAAATGCCTATATTGAACTGATGTGAATAAATCTCATTATTTGAAGATGTACAAACAGGAAAACCAGACCAGAAACTAGTACAGATATACTGAAGCCAAAATCAATTCTGTACATTAACAGAAGCTAAGGCTTTTGAAAATAATTTACTAAAGTAACCAGAAAGGTTTTTTTTAAGCTACAGTATGTTTAATAAACTACAGCATGTTTAATAAGATATAAGATATAGCCTGTGTGAAATAGGGAAAGAAATCCATAAGGACTGAAAGACTAAGAACATACTATAATGTGAAAAAAATATGGACAAAAAGATAATCTGCATAAGAAAAGAAAGGTTGGCAGAATCTCAACAACAAAAACAAAGTCTTAATTGATGATAATAATATGCAGGATTGGAATTTTCTATTATTGATGGGAGACATGAAATTGAAAGGGCTTTACAAAATACAGATTGTCCTGTTTTAACTTCAAACTTGCAGGTTGATTTTAAAACAAACAAACAAACACTCCCCTGGATAGAGTACATTTGTTTGATTTCTGGAAATAAGCCAATTTCCAAATTCTCTTTCACATTGACAAAGAGAGACTATTTGGATGTATTATTTAGGACACTGATTCTCAGTAATTGTTCCTTGTACTATAAGAAGCAGAATAACCTGACATTTGTTAGATCTGTAAGTTCTCAAGCCCCACCTCAAATTATGGAATTCTGAACTCAGGGAGTGGGGTTGAGCAGCCTATAGGTAATCCAGTCCCACATGTTGTTTTGATATTGGTAAAACTTGAGTCCCATTGGATTAGGAGAACAACTTACTTGCTGTAATGAGTTTTCCCAGGTAACTCCCCTGACATCTCAGGTACACTTTGTCTGCCACTGCTCCAAAGACACACACAATCCAGATAAGTTTGCAGATGGAATGGCTCTGCTGATGGGAAGAGTATGTGTATCTCAGATCCACCACCCAAAGTGAGGATAGACAAACAGATACACAGACAACTGTTATTCTCAAAGAAACATTTCTTAGCATGAAGGAAGAGCTCTATATATTGATTGAAAGAGCTTCATGTAATAAAAGTAGAGGACTCACAGCTAATTAATTCTGGGGGAAAATAAGTTACCATAAACAGAATAAACATCTTATAAATGGGGGGGGGAGGAGGAGGAGGAAGACGACGACGACAACGACGACGACGACGACGACGACGATGACGACGACGACGAAGAAGAAGAAGAAGAAGAAGAAGAACAACAGCAACATTGAGAAGAGAAAGGAAAAGGAAGGAGAGAAGGGGAGAGGAAAGGTGAGGAGAAGAGGGGAGGGGAAGGCAAAGGAGGGAGGAGGAGAGGAAAAGAAAGAAAGAAAGAAGGAAAGAAAGAAAAAGAAAGAAAGAAAAAGAAAGAAGGAAAAAGAAAGGAAGGAAGGAAGGAGGGAGGGAAGGAAGAAATCTTTAAAATGAGAGGGTTGTGTAATAAAAAATTCAGTTAAAAAATAAGATTTACATAAGATGATGGCACCTCTTCCTCCCAGGTTATGAGTGAGAGTGAAATATGAGAATTATATGCCAATGTTGGGGACATAAATAAGATTAAAATTTTGTGAATCATATGATGGAATCACTGGCACATAGACTGTGCTCACTCCTTATCAGTCTTTATCCTTTACCCCAGCACAAACACATAACTGTTGATGCCTGACTTGTGCCTGAAATATGTTGTGTTCTAGGCTCTCAAGTCTAGGCTATCAATGAATGTTTACCTTGGATAAAGAAGATCTGAGAATAAGTCCAAGTAACCTGATACAGGAAGAGGAAGGTGAAGAACGTAATGGCTCTAGGATGCTGTGTGTGAATGACTGTGTTTGGGGATGGTAGCTGTGGAACATAAGAAAAGAGTAGCACGAGAGACCATGAAACACTGGAAGAGAGTTATGCAAGGAGAGTTCCAAAGACTTCAAATATACTCCAAGTACAGGTCCTGTGCAGAAAAAGATGCCCAACATACATCAGTTGACAGTGGGCATATATTCATATATTCCTCTCCTCCTCTGTAAGGGGGAGGCAGTGAAGCTACCTGGAACTCTCATATCCTCCAAGTCTTGGTCATGTTTGGAAGAGAGTCATATCACCTTGGTAATACTGCTGCCACAGTCCAGTGATGACTCTCTTTCTTTAATCTCAATATTGTCAGTCAATGAACAATAGACTTTTATTAGATATGGCCACTACTCTCAGGAATTATGAAATATAGTCATGGAGACAAAGACACATCTGAGAAGTTAATAACCATCCAAAATCTAAAAAAGAAAAAAGAAAAAAACCCCACAATGTCAAGAGTATATACGTGCTTAGTGAAATGAGTCATAGAAAGATGCAACTATAGAATGAGCTACCATTATTGGAGGAGATGCTAGTTGATGTTTGCCAAAGGAGGAAAGCACATTACAATGAAGGAAGCACACACAGGAGCCAGATATATGAAGGTGGAGTGATAAAGCTATTGCAGGCCAGAAGGACAATACATATCTCAAAAATAGGGAAACTTGCAATGGATTAAGTCGATACTTCTGAGAGAACAGAGATTCAGTTTATGGTAAAGTAACTGAAATTAAACAGGTAATATTTGAGGACTTGCAGTTTATCCTATGAATATTGTAGCTACATAGAAATTTAAAGATATACTTCTAAATATGAATTTCCAAAGACAGAATAGCAATTTATCTAGGTTTTTATCCAATGGTAGCTTCTCTTAAAGCAACCTGTATTTGAATATCATATAATCAACAAGACATGATTATATTCTTGCTGTTTCTGAAAGTTATGCAATTACCTTGATATTTTTGCACCATTACTTGTGAAGAAATATCCTTATTTTTTGTCCTTTTCTCTTTTGGGGGACGCTTTTAGCAGTCCAAAAATCAGCTTTCATTTTGAATGCCACTTAACAGAATTTGATTAAAGAAGTAAACTAATTACAACAGAAATGCAGCCCTGTGAAGCTTTAAGGAAAACACATCATTTTGTTTTAGGGTTCAGTTACTATACATTCATTTATCATCTTTATAAGCGATGTACAGGCAATGATGAATAGGCCCTGGCTTTGAATCAGGAAATGTAAATTATCCTCTTTCTTTCATTCCTTTTCCTTTTTAAAAAACAAATAATGAATAGTAGTAAATTTGTAGCTAGGTGATGTGCCAAGAACTCAAGGATGATGTAATGCTATGAAAACAATGCAAAAACTACCCATCTGCTAGTCTGAAGCAAAGAAATCTCCTAGACCAGGGAATGCATAGCATTGTGTCCCAGGGTCTGACCATCTTGAAGGTGCTGTCTGCTCTGTCTTCATCCATGTGTGAATCTCCCCCTTGCAAACTCACCTTTGGCCTTGAGAAAGTAGCAAGGGTGGTACTTAAGCCTCCCTCCATCTGGATCCTAGCCTTCATCATAGATGTCCTCTCTTCTCCATTTAAACAATATTTGTCTTTCTGGGGCTGATGAGGTCGCAATCTCATGGAAAAAGCCTTCCTTAATTGCTTTAGACTGCAATCAGATCTATTCACAATGCTGCAAATCTTAAAATAGTGTAAGAAATACGGTCATGAAGTATTTGAACAAACAAGAAGTCCATGTTTCAAGATGGGCATTGTGAGTTTTAATGTTTTGATAGTGCTTGGTTAAGGATAGAATGTGGGAAAGCATGTTCCCCGCATGATGAGTAAAAAGGGTGCTTCAGTATAAACCATGAATGGAAAAAGACCAGTTCTGACTGAATGTTGATTCTTGTATATGTGCAGCAGGGAGGATTTTATGAAAGATAGAACTCTGACGCTCACCTCAGAATAAGTCTCAAGTTTACATTGCATTTATCATTTGGTGTAGAAAAACAAATCTCTGTTGAGAGAAAACAGCAACATGAATATTGGCTTTATTGGTGCAGAAAGTTTTGCATACTGATTTCCATTTTCTGGGGTTTTTGCAATATTTACATTAGCTTGCATATAGAATATTTAAGTTATTTGCATCCATTGGGCAAATTAAATTTAAATCCCCAATTTACTTACATTTGGATGGCATTTATGAGTAAAGACATTAGTGATAGACACTATTCACAGATATAGTTATGTTTACATCATTAATTCTCATATTCTTTATAAATTATGCCAATTTGATATTTATGCAGTGATTTTGCACATATCCCGTTTTCCTTTTTGGAAACGAAACCTGAGTTTGTTGATTCACTGCAGCCCACAGAATATATTCATATACCTCCTTTTTATTTTGTTAATTTTTGTTTATCCTCAGTCTTACCTTGTTCAGTTGTTTTTCTCATACTTTCTCTCAAATTGGCAAGGCCGCAATTAGGCCCATTGGCCTTGGAAAAATAAGTAAACAAGGAAAATATGATTTTCTGTCACTTTAAATGTAGACCATTTCCACCAATGCACTAAAAGTCTAAATATTTTATTGTCTGGGCACAATCACATTTTTATTGCTCCAATCACAGCTCATTGGCTAGGATATGCTGGGCAGAAGAGTGAGCTGGTCAGCTAATGGCCTCCCTACTGCTAAAATTAACTAATTGTTAAAGTAATAACCATGGACTCTCCTGGCCTATTTTAATAGTCATTGGCAATCTGGGAAATTATTTTGTGGCTTTCATTTCAGTAAGTTCTTCTATTGGCCATTTGTACTCCTCTCCATCCTCTTAAATGTTTCCTTGATGAGAAATATTTCAATGAGAATCTGCAGGGAGCTTTGACCAGTCCTTTCAAGTTGCAATTGGACCTCCTTGCTCCTCCTGTGAATAGGAGAGGGACATCCTATAGATATATGCATATTAAGGTGCATGGGGGTGGCCATCAACCTAATGCATCAAACTTTTTTCCAAGTTGATCTTCTTTCTTCTGTACCATAGGCCTCTCGCATTAGTTTGTTTCATATCTTGCTATGCCCACACAGTGTCCATGGTCTTTCCTCTCTTCTTCATGGAAAATCATTCACACTCTCTAGGTCAGTGATGATGAACATTTTAGAGCTTTCAATAATATGAGCAGCTCACTGTGGCATGCATACTGTAGGTTCCCCACCTCTTTCTACAATGAGTAGATTGTAGGTTGTACAAACCTCATTGTAGGTTGGGGCTCATCCATTATACATCTCAGGAAAGTATTTTTTAGGATTGATCTTCTCTCCTCTGATGTCCCAATCTATACTTTTATTCAACACACTTTACCAGGTTTTTGAATTTCACATTATCCTTTATCTGGCTACTTGTTTCATGTGCACATATTTTATATTCTCCAGTAAGCTGTAAATTTATGCAGAAAAGGTTCTGTATTTTCTCTGGTCTCCCTTAGTACAAGGAATTGTGTTGAATATGTTGTAGATGTTTAGTAAACACATGTTGAATTAAATTAAATTAAATTAGATTTGGGATTTCAAAGTGGTATTTGCTCTACAAATACTCTGTGGAGATGTTTTAAGTCTTTCATGCCCTGAGAGGACGACTTAAGTTCAATGGACTTCTTCAATGAGCCTAAATCTTGATGAATTTTGACATAAAGATATCATTAATGTAGATTCCATAGATTTTCTAATCTATGGAATCTTTCTAATCGTTCTTATGTGAGAATTTTAAAATCCTCAATTAAAGCATAGTAAACGAAGGATCACAATTCTTTAAGAAGGTGGATGTGGGGTAGTTATAGTGCAAATATGTTTGAAAGTAGTTAAGTTCACTAGAAATTTAGTTGTAAATACTGCCTCAACTATGCATTTCCTATTTATTCATTGGAGCAATTGTGTAGGGCTTCTACTAGCTAGCTAGATGTTTAGATATTTGCAAACGCTTAATAAAGCCTCGTATCTATTTCATATAATCATTGATATACAAAAGTTTACACAGCTCTTCTCACTTGTAGTGTTGTGAATTTTTTAAATATTATGCCTGTTAACACATGATTATTGAAGGCTTTTACATATATTAACAAGAATGCTTTGTTAATGCTTTCTATTATATAGTAATTAGAACAAGTCCAAATAAAGAGACCAGAACTAGCCTATTGATATACAATTCCACGCAAGTAATGACATGATCTGTTAAGGAGTGAAAAGCTTCTTGGCATTAAAAGTTTTCATACTTTGGTTTGGTTATAGTTGACCCATAGAATAGTACATTGTAGATTAATGACAGTCTAGGTTGTTACAACCACATTAAAAAGCCTATAATCCATTAATCGCCTCTTTCTCACATTTCACAAGGACTTACAACTCAACTGTTAAAAATGGGCTTAGATTAAAAGAATCTTTTTGCAATTCTAGCAATCCATAATTTATGATTCCCTTTGTATAAGGACCCCATTACAGTCCTGATGTTTAAATTAGCTTTTGGATTTGATTTTAGAGAATGTTTTTGAAAAAAACCCTCAAAAATCATAGTGAAGATTCAGACAAACTGAGATTTATATCCTGACTCCTCTACCTGCCAGCATTATCTCCTTAGAAATATAATTGTAATATCTACCAACTTCATTTTCCCTACAGATTAAAATGCAAGAGATGTTCTTATCTGCTTTGCCAAAGGATAAGAACAAAAGCTGATAGTTATTTGTAAAAGAAGAATGAACAGTTGCTGAATGATTGTTCTATGAGTCAAAGGTGCATCAATTCTGTTCATCAATGTACAGAATTTTTGAAATTTATTTTGGTTGTTCACATGTCTTTTTTTCTTAACTCAAAGTTTCATCTGTGTTAGGAAAAAAAAACAGTTGAGATGCAAGGAAAATACTTCTTCCTATCTTCTTATTGTCATCTCCTTGTGTTTGTACAGGGATGTGGAGATGAAGAGCAGAAAGCTGGGACTCAGCCAGAGATGCTTTCAACCTCAGTACAGCCAATTACCAGTTGTATAATCTTGAAATTCTCAGCAACCTCTCTAAGCCTGAGGTTATTCATGTTAAACATGGGGATGATAGATATGCCTGCTTCATAGGGCTGCTCTGGGGATTCTATCAAATAATGCCGCAAACATTTAACATAGTGCATCACACAATAACAATAGGTGCTTAGTTAATGCTAGATATTATTCTCATACTATTATAGTGAGGACTACTCAAACAAGCAATACTTTGGCACATAGTAGCCACTCAAAAAGAAATCGTGCAGAGAGGCAGTACCACTCTGAAAGACCTGATCAGGCATATACAGTGCACTGGGTGTCAGATGAAGCAGAAAAATGAAGGAGAAAAGCTGCTGCCTGACAGGGGGCTGAGGACTCAGAGGCACTTGCCGGGAGGAACTACCATTTGCCCTCCTCCAGGAGCTTCAGGGCTGTAAGAGATTTGAGGGGTTTACTCAGGGCTGTAGTGACTCACAAGGGTAAAAAGCCCTCCAAAGGATCTCAATTTTTTATGCTCAGGAATAAGGCCCTGAGCAGTGGAATCCACAAGTAGGGTGCTTGCCAGTCCTAAGATGGCTTCCCTGTGACTCAAGTAGATCCAAACCAAATTCTTCTCCTGCTTCCAGAACCTCAATGGCAGTCAAACAGAATTTAAGGAGCACTGGTCAGGAATTCTAGGTCAAATGAGATTTAGAAAAATGTTAGAAAAAAAAATCATAGATTTCTGTCCTTGCATGTGTGTGTATGCAGGTATGCTACACTCATTCTTCCAAGCCTTTTCTAAATTTTTCTTCCTCTATGAATTCCCAGGAGACTGTTTTCATTTCTGATGCAAATCTCTGTAATGCTGATCTGTCTGTTGGCACCTGACCCATCTCCAGTACAGCTGAGCAGAGCTGTTATTTCTAAATCCATATTTTTTCCCTCAGCTCCATGATAAGTTCCCTGAGGACACAGCCTGATGTCTTTTCCCATGTGTCCATAAATGATGTCTCCCCCCAACTACTCAGCAGTGGCAATCCAGTAGACCCTTTGTATATGCTCATTTTTAGAACACGGAAAGAGCACTTAAACAAGTAAACAAACCAAAAAAGGAAATGTGAAGTATGTGCTAAACTGATGATGGTGTTTTCTTCTCGTTGAAGGTAAAGTTAACTTTGGGCGTTGCGGAGGAAGGTGGCCCATCTGGTCCTGTGACATTTTTCTGGAAATATCACCAAAATAGAAGTGAGAAATATGCTACAAACTGAACAATCATGATCCCCTCTCGCTTCTGAAGGGAAGATTGTGAGAGTAATGAACATAAATCAAGGCTGGGCTAGTCCTGCCCAAATTGAGGAAAAACAGGTTTTGCTTTTAAAAAACATCTGCCATAAGGGGATTTAAATCGAGTGCTCCTGTTTTTAGAAAAATCTCTATTTCCTTACAGGATGTCAGCTTTGATCACTAATCCCTCGAAAATGTCTTAAGAGCTACTCCAATTGGCACAAGTGTTAGGAAGTGGGTGTGGGCAGGTGCGGGAGGAGACCACTCTTTCCTAAGATGATGCATTATTTTAAAATAAAAAGACAATCCCCGGATGCTTTTGCCTCTAATGTTTCCCTCTGTGATTTTTTCCAGCAGTGTGGCCTAGGGATACCTAAAGAAAATGCTCCTTCTGTAGGTCAGCACTTTCTGTCCACCCTCTCCCCTTCAATGGCATTAATGTGCATTTGTCAATACTGAATTTCATTTGCTGCAGAGAAGCTTAGAGAGGGAAGCACATCGTGTTGTATTTTCCTTGCCTCTCAAACTGGAGTTCCTGCTTCTTCCCAGCTTTGTGCTGTCAGCAAAACATAACGCGTTTACAATCCGTCTCTTGATCTAAGGTAATTACTTCCAGGAGAAATAGCGAGGGTAAGAACCTAACAAGAGAAGGCTTGTGTTGTCTCCTGGTGGGCTGCTGTCCTGAAAGTGTATCAGACTTGTCAAATTGGTTCAAATTAAATTGACACGGTGCTCTTCCAGGTGTCGCTACGTTATTATACATCTCGGAGCCCTTTTGGGCAGTGAATGCCTTCGGAGTTAAAAAGGCTTGTGCTAAGGAAATGGGCTCAGATAGCCAGCTACAGAGACAGCGTGGGGCTCCAGGAGGATGCCTTAAAACTGGATGCGAGAATGCAGCAGGTTATGTTATTACTGGAGCTCAGTTTTGCTGTTCTTTCAGCAATTTCCAGTTCATGCCACTATGACAGAGGCGTCCCCAGGTCTTAGCAATGAGGCCTAGGAATCATATTGTTTTCCTGCTTCTGGCTTCATTTATTGTAACACTTATGGGCACTGTCCAGGCAAGATTCTGGTTCTGGCAGCATGAAAGCCAGCCTGAAGGGAGACAGGGAAATTCTAATCCTAGCTTTTCCCTGAATGGCCTGGTGACCTTGGCCAAGTCATTTAACCTCAACACACTGGGGCTGTAGTTTATAACTGAGCAGGGGAGCAAATGAGGCCTGGATCACCTCGCCAAGGTGTCAGAGGAATAACTAATTAATGATTGTAAAGCACTTTCCAAACAGAAAGTGCTGTACAAAATGCTTAATATTAATAATAAAATGCATTCACTGCAAGCCTCTAGGCATATGTACAGAAATAATGACAGCAATTAAAGTAACATACCAAAAAACTCATTAACCCCCAAACCTCCTTCTGACTGTACTTGCATGTTGTAGCTTCATTGCTTTCTTCAAATTTCCAGGTGGTACAAGGAGGAAAGCTGCATTTGAGAGCATAGCACTGGGTCTCTACCTCACTTTCTACGCAGACAAGTGTGTCACCTTTTCTGAGAAATGAGAGTGCTGAAGCCTCTGTCTCCTTCGAGGCCTTCCTGCCATTTGCCCATGTGAACCAGATCTTTTTTCCATGCTCAGGCACCTACTACCTGTATCATGATTTTCCCTAACTCACTATCTTGATTTTGAGTAGCTATAGCAAAATACCTGAGACTGGCTACTTTATTAAGAAGAGGTTTATTTGATTCATGAGTCTGATGGCTGGGAAGTCGCAAAAGCATGGCACCTATGTCTGGTGAAGACTCTCTAGCTGTATCATGCATGGCAGATAAGCAGCTATGTGCAGAAGGAACACACATGGGTAGGAAAGAGGGAGCAAGAGATAGAGTGGGGAAAGCTGAATTTGCTTCACAGCAGCACATTGTTCTTGTGGGAACTAATCTAGCCTTATAAGACTTCACGCCTGCCCCCTTATATTAGTCAGCTTTCCCATAGTTGAGACACAATACAGGACTCCTACAATTTAAAGAAAGAAAGGCTTAATTTGGCTCATGGGTTCAGGGGATTCAGCTGATGGTAGGCTAACTCTAAGGCAGAAACATCATGCAGAAGAGCATGGAAGACCAAAGATACTTAGTTCATGACTACTAGAAATAGAGGAGGGGAAATATTTCCAGACAGAAAGGGGCAGGGACTATATATGGTACCCAAATTCACACCTTTATGACTCATTCTGACATACCCAGAAATGTGCTTTATTAATTCCTTAGGCAGCTCCAAAGCCAATGAAGTTGATTTAATTAAGATTAACCACCACACAAGAGGGCAATAATTCCTTCTTAGAGTAGAGCCTTCTGGAACTATTCCCTTGCCACAATACCCTACTTCTTAGACCCACCATCTCCCAATACTGTTACATTTGGGATCACACTTGTAGTACATGTACCTTTGGAGAACAAATCATATCTACTCATAGCAATAATTCTCCCCTTTGTATTTATCATTCCTTCCATGTGCACATGACCCTTCTCTTCCTAGCCTGTAAGCCCTTTAAAGCATGAGCTTCTCTTGTGTTGTAGCCCCTTCATTCCTGAACAAGGGGAGTGAGTGGTGTGTATGTGCGTGGTCCATGTACCAAGAGGCAGCTACAAACCCTACGCTCTTCCCAGCTGATGAATTAGACTAAAGGGAAGGGTGTTATTTGAAATAGGTCATGCTCCACCGTATTTTCTCTCCCTCAGCAAGCTGGCAACTGCTACCAAGAAGGCTTGGCAGGGAGGAAAATTTATGCCATGGGATGGGAGAATGGAAGGGGACGAAAGGCTATTGACTCAGTAGTTCATAACTCCCATAGCATTAAAAATGGGAAGAAATGAAAACAGAGATTGGGAAAGTAACTTCAGGGAAAGAGGGAAGGATTAATACGTTCTTTGAATAAGCAGAAGTAGGAACAAGGCCAGATGCATATGGGTCCCAGCAGATAAGGGCATGAGGGTGGCAGCGGAATGCACAGCTGGAGGTACTCAAATGTTGAAGGAAACATGGAGGCTTTGGGAAGACAGACTGGTGACCCTGTAAAAGCTTACTTTGTTATTTTCTTCTAATTATGAATGGCTAATTTGAAAAAAATAATACCCTTGTTTAACTTCCCTTATTTTCTTATTAAGGTGCTATTTTGTTTTTTGTTTCTCTTTAAACTTTAAATTTCATATCTCACCTTGCCCAGAGTACTGACTCATGTCAAAATGTTTGTGCTGCACTAGCATATTTTACAGAAAATAAAAGTGGTATGCAAACCATACCTGAGGCATTGTGAGTCAAAATTTAATCTGATTTTATCCTGAGTACAATGTTGTAATACAGGGTTGTGATATGAACCTTTAGATTGATAACCCAAATAGTCTTTATAAAAAATGACCCTTTATACTATAAGGAATATACTGCAGATAATATATTAGAATAGTGTGGCTCTTACTAAATGTCATACGAAGCCACTAAGCAAATAAAAAGTCAGATATTCTATTTAAGTTGATTATTTAAAAGAGAGTCCCTGGAAAGATTATTAGGCAGGCAGGAAGGGCCTTCAGTCTTAGAAGAAATGGCCAAACAACTCCTGGGCACAGAGAAGAGGGAGTTATTGCAGGAGGAGGAATTTTCTATGAAAATACTAAGCCAAATAGAGTGTGGTGCTCCTGAGCATAAATATCTGCCTGGGGAGAGGGAGAGAGGAAGGAAAGAAGGAAGAGACAGGGAAGGTGAAAGCTAACTGCACACAGATTCAATGCTGAGTGACACCAGGAGTCCAGAGAAAGATGCGTAAAAATTCAAGGGGGCGTGAGAAACCCAGGACAGCAGGTCCAGAGATCCATTGGGCAGCGCATGCTGTGAAGAATACTCTGCATTTTTGGCACTTTTCCACATGATTCCCTCCTGTGGAGAGCCGAGGGTGATTGTGCACAAGCAGTTTGGGAGATTACAGGTCTAGAGATGACTTTGGAAAAAAAAAATCCTAAAATTACAAGAAAAATGGCAAGAAGAGATATTGAGAAAGCGCAAACCTCTATTTCATGCCCAAATCAAAAACTCCCTGACTAGGAAATTGATATTCTGTCTCCAAGACTTTTTTCCTGAAGGCTGGGCACAGTTTACAGGAGTTATTGAAGGGAAAGGACATTAGTGCACATTCTAGGATGCAGCTATGCCACCTTTGCTATCATCTTAAGCCAATCTCTTCATGTTGGTCTTTTTTTTTATCTGCAAAGCAGACTTTTGACTATGGGTGTGGTCTTTCTGCCTCTGATATTTGATAAGCTCAGTGATTTGGAGTGTCCAAAGAATGTTTTCGATACTCAATGGCTAGAGAAATACTTTAGGTGACATTGCCATTTCACTGAATCTCTAGGAGATCTCTGAAATGTGCAACTTAGGGTTTCAACCCAATGGTTTTGAGTACTCATCAGTCAAAATTTATTCATCAATATTTGCATGTCTAGCCCTTTGATAGATGCTTAAAAGGTAACCCTTCGCATGATCTTGAGGAGATCTCTATTCTGTTGGGGAGTTACATTAACACATGAAAAAAATGACAAAAGGTAAGGGACATCACTAGACCCTATGTTCATTGCCAAATAAAAGCTTTGAGTTTGGTGGAGCTTGAACTTCTGTTGGGCTGAGTGGCCAGAGACAAGGAATATGAGTTGGTCCTATAGCTAAAGAAGTACACTGTACACACACAGACACACACGCACAGACACACACACACACACACACACACACACACAATCTGAGCTAATGTCCATAGCTCTTACAAGCAGGGCCCTTAGTGAACTTCTGTTGACTAGACAGATGAAATGAAGAAGAGGTATAAGAGTGCTGAAATCCAGAAAGTACCATTTTAGTGGGTTTCAACTTACGACTTGGGAGAACTCTTTGAAGATTAAGTATTCATAAGGTGATAGAACAGCCACTAAACCTAGGCTCTTGAGTTGTAAGTCCAAATCCTCATTCTGTCATTAAGTAGAACTCTAAAGTTGAGTCAATTTCCTATATTATTTGAGTTTGATGTTAAACTCAAGGATTTTTCACCACGTTCTTCTAGAATGTAGTTTATAAGAGGTAGAATTGGAGGCTGAGTAGAAGAGTCAGGGCCAACACAAAGACCCTGAGTAGCAGAAGATAATTGGCAGAAGTAAAAGATGGCTTCAGTACTGGTAACTGTTGGATGCTGAGTGGAAGGATTGCTGGTATATGCTACAATTAGTATTAGAGTGGCTTTTCTGAAATGTTCTACCTAGTCTTACAAAAATCTCGAGTGTCTTAATCTTTGTGCATTCTACTTTTTTCAATAAACACATTTCTTTAGCAACTACAGTTACACTGTTGATAAATGTTAGGCATAATGATGATCATATAATATATGGCCCAAGCCAGGATACTATTGAGAATAAAAAGGATACTACTATAGTTGAAAAGGCTTGTTCTAGGGAGCTTGTTATATATTTTTCTTATGTATGAAATATCACTCATTCTCCTCAACACATCAACTCTACCTTTTTCCAAATTAGGTGTACTCCATGCATCCTCAACAGATATTGAAGATTTATTTATTTATTTATTTATTTATTGGTACTGGGTATTGAACTCGGGTCCTTGCACTTTCAAGGCAGGCAGCAGAACCACTGAGCTAAATCGCTGGCCCTGAAGATTTTAGTTTTATAAACACATTGGGGAACCAATTTAAAAAGCTATCTTTTATGGTACAAAGATCCCTAGGAAACACTTAAAGGATGTTAAATGTGAAGCTATTGAAGCTCCAATTATTTGGAAGAAGGGAAATCCAGGATGATGTACGTGCACCTTTGTGCACACACAATCCCCTTGCAACTTCAGATTTAAAAGTAGGTGATTCTAAAGCCTGGCCTCTTACTTGAGTGTATATGTGGGTATATGTGAATCTCTGTCAATTTCTAAGGCAATGTAATGCTCAGATTACAAAGAAGAAGAAACTAAGAGGAAAAATCTAGAGAGGAGGGAGGAGGATGGGACCTGGAGATGCATATGTAATTTAAAATTATAACCCAACAAATGCAAAACAGGAAGGGAACAGCATTTTAAAGAGGCCAGTAGATACCATCAGCTCATTAGTGGTTCCATTACAGTGTACATTGGTTTGCTTTCTCTCCTAGCACAAAAAAGTGATATATGTGCATGTGGGTATGGAGGAAGTAAATTAAATAAACATAGCTTGAAGTTATTTTAGGGTATTCTGAACATTAACTCTCATCCTTGGAGGTAGTGGTGAGAATTATGACATATTTCAGCCTTTGAAATTAGCTATTGTACTTCCACTATAATTAGATTCTCAGAGCACCCCTCAGTAGGTGAGGAATGAGGAAGGGTCACCATAAAAGTAGTGGAGAATTTTCCATACATTGGATGGGAAGACAGCAGAGTCCATGCTGCTGACATTGCGCAACTGTCAATGATCAGAGAACTTTGTTTCCATTTGGAAATGATTAAGGCCTTATTGCTCCTGTCTTAGATGTGAAAGACTCGAAGTGTATCTGTTTGATGTAACTAAGGTTGAATGACAACTCTATGTGTGTAGTTAGTAAAGTTCATTGAGAAGGAGAGAAGAGCATTGAATTTCAGGAAAGTTGAACCGTAAGAACTGAGGCCCTTGATTGAATCTGATAGCTTTTAATGGGAAACTATACTGAACTGAGGGAAAAGGGGGAATGAGATTTGGTAAAAAGAATCAAACTCAAATTTAGTTTTAAAAAAACCCTCAGAATTAATCTTTCCTGTTTCATACAGTTAATAGTAGAAATTATTTTACATGAAGAAAGACAATGACAGAAATAACAGAGTAGAATTTTAGAGGTGGAATTAGAAGAGGGACGTGGAGGAAGCTAATATTCTTATTTGCTTGAAAATACCCCCTGAAATCATGTCAGAGTTTATTTAATGTTTTATAAATGATGACACAGGACTTCGGGGGGAGGATTTCTGGGTGAAGCAAATGAACTATGCCATCTGAGAGTTAGTGTGGATGGACTGGAAGGAGAGAAATGTCCAGGGCCCTCCCCAAAGGCCAACTGAGATTACAGGTCCTGGAGAGACTGCAGGTCGCCAAGGAAAAGAAGGCATAGTACAAGCAGTTTAGTAATACACATAAATGTTGGCAACCTCTTAGAAGTTCCAAGACCTAAGGCACTGGGCAACAGACACCTCTCATAAACACTGAACCCTGCAACTCGACTCCCAGTACCTTTGGCGCGTGAGGAAGGTAGCCAGCGAGTTGCTCTTAGGCCCTTTGGCTTAGTTCTGTTCTTCATTTCCCAGCAGGTTCAATTTTCTTTTTAAACCTAATATCTTTAAGTGAGGTATTTATCCTCCAGTTTGCAGAAGCTACCATGATCCTTATTGTCTGATGGTGGCCATGATTCTTCAATTTACATTAACTGTTGGATTCTGAATTCTCTAGGTTATATGCACTAAGGCCTAACCACTGTGTTGCTTGGAATGCACTCCAGAACTATTCTTCCCATTTCATCTGTGATGATTATCTGAGAAGCCAGGAGGGCAAAAGGCCGGAATGATTCACTGAAGGTGCATATGGTATTCATTCTGCAGAGAACAAATATGGAACAGGAGAAATAGCGACAGTAACATCATTTGCATTTGGTATGTAAATTCAAGATACATATTGATTTACATGTATAATTTAGTAACCAAAAAAAAAAAAAAAGAAATAAAGAAAGGAAAAGATAGAAATCCAGATAGCTAAGTAAACATGAATACCCACCCCAACACCCCAAGCTGACGTGTGGGATTGTGGCAGTGTTTGTAAATGGCACTATGTGGTAGCACATCTCGGCATGCAAATGTGTACAAACTTAAAACTCTTGCTAGGTTAAACAACACCTTTCCCAGGAAGCACAACTGATCTAGCAGCTTGTGCTATATGCATTGGTCTCCAGGGCAGAAGGCCCCTTTCCTCAATTTGTAGCCAAGGCAGGAAGTGAGGTTCCTCCCTGTGCTTTCCAGGATGGAATCTGTCTTCATGCTGATGCATCCCAGCAGTTATAAATATCTGTTTTCCTTGTGCATTTCCATACATGAAAGTCTGAAATACATTTCTTCATTATCTTTATGAAGTACCAAAGTGTCTTCATTGGTCCCATCCTTATCCAAATTTATTTCTTATTCCCACCAATCTTTTCCCCACTTCCAGTCCCTGAAATGGTCCCTCCAGGAACAAATCCTCACTGTCCTCTGGGCTTATACATATTCCTGCTTCTGTGCTTTTGCAACCCAGTATTATGTAGAAGAATGCCCTTCCTTTATCCATCAAAATCCTATCCATGTCTCAAATTCAGTTGGACTGGTTGCTCTTAGAAAGGCTTCATGCAAGCTGCAGCTACACTGATCTTTCCTTTCTAGGACCAATCAGGACAATTGAGATTTCAAGCCATATTCTTAGCATCTCAGTCTTGGTCCCACAGCTCTGTCTGAGGCTCCCCAATAATTTCCTAAGTGTTGCCATTGGTTTCCCAACCAAGGGGAATGTTCCCTGAAGAAAGGGCTTCCATCTCTTATGACATACCCTTTGGCTAGAAGATGGACATAGTTATAATGGTAGTGACATAGCGCTATACTGAATGGCAAGCATATTTCCTGCATTTTCACTCCTTGTCCACTATATCATGATATAAAGTCTGAATAGGAAACCTTAATCATGACCATATTTGAAAAATGAGTTAGCAGAGGAATGGTGAGAGTACAGAAGTGTAAGTGGAGCTGGACCATGGATGTTGTTTTTGGTTCCAAAGCACTCTGCTGTTTTCATGAAGGCCCTTTGTTTATGATGAGCAGTGACATGTTTGGATCATAATCCTGAGCATTAACAATTGGTCAGGATAGTTCTCTGTTATGTGTTAAGTCCTAGGTATTGTAGGATGTTTAGAGCATTCCTGGTCTCTTCACTAAATGACAGTAACTCCGCTTGCCCCCAGGAACTCCACCCTTCCATTGCGACAAAAAAAAAAAAATGCTTCCAGTCATTTCCAAATGTCCTTAGAGGGCAAAATCTACATTATTTTCTACCCTCTACATTGAGAAAGACTGCTATGATTGATGCTCTAAGATTCTTAAGATATTTACATCTTTTCAGTGAGCCAAATGAATCCTTGTGATACCTCAATACTTAGGAAAATTCTTCTTTCCTCCTATAAATTATTTGTTATTTATTATTAACAAATATTTTATAGCACATATGATGTCTTTTAAGTGATTTACAAATATGAACTCAATTCCTATATCCATATGGTAGGTACTACAATCATTCCCATTTATAAATAGGGATCCCGAGACCCAGAGTGGTTAAGAAATTTATCCAAGGTCACACAGCGAGGAAGTGGCAGAGCTGGGACCCAGGGACATTAATTAGTGTGCTTTCTACAAAGGCAAAAGGTGATCTCCTCTGGATTATCTCAAATTCTGAACAGCAGTATTTTTAAAAATTTTCATTAGTTTAAATATGTAATTTGGGTCCTGAACATATCCCCCATTATTTGTTTTAAATATTCAGTTTTTCTCTTGATAACTTGCTCCCCGCTGAGTTCTTTCAGTGGCTGGGACTTGGGCGCATACGTTCATTAGATGCAAGGGTGTGGAGGATTGTACACCAGAGATCCTGGGCACACTTCAGAGACTGTGGAAAATATTCGATCTGTCATACCTGAAATAATCCATCAGTTCCTTATTTCCATGGGAAAATCTGCAAACTGTTTACTATTTTGTGTTTTCAGCTATTTATACAGTCAGGTTGCTCTCCAGCTCCTAATCTCCAGTGGGCCTTTACTCCAGCTGCACTGAGTCTAAACTGCTTAGACAAGATGTCAAGACCTGTCATTATCCCACCATTCCCCCCACAGTCCATTTTTTTGGAATGGGTCAACTTCCTCACTCCCCATTCCAGCTTCCATTTCTAGGTATTACACCTGTCCTTTGAAGGCTCAGCACAGTCTCAGGGACTTCTGGGAGCTTCTGTCATTTAGACCTTCAGCTTACCTTTCCTGATCTCTTTCAGTGTCTTTTCTTTTTAAATTCACATCTACTCCTAAAGGTAGACATTGTATATTCTGCATTATTTTACATGTTGTGTATGCATCTTCTCAACTAGATTGTGTAGGTCTTGAAGGACAGGACTGTGTCTTATCTTTTATCTAAGCCTCCACATTAGCACAGGACAGGTACACAGCAGGATGTTGATCATTGTCAGTTTTCATCCTCCTTTCTTTATGCCAATCTGCCCTCACTACTGTGCTCTGTTGGAAGCTCAGTTGTACCACAAAGTCTTTCAGTCACTGAGTGCTAAGAGTGGTCAGCTACAAGACACCAATTAAAGTTCCCCAAGAAAATACAGTTCTTGAGAGAAGGTGAAGCATGGTGTCACATCCAGTCAAAATGATGCGATTGCTCATCTTGAACAAGAGATGAAATCTAATGAAAAACACCAGCAACAAGAACCAAGAGCATGGGTCTGGGCTGTGCAAGGTGACAGTATCAGAGAAATCTGGGCACATGTCATTAGAGTAAGGGAGATTTAGATAACTTCTAGGCTTTTAGCATTACAAGTCACAAGTGGGAGAACTAGTTTTACATTTAAAAATTAGTTTGCTTCACAGAGTTTATTTCTGTTGTGATAATGACCATGATGATGATATCGCTTTCAGTGCCCACAGTATTGATAGTGCCTTCACATATAGTGCCTCGCTTGGTCAAAATACACATAAATATACATGGTATGAAGGTATTACCCCAATTCTATAAAACTAAAATTAATCCCCCCAAATTAAAGGGATTTACTTAGTAAGTGCCAAGCTTTCTTATATTATTTTAAGATTTCTCGATTATACTTTAATTTTAGATTCAGAAATAACATGATGCAAGTGAGTTAAATCTTAAACACTCTAACATACCAGAGTGTATAGAAATTAAATATTCATGGAAAATTTTAATATGACACTGGAATTTCCTTTTCTCCAATAATAATCAGTCAATTAGAAAACTAAAAATTTATTGAATGCCTTCTGTGCTAGGTATGACCAGTGACATAGCTTCTTATAAGGGTTTTATGAGAAATTTTAATTTGATGCATAATTCTAGAGAAATAAGTCTACAAAGCCAAAGGAGTATCATTTTTATAGTATTGTTTTAATGTATATAATGAATGTATGACTTAGTATTGGGTACTTTTACTTGCATTTTCCTCATGATGGCAGAGATCATTTATCTTCTGGATAGTGTGATCCTGTAGTTGTTCTATCTTCATATTGGCGTCTTTTTCTTACATCTTCTAGTTTTCATTTGTCGGCCAGTACCTCTGACCCTTGTTAATTACAAGTGATCTGTCATTTCCCATAACCGACGATGACATTTTGTGTTGATAAACAGTTCCTCTTAATGACTCGTGATCCACTGTTAGCATCAATGTATATCACTGTGCACTTCACTAGCTATTTACTTCATTTAGTATTATTCCCAGTGTCTTAGGATTTTCTGAATTTCAAAAATGTTGCTTTTGGAGGAATCGTGAGATGAATTAGGTCTCTTTCCTCTAAGGGACCATCACTGTGTCCCTGAACAATGCTCCTAGGGAGTTGATCTGCTTGCATGTCTGAGAGTATTTGTGCTAAAAGTGGGAGCTGAGAGGACATCGCTTACTTTATTTTCAGAAAGATGTGCATGTTACTAGAACTGATGTCGGTAATTGCTCAGGTAATCAGACACACTTTGATTCAATGAACTTGAAAATTTTCCTCTAAGAAAAGATTCTATGCAACAACAACTAATTTAAAAAGAAACAAAGGAAGCATATTTCTGTTTTATCACTGCTGGAGTGAAATCTCATGAAGGATGAAGCATGCATGTGGCCATCGCTGCGCATTTAGTATTTGTGCCCATCATAGCTTTAGAGCTGCAAGCTATTACAGCAGCTCACATAGTGAGATGTCCCTGTCTGATCCCTGGGTGATATTCAGGTTCATACCCATTGTGAATATCCAGTTTCTTGAATTAGAGGGAATGAGCTTATCCTCATATATGTATTCATTGACCTAAATATTTGTAAGAATTTATATGAGAAATAAATATTTTCTCTATGGAAAATTGAGATTTGTAATTCCAAGTCTAAGTTCCCGAAGAGCTTTCAAATTAACAGGCCAAGTCAAATAGTTAGGAATTATGAATTTATAGAAAGTAAATTTTAGAGGTTTAGATTCTGGATTTGGAGGACAGGTGGTCTGAATGAGTGTTCACTGCTAAGCAGAATTATCTTGAGGTCTGGAGAGGACTAACAATAACACATGGGCTTGCTTATATAGCGTGTTGTAATCAGTATATGAATATTTGTGTGTTTATTTCATAACAAAAGTGAAAGAGGCCAGTATTTATTACTATGGCACCATGGGATGTGTGGTTAATTTTAGTGTTTTGTGCTCTCTTTTCTCAGTTATTTTTGTGAATGGATATTGTTTTTTAAGAGTTGGAGGAAAATAGAATTTTTAAAAGTGTTTTCCTTGGAGAAATGGCAATTGATACCTTGGGCTAAAAACCATGAAAAATTCATGCAGGACGCAATTCAGGATATTAAACACATGAAGGACTTGGAAGAGTACCTGAACCACACATATCTTTGAGTGTTTCCTCTGGCTCAGTTCACCCATGTATGCATGCATAGCTTTGCACAAAGAACAACGGGGCTGATTAAAATGGTGATATTTCCTCATCCATTTCAAGGCAAACTTCCACAAAGGAGAGAGACACACAGTGTAGATGGCGCTGCATGGAGCACTATCTGAATACATCACCATCGTGGAGAAGTGGAAAGCAGGCCAAAGGTGCTGTGTTCTAGTTAATAATCTTGTTCCAGGATAATCTTACCAGGGTTTGCCAAATTCTCATTTTCTTTTTATTTGTTTGTGTTTTAAATACATGCTATCTAAGGTCTATTGGGGAAATCCCCAAAACCACAACCATAAGAGTGAGGATTATAAAAATGGTATCCTCTATCCCAGAGATCACAGTTGGCTCATGGCTTCCTCTGGCCACCACCATTACTGTATTGTTACCAGTCCAGGGTGGATTAGAATTCCTCTGTCTGGAAGATGATGCTTGGGAGACACTTAGAATGGTCAAACCATATTGCTTTAACACAGTAGCCTTTTCCTTTCAAAAATAAGAAGAACTTACTTTGCTATAATATTTAAAGTTGGGAAATTACTGATAACTCACACAATCTGTGGAAAACAAGACACATGAATATATTATTTTCAGAGTTTAAAAAGCCCTGGAAACCAATCTGTGGATATGTATAGGAGTCAAGTAGCCAAGAGGGTCTTCTTACCATCCCTATCATATATTGTACCCATTTGCTCACTTAAGAAAAAGAGAAGCTCCCCCTGCTAGAGGCAAGGGACAGCTCATATTAACAGAAACAAGGATGGATTTTACAGAACACAATCTTGCACACAAATCAGAAACATTGTGGCTAGAATTATTTTTCAACTAATTCAATTCAGACCCAAATAAGCCTTTTTTGTGTACAGGAAATGTGCAGAAGATCTAAAGATAAGTGAAATGATCTATCCTTGAGGAAACTTCCAGGGACACAATACAAATAATTTTAAGTCCATGAAGTCAGAATGTAATAGCATCTGAAACAGTGTGTAGCCTGTAGTCCATGTCCAGTAAACATTTTAGGATAAAATAAGCAGGATATGTTAAGTGTTGTAAGCATAACATCCCTGGTTATTGAGAGGACATATATATCACACTTGGGAGGAACAGTGAGAGTTTTATCAAGAAGGAGCCTTGTGAGACTCATGGAGAAGGAGAGATGGAATGGAATTAAGTAGAAGTGAAAGGGAAGGAGAATTCGGAAGAGTGAATGGTATGAGCAAGGGAGAGAAGTTTGGGACGTGTCAAAGACAAAGGGAGGTGCAGGTCACAGAGATAGACAAAGCCATATGTGAGGATCTATAAAACCAGATGAGGAAGATGCCTAAAGGAAGGTGATGAGGTGCCTTTCCTCTGGCCTCTGTCATTATTATTGGCAATGCTGGAGAAGAATAAAAAATATTGATTTAATGGATCTCTTAGTATTTAGTACCAGGATGTTCCCTTGACTTATACACCAGGCTCAATATTATTTCTAGTGCTTATCGCATCCCTACTTTTCTTCTTTATCTCCTTTGCTTATATAGGTCCCTCTGTGTTTCTCCCGGTCTCCCTCTGTCCCCAAATTGCCATCTGCCAGAGCACAAAATAGTAAGGTGACATGATCAGTGGGAAACAGGACATGGATCTCTGCTGTATAATTCTTGAATGGAAAGAAATATTAGGGAGTTTGACCCATTTGTGGTCATAATGACTTCATATGCATTTGAGGAAGAATATAGCACATCATGGAATGGTGCCTTAGTGAAAAAGCCTGCACTTTCTAAACTTTGAGAGAAATCTCAATGTCTTGTACAGTTAGAATAATTTTTTTAACTAGCTCTTAAGGAGTGGAACAAATAAAAGGAAAAATTTTAATCGTAATATCTATATTTGGGGCAGGCTAGGCTATTGTAGCCCAGCTACATCTGAAATCTTTGAAATTTCTCAACATGTTAGGCCTCTCAGTGTTACTGAGCCTTCCCACATCAGATGCTAGAATGCAGAAAGGTGCAAGCCTTTCTCTGGCTGTTACAGTTTTCTTTGTTTCTTTCTCTCTTTTTTTTTGGTACTGGGAATTTAAGTCAAGGTCTGTTCATTCAGCTACATCTCCAGCTTTTTACTGTGTTTTAAATTTTGAGACAGGGCCTCACTATAATGCTAAGTGGCCCAGACTGGGCTTAATCTTGGAGTCCTCCTCCATCAGCCTCCCAGAGTGCTGGAATTACAGATAATGCACCACCAGACCCAGCTTGGGTTTATTTTTCTTTTTGATTGACACAAATAGTACATGTTTATGGGGTACCATGGGATATTTTGAGATATTTATACATTGTGTGATGTTCAAATCAGTGTAAGTGTATCTATCTCTTCAAGCATTCATCATTTCTTTGTTGCGAATACATTCAAAACAGTTTCTTCAATATTTTTTGAAATACATAGTATACTGCCATTATCTATAGTCACTCTAGTTTATTTCTCCTATCTAAATGTAACTTAGCACATGTTGAACATTTTCCTATCTCTCTCTCCTCCCTGTTCTCTCTAGTTTCTAGTAACTTCTATTTTATTCTCAACTTCTTTGAAATCAACTTGAAAATTCTAAATGTAAAGAAGATAATGTAGAACTTGTCTTTTTATGTCTGGTTTATTTAACTTAACATGATGACCTCCAGGTCCACTCATGTCATAAACAGCAGGATTTCATCTTTTAGTTCATAGACAACCTATAGTAAACTATATGTGTGTGTGTATATATATATATAAAGATCAATTTCTAGAATAGATAAAGAACTGAAACAACTTAAGTGGAAACAAAATTCCAATTGAAAAAAAATAGACAATAGGCTTAAATAGGCATTTCTCAAAAGAAAATATACCAAAGGCCTACAGGTATATAGAGAGATGTTCAGTACCACTAATCACCAGGGAAATGCAAAGCAAAGGCACAAAGAGATAACTCCTCACTCCAGTTAAAATTATTAATATAAGAATACAAAATATTAGTTTGGAAAGAATGTGGAAAAATGAGAACTTACATGCTATTGGTGGAAATATAAATTAGTATAACTAGGGGCCAGGGATTTAGCTCAGTTTCACCGCGCCTGCCTGGCAAGTGCAAGGTCCTGAGTTTGATCCCTGGTACCAAACAATAAATAAATTGGTATAACTATGGAAAACAGTATGGGGAGTCCTCAAAAATAGCATAATTGTATGATTCAGCAATTCCACTACTAGGTATATATACAAAGGAAGTTAAATCAGTATGTCAAAGATGAATCTGCACTCCCATGTTCACTGCAGAACTATTCTCAGTACACAAGAAGTAGAAACAACCAGTGTTCATCAACTGATACGTGGATAAAGAAAATGTATCTGTACACAGTGGAATACTATTCAGCCACAGAAAGGATAAAATCCTGTGTTTGTGACAATATCATTGTTTTTAATGTCCCTGTTTTCTTAATCTGCATTCCTTACGTTCTCATTACTTCTCCATCTGTTTCACGTTTTCAGGACCCTCACCCTCCTTTTATGTTTCTTTAAGAAAACTTTATTCTTACATCATTTAGTAACTCTAAAGCAAACATGATCAATGTCAGTTTAGAATGATACATTCCACAGAAACTTAGATTTTTAACCCAAACCAAAGTATTAAAGAAAAATCATTCTGATTAGTATAAGACTGCCCTTTCTAGGGTCTCTCATAATACACAGAGGATTGAAAAGCATTATCTCAGAGCTGCATATAGGCAAAAAGTTCTTGGAAGAGTCATACTTTGAAAGGTGGTTTTGTTATATGATCTTGGAAATCCTATCAGCCAGTTCACATCAGTCAAGATTTTATGTTTTGGATTAACTGAGCCACTTTAGATTTTTTTTTCCTGGATCATATCCTTAAAATAACTCTCATTCTTCTACTTCAGCTAGCATCAGTGATAGTTACCAATGATAGGCAATAAATAACCAAGTTTCTTTGCTTTTGGTTAACCAACACCTTTTGTCTTTTTTTTCATTGTTTTAAGATAGTGGTTAGTGTATATGTTAGAAATTCTTACTCAAATTTTCCTTTTATTTTTGTTTGACTAAAAGAGAGTTGAATTTGTTTTGACAAAGCTATTTGTATTTATTTCTTACTACTTCTTTTTGTACTGCTAAGAGTACATGCAGAAAGAACACAAAAGCTTAAATTTTAGCTGTTATATATCTATAACAAAATAAATTAGACTGGTTGGTGAATACCATAACAGAAAAATGATTTGACCTAATACTTTGGATTTTGCTCTTTTTTTTCTAGCTCTATTTTTGGATCTAAAGAAAACACAACTTAAAATTGCCATCCAGATGGGCTCTTATTCAAGAGATAACCAGAGGGAGGCCCAAATACCCCAAAGCCATGGAGTCACACCTTGTTCTGAACAGATGGCATAGCCAGAGACCTGGGATTTCCTGAAATGCAACCAAAAGGAACATTTTGTCTTGGTCCAAATGTGTTAAATATCAACATTATTATAGAGAATATTCTTCAAAAGATAACTTTAACATTGATGAAGTGTGGGAACTACATGCCTCATGTTCAATGGAATTGTTCAAAGTGGTCTTTTCAGAATACAGTACTGAGCCTAGGACTGGTACAAGGCACTTGAGTAAACTAAAATAATCACACAATCACACCCTGACCAACCCAGGATTATTGGCTAAATGCATGCATATTTCTTGAGCTAACTCTGATGTCCAGACGAGCTCTAGTCACTCCTGGATGTATCAGTGAGAGATCAGAGAATTTAAAGCCTGGGTAGTCTTGGGCATCCTACTCACTGATTTGCCCAGAGTACAACTTAGGTCAGACTCTGAATTAAGGAACCACTGTTATGCCATTAACTAATTGACAGAGAAGTGTCACACACCTTCCTCTACATCTTTTCCCATGCTGACCTGACTTCTCACCTTTTTTTCCAATTTTATTCATTTAATCAAACCCTGTGCATCATTTAGATGTCCTCTGAGAGAGAACTTCACAAAACAATTATTATGCTCCCTATCAATTCTTCTTTCACTTACTATCTACTCATCCCACTAACTTGGGGCTTTTTCTTGGGCTGTTTTATTAGGTATACTTTACACATACTCTTTATCTATACAAATTGATTTCTGGTATCAAGAATCTAGATAAACTCATATATTTCTTGGTTTTGGGGTCTTTTTATCATCTAGCAAATAACTTATTATATGTATGCATGTATACCCATGTATGTATATTATAGAATACATACAGAAATTGCTTATATCTGTATCTCCATAAATTTGCATGCATAGTATATTTTATCTAATAATCAGTTAGGATACATTGATGGAAGTTCATTTTGACTCAGTATGAAATTTTAGCAATTATATATAATGGTTAATCTTGAAATATAATTCTCTTTTCCACGTACTGGTATATTCTGTTCATTCATGTTTCCCCAAAGTTTCCCCTAAGATGAGTCCCTGAAAAAAGTACAGTGTCTCTTTCTGTTCAGAGCTTTTTTTTCCTCACCAAGGTGAGTTGTGCTGGACATCTAGAAGTAAACCTCAAATTCTCTTTACTGTTTGTAAAGCCTAAGCCATGGGTGTCCATACTTTTGGCTTGACTGGGTCACACTGAGTGAAAATTGTCTTGTGTCATATATAAACTATAATTTATATATGTAACAAAACTTTCCTGATTTTTTATATTTAATTTTTTATTTTGTGAAAAAAGAAGCCCAAGTTTAATAATTAAGAAAACTTCTGTGTCTGCATAATAGCAATAAACACCTACCTTCACAGGCACACAAGTAGGTAGGTTTAAATACTACTGCTGTCTTTTGCTGGCCAAGTCACACAAATGCATGTAACATCTGGGACACGGGTTACAACTGACCTGTGTGTGGTAATGCAGGAGGTGGGGTTAGCCCTGCACTTTACCCTCCCCTGAACAATGTTACACTGTCACCTACATAGTATGTGCTCAGGCACTCTGCAATCAAGTCATGAAAAATATTGGTAAAAATCACATCATCATGTTAAAAGTTTATGATCTTGTTGATCACATTGCCAGCTGTCCAGGGTTATGTGCTGCCAGGTGTTGGACATGCCTGGTCTAGAGCCTAAAACAACAGGTTAATTTCCGTTTTTTTTTTATTTTTTTATTTTCTCTGTTTTTCCCAGTTCTCTTTAACTATTCTTATTCTACAAGTAGCAAGCAAAAGGTACAATTGGACTCATGCCAGGATCTCTGAGTCTTACTGTATCCAGAGCCATTTTCTGTAAGAAAAGGAAAGTTAATGAATACTCTTCAATGTTTACCACTAGCTCTGATAGCTATTTTATTTTTCTTCACAGAATTTCCCTTCCCTCCTCAGTTCTTGGATGTCCAAATACAAAGAAGAATGAAAATTGTTTGCCAAGAGTTGTGCCAACTCTTGCCTAAGTTCTTCAGGCTTTTTATTGCTATAAAAATCTGTAATTATTCTCATTGATCAGGTCTTAGGGTTTCTAAGACATCAGTAAGGTGAAGATTTAGAGAAGACTATGATGGATTGGATCTGGGGAGACTAACATATTTATGATACGTACTTGTATATTTCACTAAAAGTATTCAAGCATGTAGTATATATTACTGTTTTGTCAATTTTTGTTTGTTTGCAGTGGAGGAGAGAGATTGATACATTAGTGAGAAGGCTGGAAAGAATGGATATTTCCTGTCCTAGTATTGCAGATTGATAAATTAGTTAGAAATTATTATAAGACAGTTAGATAAAGCTAGGCCCTCAGCATAGAAAAAAAATTGAGGCACCTTCACTGGTCAGCATTCTAAAAAGAAAATATGTACTACTTCCCCTAGAGATGAATAGCAGTGATTGACATTCTAAATGGACATCAATCTCCTTAGCCCATTTCTTTTCTGGAAATTCCTTGTACACGACTTATTTTCCTATTTGATCCCCACTTAATCAATATTACCTGGGTAACTGTACTTGTAATCTTATTTGTTGGTCATGATTTTGTCCCACCTCATGCCTACCTTGTAATTTTCCATTGGGTCTTATAGTTTTGTCCCACCTTGAACCTGGCTCACCTCATGGGCTTGCTAAATAAGATGCCTTTGAAATGTGGGGTGGGCGGGCAACTCACTTTCTGGTCCGATCCCCTTCTGTCTCTCTTAGACAGAAGCTATCTTTCTCTCAATAAATTTTTCCTGCTCTTAACCTTCATTGTTCCTAAAATTCGTTCTTCAATTTTAGAGAACATGAATTTGCACTTCGGATATCTAGCAGGTTTGGGAGTTATGTCTATTCCCCCTATATTACTAGGAGAATTTGTTTCTGTAGTCATTCTATTGTTCCTGATGTACTTATTTGAAATTTACATTGATGTCTCCTATTGCATACTGTGTGTATGTATGTGTGTGTGTGTGTGTCTAATGTGTGTTATTTGACAGTGAATTTGACTTACATTCATGCTTTATGAGTCACTCATACTCAAAAATTCAAAGGTGATGTCATAGTCACAGAAATACTTTCTACTGGGCTTGATTCCATGTATTCAGCTGGTCATGAGGATGTTTCCATTGATTCATCCATTCAATGGAAAGTTCCAGCAAATGTTTGTAATTTGACATTGTTAGTTGTGGGCTACTTTTTTCCCCTTGTGTATCAACTACTGTGGCTAATTGGGCAGCAGATTCAAATCTTCATGAATTTTTCAGGCTGATATGTGTTCGTTCCCAGGGCTAATTTGCTGTTATCAGAAGAATAACTCTGGTGTACCTTGATGGTGATGTCTGACCTTATTCCCCCATTCAGATTGAAGTTAATTGGGAGACTGCAGTCAATGAGTTCATTTAGTATACCATGTCTCAGAAAATAGGTCTGCTTCAGAGAATATCCTTTCCTTACTCCCTTTTATCAAGTTCCAGCCACTGCTGCTAAAGGCTCCATCAAGAAAGAGAAAGATTGAAGGGAACTTGTCCCCAGGACTTCAAAAACTTTAAAATTTCAGTAGAGAACCTATGTATAAAAGTCTTATAGAGACCAGAATAATTCCAACCTATAAGCAGTCTGTGTTAACAACGAAGGGGATTTGGTGTATACCAGTAACGGACAGAATTCTGTGTAACTGAATGAGAAATACATAAAACTGCTTTCATATATGATTTGCTTAGCCATATCAGAGATTTTGGAAGAATCTAGCCTTTCTGAGATGAGAGCAGAAGGACATTCCATTTGACCTTCTCCTCTGGACATATCCTGGTAAATCAGGACCCTGAAAGCCCACTGTACCCAATAAGTTGTTGATTTTCAGTTATGGATGATTAGTGATTGAAATTATTAATAAGACTTATATAACTACTTATTTCTGTTGAAAAAATCATCAGTACTAATTGCCACAAATTGGTTGTAATTTCCAGTAAGAAAATGGCAATTAATATGTTCACTAGGAATTGTAGTGAGTTAGCCCATTGGAGACTGGAATAGTTGTGATAGCAGAAAAATAGTTCCCAGGACATCAGGAGTATGAATTACCCCTTGTGCCCCAAGAACTTTGGATTTTTACTAGAATGAATAAAGAGAATATTTCTTACAAGACAGGAAATAAAAGGACCTATTTCAATCCACCCTCCTCCTTTTTTTTTTCTTTGATGATTTTATTTCCTAATTTTCCATTGGGAAGAGACAATATGGTATTTAGCCCTTTTCCTCCCTCATGATTTATATATAATTAGGGGCTCAGAATGTAATCCTGCAGCTCTAAAAAAAGCTGCTCTACTAGAATACAAAGGGTCATTTTACTTATGGTGCACATACTTTTTAATTAAAAATTATTTTATTGCTTTTGTTAAGTAATTAAAATTTACAAAGTGATTTCTCACAAATATTTATTAATATTAAGTTGTTTTTGGCATACAACAGTAAATAGCAAGCAATTGTTTTACTTTGCATATGTAATTAGAGTGCCTAAGTAATTATATTTTCTCTTTGAGTACGGTTGACACTATCACATTTTTCTAAGTTTTGATTCATTTTTATGTCCATTAGTGAATACTTCATAGAAGCCAAGATAAGAGATGTCTGTTAGCAAGGAGGAAAGCTGCTTGTCTTACTGACATTTTGAGAAATATAATCAAATATTATGTGCCATGTTTGTATTTTCATATGCTTTATTTTCCTAGATGTTTTTATTCTTCCTTCATCCACTGGCCCTGTATCTTGCCATTGGTATCTGGATGCTTATTAAAACATTTCTAGACTGCTTTGCTTCACTAAAAATATTTAATACATTTAGACTTTATTCAAATTGGAAGATGTAAGTGGTGTGCATCTTAGTGACATTTCTGTGCTATGCCCTTATCATACTTTTCTATTGTTCTTTCTCAGATATTATCAACTTTCTTATATTCTTCTTTACAGTCAGCAAATGCCCTTTAAGAGTTCCCAGTGTGCAGACTCTGTCCTATGTGCAGGGACTTCAATGCAATTTGACTTACAAACCTTATCTGCTGCAGAGCTCAGCATTAGATGGAGGGAATCTTGCGTCAACATCATGATTTCATCTTGAAATAAAAGAGAATGAAAAGCAAATAAGAAACAACCCACCCAGAAGACACCTATTATTCTTAGCTGGGAAACAAGATGAAGGCTCCCTCTTGTAGGAAAGGTTAAACAGTTGTGTGGGAGATGCTGAGGGGCACAGTCCGGTGAATATCTCAGACAACGAATGCAGAGCCCATGTCTCCAGGCTAAGTGACACATTCCAAGGAACAAAATCTGCAATTCTTGCTGGGAACCACAGAAATGGAGCCTACTGCCTGAATGTCATTTGAAATAAATCTTTAGAAGCAAGAAAATTGGGGCTAAATAAAAACTTATATCATAACCTACTTTTCTCATTGTGGCTAAAATAAAGGACTAGGGACTGGATTCATCTTTCCGCCTGGAACAACCTCCATCCCCTAAATAAAGCCAAAATTTCTAAAACAGTCTTTTCCAGAACAACAGTTTCTGAAAGATGGGAAACAATGAAGTAAATCCTACATTTTCCCAAGCTTATTGCTTCAGAGATTTTTCAGGCTATGAATGAAGAAGGAAGGGCTCAGATAGAGTCTAGTAGATCCTCTGCCTTGAGGAGATGAGGCTGGGAATCTGAGAAAGTGTAGGTGGCTAGAATTTGGAGGGCAGAATGACTGAGAAGATAGCTGCCTAGAAAGAGGATCCTGAAACCTCAGAGAGTGATCCTTGGGAAATAAGCAGAATAGTGATCAATATGTCCATGTGAGGAAACAGTTTCAGTCTAGGGCAAGAACTACCTGTAAGGGTTAGATGGGACAGCAGCAGGGCCACGCAGCACCTGAGGAGTGTCTGTTCCCATTAGCCAGACTGGAAACTCCAAAATGTGGGAGGATTTAGTAGTCTGCTTAGAGGAGTCTCGCTTCAGTTGTGATGAATGACTAGCTCTGGAGTAAACACTGCTGTGGTCTTGGCTAAAAATTCTTCAAAGTAAAGATCAGAAGAATCAAGCTGTTTCAGTTAACATCATGACCCAGATTTTAGAGCGCAGGTTTTGGATGAAGCAAATGGAAGGGAAACCTGCATCAGGGAAAGCCCTGCAGGGCTTACCTTGATCCCTGGGGAGAAACAATGATCACAAATTGTTATGAATTATTATGCAAACTCCCATGTGTCTCGTCCCCGCCCGCACTGACCAAACTGAGACTTCTTCAAACTCTAACCTGTTACCAATAGTTGATTCTGCAAGAACATCCTCACTCAAAAGTGAGTAGTAAACAGAAAATGGATACAGACCTATCTTTAAAAATGATGAAGTAGGGCGGGGATTTAGCTCAGTGTTTCTGGCACCTGTCTCGCAAGCACAAGGTCCCGAGTTTGATCCTCGGTAACCCCCCCACCCCCAAATGATGAAGTAATGATGAAAACAAAAATAAGAATAATATTTCATGAGATAAGATACTTCTGAAAGTTACCACATATCAGCCAAAGAATTTAATTAAACATATTTATCACCAAAGAAACTTTTAAAGGTATTTCTTTCCTATGGGGTACTAGTCTTGGTTATACTAAAAGCCACTTTTTTCCCCTTTCTAAATCTCCCATTACTGTTCTTTTAAAATTTGTTCATTCCATTTTGCATTGTTCACTGTTTTAATCCTGATATGTCCATCTCTCAACATTGTAACAACTGCTTCTATCAGATAGCGAACAAAATAATATGATGCAGAGGTGCCAGTGATCCTGTCATGTATAGCAGGAAAATAGGAGGAAGAGGTAAGACCAAGATTGATACAGCTTGGAAAACAAAAGGAAAGGAAAATAAAAGCACCACTGAAATGAAGGCCATATTTACTGTACATCGAAGCAACCTCGAAGAAAACAAACATATACAAAAATTAGGGAGAATATTGAAAGACAAAGATGTTAGAGTTAAGACCAGTAAGCAAAGTGAAATGGAATGAATAAACTGAAAAAGAATGAAAATGGCAGACATGGAAGACAAAAGAGAGGCTTTGAGTACAAACATGGGTAAGACCTTAAAGGAAAGCAAGAAAATACTAGATTGGAAAATTATACTTAAACCTTAAGAAAACTTTTCAAAAATAAAAAATCTGGGTTTTATTTCATAGTTCTTTTACTTCTTTTAAGACTCAATCAAAATTGGTCTTTGTGTCTCACTGAATTTATTCTATTCTTGCAGCACAAATTGGAATATACTATGATGTATCTTGTCTCCAATTATTAGAGTGGATTTTGTTGTTTTTGTTTTTAGTTTGGGTAATTAGGCAGTTTTATGAGGACTGAGGCGGCATCTTTCTCTTTTTATGGCCTTTTTACATTTTGCTGTGGATTCTGTGCAGTTAGTGCAGTGTAAACAATGGAGCAAATACACGAAACACACATTTTCTCTGTGCCTCAGAGCAATGGTCTCTGGATGCTGAGTTGGCATTTTGGTTGTTTTCTGAAGTTGCCCTGTTAGTCCAGTGTTACTGATTTTCTACTCTCTCTTGAAGGTAAATGAATAACTAGAGAAAAGCAAATACTTGATCAGGGCATTGGAAGGTAAAATATACATTTTTTCTTTTTCCCTATTACCAAAGATTCTAAGTCAATGGAAGAGGCAAGTTCTGTCAAGAATTCTGGAAAAGGAATGAGGGCACTAGAGGCCTAGTGTAGGGCTTATGCTAATTTACTCTGTGTCTTCAGATAAGGACTTTTTCTTTTCTGCCGTGTGTTGGGGGATAGGACAGTTCCTGATTGCAGACATTTAATAATTATGTTTTTTAGTGGAAGAAGAATTAGTCTCTGTTTCTTCCTATGTGGAATGAGGGACTTGCACTAGTGTGGTTTCTAAGCTGTTTGTACTACAAAAATCTAAAAGCTACCTACTTACCTCTGATTGGTAAGCATTTATGCTCTGCATTTCAAATTCAGCAATTCTCCAGATGCCTGTTGTTTTTATGGAAGTTGTGTGTCCCCATATGTGCTGTTTACACGTTCCATGTAGATTTTAATGTCCATCCTAACTTGCACAACTTTTGAGAACAGCCAGACAAAAGTCCAGAGGGCACACTGAAGGATTCTTACAGGAAGCTTATAGCCTGTCTCCTTTGGCTAATTTGCAAAAGTATTTTTTGATTTAAAACAGAAGGAGGGACAATTCCTGGGAGAGAATTCACATCCACTAATGTTCCTGCTGGAGTGAGCTAGGAGTGGGAGCCCCAGATGGATTATAGACGAAGGTTAAACTTTGAGACACTGATTTATTGAAAAAGTAAAGATAGTAAAAGAACAAAAAGTACCCTGAATGTTATGTCTGTATGTCCTTTTTGCCCCATGCTTCCCTCTATTTTAAGGATCTCCAAAAGGAATTTGTTCTTCTATAGAGGCAATGTCACACAGCTTCCCAAAGAAAAAATTTCCCCTTTGGAAACAGTTGAAATGATATTCTAATTAGATTCTATAATTAGACAAAAAAAATGGATGAACGCTGAAGAAGACATTTCATCTTGAAAAGCAGCAAGGCTAATAGAGCTGTTTGGGGAGAATATTATAAAAACACCCGTTGGCATTCTGGGAATTTTTTTTGCATACAGTTAATAGAGTGTTTTTTAAAAAATATATTTCTTCAATTTGAAGATGCCTGTTATGATTTCATTTTAACATTTGTAGAATTTTTTGGTGGTACTAGGGATTGAACCCAGGGACTTCACACTTAGCTGTACCTCCAGACTCTTTTTTTTTTTTCTTTTGAGACATGGTCTCACCAAATCATTGAGTCATTGAATTGCCTAGGCTGGGCTCAAACTTGCAATCCTCCTGCTGGGATTACAGGTGTGTGCCACTATACCTGCCTTCTACAATTAATGTATTTTATAAACAATAATGGGTGATAATTGCAGTGGATCAGGCGAGGGAGGGTTCCAGTTGTCATCATGTGCATGTATTCAGATTGGTTATAATTCTTTGTTGGATAGCCTGGCAAACACAAACTCTTAGTATTTCAGTCACTTTACCTTTTAAATATTATTTGGGAAAGGAATGTGTATTCAAATCCTTTTTTGAGTGTCTTATGCTGACAATACCCAGTAGGTTCAAAACAGCACTTTCATCCGAACTTGCAGAATAGAATGTTTTCAAGAAAGTTCTGGACATAATTATGCAGCACTCTTTTCAGAAATGCTGCCTCACCAACATGCTTGAAAATAGAGGACATTCTATGTAAATCTTTATATATTTTCTAAATATTAGTATATTAGTCTATATTTTTAATTTTATTCTCACTTTCTCAAATTCTGTCAAATGGGTCATGCATCCACAGAGCTTTCACTTAGTGCCAGTGTCTAAGGACCCAGTAAGGAGATTGTGATGGGGGATTTTAGGGACTACACCAGAAAGTCTTTATGATAGTCCTCAAAAAGTATTTCTTTACAAATGAAGTGTGGTACATGTATGTATTAGGGGGCCCACCCAATAGTCTTTCCATAGTCACATCTTTTGTAATGTCACCTTACACCAGAAATTGGAGTCTATTTCTCCAGTCCTTGAACCTGTAATGGACTTGTGACCAGCTTTGACCAAAGAAATAAAAGGGACAGGGATGGTGTGCCACTTCTGAGATAAGGCTTTGTCTACAAATGCGTACCTTCTCTTCTCTTATATCATTACCATATAGGCAAACATGGGATAGCCTAGTGGAGGATGAGTTACCTTGTGGAGAAGAGTTCAGTAATGTGTAGGAAAACTCAGCTGAGAACACTAGAGGAGCTAATAATATATACAGCTGATTGAAAACTTGTGATTGTGCTCAGCTAAGAATAGCAGAATTGCTCAACTGACCTGTAGACTAATAAAAAATAAAAATAATTATTGCTTAAATCTCTGAGAGATGGGGTGATCTGTTACACAGCAATAGCTAACTGATACATGGGGAGAGAATATGCTTCTCACATAAAAGCAGGTCAGCTTTAAGTTCACATCAAGATGCTTTTTCTTAAGATGTTTTGAATCTGTTCAATCCCACATATCATCTATTTCTGCATTTCCTATGAGCAGAGGCACTGAAATTCCGCATGACAGGCTGCTCTTGAGATATTTTCAACTTAGTTGGAATCAAGATTTGCCAGAAATGTCGTGAGACAGCTTGTTTAAGTGAGATTTCCTGCTCAGTTTCTTTTTTTAAAAGAAAAGGATAAAAAGAAAGAAAAATAATGATTTTTGGATGGAGTTTATATGTGCTGGACACATTTGGATGTGTAGCTGAAGAGAACCAATGTGTAAGTATTTTAAAGTTCTTTAGAAACTTTGGCAAACTTTTAAACTACCTGAGAATTCTTAAGATGGAATTTTAAAGTGTGATTCTAATTTAATAACACTGCCATCAGAAGTTGCTCCCACATATCAACCTATTACCTCTTGTAAATGTTCTGTTTACAGATTGGTCTGTCTTCCTGTGGCTGTTTTTTTTTTTTTAATTTAAGGTAGATATGTTCTTACACTATCATGCTTGTTAATTATTGGAAAATTGTCTCCTTTTCTTTTGAAGCTCCCATTGAAAGGTGAGTTTTAGCCAACTTACTATTCAGTTAATATTTTAGAGTTCAATTTTCCAATTCAAACCAGGAAACCAGAGAAGGGCATGAATAAAACTTGAGCTATAGGTGCACATTTAGAAAAAAGAAAGAGCAAAGGATGAATATGTATGAATCTTATTTAAAATGCCATATTTATGAGGAGAGGAAAAATATTGGAGCCTCACTTTGCCTTTACATATTTTCAAAACACCACATGGGATTGAATGGGACCAAGTGAAAAGTATAAAATGTGTTGATGTGGTGGGTGTTTGAGTGTGTCAGTGCAGTGAAAGTTGGCAACTTGAATCCTCTGTAGCTTGTGGGTAGGATGACACACAAAGGCTTCAGATACAGGGAAAGACATGGGCTCTCTTGTGACTCAGTTTAATTAACCATTTTTCAGGATGCATGCCCTCTTTCTGTGTCAGTACAGTATATTCCATCCTGGAGCCAAGAGTGCAAAGGTCATAAGGTGCTCTTTGGTGGGGCAGGCCACAGACTTGCGTTTTGCTATGTAGTCTCCCCTGCCTCTGTGCCTTAACCAAAGCCAGTGAGATTTTAATATAACCAGCGTTTATTTCACTCATTTTGAGCCCAGGACTGTCTTGGACCATGAGAAGTTTAAGAAAGAGATGAAAGAGGAGAGGCTGGCACTCTCCATCCCAGTGACTTCATGTCTTATACAAACCATGGAAAATCACACCTGTGCACAGCAACATGTTAAGGTGGGGTTTAATGTTTATAACAAAGGTCTGGTTGAATAAAGGATGTACAGCTATTCCTTGGGGGATATGGCAGTAAACCTGAATAGCAAAGATCCATATAACATTTTCTTTTGGGTACTCCACTGTAGCTCTCTCATTTTATTCTTCCCTTTCCTGGTTATTCTTCTTCCTTCACAATCCCATTAATTGGTTGTTCTCTAAAGTTACTCCTAAGCCCACCTGTCTTCCTTCTAGAAATTTTAACCCATCCCACAGAACCAAAAATAACCACTGACAGAATGAGTTTCTTTTTTTTTAAATTAAATTCTTTTATTGGTACATTGTAGGTATACAACACAATTACATTTCTCATTGGGAATTGTACCTTTACATAATGCATCTTGGTTCTTATTTTTTCCCCATTCCTAGCCCTCCCTTCACGCCCTCCACCCTTCCCTATTTACAAAGACTTTATTTCCATTTTTTCCTTTCCCTTCTTTCCTTTTCTCTGCCCCTCCCACTACCCCTATCCCTTTGGACCTTTTCTTCCTATTTTACATTATTGATTATTCACAGAATGAGTTTCTTAACCTCTACTTCCAGATTCACGTTTTAAACTTCATTTATGCATATCTCTTTCTACATTTGCCAACACTTCGGATCAGCTTTTCTAGACTCAAACTACATCTCTCCTCTTAGCTTCAGTGGCTTATTTATTCTGACTTTTTGATTTTGGCTGAAGATATTGCCATTCTCCAAAGTTCCTGACTTAGGAGCTTAGTGTATTCTGTAATTCCTCCTTTTCCATTTTCCTTACCATTCACAATGTCCCATCTAATTTTCCTTTCTAATGTCTTTCTAATGTCTTCACTTTAGCAAGCTCAGTTTTCTGTAACAAATAGTCTGGGTGGTATAAACAGTAAACTTTCATTCTCAAACTTCCAGAGGCTAAAATTCCCAGATTAGGGTGATAGCATGGACCAGCTCTGGTGAGGTCTCTCTTCTGGGTGGCAGACTGATGACTTTTTGTATTCTCACATGATGGAAAGTGGGGGGGATCTTTTTACAAGGATATTAATTACATCATGGTAACTCTACCTTCATAGCCTAATTACTTCATAAAATCTTTCCTACATTTAGAACTAGAATAATCACATTTAGAACTAGATTTCACACAGGAATTTTGGAGGGAAAAATATTCAGTGCTTATATAATCTCTGTTAGTACATTATTTATTGTATCCTCTTATCTAAAAGCACAACCAAAAACAAACAGAAAATTAAGGTATTTCTATCAATAAATGAAGGCTTTTAAATACATATTTATCTACTGGTTTTGCCCTATTCATGAAGCTAACTTTTATTTAAATTGCATGTTTCCCATTTTTTCACTCTTGATCATTATTCAATCTGTACAAATTTACCAAGTACCAGTTTTACAGCCAGCCATGGGAGATATAATATACATAGAAGACATGGGCTTTTCTTTTGAAGAATTAATTGACAAAAGAAGTCATCAGTATATAAAAGATATAAGTTGAAGTAAATTTCACAGCAACATAGAATATTCACAAAAGAGTGAATACAGAATTCATGATCTGCTCTCACTTTTTCACTCCCATAAACATTAATTATCTGCCACATGCCTTGCACTAATCTAGGAGCTGGGGATATGACATAATATGTCAGACTATGTCCCTGCCCTTGAGGAACTTCTACTGATATTCAGGGAAATAGATGCTAAAGAAGTAAACAAATACTTCACATGATTTCTGAAAGTGATAAATGATACAAAAAATACAGTAGATATGAAAAAAGAGTGTAGGAATAAATTTTATCTAGAAACATCAGAAAAGTATTTTATGGTTTGAATGTTGCATGTTTCCCAGAGTTTCATAGATTGAAAGCTGGTTCTCCAGTGACACTGAGGGAGTGAATGGAACGTGTAAGAGCTGGGGCTACTGGGAGTTCATTAGGCCTTCCAGATCTGTGCCCTTGGAATGAAGTACTGCTCTCCCAGAGTGAGCTCTTATGACAGCAAGTTTTAAGGCACATCTGACCCAGGCCCCATCCAAGTCTCTGACTTCCTGTTTCAAGATGTGGCCTCTTCCTCCCACATGTTTTCCCATGGTTGTGACATCATTCATCATCTACCATGAGATCTTCACTGACCTGAGCTGATGCTAGTGCCATACCTTTTAACCTCCAGGACTGTGACCTAAATTAACCTATTTTCTTTACAAATTTAGCCTGCCTTAGGTATTTTATTAAGAGTCATGAAAAATTGACTAATACAGAAGAAACCTCTCTGAAGACTTGGTACTTGAGATAAGACATGTGTACTAAAAAGTGGCAACTATGGGAAAACCTGAATATAGAGGGTCACAGGGTGGGTTCACTCCAACAGCAAAAGCCCAAGATGGATATGAGCTCTGTGCTTAAGAAATTGCTGGGTAAGAGAGGCTCTCAGGAACACCAAATAAACAAATTGAGTTTTATTGAACGCTATGAAACAGAGGTGTTGGGAATTATAGATCTTAGGCAGGACCTGTTTTGAAGGGTGTAAAGTTCTTTGAGGGAAGTTTCATAAATGCATTCTCCCTGATGAGGACATTTCTGAACACACAGATCAAGCAACACCTCTCTCTCCCAAACCCTCCTGATTTCCCTTAAAGGCATCTTTCTGTAGAGTAGAGTTTAAAACAAACATATAAGCAGGGAAAAGAAAAGGAAATTTACCAGGGAAAGGAAGAGCAAAGTGAATCAACAAAATTTTCCTAATTGGTTTCCAGAGGCATTTGTCTATGAGAGAATGAGATGTTTGATATTCTGGTTGAGTAAGTTCTTGATTCCAGGTCATCAATTATGATAATAGAACAAATCAAAAAGTTTCCAGCAAACAGAAATTCTTCATTTCCTGGCTCCTACTCAACTTTATTGATTGTACCATAGGGTACAACTATAAATTTCATGTAGAAATGTTAGAAAAGCTTTTGGCTGGGCTCTTTGCTCTCTTTAATTTTAAAAATGGTTTGAGATCCGATGGTCTCCCAGCCACGACCAGCCAGGTAAGACAAGCAGCTTGCCCCGTCCACGCCATTCAAGGTGAGGTCTGCTTAGCCGCTTGGGTGCCTCCAAGGCCCAGTCTGCCCCCTACCCTGCACCTCTGGCCTTCTGGCTTTTCTGGTACCTGGTCCCACACTACAGAGGCACAGGGGATTACAAAGACCCTTGTCCTGAGTGCCACAAGATTAGAGCAGAAGTTAGTAACAGAAAGAAGGCTTCTCAGGCTTCTCGATGAAAACTGAAGCTCAGCGGAAAAGTAAAGGGATTTTCTACAATAAAGGCACATCAGACTACTCTACTTGGTCTGCTGCTGGCTTGTTGAGACTCATTGACTCACTCATGTATGCACATGGATTCCTATGTTGCCTACTGTGACAGCACAGACATACCCTGAAGGAGGCCCATAATTTTCATTTTTTACTATTTGCAAAAAAGAAAAAAAATTTTTTTTCTCTTATTTTTAATTCTTAATTTTTACTTTTTTCTACTCTTCAAATTTTTACTTTTCTTTCTTTTATCTTTTTTTCTCTCTCTCTCATTCATTCTCTTGTTGTCCCACATTGCTCCTCATCTCCCCATTTGTTCCTTCCTGCACTGAATTTGGATTTCTCCCTTATTATTCTTTTCTTCTCTTTTTCTTTCACTTGATTATCATTAGGTTTAAAGAAAAGTTAATTCGGTATATAGTTTCCCTGTTGCTGTTAGGTGATTCTATACACAACTTTGTTCTTTCATTCTGCCATTTTCTCTTGGCTTTAACAACTTCTTAGAGTTTGTGTGATCTTTCTGTGTCTTCTGGCCTCACAGCTAATCTTACCTGATTGTTCTACCTGTCCCTCCCTCCTCAACTCCTTTTAACTCCCCAACCCAAAGGGGAAAGATGCTATATTGAAGAGTTTATTCATTATAAACTTATATTGGGTTGGTCCTCAGTTTTAATTTAGCTCACATAGTTAAATGCGATAGATTAATAACTACCACAAATTATCATTTTCTAAGCTGCGCTTGATGCTATGGTATTGCTGACTATGTCTTTTGGGCTAACATGTTGTGATTGATCTAATTAGTTTTCCTTCCTGGTATAAGGAAAATAAAATAGCCTCAGAGTCATTAGAGTCTCAAAACCCAAACACAAGCTATATCTGGAAGACGCCTCTGAAAAGCAATCATTCCACAAGGGTTTTAAACACAAGCAACAAAGATACCTACATTAAGCAATTTTGAAATATCAACCCAGGAATTAAACCAAGGACAGTACCAAAAACAAAAATGAGAAGACACTTAAGCAAGGCACAAATGCAGGCTTCCATGCCACAAAAAGGAAATTCTGGGGGAAATGAGGTGGAAAAGTCTGATAAGCAACCACTTGGACACCCTGAAATGATAGCACAGGAAGTAACAAAGCAGATGCATGAGGCTCTAGAAAAATTCAAAACAGAAATAATCTCCAAGATAAATACAGACATGGTGAGCAGAGTGAAAGACATAATTAGAGGCTCTAGAGCAGAAGCAGATAAGAAAATAGATGAGATCAGAAACATGCTGGAAGCCATGAATGCCCAGCATAAGAAAGAAATGGAAAACATGATCACCCAACATAAGAAAGAAATGGAATCCATGAAACAGATTCAAACAGATATTCAGGAGATTAAAAACTCTATTGAAAGCATGCAGAGCAGACTAAGAGAATCTGAAGACAGAATATCAGATATAGAAGGCAGAACTGCAGTTAAGGACCATGAAAACAGGGATTTCTTAAAGATAGTAAGGGATCATGAGAAATCAATCCAACAGCTGCTAGATGATGCAAAGAAGAATAACATAAGACTGATGAGAGTCCTTGAAAAAACAGGAGAAAGTACAATTGACATAAAAAAACTGTTCACAGAATAGTAAAAAACTTTCTAGACAGACGTAGAGAATTGGATGTACAGATAAGTGAGGCATATAGAACACCAACCAGCCATGACCAAAAAAAATCTACATCTGCACATATAATAGACAAGATCCCAGAAACCCAACAGAAGAACAAAATTCTACAGGCAGTTAGAGAAAAGAAACAAATCACCTACAAAAGAAAGCCCATTAGAATTGTGGCAGATATCTCAACACAAACCCTCAAATCAAGGAGACCCTGGAGTGAAGTATTTCGATCCCTAAAAGAAAATAACTTCCAGCCTACACTGTTGTATCCGGCAAAATTATCTTTCAAAATCGATGGGGAAATTAGATACTTTCACGATAAAGAACACTTGAGAAATTTCATGAACACCAAGCCAGCACTCCAAACAATTTTAAACAATATCCTAGAAAAAGACAATGAAGGTCACAAGCCCATGAGGCCCAACAGGGAGAAGGCACCATGCAAGGTAAGACACTAAAGTAAAAGGGGGGATAATAAGAAATAAAAGAGCCAACAACAGTAAAACATCATGACAAGGATGAGTCAATATCTCTCAATCATAACTATCAATGTTAATGGCCTCAATTCACCAATCAAAAGAAATAGACTGACAGAATGGATTAAGAAGCAAAACCCAGCAATATGCTGTATACAAGAAATACACCTAACTCAAAAGGAAATCCATAGACTTAAAGTAAAAGGATGGAAAACATTTCTCCACAAGCCCGCTGCAGACAGGCAGGTCTGCGCATGTCCTACAGAGGTCTGCAGTCAAGCAGAACACGCCAAATCAGCCCGCTGCTGATAGGGAGGACTGCGCACGCCCTTCAGAGGTCCCCAGTTGTGCGGAACATGCTGAATCACCCAGGCCCCGGCAAAAATCCACTGGAACTCTCCCCCACTCCTCTGTACAGCCACCTGGTTCCACAGTACAAAGACACAGAGCACACCAGACCACCAGACCATGATACTGAGTCCCACTGCTCCCAGCCCAGATATAGGGGCTTCTGAGCCGCTGTCCCACTGCTCCTGGTCCAGAGGAAGGGGCTTCCCGGCCACCATCCCTACCACTGCTCCCAGCCAAGAGGAAAGGGCTTTTGGGCTACCTTCTGTTGCACTGCTCCTGGCCCAGAGGAAGGGGCTTCCGGGACACCATCCCTCCCACAGGTCCTGGCCCAGAGGTAGGGGCTTCTGAGCCACCATCCCACTTCTCCTGGACCAGAGGAAGGGGCTTCCCAGCCTCCATCCCTCTCACTGCTCCCATCCCACAGGAAAGGGCTTTTGGGCCAGCCCCTGTCCCACCTCTCCCAGCTCAGAGGAGGTAAACCATACAGGTGCCAACAGCCCCCCCCCCAGGCAAAATGAGAAAACACATAAATAAGTCTCAAAACCACACTTACAGATCACCTACAGCAACCCCAAAGGGAAATGAGATGGAACACTCTGATACTCAACCACTTGGACCCACTGAACTGGCAACAAAAGGGGATCTGGAAACAATGAAACCAGAAATAATTTCTCAGATAACAGGAGAAATTGTGCCCTTAGTGCAAGACATGATTAATAAATCTAGAGAGGAGCTCAGGAACATGAAGGAATCCCAACATAGGAAACAAATGGAATCCATAAAACAGATGCAAATAGATTTCCAGGACATGCAAAACTCCATTGAGAGTCTACAAAGAAGAATGAACCAATGTGAGGACAGAATTTCAGATATAGAAGATAAGATTGCAATTAATGACCAGGAAAAGAAAAATTGCTTCAAAATTATAAAGGAACATGAGAAATCAATCCAGCAGCTGCTAGATGATGCAAAGAAGAATAGCATAAGACTGATTGGAGTCAATGAAAAAACAGGAGAGAGTGCAGATGACATAAAAAAAAACTCTTCACAGAAATAATGGCAGAAAACTTCCCAAGCAGGGGAAAAGAGCTTGACATACAGATAAGTGAGGCATATAGGACTCCAAATAGCCTTGATCAAAAAAAATCTACACATAGGCATATAATTGTTAAGATTCCAGAAACTCAACAGAAGAAAAAAGTTCTACAAGCAGTTAGAGAAAAGAAACAAATCACATACAAAGGAAAGCCCATCAGAATCACAGCGGACTGCTCAACACAAACCATCAAGGCAAGAAGAGCTTGGAGTGACACATTCTAAGCCCTAAAAGAAAATAGCATCCAACCCAGATTGATGTACCCTGCAAAACTCTCTTTCAAAATTGATGGAGAAATAAGATACTTTCATGACAAAGAGCACTTTAGGAACTTCATGAATACCAAACCAGCACTCCAAAGAATTTTACACAATATCCTAGGAACAGACATTGAGGATCACAACCCCAGGAAGCAAAGCAGAATGAACCCATCTGGCATGACAGGAAGTTAAATGTAAAGAGACATAACCCAACAAAAAGAAAAAGTCAAGGGAATGATAAGTCAATATGTTTCAGTTATAACCATCAATGTTAATGGTCTCAATTCACCAATCAAAAGAAACAGACTGGCAGAATGGGTCAAGAACCAAATCCAACAATATGCTGCATACAAGAAACACACTTAATTCAAAAGGAAACTCATAGACTGAAAGTTAAAGGGTGGAAAACAATGCTCCATGTGACAGGAACCCAAGAAAAAGCAGGAGTAGCTATCCCCTTTGCAGATCAAGTAGATTTCAAACCAACACTGATTAAGAGAGATGAAGAAGGACATTACATCCTTGTAAAGAGAACAATCCAAGAGGAAGAGATGACAATCATAAATATCTATGCACCAAACACTAGTGTGCCCAACTGTATAAAAAAAACACTAACAGACATGAAAAGTCATATATGCACTAATACAATTGTAGTGGGGGACCTCAACACCCCACTGACATGAATAGATAGATCAACTAGACAAAAAATAAGTAATGAAGTACTAAAACTCAATCGAACTCTTGAACAAATGAACTTAACAGGTGTTTACAGAGTCTTCCACCCCACAAAATCAGAATACACAATCTTCTCAGCTGCACATGGGTCATTCTCCAAAATAGACCACATACTCACACATAGAACATGTTTAAGTAAGTGCAGAGGAATTGAAGTGATCCCCTGGATATTATCAGACTGTAGTGTGATGAAATTGGAGATCCACAGCAAAAGAAAGTCAAAAAATTTCATAAACACGTGGAAATTGAACAACACACTTCTGAATAACCAATGGCTCACAGAGGAAATTAAAGAAATCAGACAGTTCCTTCAGTTCAATGAAAATGACAATACAACATATTGGAATCTATGGGACACAATGAAAGCAGTCTTAAGAGTGAAATTCATAGCAGGGAATACAGATATTAGCAAAACAGAATGACCCCAATTAAACAACCTGATGCTGCACCTCAAGCTTCTAGAAAAAGAAGAGCAGGACAACACCAAAGCTCATACAAGGGAGGAAATTATAAAGATCAGAGGAGAAATCAATGCAGTGGAGACTAAGAGAATGTTACAAAAAATCAATGAAGCCAAGAGTTGGTTCTTTGAAAGAATCAACAAAATTGACAAACCCTTAGCCATCCTTGTCAGAAAAAGGAAAGAAAAAGTCCAAACCCATGCAATTAGGAATGAAAAGGGTGAAATTACAACAGACCCAGCAGAAATCCAGAGGATCATCAATACCTACTTCCAGAACCTATACGCCAATAAGATGGACAACACAGAAGAAATGGACAGATTCCTAGATACATATGAATTACCAAAGTTGAACGAAGAAGACCTAAAAATTCTGAACAACCCAATGTCAAACAATGAAATTGAAAATGTAATTAAAAACTTATCAACTAAGAAAAGCCCTGGCCCTGATGGCTTAACTGCTGAATTCTATAAGACATTTAGAGAGAAACTCCTGCCACTATTGTTTAAACTCTTCATTGAAATTGAAAGGGAAGCAATACTCCCAAATTCATTCCTGGAAGCAAGCATCACCTTGATCCCTAAAGCAGAGAAAGACCCAACCAAAAAGAAGAACTATAGGCCAATCTCACTAATGAACATAGATGCAAAAATCCTTAATAAGATACTAACAAATAAAATGCAGAAGATCATCAAGAAGATCATACACCCTGATCAAGTGGGATTCATCCCAGGGATGCAGGGATGGTTCAACATATGAAAATCAATCAGTGTAATACACTATATCAGTAGAAGGATAAAAACCATATGACTATCTCCATAGACACAGAAAAAGCATTTGAGAAAATCCAACATACATTTATGATAAAAACCCTACAAAAAATTGGAATAGATGGTCTCTACCTCAAACTAATAAAAGCTATCTATGGAAAACCAACAGCCAATATCATACTAAATGGTCAAAAACTGAAATCCTTCACAATAAAATCAGGAACAAGACAAGGATGTCCACTATCACCACTCTTGTTCAATATAGTTCTGGAAACATTAGCCATGGCAATTAGACAAGAGAAAGAAATAAAAGGAATAAAGATAGGAAATGAAGAAGTCAAATTGTCATTATTTGCAGATGACATGATACTCTATATAGAAGACCCCAAGAACTCCACCAAAAGTCTTCTAGACCTAATAACCAAATTTAGTCAAGTAGCTGGTTACAAGGTCAACACACAGGAAACAGTAGCTTTCCTCTACACGAGTGACAGACTTACTGAGAGAGAAATAGGGCAAACAATTCCTTTCACAATAGCATCCAAAAAACTAAAATACCTAGCAATCAACCTAACAAAAGAAATCAAAGATCTCTTCTCTGAAAACTATGGCACTCTGAAAAGAGAGATTGAAGATGATATCAGAAAATGGACAGACATCCCTTGCTCCTGGGTAGGAAGGATTAATATAGTGAAAATGGCCATACTTCCAAAACTGCTGTATAAATTCAATGCAATTCCAATTGAGATCCCAGAAGCATACTTCATGGACCTTGAGAAAATAATCCAAAAATTCATTTGGAACAAGAAGAGACCTAGAATGGCAAAAGCAATTCTAGGTAACAGATACATGGCAGGAGGTATCACAATCCCCAACCTGCAACTCTACTACAAAGCTACTGTGATAAAAACAGCATGGTACTGGCAAAAAAAAAGACCTGAGGACCAGGGGAACAGATTAGAAGATGCAGAAACAACCCCAGACACAAGCAGCCATCTCATCTTTGGTAACGGAGCCAAACACCCTCACTGGAGGAAAGATAGCCTCTTTAATAAATGGTACTGGAAAAATTGGGTTTCAACTTGCCAAAGATGAAAACTAGACCTATATCTCTTGTTATGCACTAAACTAAAATTGAAATGGATTAAAGATCTAAATATTAAAATAGAAACTCTGAACCAGTTGGAACAGAGGTTAGGTAGAAATCTTGAAGACATCGATGTAGGAAAAGATTTTATGAACAACACCTCAGTTGGCCCTGAACTAGCACAAACAATCAACAAGTGGGATCTCTTCTTATTAAAAACCTTCTGCACCGTAAGAGAAACCAGGAACAGTGTGCAAAGATAACCCACAATGTGGGAAAAAATTTTCACCTGCAGTTCCTCAGACAAATGTCTACTACCTAGAATCTATAAAGAATTTGAAAAAAAATCAGACCTCCCAAATTTGAAGACCCAATCCAAAAATGTGCATCTGAAATGAGCAGACATTTCTCACACAAAGGAGTAGAAATAGCAAACAAATACATAAAAAAATGTTGAACATCACTGGTCATTCGAGAGATGCAAATGAACACAACACTGAGATTCCACCTCACTCCAGAAAGAATGGCTGCTATCATGAAATCAACCAATAACAAATGCTGGTGGGGCTGTGGGAAAGAGGAACCCTGCTCCACTGCTAATGGGAGTGTAGACTGTTGCAACCACTGTGGAAATCAGTATGGAGATACCTCAAAGAACTAGGACTAGAAGTCCCATTTGACCCCGCTATTCCACTGCTGGGCATCTTCCCCAAAGAATTAAAAGAATCATACCACAGTGATATATGTGCACCCATGTTCAAAGCAGCACGGTTTGTGATAGCTAAAACTTGGAAACAGCCCAAATGCCCATCAACTGGAGACTGCATCAAGAAAATGTGGTTTTTTAAAATAAAATGGAGTACTACTCAGCCATAAAAAATGAGAAATTAGAGACATTTATAGCTAACTGGATGCACATTGAGGCAATACTCTTAAGTGAAATAAATAGGACACACATGTATAGATACCGAATAGTTTCTCTGGTGTGAGAAACTGAAAGTGTAAATAAGGACTAAAATGTATAATAGGTAATGTGAAATGGGAAGAAAAGGGGCAAAGGGGAAGGAAGTGGGAGGGCTAGGGGAAAGGATAGAAGGGAATGGGATTAATATGAGAAAATGGAAAAATAGGAACAAAATCTTTGTAAATAGGGAGGACTGGAGGGGTTGAAGGGAGGGCTGGGCAAGGGTGAAAAATAAGAACCAAGAGAGATTATGTAAAGGTACAAATTTCCAATGATGAACGTCATTATATTGTATACCTAAAATGTACCACTGATTAGAATGAATAATCGATAATGCAAAATAGGAAGAAAAGGCCCAAAGTGGTAGGGGTAGTAGGAGGGGCAGAGGAAAGGAAAGAAGGGAAAGGAAAAATGATGAGAAATGGAAAAAATGGAAATAAAGTCTTTGTAAATAGGGAAGGGTGGAGGGGTGAAGGGAGGGCTAGGAATGGGGAAAAAATAAGAACCAAGATGCTTTATGTAAAGGTACAATTCCCAATGAGAAATGTAATTGTGTTGTATACCTACAATGTACCAATAAAAGAATTTAACAACAAAAAAAGAGTATCACTTCAATGTCCATCCATTTAGCTATAAAGGTCTCTAATTTCTCATTTTTTATGGCTGAGTAGTACTCCATTTTATTTTTAAAAACCACATTTTCTTTATCTAGTCTCCAGTTGATTGGCAATTGGGCTGCTGCCAAGTTTTAGCTATTACAAATTGTGCTGCTATGAACATGGGTGCACATATAACACTGTGGTATGATTCTTTTAATTCTTTGGGGAAAATACCCAGCAGAGGAATAACGGAGTCAAATGGGACTTTCAGTCCTGATTCTTTGAGGTATCTCCATACTGATTTCCATAGTGGTTGCCCCAGTCTACACTCCAGCAGTGGAGCAGGGTTCCTCTTTCCCCACAGCTCTGCCAGCATTTGTCATTGGTTGACTTCATGATAGCAGCCATTCTTTCTGTGGGTTCTGAAGTGGAATCTCAGTGTTGTTTTCATTTGCATCTGTGGAATGACCGGTGATGTTGAACATTTTTTCATATGTTTCTTTGCTATTTCTACTTCTTTGTGCAAGAAATGTCTGTTCACTTCAGATGGCCATTTTTTTATTGGGTCTCTAAATTTGGGAGGCCTGATTTTTTAAACTTCTTTATAGATTCGAGATAGTAGACCTTTATCTGAAGGACAGCAGGTGAAAATTTTTTCCCACATTGTGGGTTGCCTCTTCCCAGTGTTTGTGATTTCTCTTACTATGCAGAAGTTTTTTAATAAGAAGAGATCCCACGTGTTGATTGTTTGTGCTAGTTCAGAGGCAACTGAGGTTTTGTTCATAAAATCTTTTCCTACACCGATGTCTTCAAGAGTTCTATGTAACCTCTGTTCCAACTAGTTCAGCGTTTCTGTTTTACTATTTAGATCTTTAATCCATTTCAATTTTAGTTTAGTGCATGGTGAGAGATATAGGTCTAGAATGAATCTTTGGCAAATTGAAACCCAATTTTTCTAGCACCATTTATTAAACAGGCTATCTTTCCTCCAATGAGGGTGTTTGGCTCCTTTGTTGAGTATGAGGTGGCTGAGTGTGTCTTGAGTTGTTTCGGTATCTTCTAATCTGTTCCACTCGTCCTCCAGTGTGCTTCTTTGCCAGTACCATGCTGTTTTTATCACAGTAGCTTTGTAGTATATTTTCAAGTTGGGGACTGTGATAACTCCTGTCTTGTCTCTGTTGCCTAGAATTGCTTTTGCTATTCTATGTCTCTTCTTGTTCCAAATGAATTTTTGGACTGTTTTCTCAAGATCCATGAAGTATGCTGCTGGGATTTCAATTGGGATTGCACTGAATCTATATAGCAGTTTTGGAAGTATGGCAATTTTCACTATGCTGATTCTTCCTACCCTGGAGCAAGGGATGTCTGTCCATTTTCTGATATCCTCTTTAATCTCTTTTTTCAGATACACTTAATCAGCAAGACTTCAGTGTGGCCTCTCTTCCCCCATCTGACACACTTAACCTTTTCCTGGCCAATTGGATGTGGTAGAAGCACAGCCTTGGCAGGAGTCACAGGACCAAGAGCAAATATAAATTCATTTTCTTAAAAGGCTTCTGCACAGCAAGAGACACCACCAACAGTGTGAAGAGACAACCCACAATGTGGGAAAAATATTTCATCTGCTCTTTCTCAGACAAAGGTCTACTATCTCAAATCTATAAAGAACTTAAAAAGATCAGACCTCCCAAATTTAAAGGCCCAATCCGATAATGGGCATCTGAAATGAACTGACAGTTCTCACACAAAGAAGTAGAAATAGCAAACAAATACATGAAAAAATGTTCAGCATCACTGGTCATTCGAGAGATGCAAATGAAAACAACGTTGGGATTCCACTTCACTCCAGAAAAAAAGGCTGCAATCATGAAATCAACCAATAACAAATGCTGGCGGGGCTGTGGGGAAAGAGGTACCCTGCTGCACTGCTGGTGGGAGTGTAGACTGGTGCAAGCACTGTGGAAATCATTATGGAAATACCTCAAAGGACTAGTACTGGAAGTCCCATTTGACTCACTATTCCACTGCTGGGGACCTTCCCCAAAGAATTAAAAGAATCATACCATCTTGATATATGTACACCCATGTTCATAGCAGCACAGTTTGTGATAGCTAAAACTTGGAAACAGCCCAAATGCCCATCAACTGGAGACTGCATCAAGAAAATGTGGTTTTTAAAAATAAAATGGAGTACTACTCAGCCATAAAAAATGAGAAATTAGAGACATTTATAGCTAAGTGGATGCACATCGAGGCAATACTCTTAAGTGAAATAAATAGGACACATGTGTATCAATACCAAATAGTTTCTCTGGTGTGAGAAACTGAAAGTGTAAATAAGGACTAAAATGTATAATAGGTAATGTGAAATAGGAAGAAAAGGGGCAAAGGGGAAAGAAGTGGGAGGGGTAGGGGAAAGGAAAGAAGAGAATGGAATTAATATGAGAAAATGGAAAAATAGGACCAAAAACTTTGTAAATAGGGAGGAATGGTGGGGTTGAAGGGAGGGCTGGGCAAGGGTGAAAAATAAGAACCAAGAGAGACTATGGAAAGGTGCAAATTTCCAATGATGAATGTCATTATATTTTATACCTAAAATATACCAATGATTAGAATGCATAATCAATAATGCAAAATAGGAAGAAAAGGTCCAAAGGGGTAGGGTTAGTGGGAGGGGCAGGGAAAAGGAAAGAAGGGAAGGGAAAAATGATGAGAAATGGAAAAAATGGAAATAAAGCCCTTGTAAGTAGGGAAGGGTGGAGGGGATGAAGGGAGGGCTAGGAATGGGGAAAAAAATAAGAACCAAGATGCATTATGTAAAGGTACAATTTCCCAATGAGAAATGTAATTGTGTTGTATACCTACAATGTACCAATAAAATAATTTAATAAAGTGAAAAAAACCCCAGTTCTCCACACCACAGGAACCCTGAAAAAACATGCGTAGTAATCTTATTTGCAGACAAAGTAGATTTCAAACCAAAACTAATTAACAGAGCCAAAGATGGTCATTACATCCTTGTGAAGGGAATAATCCAAGAGGAAGAGATGACAATCCTAAATATATATGCACCAAATACGAATGCCCCCAACTATACAAATCAAATATTAATGAACATGAAAAACCAAATAAGCACTCATACAGTTATAGTGGCGGACCTCAATACCCTACTATCATGAATAGACAGATCAACTAGAAAAAAAAATTAACAATGAAATTCTAGAACTGAACCAAGCTGTTGAACAGATGGACTTAATAGATGTTTACAGAGTGTTCCACCCTACAAAATCAGAATACACATTCTTTTCAGCTGCACACGGGTCATTCTCCAAAATAGATCACATGCTATCTCATAGGACATATCTAAGTAAATGTAAAAGAATTGAAGTTATCGCCTCTATATTATCAGGCCATAGTGCAATAAAATTGGGGATCAATAACATAAGAAACTGCAAAACTCCCACAAACACATGGAAATTGAACAACACCCTCCTGAACAACCAATGAGTGACAGAGGAAATTAAGGAAGAAATTAGACAGTTTCTATAATTAAATGATAATGCCAGTACAACATTCAGGAATCTGTGGGACACAATGAAAGCAGTTCTATGTGGGAAATTCATAGCAGTAAATGCCCATATTAGGACAACAGAAAGAACTCAGTTAAATAACCTAATGCAGAACCTCAAGCTCCTAGGAAAAGAAGAGTATAACAAACCCAAAGCTCGTACAGGAAAGGAAATTATAAAGATCAGAGCAGAAATCAATGCGATGGATACTAAGAGAACGATACAAAAAAAAATCAATGAATCAAAGAGTTTTTTGAAAGAATAAATAAAATTCATAAACCTTTAGCCAACTTTATCAAAAACAGGAAAGAAAAGGCTCAAATTCATGCAATTAAGAATGAAAAATATGAAGCCACAATAGATCCAGCAGAAATCCAGAGGATCATCAATACCTACTTGGAGAACCTGTACTCTAGTAAAATGGAAAACACAGAAGAAATGGACAGATTCCTAGATAAATACAGATTACCAAAATTAAATGAAGAAGATATAGAAATTCTAAACACCCCAATAACAATGAGTGAAATTGAAAGTGTAATAAAAAACTTACCAACAAAGAAAAGCCCAGGTCCTGATGGCTTCACTACTGAATTCTACAAGACATTTAAAGAAGAACTACTGCTGTTACTCTTTAAACTCATCAAGGAAATTGAAAGGGAAGCAAGGCTTCCAAATTCATTCCTGGAAGCAAGTATTACTTTGATCCCCAAACCAGGGAAAGACCCAACCCAAAAAGAGAACTATGGATCAATCTCCCTAATGAACATAGATGCAAAAATCCTCAACAAGATACTGGCAAACAGAATACAGAGTGTCATCAAGATCATACACTCTGACCAAGTAGGATTTATCCCAGGGATGCAAGGATGGTTCAGCATCCATAAATCAATAAAAGTAATACACTATATTAACAGAGTTAAGAAAAAAAACCACATGATCATCTCAATAGATGCAGAAAAATCATTCGACAAAATCTAACACCTATTCATGATACGAATGCTACAGAAAATTGGAATAAAAGGTCTTTATCTCAACCTGATTAAAACTATCTATGAAAAATCAACAGCCAACATCATACTAAATGGTCAAAAACTGAAAACTTTCACACTAAAATCAGGAACAAGACAAGGATGCCCACTATCACCACTCCTGTTCAATATTGTTCTGGAAACATTAGCCATAGCAATTAGAAAAGAGAAGGAAATAAAAGGATTAAAGATAGGAAAGGAAGAAGTGAAACTGTCATTATTTGCTGGTGATATGATACTTTACATAGAAGATCCAAAAAACTCTGTCAAAAGTCTTCTAGACCTAATTGACAGATTCAGTAGAGTAGCTGGATACAAGGTCAACACTCAAAAAACCATAGCCTTCTTATACGAAAATAGCACACCCATTGAGAGAGAAATTTGGGAAATAATTTCTTCAACAATAGCATCTAAAAAAATGAAATATCTAGGAATCAACCTAACAAAGGAAGCAAAAGACCTCTACACCAAAAACTACAGCATTTTGAAGAAGGAGATCAAAGAGGATATAAGAAAATGGAAAGATATCCCTTATTCCTGGGTCGGAAGAACCAATATAATGAAAATGGCCATACTTCCAAAACTACTATATAGATTTAATGCAATACCGATTGAAATTCCAAGAATATACTTCACAGAACTAGAGAAAACAATTCAAAAATTCATTTGGAAGCAGAAGAAACCTAGAATAGCAAAAGCAATTCTAGGCAACAGAGACATGACTGGGGGCATCACAATCCCCAACTTGAAACTATACTACAAAGCTACTGTGATAAAACAGCATGGTACTGGCAAAGAAACAAACCCGAGGATCAGTGGAATAAATTAGAAGATGCAGAAACCACTCCAGCCATACTCAGCCACTTCATCTTTGACAAAGGAGCCAACCACCCTCGTTGGAAGAAAGATAGCCTATTTAATAAATGGTGTTGGAAAAACTGGATTTCAACCTGCCAAAGATTAAAACTGGACCCATACCTTTCACCATGCACTAAACTAAGATTGAAGTGGATTAAAGATCTAAATACTAAGACAGAAACACTAAACTTGCTGGAAGATAAGTTAGGTAGAACTCTTGAAGACATTGGCATAGGAAAAGTCTTTATGAACAAATCTTTAGTAGCACAGGAGCTAGCACAAAGAATCAACAACTGAGATCTCATCTTATTAAAAAGCTTCTGCACTGCAAGAGAAACTACCAACAGAGCTAAGAGACAACCTATAATGTGGGAAGAAATTTTTAGCAGCTGTACCTCAGACAAAGGTCTACTATCGAGAATATATAAAGAATTGTACAAAATCAGACCCCCCAAATTCAAAGACTCAATTCAAAAATGGGCATCTGAAATGAACAGACATTTCTCAGACAAAGAAGGAAAAACAGCAAATAAATATATGAAAAAATGTTCAAAATCACTGGTCATTCGAAAGCTGCAGATGAAAACAACACTGAGATTCCACCTCAACCCACAAAGAATGGCTGCTATCAAGAAATCAACCAATAACAAATGCTGGCAGGGGTGTGGAGAGAAAGGAACCCTTCTCCTTTGTTGGTGGGAATGTAGACTGGTGCAACCACTGTGGAAATCAGTATGGAGATACCTCAAAGAACTAGGACTACAGGTCCTGTTTGACCCAGCTATTCCCTTACTTGGAATTTTCCCCAGAGAATGAAAAGAATCATACCACAGCGATATATATGCACTTATGTTTATAGCAGCACAGTTTGTAATAGATAAATCTTGGAAACAGCCCAAGTGCCCATTGACTGGAAACTGGATAAAGAAGATGTGGTTTGTTTTTATAAAATGGAGTACTACTCAGCCATAAAGAATGTGAAACTAGAGACATTTATAGCTAAATGGATGCATATTGAGGCCATACTCTTAAGTGAAATAAATAGGACACGTGTAAATTCTGTATAGTTTCTCTAATGTGAGAAACTGAAAGTGTAAGTAAGGATTACAATGATTAAAATGAATAACTGATAATTTGAAATAGGAAAAAGTCCAAGGGTTTGAGGGTGGTGGGAGGGGAAGGGGAAAGGAAAGAAGGGAAAGGAAAAATTATGAGAAAGAAAGAAAAATGGAATCAAAGTCTGTATAAATAGGGCAGGGTGGAGGGGGTGAAGTTGCACAGGTAATGGGAGAAAAAATAAGAACTAAGATACATTATGTTCAGGTACAAACACCCAAGGATAAATGTAAATGTATTTCATACTTAAAATGTACCAATAAATATATAAATAAAAAAATGGTTCGAGGTGCCTGGGATAATTTGGATCATTCATCTCATCCTCTCCTCTGCCTGTAGACAGTCAGGTGCTTCCCGAATAAAATTTCTTCACTTTTGTTATAAGAGGAATTGTTGATCATATATGTTACACAAGAATTGGGTATGTACAACATTTATTTTCTTCCAAAACACCTCTTTCATTGTTTTCTAAAATTACAAAACAATAATCCTTAGAACACCTTCCTTAGCGTTAAAAACATAATTCCCCTTCTAAATAAATATGTCTTCTCGGTAGAAAAGCCGGGGCCCTGGTTATATGATTTATTCATCTTTCAATACAGGTTCATATGAATATGCATGGAGAAACAGTATTCAGTAGTAAAACTACAGAAGATCTGAGGACAAAAACTGAAGTTCAAGGCTTGAATTCTCCTTTCATAAGCTGTGTGACTTGGTCAGTTGTTTAATTTCTATGAACCATAGTTACTTTTTCTGCTAATGTTAACATTCACTAGTTTTCTATGAGTGTGTGTTGTAGCTTTGTAAATGTTAAAGCACAAATAAATGTGAAGTATTGTTAATGTAGTCAATAGATTAGGAGAGATTTACTTTTTTGAGTGTGGTACTGGGGATTAAAGTCAGGGTCTTCACAGTGAGCTATACCCTCAGCCCTTCTTTATTTTATATTTGAGCCAAAGTCTCTCTAAGTCATTATCTTGCCAAGGCCAGGCTCAAACTTGTGATCCTCCTGTGTCAGCCTTCCACTAGAGTGGTGACATTACAGGCATGTACCTCCATACCTGGTGGAAATTTACTTTTAAATGCCATTCCATCATTATTTCAGAAGGGAATAGAATTCTGAAAGGATTTTATACAGCAAAATCTTGTGGCCTTTGGGTAAAATTGAGATATAATAAAAACAATGTTTAATAATCACTTACGATGTGCTGGAGAAGATAGTAAGATATTTTCATAACAACCTGAACAGACACTTGCACCCAAAATACTAAGTATCAGTATTATATAACGTAATTTATTTCTTCAAGATCATGTATTAGTGATCACATATTAGTAAGGAGTAAGAGTATTTAACATTCCAGTGCTTAAGCATTCAGTAATCTTCCCTTAACTCATTATAGTACACTGATGTTGGACTATGGACAGTAGCCAGGGTTGTAAAACCTGAGAAATGTGAAGTTCAGGCAAGTACCTATGAGTGATGGCGCTTTAGAAAAAAGTGCTCACTTGGGTAGGAGAGCAAGTTGGAAATTAAGTCTATTCCTTCTGAGTTTGCCTGCAAGTATCATTTTGCAAATATATATATATATATATATAACTTATATCAGTTCTAATATCCTTCTTTTATTGTGTATTTGGCACCAAAATGAAAAAATACCTTCAGATCTCCATTGTCTCCTGTATAATTCCCCCTTAGCTATATTCCATGGCTTTCATCTAATGTGAGAACATCATGACTTTTGTCACATTTCCTAACCTTATTCTCCCACATGATTACCTAATTTTTTCCTTTGAACCACTTATATTATACTCCTCACTCTCTAAGCTGCCACTTACGAGTGAGTAATTTTTCTAAGAATCAGAAGTGGCCTCTTTCCAGAATTCTATTTCAGATATTAGCTCAAGACTGGGATTATAGTAGGCAATAGATAAATATTCATAGGTGGTATTTAAGTGATTGGGATGAAAATTAACATAAACGTCACTTTCTCTATACCAAATACTCCATTTAATTTATCCTATTGGTAGATTTCTTTTCCACCATTCAGTGTTAGTATTTTCTACATTCTTGAATAGAATGGGGGAAAAGTAGGAAAAAAGAATTTTTCCAACACTCAAAATACAGATAGCCTTTGGACATCTTAAGCGTTGTATTCCTACTTTAATGACTGATTGGAGACTACCTTCCATAAAAGGGCCTTAAAAAGCTTCCCTTTTAACAGCTCCTTCTTCAACTCAGCATTGATTGCACTCCTAGAAATCCCTTCATAAACCTTTTGCTGAGATATCCTTATTAAGTAAAGCTCACCCTAATTTGGACAGCATCATTTTGTTCAGAAATCATAAAGAATGCTATGTCTTTCCTGCTAATTATAATAATTGCTTTTGTAGAGCCTATTTCTTCTTTAAATATGAGAAACATATCCGCTCAAGTGTTTGCTTCAAAAATTCTTGGGGAACAGAGATGATATTTTCTTGAGGTCATCTCTTCTAAAATGTTTCAAGGCCTACCTAGCTTATTACCTAGTAGTAAAATCCTACTCAAGTCTAATTTCCTTTAGGGAACTTTTCTGAGTACTCCTGCCCAAATATATAAATCTTCCTTCTCTAAATTCCTCTTGTATTTTAAATCAGTACTATTTGCTTCATGCTCTTAATTATTTGAAGTGTTTTACCTTCCAAATAATGATTTCAAGTCTTTTAAAATCAAGGCCATGAGTTGACTTTTCTATGCATTTCTTATAGTGCTTAGCCAAGGTTTTGGGGGAAAGTATTCATTTTCAGCAAATGATGATGAATGAATTGCACGCACATATACATGAATGAATGGATTTCTCTCCTTGTGATTGCATAGCAGCATGGCATTTATAATTTCTCCCTTGGCATTTTAGTTGGCTTAGTGGCTTTTTATTGGATAATTACTGCACAAATGATTTCTATATCTCTCAGCCACCACTTAAAAAGTCAAATTTAGAGAACAGAATGACTGTCTGTTTGCAGAAACATTTTTCCCTTTCTCAAGAAAACCCAACCTCTTACAATCTTCTACCTGTGTCTGAGAATCTGCCTTCTCTCACTAATAAAAATGATTGAAAAGAGCCTTGAAAATTCAAAGTGCCAAATAAATGCTAACTGAGGCAATAATAAAACAGTAATAATAACTGTTTGCTGGTAAACATCACATTCAAGCCCAGGGGAGACATTTTGCATGGGGAAAGTACAATGGGTCCTATGCTTGTCCCTGGGACTTGCCTCACTTAGAAACACACTATTCTCCCTCCATCTGGATACTGTCATTCAGAATGGTCATGAAATAGTACTGGTATGTAAAATTATTGTAATCATCCACAGTGTAGAATGCAACGTGTTGCCAAGTAACCCATTCCCTGACAACTGCCAGGATTACCTCACTCAAGCTGATCATTTAGGAAATAAATGGACATAGGAGGGAGTGCACAGGATTCCTCAGCAGCTACTGCCCACAGCTATGCCTCCCATGTAGCTGCTGCCTTCACTCAAATTTTCATTAGCCCTGGGTCAATGTCTATCAAAGAACCAATTCAGGTGGACCCAGATGAGCTGTTTGCCAACACGGCGGGATTTGAGTGGTTGTGGGAAGTCTCTCTACCATGAACTTACTATATGTGTCTGAAACTTTTCACATGAGAAAGATGAAAGCAGGGGAAGAGAATGAGACTTGAGGCAAAGATTAATGGGAGATTGGGAGAGGAAAGGAATTCAGAGGATAAAACACAAACCTAGCAGTGAATTTCTGATAAAGAGGTTGTTCTATAAGGAGAGATCCTTTTTAGGATACCATGGGTAAGACAGGAGGATAAAACACTGAAACATGAATAGTTAAAATTCAAGGAAAGGAGGGATGAGAAAGAAAGGGCCAGGCATGGGGGAGGTAGTTTTCCACACTGATTTTGCATGGATGTTGTTCCTTCCTTGTGAAATTTTGCAGCCAGACAAATTGCTCACATTCTCCTCTTTGGGCCCCTTGCTTCTGCTCAAGCACCTCATGGTCCTCTCTTTGGTTCTCTGTTTTTTGTGGAGTCAAATGAACCTGTCCATTTTTCTTCCTCTCTAGTCCTACCACTACTCTTTGCCTGTGGGCCACACGCACACACTCAAGTTCTCCAAAAGAACTTATTACCTTACACTTCTCAAAATTTGTTTCTTTTCCCTGATTGTCTTCCTGTAGTTTCCATGTGTGCATATGTAATTTATTAGAAAGAATTGTTTAATGTAATTATGGAACCTGAGAAGTTGCACAACTTGCAGTCTGAAAGGTGGAGACCTAGCAAAGCCAGTGATGTCGTTCAAAAGCCTCAGAAGCAGGAGAATCAAGGAAAGAGAAGGTAGATGTTTCAGCTCATTCAAACTGGGGTAGGGGTGGGGAGTGGAGAGAGAGAGAGAAAGAAACAGAGAGAGAGAGAGAGAAAGAAACAGAGAGAGAGAGAGAGTTCAATCTTCTTCCACTTTTTCTTCTACTCGGGCTCTGTGTGGCTTGAATGATGCCACATGGTGGAGAGGGAATTGCTTTACTCAGTCTACCAAGTCAAATGCCAATCTCTTCTAGAGACTTTCTCACAGACATGCCCAGAAATAATATTTGACCAGCTATCTGGAAACATGTGAGTCAGAGAGGTTGACAATGAAAGTAATTATCACAATGACCAAGATGTGTGACATATACATGTCTGATCAAAAATATGGTGAATGTTTAAATTTTAAAAATCATTATAGTAAAAGACACATTGGAAGTAATCTCCCTCAAAATAGTCACCCAGTGCTTCAATCGTAGCATACTTGTCACTGTCTTAGGTGGTTCTGGAAGTCTTCTTTCATGAGTGCCTTTAGTTGCACTGGCATGGCTGCCTTGATGACCTGAATTGATTCAAAATGATTATCTTTCATGATCACTTTGACATTAAAGAAGAGCCAGAAGTCCGACAGTGTTAGATTCTGTGAATAAGATGAATGAGTACACACTATTATGTTTTTATTTAAAAGAAATTGCCATACATTGTCCTGAATCAACAGAAAAGATACGAAAGAGAACTTTCAATACTGCCTCAAAAATAGCAAGAATAATGAGATAAACATGTTCAAAGTAAGGGGAAGTATTCTGAGAAGGGCTAATAGCAAAGTGTCCTCTACTGTAATATTTTTAATGTAATTTTTCACCATATTTTTAAAATCTCAGCACACGTGTTGAGTTCATTTTTCCTCTTTGTTCTCAGTTTCACACCAAAGGATCAACACACAGAACATGACACATTTTATGCTGTTTACTTCACAGATCACATGCTGGTGGCAGAATTTTTTGAAGTTAAATTGATTCTTGGGTAGATTTGGAGTTTGAGAAAGAAGCTGAGTTTAAGTGAAGGTGCTCTAAAAACAAAAGCAGAAAGTAAGCTTTTATTTATTATTATTATTATTATTATTATTATTATTATTATTATTATTATTATATCTTTCATGCCTGAGATCAAAGATATGATGATTTTGTAAGATATGGGTATGTTGTGGCTTTCATTGGTTTATTTTTTGGTATCCCCACATCTACTCCCCTAAATTATTAGTGGTACTGTCATCATGAGGAAAACTCCCAAGTGCTTATGCTCCAGGGTATGCAGGAAGTAGTTGCTGGAAGAAATCCAGAAGATGTGTGGCTTTCTTGGGGATGCTTGCCCAAAGGATACAATGATGTGGCAGCTACAGAGAAGAGAGAAGGGCAAAAGCAGCCTGTGATCTTGCCTCTAGTACTCTCCACCTTCAGCAAGAAACATAAAGATTAGGGATAAGGCCTGTGACTTCTGTAAGACAATGGCCAATATTTAATTAGTAGTCATTATTTATAAAATACAGTATATGCTATCTTAAGTGTGCATTGTCACTCTTTATTTAGTCATACTTATTTTTAAATTACAGGTAAGGATATGAGGAACATGATATAGTGGGCACTTTGTTATATTTTCCACCACCAGTTGTCCCCCATTTCTATTCCTACTAGTGTTTTCACCTGGTGATAATTCCAATCACCTACTCCTGTATCTCCTGCCTCAAGTCTAAGGATATGGCCTAGGCTGATTAGTCAAAATATTCAATTTCACTGATGAGGTATCCAAAGTCCTCTTGATATCCAGATGACCAAGGTTCCTTCTCAGGGATTTATGAGAATATGTCTCTCCTTCAAAGAGATGAAGAAATAGAACAGATGAACAGATCCAGACATTTGCATGGCTGTCTCGGCTGCTATGTTCAATGAATCTCTCAAGACAAAAGCCAGAAGAGGAAAGAGAGAAAGGGTTAACTCCATGGGGGGGGGAGGGGGGGGGAGAGAGAGAGTGAGAGAGAGAGAGAGAGAGAGAGGAAATGGGAAATGACACAACTTCTGAAAGGATTCATACTCTGGTCTCTGTCAGGTCTCTACTCATCTTCTTTGGCCATTTGATAAATCAACAGCTACTCTGGTCCTACCTGATTTTTTACTATTTTTCTCCATAGTGCTCATCACCATCTGCCATGCTATATTTGGTGACAGAGCTGTTTTACTCAGTTATATCTTTAGCACCTAGAACAGCTCCTGGCCTAAAGTGGGCCTTTGGCCAATATTTGTGGAATGAATTAGTCATTTGAGATCTAGTTCTGGCTAGAACAGCCCTCTACTCTGTGGATTTCCTAGTCATGCATGCTGATACAAATACACAATCTCAAGTGGAATATCTATAACTTGGCAATAAGAGCCTTGACAAACAGAAAAGTGGCATCCTGTGTTTGCAACCCCACAATTGATACATGGCAGAGCCAGGTGTGACCCTGGGACTCAGAGACTCCAAAATATTGCTTTTTCTGGATGCAAGGATTCTTCTTGGAATATGATCCATTTACACCCTGACACTTCAGCCTTGGGGATTTTGAGAGAGAGCTTTCTCCCAACAGCTCACACATTCAGCATCTGGGAGACAGAAAGACTCAAAAAGTGGTAAAAGGTGAACAAAAATAACTTTATTTTAGAAGAGGCCAGGATATGATACTTTTCTATGATATCTCTTTTGCCAAAATGGCTTAATTAATTTACATTTTCATTGAGACTGCCTATCTTTATGAAGATTTTTAATAATTTATTTAGACTCCCATATATATTAGCTGAGGCTGAGTTTACAAAATAAAAAAAAACACCAAAGGTCCCCAGGGACAGAGATGTCTATGATGACCACAAAATCTTTATAAACTTTCTCTGTGTATGTGGGAAGATGCAGGCAGTTTATCCTGGTTGAGGCTGGAATTATGTGGCAAGAGATAGATTATTCCATATACATTTGAAATAAAATATATGACTAAACTAAATTTTAGTTATGAATATTGATTTTATTGATTAAACTCTCCTCCTTACAAACTCCTTGGTTTGTCTAACAGAAATGTTGCCATTTGACCAGGGTAAACTGGAATGAGGGCTAGAAGTCACGTAATGAATGAATAAGAAGGGTGAAGACTTTTCTCTTGAGAAAGAATGTGTAGAATAAAGACAACACAATGTGTCTTTTTTGTCCCCATGATCACACTTCTATGAGTTTTTCTTTTCTTGTCGGCTTCTTGCTCCCCTCTCAGTATCTGCTTTTAGATTTCTCATTTATACTGAGCTATAAACGACTAAACCAATCCAAACCACAGCTCTCAGAAGGGATGTCTGATCACAAAGGAGAGCTCTGTTTAAGCAAAAAGTGTGCATTTGAATGGGGGGATTTCAAGCACAGACCATTTGGGGAATGGTAGGGGTTACCAAGGTGCTCATCTTGCCCTTGAAGTCTTCTAATGCAGAACTATGTCAATCAGTTCATTGGGTGGACATAAAAGTTAGTTTTTTTCCCATTCAAATGGGAGTAGATAGTATTTCATCCACTCTGAACACATTAGCATTTAGACTGTAAGGTACTCTTAATGCAACTTGCAGCTATGGGAGTACATTGCTGATATGTGAACCCAGTGGGGTGAGGAAGCCAGGTAGGCCAGTGGGATGAGAATACAGTACTCACTCAGGACAAGGCATAGGATGCTGGGATGGGATGATGGATGTCAAAGGTGGCAGATCCTGTCCTGACCTGCCTCACACTGAGAGAAGAAATCAGCCTGCTCTCCTGCTGGATGCTTCCTCAAGCTGTTGGATGATGTAAGAACATAAAAATCATCCTTTTAAAAAAAATTTCCCATGACTTGAATGCTGATCTTTCACATGCCCGTAGACACTCTCTCTGGCCACAACATATCCCCACTGTTGGTACCTGCAATGAATTCCCACTGTTTCTGCCTCCTTTATTGGTAAAACAATTTTTCTCCTGAAGTATAAAACCTTTTATATCCACACATCAGTCTATCTTGAGCTGTGCAATTTATTTAACTCTTCCAATCATTCATCTGAAAAATGAAAGTACTAAAGTAGAGCCTGCTGTATGTAATTATTTTGTTAATTGAATGACCTGATAGAAGTAAATAAGGATAGACTTCCTGAGGTGTGTTAGTTTCTTTGGGAGTGAGCACTCAACCACTGCTCCCAGTGGTAGAGATAGAGAACATGGTAGCAGGAATACAGTATTTAAGACCCAAGGGGAATTCTGTTCTTTTTTTCAACACCCACTCCACGCATCCTTCTTAATCATTTTCTCCCATCTCATAGAGGAAAATATTGCCAGGTGGATCAGAGGCCGGTGTATGCTTAGTGTCACATTTTCCTGGTAGGCAAGCAACTTTAGAAAGTTTCTGATATTTGTGTATCATTTCACTTCTTATTCATGGACTAATCCTTGGCTCTTAGGAAAAGCAAGCCACAATTGCTTGCTTCACAATTCTAGTAAAGACTGATCTATAAAGTTGGCAACTTGTTTTTTTCTGGTCACTTCAAACATCCATGAGTCTCTTCTAAATCTGGGAGCTGAGAAGGGCACAAAAGAATCCCCTATAGCTTCAGACTTTCTTCCATCTACCTTGCACCAAACAGACTTGCACTGAAGTCTCAGGGGCTTCTTCAGCTATTAACCAATGGGTGATTTTTATTGTATAGTGTACTTCTTTCCTTGTGGGACTAACTCTCCCCAAAACTCACCAAGAGTATGGGAATCATCTAAAATGGAATTCTAGGTGATCACTTTTTATGTGTGAAACCACCTAACCCCATGCTTTACCTTTTTATGACTATGACTTCCATCATTATTCCCTTTACCATTATTATAGTAGGCAAACTGTACCTCATTATGCCCAAAATAATGAAGAAGCTCAATTTGTATTTTAAGTAAATCATTCTAGTGAGAGAAATTAAACAAGAAATCAAAAATATATATGATACATAATGAGAATATGATAATCAAGAGAATGAAGAGCTAGCAGGGCATAGAACAGAAAGGTCTGAGGAAGGCCTCCAACAAAAATTTCTAAACACAAGGAATATTTAGTGGTGCTACTGTCAACAGGAAATCCAGGCCAAAATTGCATTTTGACAAAAAATCACAAGCCAAGTTAAGAGAACTAGACTATATTGATGATTCTAGTCTGTAGATAAAACTATAGATCCTCTTCCATAGATCAAAATTCTGAGATAAATTTCTCTCTGCAAGGTGTTCTGGGTAACATGTTTTGCCATGTTAGTCATATTAAATATGCATATTTTGCAACTTTTACATTCTCTTGTTTGTATTAAAAATTGCCTAATATTGAACATTATTTTGGTGAACTAATTCACAATCATATACTAGGGGCCTAGAATAACCAATATTAGCTTGCCTTTTTTACTTGTATTTTAGGAATATAAGTTCAACTAAAAAAAGTCTAGTGGTAGAATTTGTAGTTCTGATGAAAATATTGGTGAACCTTTTAAATGCCCATCCATAAGTGTATGTGCATATATATATGCACATATATAATCACATATACATATGCACATATATATATATATCACAGAGTATTTTGTAATGCTGTTGTGCCTTTTCACATTCATCATTACCTCTGCATACACTGAGTTGAGAAACAAATTCATTTCTTTCTTCCTCCTTCCATCTTTTTTCTTTCTCTTGTTTCCTTTTCTCCTCCCTTCCTTCCTTTCTTTCTAGTTGATTCTGTATAATGTCTACACTGATAATAACTTCTAATTAAACATTCAGTGTTCTTTCTTAGAAAATATCATACTTTATAAGCAATTTTAATGTGATATGTAATCTGATTAAATAAGCTTGATATATTTGTATTTTCTTTTAATTTATTAAGGAGATTGATTTCTTGGTTGGTCAATATCAGCATTTATTAAGCTGAAGTTATTGTTCATCAGTCAACTACAACCTTCCAAATTAAGTTATTTAAAAATTATTAACTATGGATATGTCCATACATACATTCTTGAGCTTTATTTTATTAACCACATATTAAAGCAGAATTCATGCTTAGTCTCACAAATCAAAACATTTTTTCAACACATTCTGTAAACTCATGGATTACCTTACTCAATATAAACAATTTTTGCTTGTAAGGAATCTTTCAAGGATGATACCATAGACCAATTACGAAAGTTGAATGTTGGAGACCCAGGCCTTATTCAATCTTCCTACAAATGGGAAATTTCTATGCTATGGGGCCTGAGAATTTGTTTGCTCTAAGTTCTTGGCAGTGACTGTGCATATGCCTTCTAGAGCATTCATACTTCAGATATTTATCTGATTATTTTATTGTCACATGATTCCATATAGAATCTCCTCTCTTGGAATTTCCAAACAGATATGTAAGACTCATTGGATAATCTTTCTATGAAAGCTATAATGTCAGAAATTGAGGGTTTTTGATGGACAGAAATCTTTCAATATTAGACAACAATAGAATAGATGGAGTGGGGGCAGAAGGCTATGACAGTGTTCTGCCAGCTGGGTTCTGAGAAGACAATTACTACAACTGTTCCCACATTTTGATAACAAAAGGACAACATTTCGAGAATACAACATTGGAACTGCCCAAAATGCAACAAAACATGAAATATAAGGCCATGTAATTAGCTAGGCAAATGATGAAAAGAGTTATAGTTTTAACTATTTTATCACAGTAAAATATTATAAAGGTTTCATCCATATGAAAACTAATAACAAAGATAAAAGTGTTCTCATAAGGAGAAGCATATACATTGTTGCAATTTTTATCTAGATGTCCCCCAAAGCCTCCTGTACTCATAGGTGGGGCTTTGGGGGAGGTGACTGGATCATGGGGATGTGATACTCATCAGTACATTATTCACTGATGAGTTTATAGCTAAATGTGATTTGGGAAATGAAGCCTCCTTGGAAGAGGTGGACCACTAGGGATTGTCTTGGAGAGGTTCGTCTCCTTCCCTCCTCCCTTGATTGCCCTCTGATTTCTGCAGCCATGCCAAGAACTGTTTCTTCTCTGTCATGCCCCTCTGCCATTCCACTCTACCTTGAAGCCAGATAACTATGGATTGAAACTTCTCAAACTGTGAGCTGAAAATAAATGTTTCCTCCTTCAAGTTATGGGTGTAGGGCAGTGGTGTTGAACCTGTGACACACATGCCACAGTGAGCTGTTTTTGTCATTGAAATCTCTAAATGTTCACCATTACTGGTGTGGGGTATTGTGTCTTAGTAACAAAAAAATAACTAAGATACATGTTCTACTTAGGACTGTGTCTTTTCCATAAAATTTTCTGTTCATTTTGGTAAGGGTGTGGAGAGGTTGTATCATGAAAAAACAATGCGAGGAGACCCATCTCTTCTCCCACTTTGCTACTACTATGTTATTATGCTGTTAAGTGTGGACTATGAGTAGACCATGAGTATTAAAGGGAACAAGAAAGGAAGTGTGGACAGTTCAAGGTTAACCAAACTCCGTGTTGGAAATTTTGGATTTTACTAATAGTAGAAGAGAAAAAATACTGTATCTCATCACCATGACCATCCTGACCATCCCCTTCATCAGTATCATTGCTGTAAATACCACCATTAGCAGCAGTGTCTTCACCATCTTATCAGTGCTATCATCACCACAACCACCACAGTGTCTTTTTTCCCTCCCCTATGTCCAACATTGTTTAGCACTATCCCATCAGAGTTGCCATCTCTCTAAAGAAACTCATCACCAATCCCCAGTGCTATGAGGTTTTATCTTGCTCCACTTTCTGCCAAAAAATACCCCTTTTTTTTACATACAGACCCAAACCCACCACCCCCTGAAAATTCTTCCTAATAGTCACAATACATAGTGTTCCCCTGTCCTTTGACTTTTGCTTATATCATCCTTAGCCACATGTAATTATCCTCTAGGAAGAATTTCTATTTGTGTAAATGACTTATTTCTCCCAGAGGAGAATGAGTGTCTGATTCTGAGGTCATTGCTACCGGAGGGGCAGTAGCTTAATAGGAACAATAGCCTGTCCTTTGGATGTCCCAGATAGAATCTAAGAGAGATTCAGAGATGTCTGTGTGTTTCCCAAGTCTGGGAAACCTCTAGATAGAAAAAATGACTATCAACTTTGTGTAGAATAGTTTTGGTGTGTGTTTGTTATTGGGCCAGAGACAAAAGTAGGGAAGGAAGATGCAGAATTGCCTGTGGCATAGTGTCTACCTATTTATATTTAATAATAAGCACTTTGGGAAAGCTAGGGGAATCTATTAGGAATCAGAGTTTCTACATAATCAAGTGATAAAAAGCTAGTGCAATCTAAATTATTTTACTGTAGCAAATTTGTGACTGTAGATTGCTGAGTCTTATGAACATTATACAACCATTTTTTACACCTATTATGGACTATAAGGTATTTAGAACTACTTTTTAAAGATCAATTGATGCATAAAAGTCTGTGTGTGTCTAATATATACAACTGGATGAACTTAGAGATAAATATAAACCCATTAAGTCATCGTCACAATTCAGGCCATAAATATATCATCATTTCCAAAAGTTTCCTACCATATTTAGATTATTATTAATTTTTTGTGATTAATTTTCCCTTTAAAAGGACTTTTTTCTTATGTTACAGAGTAGAAATTATTTTCCTTCTACAGATCATAAAACTACCAAGGATCAGATAAGTTATGCAATATGACCAAAGAGAGCTCATAGTATGTGTGGGTACATCTTGGTCTGTGGCCCATGCTTCTTTCTATGCTCTCCACTGTGTCAAAATTTGGAAGCATTTGTTTAAAGATTGCTAAGAAATCCAAAGGAGGAAGATCAAGCTTAGAGTTTGTGGTAGGGCATTGATGCTTTATGGTCATCCTTTTAGGATTATGAGCCACTTTTGCAGGAATAAGTTTCATTTTATTTCTAGGGTTTTGATTTTATAAAGCCTACAACCCTGTCAATAACATTAAACAAATTTCATGAAGAAAATAGCTTATTAAATGCAGATTTGATATTTTTAAAAAGTACAATCACTCTTTTAAACAAGATTAGACCAAACTCCCTGCCGCCTCTTTTCCCTTTGTGACAGGGAGAAAGCTTATTCAAGGCCACATGATATATGGTGTATCATGGGGAAAATATTCTTATTACTCAATATTTAAAAGCAATAATTTCAGGATACTTAACCTCATAGATTTTCTAATACAGAAAAATTAAATAAAAAACAGCCTAAATGCAGCTGATATAAGCCCTTCATGTGCAATTAGCAAATATTAAATAGAAACTTTAATATTAGCATTATTCTTTATGCCCCAGTGAGTGGGATATTATTTAAATTGATATGACATAAGAGGATATAAATAATTCCTAAGTGTAAATTTAGACTGGAGTTTCAGACAGAGTTTGAAATCAGTAAGTATTATCAATTCCCTATTTCCCAGTGTATCATTTATTACCAGCCTGAAGATTTTTTCAAAGAGATTAAATTAGCATTAAGGCAATGATAAACATTATAAATAAATACAAAAATTGCTATTCTAGTTGAAAAGAAAATAAATAAATTGGTTTGGTATCAAATTCTATCTTCCTTAGAAGAGCTCAGGCACAATTCTGAGCACAAGTAAACCTCTATAACTTCTCTTGCAATCAAAAATGAAATACTTTAAAGCCCCAAAGTATAATTTCATTATCTACTATTCTAGATGCACAACCTAATATTCAGAAATAGCTGTGGCATGAAGGGAATTCTGATGAGCTTCACAGCACTAGTTGATCAAGGTAAGTGAGAAGTTGCTTCTATTGAAATATCAGAGTTGATTTAAGAACCTGAGCGCCTCCTTTAGGTACACTGCGGGGGAGAACTAGAAGGAGATGAGGGCGAACGTTCTCCTTGCCAGACAACTTTCTTCCTAGGCGTATATGAACTTCTCAATGTGCACCTTTGGTGGTTATAATCTTCAGGTCAAAATGAGATTTTTGTAGTCTACATTGTGTCCTGGAGTCAAATGTGTGGTATATTTCCATACCCTCTTTGTATTGAACATACATTGCAGAGTAGTGACAAGGTAAGCCTCCCCTCAAGTCATGAACACATAGAAAATTAACACTTCTTCCAGTGCTGGGCTGGAGGCTATGGTTTTCATGCCTAGACATAATGGACAGCCATCTATCTGGCATTATTTGAGCGTTACTCATAGTAATCCCAAGTCTAAAATATTCTATGGGGCATCACACTACCCAGAATGTCCACTTCTAGCACATCCTCACGAGCACTATATACCCCAAATTACCCCATTTGAAAGTAAATAGGAGGCTGGTAGATTTAAAAAAAAATACCATGGTGAGTTGGCTTCAATCACAGAAGGAAGAGAGAAGGGAAGAAGATCTCAGCAAACTATTGGAATGTGCAAATGATGATGGAGTGGTAACTGACATGGTAGATGCAAAAGAAAGAAAATTTGTATACTTCCTCAGAGGTACTGCTGAATTAGTGGGCATATTGCCTTCTCAAACCCCAGATTCGATCAGAGTTAGGGGACACTAAGGACATTTAACACAGAGAAACTGACTAAAACTTTGTATGTGGTCCAGATAAAACCCTCACACTATTTTCCTTCTCCTGGAGACAATGTATTTTTTTTTTTTGTCATTACCTTTCTACCTGACAGAGAAACCAGTTAGGTTTACTCTCTGGAAAAAATTAAACCAGACAGGTCTTTGCAGACATGGAGACATCAAGTATAGCAGAATACAAGGATTGGAAGTGGGTGTTTCAAAGATTATAGGAGGTACAAATTTTGGAGTAAGGAGTCCCTTTTCTGACTTTCCTGTTTCCATAAAGAGCAGGTGAGCACATATTCCCAAGCAGGAGAGAAGATATGTCTTTGAAGAAGCACAGTGGTCTTAGTGGGCCAGCAAAGCTTACAAATCTTCATTTCAGTTTCCACTGTTTACAGGGCTCTCATTTAGTTTCATCAAGGCCCATCTAAGCAATCCAGGCTTCCCATTAGCTTGCATGTCCCTTTTTAAATATAAATAGGCATAAATGACCAGACTTTTGAGTGAAGACTCCAAAAACTAAGACAACCATAAAAGAACCACAAAAATAGTAACCACGAGTATAAAAGACATAGATAGGCTAAACATAAGCACTGTGGCAAACAGAAGACTAATATATGTATTATATAAAATTCAATTTTCTGCCATAACTGCATGGGGTAGAGGTGATAGGAAAGAGATATACATAAAGAGAGGGAAAGGACAGCAAAGTCTAAAGATTCCTCATGAAAGGCTAGCCATAGTGATATGAACTATATAAACAAAGACACACAAGTATAAGGATACTATAACAGAAAAGATATAAAATATACTTGCATATAGACTATAAAAGATATATAGGAAAGAATTTATATTACTTGACTTTAGAATGCAAGACTCCTGGTAAGACAGACATAAAGAATCAGGACCTTCTTTTTTCTGTATTAGGAGTTTAGTACTGTTTGCCTTTATAAACCGTGGGCATATGTTCCTTTTATAAAATTAACAAAATATTTAAAAATAATTGTCTCCAGATTATAAATCTACTTTATAGATCTCAGTTCACAAAGGTTTATCAGAATTCAGAGTCTTACTCATTGTCAAGCTTGGTGTCTTTCCTATTGACTAACATTCCTTGTGGCTTCTATGTGGGCTAAGCCCACTCCAGCACCTGAATCAGTGCAGTGGGATACAGTCTAGCTTGTCTATGCCTTGAGCACAGTCAGACTGAGGTCTCAGGAAGGAGGTATGAAATCTATGTGGCTTTCTCTATCAGAGCCCAAAACTGATGCTCCTCGTATGAGCAAGATACAATCCTTGAAGCTCTTTTTCCTTCTCCAGCTGTGTAAACTTGATATTGCTGTCTGGATGCCCTCTAGTACCAAGAGGTCAATCTCCACCTGTGTTATTAGGGGGGTACTTATGACTTAAGACTTCATGAGGACTGAGGGCTTGAAAACTTTCTGGGAGTTCTGCATCTAATAATAGACTTGGCAACTGGTGTCTCTACTGTGAGATCTCCTGTCATAGATCAAGTATTCTTTAATCTTACTTCCTAATTTCTATATTATTAACTAACTGCTCTATGACCTAGCTCCCAGGGTGAGCCTTGTAATCCAATGTGATGCTAAGGAGCTAACTGTGGAGAGCACCCCCCCGCCCAACTGTATCTTCTTCTGCAATGAGATCGCATTTCTCAGTTCCCAACTTACCCAGCCTGGGCTTATTTTCTGTCTCTGAATGGCAGATTAATGTTGAAGCATCCCAATGGTTCTACATGGAATATTGCTGAAAAATGATAGATATTACACATTATATACCTCCTTAAAACTAAAAATAGAAATACTCCTGAAAAGAAACAAGCAATGGTTTTAAAATGTGGAAAAAACTTTATGATGCACAGCTCTGTACACTGTCAGCAGATAGTGGGTACCTGGCCTGAAAAATATGGCAGTAAGTTCTTGGAAAATTTTACTGTCTTTTCTGATAACTATTAAATTGTATTTCTTAAAAAAACTGTATTTCTTTTTTACTTTATTATTATTATTTTTTAAATTTTCCACCAGCACACATGGCAGAATTCTACTATAGGCTCCAGGCTTCCCATTTAACCTCAAAAATGAAGAGAAAGCAATTCAGTAGGTGGTTAAGAATATGTCATAGGCACAAACTCAGCTTAAGGCATTATGAATTTTCTGTGGAGAAAATGCATTTATTCATTCTGTTCTAAGTCAAGATGGCTGAAACCTATTATCTCAAACTTTGAAAAAAATCCCCGTTGGGATGTGAATAGCCTATGAAATATTTCAGTCAAAAATGAAATTTTTGGAGAAAGTGAAGGTCCAGTTGAAACTGATAGAGTTTAGGCTTGCAATCATCAAAGCTTTCTCTGAACCTTCCAGATAGAAGGGAGCATGGAGAGTTAATCGGTGATATTATCCTAATTATTATTGTATAGCATAAAAGGGCTAACCTGTTTCTGTAGAATAATAGAGCTGGGATGAGATTCGACAGCATCTGTCACAATAAATGCAAATATATAGAGAATAGACAATGAGCCATGATCTCATAAGTGATTCTATTTTCTGTCTGAATAATGACAATGCTGCATTTCAAACTCACATGACAGATACCATGGGAGACTCTCTGGGGCCTGCACTGGGGACCCTTTCTAACTGCATTTGTAAGGATGAATATATTTGGACTTGAAGTTTTCTAAAATGCTTTGTATCCTTAGAGAATGTTCTGGGCACATTTTTAGCTTAGGTATTAAAAACACTCCTTTTTGCAGGCATTTATTAATTCGTTTTTTATGCTCACTTCTATTCTAGTAATTTAAGAAGTACAGAAGAAATGGTTTCTTCCCCAAAGGAGCTAAGAATCTTATTGGAGAAGACATGGGTAAAAATGATCATGCAATCCCAGTGCAAGACAGGTCTTAAGTGTTCACCAGTGCTTGCTACTGTAAGTTTAGTCTACAAAACATCACAGACTGGGAGGCTTAGGAAGGAGGTCTTAGGAAAGGGGGACTTGAACAGTGTCATGTGAGGTGGAAAGAGCTCTGACAAATGGAGGTGAGAATGGTGAAGTGAAAAACTTGAGTAAAAATCCAGACTGAAGATGCAGGCTCCTCTGAAGGCACCTGTGCGTGGATTGGCTTGGACTGTAGAGCCCCTGCTGGGCTGACTGGGACACCTAGGCTAGGCCACTATGTAGTTCATCAGTTACAGTGGGACCTTCTTCATCTCCTTTTTCCTGCTCGCTCATGATGCCAGATGGAAGGTGATCAGGCCTTTGCTTATAAACCAGTGGAAGAGGCATCGGCACACCCTTTCCATAATACGGCACATGAACAGAAAGATGGATCATGATTCTGGTTAGAGATGGCCACACGCCTTGCAGGCTCTTTTCATATTTCCTGAAAGGAGAGAGGTTTTTGACAAAGGGACACCTTGATAGAATCAAATAACATGTTGAAAAATGAGTTAGATAAACTACACCCTTCTATCTCTATTCCAGGATGGTGACATATTAATTAAGTATCAATTAAACCCTTCTTTTACCTGACCCTATTAGATCATAAATGTTTTCTCAGTTTCTCTTTTTTTCTATTGTGTTTTCTACTCAGTCTGTTCTGCCTGGAAAAATGTCAAGCAGATTTCTATGGCATCACCCATATTAAATAACAATTATGCCTTCCTATCCCCAATAAATATAATTTTATTCTGTTTTTCAGTTACTTCTAATAATAACTGTAATAAAAACAGTTCTAATTTTGTGGATCCACCGCTTTCTAAACAATAAGACAAGCATATCATGGATATTAGCTCATTTAATCCTGCACTAAACATATAGAAGGATGCATGCCTATTCAGCAAAGGCAATTGCCTTTTCCTTAGGTCAAGTAGCTAGTAAGTGGTAAGTCACAAACTTGTGAACTGCTTTTGTGTGCTCTTTCTACCCCATGCATCTTCATAGGGGAAAGAAATGTAGCAATATTGGGCAAGTTAAAATAGTTCAAGAGGCTACCACAAAGTATTCAAAGCAGCTAGCCATGCCTGATAATTAATAAGTGATGTGAACTTCTTTGACTCAGTTTTAATAGAAGCTAAAGAACCAGCTATAGCCCAGAGTGTAGGCCATCTTTGCATGAAGCTACTGCAAATGTAATTCAGTGTACCAGTCACTTTCTTGTTGCTAGGACAAAATACTAGACACCCAAAAATTTAAAGGAGAGTTTTAGATTACAGTTTCCAATGGGTTCAGTCCATGGTTGGCTGACTCTAAGGCAGAAACGGTATGGTGGAAGGGCCTGGCAGAGGAAAGCTGCTCAAACTTTGGGATCCCAGTATCAATGAGAGAAGAGAGAAGCCAGTGACAAGAATATGCACTTCCAGGTTATACTCCAGTAACCTACCTCTAACCAGGCCCTTACCTTCTAACAGCAAATTAAATAGTTTAGTTCTAAGTCGTAACACTTACTTTCAGTTGGATTTGAAGAATTTCACCCAGTCTAGATTGTAGGTTATTTTTGTGAAAGCTATTGCAAGTATTATTCAGTTTTGCTCCCTAGTCAGACCATGCTCATTGTATCTTCCTTATCTTTCAATTCATTTCAAGTTGGACTGAACTAGTTGAATAGATAGACATTTCCTTGTGTCTATGGAGTGAATTATATGGACAAAAATTTAAACCAGTAACTTCAACCAAAATTGTTGGTGCTCTGGTAAACGGAAGGGAAGCTTAGCATGGAAGGCATGGGGAAATGCTGCCACAGGGCATAGTGTAGATTACAACAGAATGGAGTTGTTTGTGGGAAACTTCTCTGCATAGAATGCTTCCTAGATCAGACCTTGTAGAAGTTTTACCTGAGTCTGGACATCCACCTGGGTTGCTATTAGTTACAGAAGTCTGCTGTCTGTGTTTTGTTTTCCAGACTCTTCCTCCTTTTTCTTAAGGAGGACCTTAGAATATCCCACCTATCCCCAGATAAACTTCCTTGGAACTTGCCCTCGGCTGATCTCCTGAGAAAAGGAAGTATTTTCCTACTTGGCTAAAGAGTCATCCCTAAGCTTCATATTGCAGCTTTTATTTTGTAAGACCAAGGGCCTTACCAAACGCTCCAAGGAGCTGACTGCAGTGAAGAACACCCGGGAAGGAACACACCCAACAAGTTGGAAAAGTAAAACAGACCTTTATTAGTCTGGCCAGACGGCACTCTCCAAGCAACAGGCTTAGAGAGGGCCTTGAGTTCAGGGGGTTGGAAGGTTTTATAGGGGCTGCAGGGGTGCTTAGCAAGCAGAACTACAGAAGTGGAATTTTTGCAGTTGGGGATGGTTAAGGGGGGGTTTGCAGATGTTCTTTACTTAGCAAACAGGATGTTCCTTACACAGAAACAATGGTACATTCCTGGTGTCTTAACAGATAAACAAGTACATCCCAGGAACTCTGTGTCCTGTAGTGAACCCAAAACCCACAGGGACAAGATGGAAGGCCTGTACCAAGATGGCATTACTTGTGCTAAGTCTCATCTGGGTCTTACAATTTCTCCAGGAGTGATTCCTCATTCTGGCCCCAAATCCACTTCTTTCATTCCTGACCCATTTCTCTCTGCCTGAAGCAGACTCACCAGCTCGTTTTAAAAAGGCAGGTGAGACTCCAGAATCAGTGTTCTGAAACTGTACACTTACTTCAGAATTTCCATGGTCTGTTAATAAATATTATATAAAAAGAAGGTCTGTGTGTAAACATGTTTGTGAAATTCTGGATTAATTAAAGTTAAAATATGAACAAAGGAATTGACATCAACCTCCACAGAGAGCAGGGGACAGTACTTTGAGGGTTTGACTTAACCAAGAATACTTCTTTTTCTTTAAAACAAAAACATGTTAAGCAATAAAGTATAATGTTAATCTATATTTAATATGAACAGTGGGTGCAGAGATAATTACTTTATTATTATAATACAAGGGGTCATCGAAAAATACAGTTGTTTTTAAATTAAAAAAAATCTATTATGGTAAAACACACTAGCCATCAATTCTTCTCAAAATACTCTCCCTAGCTTCAAATACACTTATTTCATTTCAAAAGCAGTTAGGAAGTCTTTTCTTGTCTTTTACACTATGTGGTCAAAAGTACTATGCATGCTGCTGCCGAGTGCTGTTCAATGCAAACATTGGCTAATAAAAATACCACGGTGTGTCCTCATCCACCTTATTTCCCAGATGTGGCACTTTGTGACGATTGACTCTTCCTCAAAGTAAAATATGAGCAGGAAATGTAAAACTTTTGAATCAATTCAGGACATCAAGGCAGCCAGGAAAGTGCAGCTAAGCACTCAAGAAAAAAGACTTCCCATGGGCTCAGTGGTTCTGGCACCTGCCTCGCAAGCAGAAAGTCCTGAGTCCAATCCCCGGTACTAAGAAAAAAAAGACTTCCTGAAATGCTTCAGAAAATCACAAGAATGATGGGATAAGTGTGCTCCTAGTAAGGAATATTTAGGGAGGAATTAATGGCTATGTGTGTTTTTACTGTAGTAATTTCTTAAAATACACCATATTTTTCTATCGCACCTTGTGTATAATTTTTGTACATTTAACCTATTTCATAATTAAAACAACTAAAAGTGTTTTGGTTTTTACATTTTTTTTCTGCAGGGCATTTAATTATTTTGTTTGGATTTTGAATCTTAATGAGGTGACAACAAGGCCTATTGTTTCCTAATTAGTTTACCAAGAACCTTTTCAGTGAAGATTGTTACTTAGGACTTGTTCTCTGGGACACACTTTGTGAAATGCCATCTGAGGAGACACCGGTATCCATAGTCATTCTCCTGACGTCTCTTCGTAGCATTATTATTGGTCATAGGGTCCCCAAACTGGGACTTAGCATTTCAGAAGACTCTACTGCCTGTTATACTCCTACCTTGGTCAGCGGGTAACATTTGTTGTTTCCCATCTCAAAATGTTCAACTTCTTTCCCCCTCAGAAACTGATAACGTGAGAACACCCCTAGCTCTGCATTTATTTTCAGAGCTGAGATGATTGCCATGTCCAAAATTCAACAAGGAATCCTTATCTCTCCTACTCCTTCCTTCTCTCCAGATACTTTTTGGATCCTTACTTGGGTTGGATACCTTCATATGTTTCCCCTTCCTTCCAGGGAAGATGTTTTAATCTTGAAATATCTTAAGCATATAGAATCTATAATAAACTTAGTATTCTAAAATTGAAGTAGAAAATTATATTTAGATAGAAAAAGTTTTTTTCTGTTTCCTGATCTAAATTTAAATTGCAGTAGTTATCAGTAAATAAGTTTAAAAGGTATAGTTTGCCATTGTCAAGAAAAATAGTATTTTGCTATTTAGGTAATGAAGATAAGTAAAATGTTCTGAAATATAGTTAGAGAAATAAACAAAGTGACGATTGATGCCATGGAAAATTAAGATCACAGGTCAGTAGTGAGGGGGTGTACAATGTACTTGGAATAATTTGAGTTTAAGTAGGGAGAAGGGACTAATATTTGCTGCTAATTTGCTATATGATTTTGACAACATACTTTATTTCTTTGGCTTTGAATTTGCTGTTTAAAAAGCAGTTATCATAAAATTTACTCCACATTCTTCATAATATTGAGCAAAGGAAAGAATGTTGAAAAGCCACATCTTTTTATCCAGTCTCCAGTTGATGGGCACTTGGGCTGTTTCCAAATTTTAGCTATTACGGACTGTGCCACTATAAACATGGGTGCACATATATCACTGTGGTATGATTTTTTAAATTCTTTTGGGAAAATACCCAGCAGGAGAATAGCTAGGTTAAATGAGACCTCTAATCCAAGTTTTCTGAGGTATCTCCATACTGATTTCCACAGTGGTTGCAACAGTCTGCACTCCCACCAACAGTGGAGAAGGGTTCCTCTTTCCCCACAACCCCACCAGCATTTGTTATTGGTTGATTTCTTGATAGCAGCCATTCTTTCTGGAGTGAGGTGAAATCTCAGCATTGTTTTCATTTGCAACTCTTGACTTAAAGAGTTCTGAAACATTGATAAATGAAATGAAGTAGATACTTATTATTAAAATTTCTTAAGGGTATTAAGTTATATAGATATTGACCAAAGACATTGGACTAAATATTTCCATCATGAACTTCAGTGTAATAAAACTTTGGTAAAAAGTCTTTGTTTATTTCAGTTTATTCAACAAAACTTAGCTGAGGAAGTCATGCTTAAGAGGCTAGTCACTTAGGGAGGGTCAATACACTGTTTAGTGAAAACTTGAAAGGCTAGTACTTAAACCATGTGTACCCTGTGGATTTTAGACAAAAATTGCTATCTGAATCAGTCACCATGTGTATTTGTCAACTTCCCATTTCAGGGACAAAATACAAAACACTTGCAACTTAAAGAAGGAGTTTTATTTTGGGTCATGGTTTCAGAGGGTTAAGTCCATGCAAGGTTGACTGGCTCCAAGACAAACATGGCATATTAGAAGGCTATGATAGAGCAAAACTGCTCAACTCATGACAGCCAGGAAATGCAGAGGGAGGAAGGAGCTAGGGACAAGAATACACCCTTCCATCTCATGTGCCCAGTGACCCACCTTTTCCAACCAGGGCCTCACCTTCTAATAGCACATTCAGTAACGAACTCATCTATGGATTAATCCACTGATAATTACAGTGCCTCCATGATCCATTGATCTCCCAAAAGCCCCACCTAGAACACATGAGACTTTGGGGGCACATTTTAGACATAAACTATAACATGAAGTTAATTAAATCCTGCTTTTTGCATCTATAAGTGCACCTAGGAAACCCAGACAAAATTGATCCTTATCTCTACAATTGGATGCTTAGTAGATTTGCCTGATCAAAAGTGAATAGAGTTAGGTATTTGTGGAGTTTTAGGAATCATATTAAGAATGAGATATAGGGAGGTGAAGAAAACATTTCCCTACATTGTCCTCTCCATTGCACATGATATCCATTTGTGAACTATGTCTGCAATTTCAGCAATAGTCACCGCTGAGGCAATTGCTGAACCTCTACTTAGAGTGGGGAACAATTAGCAGAACAATTAGCATGCAAGCAGATGAGCTCCATTAGTCCAAGCTCCAGCAGAGCCAGTGGAAATAACCAGTGGATGTAGACCACTATCTTCCTTTACGTTAAATGCATGTGGTTCATGAAACACAGATTTTATTTTCATCCTTAATCTAGGCAGAGGGGAAGAGAAGATAAGAAAAAGTGACCATCCTTATCCTCAACTTATTCCAAATCAAAATGGGAGTTGGCACTTGTAGAGATAGAATAATTAAAACATACACATGAACATATAATCAAAGATAATAAGTTTTGGGTAAGTAATGATAGGGCAAAGAAGGAGTACCCACCTGTGACAAAAGAATCAAAAAGATTTTAGAATATAAGTGACATAGAGAAAGTGATACCTAATAAGAATTCTTGGGAGGTAGAGTATTCAAATAGGAACGAAGATAAATGTTTTAGTATTAATAGAATCATGTAGTTGAGTATTTTCTCCATCTGTGCTAACCTAGGTAATGCGAAGACAAAGTGGGGATGGTTATACTTTGTCAATCAGATTCCCAAATAAGTGAACTATTCAAATTACCCTATCACTTCAGAGAGGTACGCAGATGGCTCTAAAGGAAAACTGCCTACTTCACAACCTCTGCTGTCTCTTGGCTTGTGACTGCTTTTCTTTGATCCTTGTGAATCTGATGGTGGGGAAGCAATGTCTAGCGTAGATTAATCTAGAGCATATTTTAGAAATTGGCTTCAAGTAGCAGGTTTCAAATAAAGAATCATATAACTTGATATTCATCTTAAGAATGAAGAAGTTGCTAAAGCAATTTGGGGTTTGTACTGGCTCTATTTCCCCTGCCACACATTTCTATCTTCATCTCAAATTCCTTTATGCTGTGGAGCCATAAGAAGAGTTGAAAAACTACTGCCTACGGGCCATATTTGGCCTGATGCCTTTTTTTTTTTTTGGTAAATAAAGTTTTATTGTAATATGGTCATGTTTATTCACTATATATTATTCATATAAATGACAGAGTTGGGTATTTGTGATAGAGATTGTGTGGTCCACTGTATAGTCACATTTTCATGGATATTCCCAGCCTTACTTTCTCTTTAAAGTTTCTACATTTAAAACTAATTTTATCTATGTCCAATTAAATTAAATCACAAAATATCCTTATAATTCTGAATAAACTTTTTAAGATCTTGTATATCAGTCATTCCTTTTGCAAAACGATAGGTGTCAAAATGATAGCTGTCAAAATTATTATGAAGATCAAGTAAGGGCACAAATAGTAAAGCACTTGCAAGATAATATAAATACATAGATATATTAGTATTACATTTATAAACATGTGTCTTGACAAATAGAGTTTAAATGAAATAATGCAAGTAAGGAGGTTAAAAGGAGAGAAGGAAAGTTAAAATATTGAGATATTACCTGTCCTTGAAGATACCTATAATCCCAACTATCCAGGAGGCTGAGTCAGGAGAATCAAAAACTCAGACTAGAGTGGGAAACTTACCAAGACCCTGACTCAAAAAATATATAAACAGGTGGAGAGGGGCTGGGAATGTAGCTCAATGCTAAAACACTTGCTTAGCACTCACAAGGCCATAAGTTCAATTCCTAGTATTACAAAAGAAAAAAAATAAGAATTTATGGAAGGAAAAAAAGATTCAATATATCCTAGAGATTTATGCCAGAGGTAATCTCATGAAAGTATTATGACAAAATAGTTGTGAAGGAGGAGCAGAGGTGAGGGGCATATGCACTAGCCCAGCTCTACATAGAATTAGTTCTTGGCTCACCATGAGTCTGCTAGAGAGAAGCTCTAGTAGGCTTATCAGTGTGGTGTTGGTAGGGCATCAGGCCAGACATGGAGCTCTGAAACTTATGTTGTTGCATCTTGCAGGTGTGCCAGGCCTCAATCAACTCTCCTATCATCTGCCTTCCTCAATCTCTTTTTTTCCTTCTATGACCACCGCTGTCAAAGAAGATCATTCTTGCCAGTGTGTCCATCCGCTGATAAGGATCTTGGTGGCCTGAACTGGCTTGAGGCTTCTTTCAGACACAGCTGTGCAACATATTTATTTAAACTGTAGGTGGAATAGCCAAGCATCCATCAAAGCTAAACATTTCTACCTGTGTTCCAATCTCAGCTTTCCGTTCTCACTTGCAGGAAGTCAGTGTCTACCCAGAATGTTGTCCTGAGTGTGTCCTTTATGCAAAACAAGTCTTTAGTTGCTCATTAAGCAAGTTCCGTGGTGTCTCTGCCGGCAAGAGTCCTGTAACTTTGTTTACTTACACCTTGTATATTTAAAGGTAATAAAAGTGTTTGTTCTTGACAACCTTGTTATTCCAAAGCTTTTCTATACAAAGAGAATTCCCTGCAATCATTCTGAATCAGTGAGATTTCACAGTATTACCTGAAGTACTGTTCTGCCAAGACAATTGCCAATATTTAAACCTCATTTAGGAAACCAATTCAAAATCTTTTGAGTGTTTAAAGTATAATAAAAATAAATAAATTCCATTCTTTCTATAGTTTACCTTATGGACTATATGTTAATCACCCCAAAATGTCCACAAGCATATAGGAAAACAAGTACTTATTTAAAATTAAAGCTGCTTAAATTCCAGATGGTTCAAAGTATATCTTAATCTATCTTGAGCAAGTCCCCTAATTCTGCAGGAACAAATGGTGGAATGTTATTAAAATGTTAATTAGTTAAATTTAGTCCCCAAAGTATAAGGAAAACAAAATTGCACCTACATGATTTTATTTTTACTAATGGAGGATAGAAATTCTGATATATAAGGAAATGAGGTTATTTGAGAGAAAGAAAAAAATATCACAATGTGAGTCTTATATTAACATATCCAGGAGTGTAAAGCAAGTTTGACAAAATTATTGGGATATATTTCTAACCTATTACATGGAGCTATTTTCAAAATAAGCTACTTTAAATCTTGTTGATAAGTTCTTTTTTCAAATGGAAATGAAGAACTAGAGGTAGCAGTCAGTGAGAGAGTTACTGGCTTTGAACAACTTGATATTTTTTCTATTTGCTAGCTATTGGTAGTGAAAAGATTGTTCACAGTTTCCCACAATCTTCAGATCACTTCTAAAACACTTCCTACATGAGGAGAATATCTTCCCTGTCTGGTACTCACACAAAGAAAAAGCAGAGCAAATTCCCTACTTTAAGCATCTTGAGTATAAATCTTTAGATTGTGATTGTGTAATTTCAATTGAGCCAATTAAAAGAACAAACATCAACTTATAACACAATTTATAAGTGAGAGTCTTAAAAGTACATCAGTGTGCTGAGAATGCAAACTTTCCTCTAGTAATTGTGCTACAATTGAGTAAGTTGCATTTGCCTTTAGAATTCCTTTAACTAATTCATTTAAAAATATGTTTGTACTTGATTTAATTGTAAGAAAAAATAGCAAAGCTCATTTACTGGGATGAACCACATAGTTACTAAAACTTTTTGGTAGTAAGGGGCCAATGAGGGTTTCTGAGCAGAGGTTTGATATTATTGGACTTTAGGAGAATTCATATGAGTAATGTATATATTGAATAGGGCCTATATTAACTAGTCCATTGTGAAAGCAAAGGAGTTTTCAGAGCTGCTGGTCTGGATCAGGGTGCCACTAGTGTTATTTGAATTTCCACATAGGGTGATCCTCTTGGATATACTAGGGCTTTCCTGAATATTCAATGAGCAGTTCACATCATGAAAGTCACAACAAAAGAACAAACAGTAGGTAAAGGCTCTAAGCCAGTGGATACCGTTGGTAGAATTCATATTGCATCTACCTTAAAGTAATTGGTCCATGATAGACTCATTTGAGCAAGTGAGCAGTAATTGGTGAGACTCAGCTATAGTCCCTCATTAATGGTGGCTCTCAAAATATAAGCAAGAAAAAAGCTACACTTTATTCATCATAATAAATCACATTTGACTTTTAATCATTTGGTAATAAATGGAAGAAGAAGGATGCAATGCAGGGATTTTATGGTTTCTACTATGTTCCAAATGACTAAGTTGTACTTAGGGTACATATGGAAAAATATAGTGGAACTTGAATATTACCTAGAAAAGCCATTCTCATTTCTAGAGGATGAAGGACTTTGATGATCAGGGAAGGAGAGAAAAGTGTTTTCTTCAGTTTCTGTATATATTTTATGTAATAATAATGACGATGATAATGATAATAATAAATTCCTGGAGGTTTTAGTAACTGCAAGTATGCCCTGGACATCTCTCTAGCCAGTGGTTTCTAGAGTCTACATAGAGAAGAAAGGCCAGTTTATTATCTGCTGCACAATAGGTCTACTTGAACTCTGCTTCCTGTTCATGTAGAAAGCCTGAGATTACACTTTCTATTAGAACAAGGAGATGGTTCTCTGCCTGGTAGCGGTTATGGGGCTCAGTCCAATATCACTATGAAATATGTGAGTTAACCAAGTAAACAGTGGGAAGATCTGGGAACACCGGAGAGATGGGAAGTCTTAGAAAGGTCGATAGAAGAAACAAATTTTGAGAGGTATTTAAAGAAAGACCGATTTGTCTCTATTTGTAGACAGACTAAGCAAACCAGATGGCTGCTATAGACAAGCAAATTTAGACAGCCTTCACTGCTCTGTGTTACTTCTGCTCTGCCCAATAATTGTATCAGAAAGTTTTATCATCAGAATTCTAAGTTGAAGTACTGGTCATCATACTTAAATGCAAATACTAAACAGGCTATCTTTCCTCCAATGAGGGTGATTTGCTCCTTTGTCAAAGATGAGGTGGCTGAGTATGTCTGGAGTTGTTTCTGAATCTTCTAATCCTCAGGTCTGTTTCTTTGCCTGTACCATGCTGTTTTTATCACAGTAGTTTTGTAGTATAGTTTCAAGTTGGGGATTGTGATACCTCCAGCCATGTTTCTGTTGGTTAGAATTGCTTTTGCTATTCTAGGTTTCTTCTTGTTCCAAATGAATTTTTGGATTGTTTTCTCTAGCTGCTATCAAGAAATCAACCAATAACAAATGCTGGCAGGGGTGTGGGGAGAAAAGAACCTTTCTCCATTGTTGGTGAGAGTGCAGACTGGTGCAACCACTGTGGAAATCAGTATGGAGATACCTCAAACAACTAGGATTAGAGGTCCCATTTGACCCAGCTATTCCCCTGCTGGGTACCTTCCCAAAAGAATTAAAAGAATCATACCACAGCAATATAGGTGTACCCATGTTTATGGAGGCATAGTTCATAATAGCTAAAGCTTGGAAATAGCCCAATTGCCCATCAGCTGGAAACTGGATAAAGAAGATGTGGTTTTTCTATAAAATGGAGTACTACTCAGCCATAGAGAAGGAGAAACCAGAGACATTTATAGCTAAATGGATGCACATTGAGGTGATACTCTTAAGTGAAATATGTAGGACACACATGTGTAAATACCAAATAGTTTCTCTGGTGTGAAAAACTAAAAGTGTAAATAAGATTCAAAGGATTAAAATGAATAATTGGTAATTTGAAATTGGAAGAAAAGGTCCAAAGGGGTAGGGGTGGTGGGAGGGGAAGGGGAAAGGAAAGGAGGGAGAGGAAAAATTATGAGAAAAGAAAAAAATGGAAACAAAATCTATGTAAATAGGGAAGGGTGGAGTGGGTGAAGGGTGCACAGGTAATGGGGAAAAATAAGAAGCAAGGTATATCATGTACAGGTACAAGCACCCAATGATAAATGTAAATATATTGTATACCTAAAATGTAACAATAAAAGAATTTAAGCAAAAAAAATGCAAATACTAACTTGCAAGGGAAATGCTTAAACCAGTTGTATTAGAAGGCTATCGTTCACTCTTCCATAGATCATTTTCCTGTTTACTGCTACTTAATGCCTCAGTTTTGTTCACATATGGGATGCATATTTTTGGATCTCTCTAGATCCAGGTCAGACATTTCTGAATGAAAGAGATGTGAGGAAGATTCAATTGGAGGGAATTCTTCTGAATGATTTTTCTTCTCTGTTAAGGGAGAGACATATGGTGACATACTTGCCCAATTTTGGACTTTGTTTGAAGTCTTGAGAGCAAATGAGACCAGAAGCTGCTGTATCCATCTTGTGAACATGAAAGAAAGAGTCAAGGGACTAGTAACAATTATCATTTAAAACTTTGATATCCACAGAGTAGGGATCCAACACTGGACCTTCTGCCAAGTAAGAAGGTGAATATGAATGTATTTAAGCCACTGGTAGTGCATTATTCTATCAGATGTCTTCATCAATGTACTCAGTGCATCCAGTACATTGATGTGCCCAGTGTACCCAGTACAGTTAACTGTAACTAGTTAACTTACTGTTAACACCTTAACAATAACTGTTTTTGAGTCTGTCTCCAGCCAAGAGCAGGAATGAATGTGTTTGAGTGATCCCTCTCTCCTTTGATGTAATTCAGCATCTGTAGTTTTCCCTTGTTGGCACCAATTCTATCATGCCTTGGCTTATTATCTTTTTTCAACAATGAAAATGTAAATATAGAAGGGATTTTGAAGAAATTGGAAGTGATGTTAGGTAAATTTGGTAGATAGGTAGGTAGGTCTACGTCAGATATTCCTCCTTAAGTGTTACATAAAATCAAATGTTAGGTTTGGCCCCTTGTCAACCTTAGTTTAACTATCACAGAACTCTAGAATGCAGCCTTAATTTCTAAGCCCATGACTGACCCACACAACTCCAGTGTTTGCTATTTAAAGTCTTATAATCTCCTCTCTCTCTGATGCTTCTTACATTTTCAGAAATATGACACTTACACCAGTTTCCCAAGTGACCCTCAGTTTTTCACTCTATGCGGCTTTCTTCTGTTGGCCAAGTCCATTCTATTAGGGTATTTCTCTCCATTCTTATTGCTTGGCTTGCCTAGATTCTTTTTTTTTTTCTTGCTTTTGTTTCTTGTATCTTTTTCTTCTTTTTTAAAATTAATTTTATTGGTAAATTTTAGGTATACAATATAAAAATATTCATCTTTGAAATTTGCACCTTTACAGAATCTCTCTTGGTTTTTATTTTTTCCCCTTCCCCTGCCCTCCCTTCACCCCCTCTATGCCTCCCTATTTACAAAGATTTTGTTTCCTTTTTTTCATTTTCTTATAATTAATTTCACTTCCTCATAATTAATTTCATTTCCTTCTTTCCTTTCCTCTCCCCCTCCCACTTCCCCTTCCCCTTTGCCCCTTTTCTTCCTATTTCACATTATCTATTATACCTTTTAGTCCTTATTTACACTTTCAGTTTCTCACACGAGAGAAACTATTTGGCATTTACACTTGTGTGTCCTATTTATTTCACTTAAGAGTATGGCCTCAATGTGCATCCATTTAGCTATAAATATCTCTAATTTCTCATTTTTTATGGCTGAGTAGAAATCCATTTTTTAAAAAAACCCCACATTGTCTTTATCAAGTCTCCAGTCAATGGGCATTTGGGCTGCTGCCAAGTTTTAGCTATTACAATCTGTGCTGCTATGAACATGGGTGCACATATATCACTGTGGTATGATTCTTTTAATTCTTTGGGGAAGAATTTGCATAGATTCTTATACATTGCCTAGGACAAAATCCTAACAGGAAGGCATTTGGAGCCCACTTTGGCTTGTGAAAAGTCAATTTTCTGAGCCCAGGATTTTGCTTATCATCTGACTGATCACTGTTACAAAAATCCCTGTTGTGTATGAGTAGGGCTTGTGACATTAAACCTTTTAGCTGGATAACTGATTGGATCTCCCACCAGTGTGCTCTCATCCATATAGTAGCACTACCTAGCTTGAGTCTACATACCCTTTGAACTCTGCATGAAACCATCTGTTGTTTTGTGGAGTAAGCTTACCATCTTCTTCTTCTCCTTCTCCTTCTCCTTCTCCTTCTCCTTCTCCTTCTCCTTCTCCTTCTCCTTCTCCTTCTCCTTCTCCTCCTCCTCCTCCCTCCTCCTCCTTTTCCTCCTCTTCCTCTTCCTCCCCCTCCTCTTTTTGTACCAGGGATCGTACTCAGGACCTTGTGCTTGCTAGGCAGGCACAGTGCTGCTGAGCTATATCCCTGGTAGAGCTTACTCCTTTCTTCTTCAGGCTTTGTGTTGTTGAGGACTTTACATTCTTTCTTGTGTCCATTCTTCTCACTACCAGTTCACATACTGCTTTCCGGTAAATCTTCCTAAAGTCTACACCAATTGTAGCACTTTTCTAGTCAGTTTTCTTTAGTAAAGTCTTACTGGGTACAGGACAAAATCTTTTGTTTTAGACTGCAAATTGTGATCTCCAACTTTCTACTTCTCAGGTACTATCTCTTGCAATTCCCATGAATGGATTATTGGTTTTAATCTCTATTAAATAATTCACTTTTTATACCTGTGAGGGGAATTTCCACTATTGTGGCCATGATTAGATAGACCACCCTTACTCACCAAAACTTGATCTGGATGCTGAGTCAGCGATGCACACACCCCCTTGAAGGCATGAAAACTTTAATACTCACATATCGCTGCATCCCAGAGAGAGCAGGGCAACTTCCTTAGCTGAAATGACGAGGCCTTGAGAAAGCGGGGAAGGACATCAGTGTTGGATTTTATTGTAGTTACAGGGTTCCATGTGTATGGGTTCTGGGTTTTACATTGACATTATATTGAGGCCAAAGTAGAATTTCTTAGCCTTCCTAGAAGGGTCCATGAAAGCTCACAACAGTCAAACCTGGAGCAAAATAATATATTTCTTATACTCCGCCAAGCCTTATTCATCTGTCTTAGGTAGATCTTACTCTATTTGGCCATATACCTAAAAATTAATTACCTTTAAGGAAAAGAAAAAGTACAACAGAAATGAGAGACCCCAGAATATAAGATGTAGGAACTGCTGTTACCACTTCCTTTATTCTACAGTATTTTGAGGTCTATGTATAGAATAGAAAAAGTATGAAATATAACAGAAAAAACATCTTCCAACACTGATGAACATTATTGATGTAATGACAATTTTCTCCATCAAATAAAACACATTGTGCTTTATGTTTGGTCTAAATTGGGTTTGCTGTAGATTTATTGTAGTTAAATTTTTAGCGGTCCTAGGTTTCATGAGACCCTAAGGCCCTATAATTTTGTATCTTCACATTAAAGAGTTCCTCTTTGCCATTGCATAAGCTTTTGGCCACACAGAATTTCATTCACAAGAGAATAAAAATGTGAGAAAATCATAGCTCCTTCTCTAAAACATCTAAAATGCTTGTGAAGTGACAGGCATGCACTCAAATATGCATACCTAGAAAGAATATGTTCATTGCTATGGGAAACTCAAAGGAAGTGAATGTAGGCTATTTTCGCTTGGATGCTATCCTGACTTCATGGAGGATATGACTTTAGAAATTGAAGAAAAAATGAAAGCATTTTGCAATATTTGCAAAATGATCAACATTGGGCATTCTAGACAATGCAAAAAGTAAATGATGTTCTTGGATCAGTGAGCATAAGGGGAGGGGGTTCAGAAGGAAAGTTAGAGGTACATTCATGAAAAGTTTTTTATTTTTTCAGTATTGGAAATTAAACTCAGAGCCTTTGCACTGTGCTACATCCCTAGCCCTTCAAAAAAAATTTTTTTGAGACAGGGTCTTGTTAATCACTAAGTTGCCCAGGTTGGATTTGAACTTGTGATCCTTCTCCTGGGATAACAATAGGTGTGTGCTACTCTGTCTACCCAGAAAGCCTTTAAAATTATTATGTAGCAATTAAAATAATATAAAACATTTTCATATACATATAGTCATGAAAAGAGTAACATGAGGCATCTTCTCAACTGCCTCTCCTGTCATCTGCACAGACTTCTAGGGAAAGGGAGATACAAATGTTGGGTTAAGATTGCTGAATTTTTCGTGCTCTTAATGTCTTGCCCATTAAGTGATTTTTCACTTCATTCCAGCTATCTGATATCTTTAGGCAGAATTATTTTGTCCAGCATGTGTGATTTCCCTATTGTGAGGGTTTTTTTGAATTCTTAAAAGCAGAAATCATGGAGATTTATTTTTTATATGAAAAAATAAAACTCTATACATACTTTATCCGGGATCATACCCTAGAAAAACACCAAAGCAGATGAGACAGCTCCTTAACTGATTAAGTAATTAGAAATTACATGGTTTTAATTCCATCACATTCTTTTTAATAACTATGAGTCCTTATGGAAATTACTTTACTTCTCTGAGTATGAACATATCATGATGAAAGTAATGTCTGATTTTTGTATATAGTGGTAGCCTGTTACCTAGAATTTCATGCTTTGAGCATTTACTATGAGCCATGCACTATTAAATAGTAATCATTTATTATTTCATGTACTTTTTGCCAACTTTCTTAGAAACGTTTTTAATGTAGCAGTTCGGATGAAGTGTCTAGGACAAAGATGCTTAGAAATTATCAATATAAGCAAAATCATTGCTAAGTTAAATTCTTCTTCACACCTGAGTACAGTTAGAACTTTCTAGCACTATGCTAGACTGCTTTTCCATACCAAGTGTTTTTTTTTTTTTTTACTGATTTTTTTTATTCATTAAGATTATTGATACATTTTAGGTATACAATATGATGGCATTCATCATTGGGAATTTGTACCTTTATATGTTATATCTTGTTCTTATTTTTTCCCCATTCCCCTGCCCTCCCTTCAACCCCTCCACCCTCCCTATTTACCAAGACTTTGTTTCTGTTTTTTTCCTTTTCTCATATTTATTTCCTTTTCCTTCTTTCCTTTCCCCTATGCCTCCCATTTTCCCTTCCCCTTTGGATCTTTTCTTCTTATTTCACATTATCTATTATACCTCTTAATCCTTATTTACACTTTCAGTTTCTCACACCAGAAAACTATTCAGTATTATTCATGAAAAGTTTTCTCTCTCCAGGTGACACATTTACAGTTAGTCTGTTTTCCATGCTATCCCATATAGTTCACAAAATAATAATCCACGCACAAATGATGCTCTTCACATGACTGTCATTATTAACCTTTTAAATTTACTTTTTGTTGGGCCTGGAATTTAGCTCAGTGGCTCTGGCACCTGCCTTGCAAGTGCAAGGTCCCGAGTTCGATCCCCTATACCAAAAAAAAAAAAATTTACTTTTTGATAATTCTCATGGAATTACCATGTAACCTAACACATACCCTGAGAAATTTTAATAACATAAAAATGACATATGTATAATATTTATATAAAATATTTACAAGTTGATAATGGGAAAACATAGATTGCCTTTGTATTTCTTTTTTGCGGTTTTATCATTTTGAATCCTTTCTCATAACAAGCCCAATACCTTTAAAATGAAACCCCAGTCTTATTGGTTTTTCCTGCCTTCCTCAATATAAGCTAGGTTTTTTTATATATTTTAACCTTAAAGCTGACATTAGTTGGGACTAACTCAGTTTTGTATCTTTACTGACAAATCTATATTAATAACAACATCAATACTGTATTAAACCTGAACTATGGGAATAATTTGTAATCACGCCAAAATTAATAACATTGTGTATCACCCAGAGAGCCTTTCAGGGAGGAGAGTGAAATAGTTATTAACTTGGGTTATTATTGTGGTATTATGGACATTTAAATAGGCTATAATTCTAGAAATTTAAAGGTCAGTTTGATTTATTCAATTTAGCTTGTCATATGTTTGGAAAACTAATTAAAATAACAAACAACATGGTTATAATACTTTGGATGGTGAGTCGGAAGCTTGCATTTTGAGACACAATAGGTAAGCATTTTCTGGGCATGGTATATGCTCTCTGTAAATGAAAAATATGCTTTCCATGCATGTGGTTGGGTCTAGGAAGGAAACTTCTTGGGGAGCCTCTTTTTTTTTCTGGATACACAATTTTTTCTCCTAGATCTCTCACATCCAAACACTGACCCTCAAATCTTGCTGTGGTACTGGCACTAGAGAGAATAAGGCACTGCAGTTTTGTTATGACTTAAACATTTAAAGAGATCTCTTTTACCAAAGGCTTCTTTCATCTGTTCTTCATATTTGTTCTCACTGGAAATGTGTTTCTTGTGCTTTAAATAATTGTAGTCTAGAGGAGACTGATACAGCAAATGCTCCTTGAAGGGCAATATTTGAGTTGTGATTGTTTTATAACAAATATAGGAAAAGTAAATACAATGGGACATCAAAGTTTGAAAATAGAATGAGAGACTAATGAAGAAGTTTGACAGGAGAAGATATATATTTCATGTTAGAATGGATCATAGGAGAACAATGATTTGGGATAAAAAAGATTTTTCCAACTATATCACAAATGGAACATTACATATGCTTGGTTTCTCATGGAGTATCTATCTAACCTAACTATGGTCGAAAAGAGAATAATTCAGACATGGCTATTAATATCAATGGAAGTATAGGAGATAATGTACCAATATAATTAAAGGGCAATACATAAAGAAAATGTGAACAAGGTCTCTGGGCCATCCTAATAGATATGACTAGAAGGAAATGAAATAATAGGTATGAGACCAACTTTCAAGGTACCCTCAACATTTAGCTGTCTTACATGACTGTAATTATCAAGCTATATCTTATAGCCAAATAGCTTCCAAGAAGTCCTTAAATTATTTTGATGACAAGTTTATGATCCCCAAAGCAGAAACTTCAGTCATATGACTACTTTAGGTTAGCTTCCTTGTGACAATAAGAAACTGATGGAGGGTGGCAAAGATGGAGATGCAGACAGAAATTGGGTCATGAAGATACTAACCGCTGGGTCAGATTGGTAATGGTCTTAACTGTAGACCTACTATATCTAGAATTAATTTTTACTAAAAACAAATATATAACTGATTTCTTAGGAGCTATTCTCTGTTCTGTTTAGCATAATTGAAATATCCCTATGTATTTTTTTAAAAGTACATTTTAATCAACCTATACTGTATTTTAAATCACTACATATAAATGGAAGATAGAGTGTGAAAGAAAATTAGGCATTCTTTTTTTTGGTACCAGAGATTGAACTTGGGTCCTTGCACTGTGAGACAGATGGCAGAACCACTGAGATAAATCCCTGGCCAAACTAGGCATTCTTTAATAGAATTTTGAGCCTCATTTTTCCAGAGGTAGAAATGTAGAATGCAAAATAAATTACTGTGGCAGAAATGATACAAGTCATTTGATGCCAATTACAAAAAGTAAAGTAGAAGACCAAAATATAGATTTCCCATTTTCAAAGAATGAAGAACATGAAATTTATAATTGATGATTAAGTGGAAGATTATAGAAAAGCATAACCCATAAATTCTATTGAAGGTATATAAAAATTTAAAATTCATGAGAATATTTTTGCAAAAACTCCTTAATACCCAAGAGAATCCAAATCTCAGCTACTACTACAAATGTAAATGATGAGATAGGAGAGGCAAGTAGTTATTTATTGATTTTTTTAAACACACGTGTACTTGCTGTGCACACATTATGTCAGGCACTGTCTGGCTGCCTTTTAAAAGCTTCTGATGAAAGGTAATCTTGTCAGGTTGTTAGAAGGACAAGAATGGAGGGAACTACATAAGGTTAACATGCCCAAAGACTGAAGCAAAAAGAAGGTGGCCATCATGAGAAGAAAAAGAAATTGCTTTGAAGTCTTGTTTGTTAGGAATTCATGATGATAGAGAATTGAGATGAGCCTTGATGAACAATTAGAATTAAAGCAACTCAAGGGAAAATGCTTACTGGAAGGGTATTATGTATTGGCAACCTGTGAGATTCCAGGGCACAGGAATTCAGTTCTGGATTTACAGTCCACAAGATATTGAGTATTACAGTAGGAGTTTGTTTATTGCAATGCATAATTCCATTATTCAGAAAAGGTGACCCATATTGATGTAATATCCTGTGATTTACCTATTGCTATTACCTACTTCCAGGTCTTCTAGCTGAGCTTTTAGTGTAGCCAGAAACATGTACAAATGTACATATTTTAGGATTAGTGTTATGAATAAGGCAAACATTTCCACCTAAATATGGACTATCAATGTGACAGATTTGAGGTGGGTAAGCAGGTGTAATGTAACACTGAATCAAGTTGTATTGGGAAGCATGTTACTTTAAACCTAATGTCTGTTTAATTTTTCCCTTAAGTAGTATATTAACAAAAACTTATTTCACTCTGGGCTTGGTTTGAGGTAAGGCAATTACTTTCTTCAATCCAATGAGCACAGGACTTCACAAAAGTATTTATTAAATAAATGTTTGTTATATGAATAAATCCAATTTTAAGTCAATGCTTTTCCTCTAAATTGATGCATTCCTCCATAAGTTTATACTTATATTTTGTACGTGAGCAAGTGAAAAAAATTGGAAAACTGAATTGGCTATGAGTTCTCCTTTATATAGGTCTTCCCATCTCCTAATCAATAACTTTTTATTTTATAGCAAAGTTATTAAAATGTTAGCAGAATTTAGGACTTCTGTTTTTAGATCTCAAATTGAAGACATACCGAAGAATATTTGAGTAGTATGGTTTCCTTCAAAATTACAGAAAATACACAAAAATTTAAAAATGAATATATATTGATGTGGAAAAGTAAGAGAGGAGGACTTTTTTTTGAAAGAGAATGTATAAAATTCCAATGAAAGATAGTCATGACATCACATTTTAAGAAAAGACAGAGGCAAATTTGAGAGGTTGTAAGGTTGAAAAATTGAGCTAAGTACAGGTTGAGAGTTTCATATGAGGTGTTTCATACCAGCAGTGGTGACAGCTAGGAAGGGAAGGGCAAATAGCAGCATCTGACAGGTTGCTTAAGTGAGATACCTCAGGGAAGCAACATGCCTGGTGGGACTCTGAGAATTCATCCAACCCGAGGCTAGGGGTCCGCTTCAAAGAGATTGACCTCCAGGTAAGGCCAGCAAGTACAGGGTACTGGGTGATGAGAAAGGCCATTCTGTGAGTGGTTGGTAATGTCTGAGTGGAGAGGAAAGCACCTACGGTGGGAATGTCCACTGGTGAGAAGCCTTACTTCTCAGACTATTTCACTATTGCAGATGTCAGTATCTCACTGTCACTAAAACATGGATTTTTCACATACAGCAGTGGTAAAAACTGCAACTCGTACTAAGTAGGCTGAAAAATAGGAATGGCATACTTCCACTCAGATCCATTTTATGCCCTCTATTCCCCTAGAAGCTGATCAAAGTAAAATGGACAATCCAATTTTTCTTACCCCCTGGATTCTTGTTTCTTCCTTCCATTGGGAGAAGCTAGTAGTACATCACAGGGCTGGAAGAGATAGAGGTTGCAGTGTTCCTTTCCCCTTGGTCTCTTTTACTGTTACAGCATGGTCAGGTACTATATTCCTCTAAGGCTGTAACTACTGTGGATGACGCCTCTTCAATTTCACCAGATTTTAGCATCTTCAATTTCTCTCCTTAACTCTACAAATCTAGAAAGGTTTCCATCTCTCAGGTACATGTTTGCTTCACTATCTCTTGCTGATATTTAACCTTGCCTACACTGCAAATTTCTATTTAAAATATGCCATCTCTTCCCTACAAGGACATTTGCTAATAGAAGTATTGGTACTGGGACTACTACCATCCTCCATACTCTAAGATATGGAATTCTGGGATAGAGTTTCTCATTTTTAATTAATAATTTTGAATAATGTATATAATCTTTAGGATAGAATTGATAATCCATAATTATAGTTATTGAAATTGTCTCTAGCTTTAAAGTAAATTGCAGGTGGAGGCCCAGATAAAGGAAGATTGAGTGGTTAAGACACTTACTTGCTATGGTGATAATGGTTATTACATAGGATGAGATAGTGGGGCAGCTTCATCTGCACTAAAGAGACTATAAATAAGAATTTGATAAAAAGAATCTGAAGAGTTAAACTCATAACTCAAGGCATAGATAAATAATCAGAAGGCCTGTTATGAGGCCTAGGGGCTCCCTTCTCTTTTTAGGTGCAGAGAGAGCATGGATAAAGATCAGATATAAGATCTGAAGGTACCCATTTCAGAGTTGTGCTACATACCAGCCAGGGTTATACTGCAGAGTCAGAGTGTAGGCTGGGAAAAAGTAAGACATAGAATTTGTGGTGAAATCTGAGTGAACAGAGATGAATCTGAGAATTTTGAGTCTTCACATCCCTCTGGAACCAAAAAAAGTCTTTTCAAAAATCTGAGTTTCCAGATTTGAGGATAAAAGGAAATTAAAAATAAATTATCAAAATCAGTAGAAGTTTTTGACTTACACATGAGTGTCTTTTTTTCTCATAGTCCTGCACCACTTTCCATTGTTTTAGTAGTATAACTAGGCAAATTCCAAACACCTAAGTGAATGAAACTCTAATAAGCAGTATTAACTGCATAGAAAGAGTTGATGGATCTTGCTAAGTTGGTTTCTGGATGGGTAGACGAGGCCATATTCAGATGGGAATGTACCCTTAGAATTCTGTATTTACTATGTTAACTTAAGCACTTGCTACTGGGTGGTGAGTTAAAGTCTGGGTCCAGTAATGGCTCATAGTCATTAAGGGTCAGTGTTAAGGCTTGAGGCTTACTTAGAGGAGTCAAAGGCTTAAGCAAACACATGTTATAATGAAATTTGTCATCTTTTCTTTATGAAGATATTTCTAGTCAACTATTTGATGATTCTGAGTTGTACTGTCATGTTTTTATTTGACATTTCCTACTGGAGTATGAATCAGTAAAGATCTTGGGAGGAAACACTCAAAAAGGATGAAAGTGGGAAAAAAAGCTAATGAAGAGACATCTTACAGGAACATAGGGAGAATTCAGGAAATCAGCAAATGGTGAGAAAGCAGCAACAGCATGAAGGAATGACTACACTAACCCTGAAGTCATTAAGAAAATGATTTATCTAGCCTCTGAGAATGAGAGATGTTAAGAGGACACTATTCAGGGACTGTGGCCATAGAGGAACACAAACAGATAAGAATTGTAGCTGGCCAAAAAAAGGATCAGAGGAATAAATACATTTCCCCATGCTTCACCTACACACTAATCTTTTGCCAGTACCTCCCAGAATGAGAAACCTAAGTAAAATCTGGAGTCCAGAGAGCCTAGCAAGGAAGACAGAGAACAAGGAAAGATAAAGATTGGATCTGGGAAAATAAAAATGGTGAAAAACCAAAACAATTTATTCCCCTTTCCATTCATGACTTGAGAAATTTTTAGAAATTAATGTCATTCATGCCATGTTTTCTAACAATAATTTAAAAATAATTATCAACTCAGGGTTTTTCCTCAATGCAAAGATATACAACTGAAATTAAAACAACCAAGCATAAGTAAGCATATAGATATATGTGCAACTAAAATAGACACACCTTTAAATAACGCATTATGGAGTAAACGAAATAGTAATTACAAACTACTCACAATTAACAAGAGTCTACCACTTTGAAACCTATACCAAGAATGTAAAACCATAACTGAAGAAAACTTAAAGATTGACATTAATTTATTGGAAAGAAAATTATGAAACTGGGAAAAATAAAAATGTCAGTATTTTTAGATAATGTGCTTACCATTCTGTTTAAGCAATAAAATCAATTGTTATAAATATTATTTTTAAGAAAGTCCAGCCATGTTTATGCACAGATATATGATAAAGCTTATATACTAGTAAAAGCTTAGCAGCACCAGGAATAACAGAAGAAACAAGTAAACAGAAAATTCAATTCACAGTAGCAAACAAATACTTTTGAAATTTTGACAATAAAAATAGTAAGAGTTCTTATTGGAAATTTTTGAGTGTGAAGGATACAGAAATTAATGAGAATACACAAAAAGTCCACATTATTGAATGGGATGATTTAATATTACATGAATGTATATTATCTTTCAGTTTAGTCTCTAATTACAATATGATTCCAATAAAACATAGTTTTATTATTTATCTTAGTAAACTTAACCTAAAATTTATGCAGAAGGAGAAAATTGCAGGAAGAATTAAGTGAATTTTTAAAAGAAAACCAAAGTTTGTGGCAGAAGTGCATATTTATCTGAGCAATTATGATGTGATAGAACATCATAAGTAATAAAATAACACAAAAGAACATGGTTTTCTGTCAAGGACTAAAAAGTAGGTCTATGAAACATCATGAATAACACAGGGACTTATTCATACATTTGGGAGCATTATAAACAATCAAGGTAGTACCATAAAGCATTGGGAAAACAAATTCTTAGACAATTTTTAAAAAACTGACTTTTCATATGAAGAACAACAAAACCAGACGGATTCTGGCTCAAAATTCTACATATAAAATAAAAATATTAAGGCAGTAGTAATACTTAGGAGTACAATTTCTCTGGGATGTATGGCTGTCAGCGACTTCAAAAATAAAATTTAAAAGCACAAGCCACTAGGGATGGAGTAATGCAGCAATCTAGATAAAGGATAATATGTTATGACAAAGCAGAGTTTTTTCTAGGAATATAAGGTGAGTTTAACATTCAAAAATTAAACAACATTAATGGAACAAAAAAGATCAAAATGTGATCATCTTAATAGGTACAGAAAAAAATATTTGACAAAGTTCAGCCCATAACAATGCTTAAAAAAACCCCTCAGCAAATTAGGTTTATAAGGAAGCCTCGTACTCTGAAAACTGTACAGGTAACATTATGTTTCATGATGAAGAACTGACTCGCTTTTAAGAATAGGGAATAAGAAAAACTGTGTGTTCTCACTGCTTGATTTTTATTTTGCACAGAAAAGTGCTAATCAGTGCAATAATGCATGCCAAATTTTTTTTTTAAGTATTCATAGCAGAAAGGAAAAAGTGAAGGCGGTCTTCATTCAGCAATACAATTGTTCATATAGAAAATCCTACAGAACATACTTAAACCTAACAAGGGAATTTATCCAGGTCTCAGAATACCAAGTCGATATAAAAATCAACTGGATTTCTATGTTTCTGAGGTGAACTATTAGAAAATGGGATTGAGGAGACTGTTTACTATAGTACAAAAAATGAATAATTAAGGATGCATTTAATAAAATAGATACAAAATACACATCAAGTATAATTGCAAACAGATATCAAGAAGATGTTTAAAATGGAGAGACATACCACTTATTACGTTCTTAAATCAAAGACTCTATATTGTTAAGATGTGCATTCTCCCCAGATCCCTTGTACAGATTCAACACAAGTGTAATAATTACCTCAGCAAAATTTTTGAATGTTTACAAGCTTATCCTAAAACATATATGGGCAAAAGACTTATAATAGCCAATATAACTTTTAGAAAAAAGAACAAAACTGGAAGATTTACAATGCCTGATATTTAGTTTATTATAAAGCTGCATTTATCAAGTTGGCTTTTTATTTGAGGACTGACAACTCATAGAAAGATGGATGGTGTAGAGTCCAGAAGTACACATATGCATCCCATACATATCTAAATATTACATATACTTATGCATCAATGCATATTTCCAGAGTCATTAATGATATACATGTGTGCGCAAATGTATACACTCACGCGGGACAAATGTGCCCAGTGTCGAGAAATGATGCCAGTGCACAGGGGCCTGGGACAACTGGGCATCCTACCAAGAAATAAATGAACCTTTATTTTTATTTCATATTATTTATAAAATTAAAATTCTTTATAAATTTAAACATACAAGCTAAAATAATAGAACTTCTAGAAGAAAACAGAGAAAATTTACAAGATATTGTGATAGGGTAATAATTTCCTAGAACTGTCATGAGAAAAAAGTACAGTGATAAAGTTTTACAATCAAAATACAAAACAATTTTGATTTTTTAAAATGATGGTATGAAAAAATTCTGAGTCAAGCCACAGTTTTGAATAGAATATTTACAAAATGTACTCAATGAAATCCTTTTATTTAGAGATATATGAATAATTCTAACAACTATATAGTGAAAAGACAATCCAGGAAAATTGTTTAAATTATTTGTATAAGCACTGCTATGAATATGGAATCCTAGATATCACTTAAAATACTAATTTAATTTTTTTGTATATAGCTCTATTACTAGATTAGATGGTATTTGGAAAACTAGTTATCCACATACAGAAGAATAACAGCAGAACCTTGTGACATACCATATAAAAAATCAACTCAGAATGGAGTCAAGACTTGAACATTCAACCAAATCTGGTAGAAGAAAACAGAAGGGGATAGCTCTAGATTTTGGTGTAAGCAATGAGGGTTTTTGTTGTTGTTGTTTTGGGTTTTTTTCTTAAATTCTTTTATTGGTACATTTTAGGTATACAATACATTTACATTTATCATTGGGTGCTTGTACCTGTACATGGTGTACCTTGGTTCTTATCTCTTCCCCATTACCTTCCCCCTCCTCCACCCTTCCCTATTTAACAGAACCACTAAAGTAACACAAAGTAGCACAGCCTACATGACATCTTAGCTTTTAACTCCTAGCATGGACAATGCAACTCTACAGTAGCAGAATGTGTTTCAGGAGTTTGCCTGGAGTAGGGAATGGTGAATAGCTGCTAAGTGATCTTTTGGACTGATGAAAATACTCTATGTACTGATTGTGGTCATGTTTCCATATGTTTATACATTTTTCAAAGATAGTGAAGTGTGTCATAGGATGGAAAAATGTTATTGTATGTAAGCTATACCAAATAAAATACGTTTTTAAAAATTCAAAAAGTAAATGTAAAAAAGTGAAAGTAAGCTTTAAGAAATAATTAAATCGATGAAATTAAAATTGTTTTACACTCAATGAAGAACACCAGACAAAAAAATAAGAAAAAGTGACACAATGGAGAAATTTTTTACAATATTTGAAAGTAGTCATGGATTGGTTGCTGGGATGTGTAAATAACTCTTTCAAATCATTTAGAAAGGGGAAGCATCTTAAATAGAAAATGCATAAAACATAAACAGGAAAATAATCCAAAGAACTAAAATACAGGTGAAAAATGCTCAAACTCATTGGAAAACAGCGAGTGCAAAATAAAACATGAAATGTGAGATATCATTTTGCACCTACTGGAAACAGTATAAATGAGGAAAGCTGGATACCCTGAAATATAGCAACAGATACTGAGGCAATTGAGGAATCCTCCTGCAAGTTTAGTGAGCAAGTAGATGGTGCAAGCATGTTGGGGAGCAGTGGCTGGCCCGTAGGGTTCCACGTGTGACAGAGGTAAATTATGGCCTTGCTAGGAACTTTACTGATGGATTTTTGCTTAACACCAATTGCATGACACTTCATCATTCAACCCATAAGAGAGTCTTTTTCTGTCTCCCTTAATTGTATTTGTCTTGGATTCAAATCTGGATGCCTTGAAGAACACCTACTATTTTATTCTTTGTACCAGCCTACTTTGCCTTTGTCTAAATTTCTCTATATTTATTTTCTGTCATTTCAAGCCATTTAGTTGCTTTTTCATGTGATAGAGGTTTGGGGTTTATTTTATGACCTATACCAACAGATTTTTTAATCTATCAATAGTTGTACTTAACCTAGTTTCAGCTTTTATTGGGAATAACTGATTTATGTGGCCTTGATCTTCCATTTATCTTATAAAACCCATTTTAGTAGCTTTAATTCTGTTTTATTTTAACTCTTCAGAGAATGGTTTCTCATAGAAATAGCAAAATTTCTTTAAGGAAAACTAAAGATGACTTGAAAAGGTGCAAGTCCATCTGGGATTAGAAGAACTCACAAACGTAAGCATGATTTTTTTTTTCATAAACATGTTTCCTTAAGTTAAACTGAAAATCAGCACGGTGCTAATAAAATACAATCTAATTTTTAAATCTATTGACATTTAATTTTCATGAAGACATTAAAGTATAGTTGGAAAAAATCCCGTATAAAAGTAATAATTATTGGGGCTGAGAGTATAGCTCAGTGAAAGAGAACTTGCTTCACATACACAAAGCCCCTCACATGTTCAATCCCCAGTGTCGCAGACACAAAGTAATATACACAATGAATGAACTTTTGTCTTGTCCTTTGCTTTCAGTCTTACAGTTCTGTTTTTCAGAGTCTAGCCCTATCAAGGCATATTTCTAGTAAGCTCCCAATCTCTGTACATATTTGTCATTTTTAGTTTATCAATTTTGACATTGCCAATTCCTTCCTATCATGGATTGGAATTTAGTGGTTTTCCCCTACCTTCCTCTAGCCTCTCCTTCCTCCCAGAATAGTAATTTAAATAGTTGCACACCTCAGTAATATTATGTGCTTGGTCTTTTGTTAAAAGTTGTTTATAGTAGAGTCAGTTCTGTGTGTTAGTTATATTTATTTTCTGAGACACTTTTGTTTTAGTGTAGGAGTTTCTAATGGACTCTTTTTTCACTTCTTGAAATTTTTTCCTGATGATGACAGTGCCATAATAATAAAAAAAAAATACTACCAATTATTCTATCAATTGTTGTGTTTTTCCCCAATCACCTTTGTTTCTGGAGACCACTGTTGTGTCTTGATTTGGGTCTTCACTAAGCCTGTATGTGAGGCTCTCATCCCAGCCTGTGTCTTGAATGTCCTCTCGGGTTGGGTCCTCAGTTTTTTGCTTTGCTCCCTAATTTTACTGGAGCTAAGATTTTTGCTTTAAGGTTTTTGTAATACTAGAGCAATCTCACATGCCAATGTTGGATGTTTTGTCTCTTGGACTATTCAATTTCTCCAGACAAATTTGTTCTTATTTGCACTGCACAAGATGATACTGACTCTAACGTTGAAGATCCCCACATGTCAGAATAAGCCTATATTTTCTTCCGTGTTCTAACATCACCACCCTAAGCATCTTCCATTACTCACTTCATTTCAGCTGAGAACAATGTTCTATTGTTGTGCCTGGGGATGAATGTCAGGATGCCTTTGCGCCAATTCAAGTGGGGAGAATAAGCAAAAGAAGAAAGGGAAAGTAGTGGAAATGTCGTCCAGTTCACTTGTTTGATTCACAGAACTTCAATCGGCACCTTTGTTGTCAGCTCTCACACCTGCCGTGTAGCATCTGAATCTCCACTGAACCAAAAGTCCTTCTTTCCTGCAGGTTGAAAGGCCAGCCACGTTCTGTGTACTCCAGTCCTCTCTGGGTTTTCCCAGGTGACCAAGTTTCATTCCTCTGATTGTATCTGCTAATACATTTCCATCCACTTTCATCTTCTCCAAGCCCCTGCACTCTGCAACCATTAGTGCTACCCTTCCTCAGCATTATTATTGGTTTATTCCTTGTTACACCTCAAAGATTTTCAGTATTTCAGTGGAGATTTTAGAGCAATGTGAAGTGAGAACCTTTTGGGCATTCAATCTTGTATATGTGCTGCCGAAGCAATCAGCTGGGCATTCAATCTTGTATGGAAATCTATAATGTTTTATTCTATGATGAAATAAGTCACCCCCAAATATTCTTCTCTTTCTAATTTGTCTTGGCGGATATTTTCTATTATTCATCCACATGGAGTTTAGAATCATTTTGTCAAGTTCAAAGGAAAAAAATCCAATTGGAATTTTAATTGGAAATGCATTAAATTGATTAACTTGGGAATGATTGCTTTTTATTTTTAATTAAATTTCCAAGCACTAGGTTTTTTTTTTAGCTTTGCTAATTATAAATTTCTAAATTTATAGCATTTTTGTCCGAAGCTGGCCTCTGTAATTTCTCCTTTTCCAGAGTACAGTAGATAAAGTTATTGTCCTCAGCACCACCTGGCTCAGTGCTTCAGGGGCCTAGGCCAGCAGCACTAGCAACACCTCACAAGTGTTAAGAATGCAAAATTTTGTCACTCATCCTGATCCGTTAAGTCAGAAACTTTGGACGTAGGGCTCAGTAAGACCTCCAGAGGACTTGGATGCAAATTCATATTCAAAAACTGAAATAACATCTGACAAGCCATGCAATCTTGGGCAAGATATTTAAGTCCAAATGTTCAAATGTCAAGTGGATAAGTAATCACATACACTTCGTAGCCATGCTATTATGAATAAAAACACTAACACGCATGAAACATTTAGTAAATCTCCTGTGAGTGTAGAGCGATTATTAGTGATCATTGTAATTGTTATGTTACTGTTACGTTTTTGCCCAGCGAAAATCATGGTGTCATGATTTTCATCATAATCAATTTGGGAAATGTTCAATGATTGTTGTAAAAGTGGGCATATTTCCCTTTCTCTGTATATGCAGTGTAAGCAGTCTTTATGAAACAGATGCTATAATGTTTTGTTCTCTCATGTACTTATTTCTGTATATTGGTTGCCATTTGGATCTGTAAAATATTGTACATTTTGTTAAACATTTCCGAAACTACTACAGTCCCTGGACTGTAAAATATTTCTTGCAGTTTGAAAATTTGGTTAAGATGTGTCAATACTCTGTCATACTGCTTATAAATTATCTTCTGGTATATCTTCTTGTTGAATTGCATTTTTATTATGAAACACTTTTTTGGTATCATTTATTATTGTAATCCCTGTACTCCTGTTATTCATCTATTTAGTATACCTTTACTAGTGTTATAACTGTTAAGTACTCTCTTTTAACTTGATGCATCTTTTAGGCACATTACATAGTTGCTTCTTTCAAAACAAAGTAGACATATTTTAATATGAGAGCTGACTATGTTAGAATTATAATTATACAGTTCTACTTCTATTATTACTTGTTTTCCTGGTAGTTCAATTGATTTATCTGTCTCTCCCTTGCATTTGTTTCCTCACTTTTGCTATATGCAGTTTGTTTTCTTTCATTCTCTCACATTTTGGAAGGTTTTCCCATAACTAGTAGTTACTTTCATTTTATTTTCAAAATTACTATTTATTACACATTTCTCTAATTTTCAGTATTAAATAGGAAGCTACCTTTATGACTCACTTATTAGAGGCTAGGAAATATAATATGATTTTGATACATTCAATATAATATGATTTTTATCCTGCTATGGAATGAACTCTGTCTTCACCAAATTCAAAAATGGAAACTCTAACTCGCAATGTAATTGTATTTTAGATAAGGCCTTTTGGAGGTTATTAAAGTCAAATGAGGTAAGAAGTGCACACATGGAGCAAAGGCCATGTGAGGTCATAGCAAGAAGGGCCGTATGTATACCAGGAGGAGAGGCTACAATCCAACCATTCTGACCACTGATTTCAGACTTCCAGTCCCTAGAATTGTGAGAAAAAACATTTTTGAAATGCAAATCAGAATTAGCATTTTGTTATTGTAACCTAAGCATGCTAATACATGCACTAATTGTTATGATTAAATTTTCCTTTTTACACTATTTTGTTTCTAGATAAATTATTAATATGTGGGGTCTACTTTATAACTATTTACATCAATCCTTGACTTAGAGTCATGTAAATAGCTTCATCATTATTTTCTATTTCTTTCATTTTGTACATTATATTGTATTTCTGTCATTTTTTCTCTTCAGAGAGGTTACATGCATAACTGAGAAGACCTTTACAAATGAAAGACAACTTAGTCATGCATAAAATTCTTGATTCTCAAATATTCTCAATAGTATGTTGCACATTTTTAAATCTACCCATACCTCAGGAATTTGATTTGCAAATGAGAGTTCCGGGTATCAATTTGTATAGCTTTGAATCTTGTCTGTTTCCTTGATTTTCTTGGTTTTGTAACCACAATAGAAATGTTCAGATGTGGATCTGTGACTTTTTCAATGATTTGCTCTAAAGCCTATGGACTTTTCAATCTGTGCATATCTTGCTAGAACTAAAGAAAGATTTGTCTGTTAATATCTCATTTGTGTTTTCCTCTGTGTTCATTGCTTCATTTTCTTATTTAGAAATATTCTTTATATGTTCATTTCTGACCTGTTTTGGATTCTCTCTATAAGTTATTATCTGTCTGACTACTCTGATCTCTGCCATCTGTGACAATTTCTCGTTTGTCTTTCACATCGATGGCTGAGTTTATCTCTATTTAAAATCAGTTCTTTTCTTTCTGACCATTAATCCTGATATGTCCACCTCACTGGATTAAGGAACCCCTAGCAGATCAGTAGAGCATGTTCCTGGCGGTATCTGGACAGGTCATGGAGGTGTGACAGGGGTCACTCATTCCTGACTGGCACTATTCCCCAGTTCTGCTTCCACCAGCCATGAACTAAGCAGCCTTGCTCCACCACACTGCCTACCATGATGTCTCAGTCTTGGAATTTGTTGATCATGTACTGAATCTCATGAAACTCTGCCAAATTAAAGCTTTTCTCCTTTAAATTGCAGGTGGGGAGTATTGGGGCTCAGTAACAGGAAAGCTGACTAATGCAATCATGCTCTTAAATTTTAAGTTTATGTGCTATAAACATTGGATTATTAATCTTTTTTCATGTTAATTTGCATCTTAGCCTAGTAGTCATCCATTTTTTTTAAGAAGGGATAATGTTGTCTTTATCTTATTGAGAGATACTCTCTTGAATCTATCAAACATAATATCCAGAGGTTTTTCTATGTTATTTTCTTGATTTCTATTTTCTCATCCTGAAACAAATGAGATTTTGCTATGTATTTTAGACCTAGCTATAAATGCACATTGTTTCACATTGTTCTTGCTTTATTCAGAGCAGTTCGAGCTCCATTTTCAACTTTCCATCAGCCATGCATTTATTGCAGATTTCTGCCACAAAATCTGCATTTGCTCCTACTCATGTTGGCTTAATGACCTTCCAAGCAGGAAGACTGATGGGACGTGAAATTGACATTGTACCCATTAATCCACCTTCTTCTGATAGAGCACCTGACCCTGTGCCACACAGACTGTCTTACTCATAGAGACCCTTATTTCCTATGTCAAAATGTACAAATATAAACAATTAAATGTGTTCTATAAATTTCTGGTTACCAAATGAAAATAAAATTGAGGGGTAGGAGAAAGTATCCTGAGTGCCTCAACCATCAGTGTGTCTGCAGAACAGTAGAAATTATGTAATGATTTTATTTCAATATGATTTTCAGCCTGATCAAGGCAGAAGGATGAGGTGAATTTTTGTGTTTATGCAGGTGATTTTTCTTTCATGATTTAAAGATTTTTCAGGTCCTGAGGTGAAATCTGGGCAGATTTTCCCTGATGCAAACATTTTAAAAGAGGAGAGTGGTGTCCACAGAGGTTAACTAACCATCCAGGCCATCCAGTAAACAGTTGATTTGAGGGCTACCATCAAGGTCTCCCAACTAAGCACACTTTAATAGAACACTAAGCTGCCTTTCTTAAGACAATTTCTTAAGACAAGTTTGTTTGATGACATATCTAAGGATACCTTCATTATCTGAGTATTCTTACAGTGCACTGCAGAGTATTTTCTCTCTGAGATATAATATCTAACGTTTCCTGGATGTTGTATAGAATAGTATGATTCACTTTATGTTTTCCCAAAGGGTCTTTTTCAACTAGAACTTCGTTGCAATGCATTCCTACCCCCTCCCAATGTCTTAATTGAATAATATCCTATTCTGACCTGTTAAAATTCATATTGTTTCCATGTCTCCACCTGACCCTTCATCACACGCCACTGCATGCTCTGGGTCCTTGCTTGTGCCTGATAATCTACCATTTTTCGTGGCACAGGCTATGTTTTATTCAAGTGTTCTCCTAAGCCATGTAGCATAAAACCAGGCCCACAGGAAGTGTTTACTTGGTAGCTTCTTCTAAGGTACTATGCTCAAATAGCATTTTCTCTGGAGGCTACTTTCAGGAAAATTAAAATTTAATTAATAATCTAATACTATCTGCATTTCTTTTAAGATGGCTCAAAATAGCTTTTGTTTACCATTTTATTTCCTCTCTTGCATAGTCAATTTTTCATAGATATTAAGCTTTCTTGTTCAGTAAACATTTCTTGAGGGTTTTCTATATTTTCACCACTGGGCTACTCTATTAAGATACATAAAGGCATACAATACAGTCTTTGTTGCCAACACTATCTGGTGAGCAACACGGACATGTATGTAAATTGTCTCAATCAACTTTATGCAATGCTCCATTAAAGTTATGCACCAGAAGAGAAGCAAAGAGATCAAGCAATTTATCCAGTGGGACTGTCAAACTTTGGAGCCTATTCTTTTCTGAGAATAAAATTCAGTAGAAGAGCCCATATCTCAAATACCAATAAAGTTTCCATTCTCTAGGCACTTGGATAGGAGGAAGGAGCGCTAACCTCACTTAATTAGGTCAAAGGTGATATGTGGGAGTCAAAGGACACTTAGCGCTTCAAAGGACATCACTCAACTATGACCAACAGCATAAGGAATGATGAACATTTTTATAATGATGAAAAAATAAATCCCTTTCCTGTGTTCTTCTGAATTTACTTTGACTAGCTATTGAACAGGCATTTCATAGATTCAGTACATCACAACATATTAAGTGCTGCTCAGCTGCCACCACTCCTGCCACCCTGCTGTGGACCGTCTCTTTCTGTTTGCATCTTGCCCATCCTCTGTGCATATAAACTAAGTGTCTCCATTTTTGCTCTCAGAGTGTACAATGCCACACAATCGAGATTTCAAGAACAAATATCAACAGTGGCTAAGCCAAACATATCTTGTCAAGAGAGTGCCACTGCAGTGTAAAGATTGATTTGTCTAGGGAGGTCTTGCATATAAGTAGATGTGAAGGCAAGGACTGAGGTTAACAAGTTTCCACTGCGGGAGTTTATTTATAACAAAATAACAAAAGGACAGTTCTGACTCTCTCAATTACTCTCCATCTCCTCATGTATCCGTTGCCTAGCAGTTTTATTCATCACCAGAAATTGGGCCACTGCAAATCCAAGTAGAGCCCTAAAGACAAAAAGCTTACTCTCAGGACTTATAGTATCATTTAGATTAAGAAAACTTCATGGCAGTCAGTACTGTTTTGGGGTGCTCTTTGTGCCCCCTCAGCTGAGATGATAAAAAGGAATAAATAGGAAAGGAAATACATGGACTTTATATATGAAGCATGTGGGCAGACCAGACCTACAGACATCACACCAAGAAAAGTGTGTGATAAGGAATATGCTGCACATATCTTGAACACTGAGTGCTGCAGTCAGAGAAGGCACATTATTCTGGCCTGGAGCAGTCAGGCATAGCTCAACATAAGTAGAGGTACCTGAGGAAGGAGTAGCAGACTGTAGTTGGTTTTATATTCACATGTGGATGGAAACTTGTCATCACCAACAATTTTAGGTGACAGAAGCAGGAATAGGGCTGATGACTTGATACATAGAGAGAGCAGGCAGATAAGGAGATGGATTAATTAGATACCTATCCATCCAACACATATTTATCACATCCCACACATATTTATCACATCCCTAAGGAGCTTGAAACCCTATACTGCATGAGATTCAGTTTCTGCCCCAAAGAAGTTCACACCAAGTACGTGCTATGGTTTATGTCTAGATGTCCCCCTGAAAGCCTCATGTGCTCTTAGGTGAGGTTTGGGGAGGTAGTTGTATCACTAGGGAAATGATTATCACCAGTAGATTAGTCCACTGATAAGTTATAGGTGAATTGCTGTTAGGACAAGGGATCTGGTCAGATGAGGCAAGTCAATGGGAGCATGGGCTGGAAGGGTTTATCTCTTCCCTGCTCCTCCCTTCATTCATTTCTGCCTTCCAGTAATCATGCCATGAAGGCTCTTTTCCTCTGCTGTGGTCCTCTGCTCCGCCATCTTACCTTGGAACCAGCAGACTGTGAACTAAAATGTCTACAAACCGTCCTGTATTGTGTCTCAGCATCGAGAAAGTAACTAAGAGTGTGAAATATAGTTAGTGACAAGCACTTAGTTATAAGGAGATGACACAACTATTGTAATATCATGGGAACATTAACTCAAGGACATCTAAAATGGACTTGGACATAAGGGAAGGATTTCCAGAGGAGATGATATCTGGATGAGAGAATGTGGAAATAGGAGGAAAGGCAACACTGATTCAAAAAGTTCGGGCTTCTAAAAAGCTAAAGGACTTCACATTTGGAACTTAAATACATTTTACATAGCAACTGTTCTACACAAACTTTACTTTTAAAAGTATTTTTCCCAAAATGTCAGCAAGTCATGACCAGTGACATAAGATCAATCAAATCTCAAATAGCAGTTGGCACACTCTATTCATGAGCAAGACTTTATTCACATGCAAGGCCTTCCAAATCCTTATGGGAAAATTGTGCAACTAACTCAGGACCAATCAAGTCAGAATATTCTATCAGTTATTGTAGGGGTAGCACAGCATCTTTTCAGTGTTGGGGGAGGGGAAGGTCCTAACCATGGGAATGGGTTGTATTATAGTCTTACCTCTAATTGATCTACTTTTATACCTAAAGACTGATACTAATCATGGTCAGTTAACTCCAAAAATGTGTCCTTTAACAAGAGTGGATTGGGGAAAATATAACCTAGTTTCTGGCTACAGATTTTTTGAATATATGATAAAAGAGAAAAAAAAACTATAAATTTTTAAATAATTTCTCATATAACATGTCCCTTATCTTCTTCACAATCCCCAGACCAAAGTTTTTACAACTTACAGAGAGCCATAGGTATTTTTAAAATTCTGCTTTGCCTAAGAACCAGCTCATGATTCTTTTTTTCAGCCAACTCCAATTTCTTCCAACTTTGCTCTGCATAATGGCCTCTGGTTTCCTTCAGGGCAGGCCTGGTTTTCTTTCTGATTCAACTAAACACCATTTGCACTAAGATTCTACCCACCTAGATTCTTCAGTCCTCTGGATCAGCAATATCATTGTGCCATCTTTCCTAAATATCTCTTATCTTGCATTTGGAATGCCTTAAGATTAAATACTTAATTTACCAGAATGTTTAAAGCAGTTTAATAGTTTTGATAATTATCACATTAAATATGTGATATTACTCTGATATCTTTGTATAGTTTCTATCTTTTAAAGCAAGTACTGTTCTCTACTTCTGCAACTGATAACTTGGAAAGATAAAGAAATAATTATGAAACAGCAGAACTTGGAATTTTTTTGGTATTTAGCACTCAGAAGGGCTAAGCCACACTGAAGATGAGAGAGGATGTATGATAAAGCCAAGAATGTAAAATTGAGCCCAGTAGTTAATTTAGAGTGGAGATTTATAATTTTAAACATACACACACACACACATATATGTGCCTACTGACTAATCTACATTGTGGAAATACTGGCTATATATAAAAGTAGCATTTGTAAAAAATGCATAAAAATATCTTAAAATAAGTACTTAATTTATCAGATTTTTTAGAGTACTTTAATTTACCAGATTTTAGAGTACTTTGTTTTGATAATTATCTTCTTAAAATATGTTGTATTTCTCTACTGTCATAGAATATAATTTGTACCTTTTAAAACAAGTACTGTTCTTTACTTCAGACAGTTTTCAGTTTGTTTCTAGAATTAATGACCCTAGAGTTGAGCTTTTGAATTTCTTGTTAAAATTCCTAAATTTTTTCTATTTCTTTTCTTATTCTGAGGCATTGCAGCATCCTTTGCTTTGAGTGTGATTTTATTAAGCCTTTCCTTTTAATTTCATGATGTTCATCTGCTTGGGGCTTGGATAGTTAAATGCTACCCATATAAATTTTGTCATTAAGTGTCAACAGGTCATGATGAATCTTGCCTGGAGTCAAGTGTCTGGAGATTATACCTGATTTCAGCAATTACTATTTAAAGAGATGAGTTGTCATTCTGTGTTACTGGATGGAATTCTAGATTTTTATTTCTATCCTTAAAGTTCTAGGTTGTCACAACTTTGGTATCAGAACGATGGATTGTTACTACTATTTTCATTGTTTAATATGCGAAGCTGTTCGTTTACAGGACTTACAAAGTTATGGAATCTAGAGCCAGCAGGAAGCTATGTGTTAGTGAATCATCCATCTGTTAGAGTTCATCATCCCCGATTATAAAGTGAAGATGAAACAAAAGCCAACAGGCAGCCTGCTGCTCTGACTTGATGACAGGGTTATAGCAAAGGCATCAGAGTAAAGTTGCTTTTTCATATAACCATCCATTTTCTTTTCTGAGGCTTGTGGACTGGAAGATAAGTTTACCTTTGACACCGTAGCTATTTAGATTGTATCTGTCTTTTTTAAAGCCCAGGAATGATTGCTTGTGTAGAAGCGGTGTCAGACAAGAGAATGCTATCTTGATCTGTATTTGATTGTAGAGGAATTAGACTTTGGCTCTTTTGGAGCACTTCTAGAGCAGTTACGAAGACTCACATTCTCCTGTGAACGAATGGGTGGAGTACTGTAAGTTTCCAGAGTACTAGTACACTGTGAGATCTTGACCCAGGAGAGAAATCCAGTTGTTGAGTTAATACTGATTCTGGGAAATAGATTCACTGCTGCTCATAACTATAGAAATCCAGAAAGCCATCAAAATTCTACAGGGAAAAAGGTGCAGTCAAAGATTTAAAAGTTAGAAGGCAATGGAGTAAGTCTAGAGCTACATTTCTTTTGCTTCATGTGGGACTAAGAACTGCTCTTTCTTCCTTATTTTTCATGTTTTGTTTTAAAAAAAAAATCAACAAGCACAGAATATTGCTATGTTTTGAAAATCCTGCCTTGGAAAATGTTTCTCATTGTGTTTTTTTTTTTAGAACGGAAAATTGAGCTCATTCCATTTCACCCTACTGTTGAAACTCAGCTTGCAGCCTAGAGTGGGGCCTTACAGAAAGATTGTCTCAGAGAATTCCACAAGAATGGGAAATACAGAATATCATTTCTACTGAATTTGATAAAATTTAAAACTACTTTTTACTTCTTTACAATCTAAAAATTACCTGTATTTGTTGAGAAGTTCTTTGGGGAAGGGACATAGAAGCGATGAATTCATATTCCTTCGCTGAGTTGCAAATCTACTTAGGAAGAGAAGATTCTTCTATATGAAATAGACCATAAACAAAAGGGAGAGTTTTCATGTAGGCTTATTATCTGCTTGATTAGGTCCCAGTACTTTGCTTTTTTATTATTCATTCATATGTTCATTCATGCAATCACTCAATGAACATGAATTGAGGACCCATAAAAGGTAAGGTACTTAAATGTCCAATGTTTTAAGTGGCAGAAACCAAGTCAAGGATAACAGTGATGAGCTCCTACAGACTCCATAAACCACTTCCAGGTATTTCAAAACACAAGTGACCTAAGTCTGTTGCCCCAACTTCCAATAGGCCAAGTCCTTGCTTAAATTGTGGTTTAAGTAAGCAACTTTTTAACCCCATCACAACACTAATCACCTCCTCCTCCTTAATCCTCAACAAAACACATACAGAATATCCCAGAAATTCCACCATACAAGACAACTGGGCAAATCCTGCTTCTGTTCTGAGGTGTGGTAGTCATTAAGAGCTGAATGGCCCAGGATATGGGTATGTGTAGTTTCATCCTAGGATTTCCTGTTAGTGAAAAAAGATCTAAGAATGCTGAGGGAAAAGCTGCCGTTTAAAGTTTCTTGATTTTTTTCTTAGCTTGTTATTTTTATGAACAAAGTAAACTAAAGTTTGAGCAAAGTTTATACTACTTTTAAAAATAGTAGTACTATTGCCCTAATCCATTCTGATCTTTCAATTCTAATTGGATATAAAGAAGTGAACAATCAAGCTTGATTTCTTATTCATAATTGGTGGTAAACTAGTGAACATGTTTTTATTAAACTTCACCCATCAAGAGTATCTCGTCTTCACAGAACTACAAATTCAGCTCATTATAGCCACCCACCCGAACAGCCCCTTGCCCCCTGTTTGTAACTGCAAAGCCAATTACATTCATGTATTGCTATCGAGTTTTGCTTTCAACTTCACCAGCTGTAATCTGAGAAGATAAGGCAGATGCATACCCATTTTTAAATTTTTTTAATCTCAGAGAAAGTCCTTTTCTAAGTCATAATTCCCATGCAAGTCCCCCGAGTTTGGCTTCTCCAGTGACTTCTGTTTCACTGGACCTTTTATCTTCAATTATCTTTCTGTTACCACAATTACTAGTGCGGACCACTTTTCTTCTTTCTTGAACTACTGTATTTCAGAATGGTCCATAGTTGTAATTTAATTTAAACACTACTTAATTTCTGAGTATCTTTCAAGGAGTGGAGTCATTGGGCTGTTGTAGGGAATGACAGTTTTGTATTGACATGTAAAATAACTGCTGGCATCAATTTGATTGTATTCTCTATAATCCTTGAAATCTTTTCCATAAGGGCACTTGTAGCCCATCCATTTTTTTTGTGTGTGGGAACTAGGCAGCGTTTATGTCCCATTCTAGGAGCAAACTTCCTGAAGACAGGGTCTGTTTTTTGTATCTTTTCATGTCCATTTCCTCCTCTGCTCCCAACTCATCAAACTGTGTTAGGCCTTGTAGGTGTTTAACAAATGTGCAATAAATAAATGGATTCCAGCTATCTCTTATCATTTCTTCCCTTACTATCCCAGATTGGGTGGAGACACCATGAATTCTGAGTCAATGAATTGTGCTTGATGCAGTTCAAAAGAGCTCTCTTGCTGAGCAACATAGAAGCCCTTGGGTTATTATTAAGGATGTTGAGGAATGTGCCTTGTATCTTTAGTGAGGGTGAGGTACTTGTTACATTCCACGAAAGTTTCAGTTAACCAGGGCAAAATGACCCATAATCCTTAACTGAAATTTTTCATTTCCCACTTAAGAAGAAAGAGGTAAAGCACAGAAAATGTGTCTGTATCAAGGAGTTGGTAAATAGGAGGTAATGTAATTAAACAAAACCAAATAGGTAACATCAGTAGGGAAGAGTTTAGGTTCAGTTCCAACTCCCATATAATATCTACCTTTATGTTCTGTCCTGGACATGGAAATGACGTTTGTGATCTTTGTGAATATAGAAAATAATAAATGAGCAAGTCATTTATGACTAAAATATTTAAAATTCAATTAGCAACCTGATGATCTCCTGGTTCACAAATTATAATATTCTTATAAAGTGCTTAAAAAACTTAGGAAAAACAGGGCCAGGGATTTAGCTCAGTGGTTCCAGCTCCTGCCTTACAAGCACAAGGTCCCGAGTTCGATCCGCAGTACCAAAAAAAAAAAAAAAAAGAACTTAGGAAAAAAAAGTAAGAAAATATTACCTAAAAATAAAGAATAAAACCAGGTGTGGCTGACAGAAGAGGTTCTTTATATTGCATTTTTATCAGTGTTCCTTCCCTTAGACCAAACATGAATGATGTTGTAACAACTTTTTTTTTCCTTCTTGGAGAGACTGCAGGAGTAATTAGTACCCTTTTCTTTTTCTTCTCCCTGGCCTTTTTCCACAAAGAGAAGAGCAACCAGGGAGGTGATTGTGCACAGGTTATACTCTGACACTGCCTGAGGCCTGCCTGGCTCCTGAACTGGATGGTGGGCTGGTCTCTGCTTGGTTCTTCTTTATTGAAATTCTCCTCCCTTGCAGGGAAGAAGCCAGCTGTCAGCCTGTCACTCATAATGGGTGAGTAAATTAGGCCCATGGGTTCTGGTGGACTGAACTGACCACCTATAAATGCTAATCAATTAAGAAGCCCTATTTGCATCTTCTCACATTGTTTCTTTAAGCATAGTTACTAGAAACTCTGTTTATTAACCAGTGTTTCCAAATGATTAGTAATGTTGAAGGATTTGGTCTTGCCTTAGCTAGTTATTCTTGCACCTATTCTCTTTATAGTAAAACATTCACGAGGGGGAAATGGTGCAATTGTTACCTCTAATCACAAACCTTTGTATATAGTTAGATTTGAATGAGCCATTATTTTGTCAAGTTAATCTTTTCTGTATAATACTAGGATTCTATGATTTACTGAAGATAAAGTAAAATATACGACCATTTAAAAGAAAAAAAATTCCAAACGTGGTCCACGTTTAGCTTAATTTCTAATCTCTCAGAGCTGAAAGTAAGCAGGAGATTTGTGCGGTGGAAAAGGGGTGGGAAATTCAGTATTCTCCTAAAAGTGGGAGGATTAATTGGCTGGGGAAATATGATGAGATCTCTGAATAATAAGGAAGACCCAGCTTTGTGGTTGAATGTTAAATTGAAACCAGTCAAGAAATTCATATGAATCTTGCCAGTAGTTATACAACTTTTCTCCTTCCTTTCATCTTTCTTGAATATATATTAGCTCTGAGTTCTGCCTCTATTTTACCCTTGTACATGTGTGTGTGTTTTGAGTATACATATTGTGGCCAATGCATGTAGCTCTAAATCAAATACTGTTTAGTTTGCCTGCCTGTGAGCATTATACTATATTAAATGTGTTCTTCTGTGACTTAATTTTGTTCCATGCTATATTTATTAGCTATATCCATATTGCGATTTAGAGACGTAATTTATTTATTTCCACTCACTCTGTAGATTTTCATTCATTTTGCTATTATAAAAGTGCTGTATGGCCATTCTCATACACATCTCTTGGTGTACATGTGCAATTTTTCTGAGTTAGTCACCTGAGAATGAAATTGCTTGCTCATTGAGTAGACAGAAGTTTAGGGATAATGCCAAATCGTTTCCCAAATTGATAGTAAAAATTTATATGTTCTCCAGTAATGGTTTCTAGTCATTGTTTAGATACAGACACTAAACAGGTGAAAGGATAGGTTTAACTAAACTGTGGGTTTGTCCACTTTGTTATTTCATTTTCTATTGCTATAACAGAATACCCTAGTCTAGGTAATGTAGAGTAGAGATATACCTGGCCCAAGAAGTCCAAGAGGATGTTACCACAATTTGATTATGTCCATTGTGCTATGTCATGCAATGGAGGAAGGACAGAAGGGTAGGAGCCTGTATCTATGCAAGGAAACATAAGGGGGTGGACTCTTATAATGACAATTTTAACACACTTCATGAAAACAGCAATTCAGAAAGGTGCTGGCCCCATGACCTATACAACTCTGTCAGTCCCTTTCCCTTAACACTGCTAAAATAGCAATTAAATTTCAATACTATTTTTAAAGGGGATTAACATTTAAACTACAATAACCAATGGCTACCACAGAAGTTGTATAGGAATTATGATTTTATCAAATGAGTGATTATAATAAAGTTCCTAGGAAATCAAGGTAGGTGGAAATATAATACAAGAACACGTGTAAAATATGGACCAGGAGGAATGATATGGGATCCATGAATTCAATTCAAGGTCACTTTACGTTTATTGCAGAGGTAGGTGCGGAGCAGTTTCACCCTTGAACACAGAGCCAAAAAGAAATCCTAAAGAGGGAGATTTAGATGTCAGACAAAGGATAACAGTACATAGTTCATAGATCTAATTGAGAGGAAGCAGCAAAAACATCTTTGGAACTAGCTAGATGCTTATTTTTGCTTTGTAGCTAGAAACTGTTCTATGGACATATAAAAACTGAAATCTCATGAGTTAAACTTTTGCAATCAAGCACATTTGTACGGCTATGACCAGAATGAGGGGTGGGTGCCATTTTATGTGTAAACTCTTAAGAAGGTTTGAACTATGTATGTACAACAGGAACAATAACATCAAAACAAAAACAAGCAAAAACAAAATGAATGTTTAGATAGCTCTAGGAAGGTCATTCACTTCACAGATTGAAAATTTGAAATGCCAAACCAGCTCCATTGACCCTAAGACTTTGGATGTTGTAAGGTTGTGTGTCTGGAGTGGTGGTTTTTAAACATTCCTGGCATGAATGTCTCAGAGACTCAAAAGTATCTGTGGTCTCATTCTTGAGTATAAGCTTAGAAGTCCAAACACTATGTCTTGTATTCAATTTCAGGAAGCTCTAGAGCCTTTGTAAAGTGACTCTCATTTTTGGATCTCCCCATATCCCCAATGAGCCTAGGGTGGAAACATCACAATGGAGGATTTTGTATAAACTGTGTTATGCTGGGAGGAGACAGGGTAGGGAGCAAAGGAGGAGTCAAAAATTCCACTGTCGCCCTATTAACCATGCTGGGTTTTGGTAAGCTATTATATTCAAAGATAAAGAGGCACCTTTTGCTCATTTCACTGCCTAAAAAAGATGCTAGTACAAACCCAGATTAGACATCTTGTTAAGCAAGATATTAGAGTCTTAGTGGTTGATTTAATCATTTCATGCCATGGCTTCTTTTTCAGCAGTTTTGTCATTAGAAATATCACATAAAGGCTATTTTAAACTCTATTGTCATATATGTGTCTTGACCTCTTAGTTGTTTTTAAGGGCTTAGAGGGCATGAGTGATACCTGGAAATGTAGTACGCTCCCCCTCCCACATCAGTGTCTCTATGTACTAAGACATGTAGACACTCCTGGATGCTTAATTAATTACTGATTGATAGACAAATTAAATTAAAAAGAAAATTTCTACATAATTGTTTGGGAGAGTCTAGATATACCAATAATTTGGCATTTTGTTTTTTTATATTTTAATTTTATCTTTTTCTTTTACTTTGGAGAGAAATTGATAGATCTCTACATTGAAAAGAATGAATTGCACCCAGCTCAGATATTCCTTGGACAAGATTTCTGCTGCTGGGGATGGGACCAGAAAACAGATAAATTAGAAACAAGAGAGGTTTGCGAGAGCGAGTGGGGGAGAGGGGACTATGCCATTGGAAAGAACTAGAAAGTTTGAAAACACTTTCCTCTAGATGCCAAAGCATATTCTAAAAGAGAAGCTTTCTCCAAATTGAGAGTGATGGGAGCAGAATCGGAGATACTCAGGGAGATAAATGAGTGGGAGAGATTTATTGATGAAGCATGTGTAGAACTAAATGTGGAAGTTAAAACAGCAGAAAATGAGGTCCAGGAGAGGAAATTGAGGGAAGAGGCAGCATGTGTCAGGGAAGGAGGAGCATGTGGGGAACATAAAGTGAAGGCAATGCTGTGGTTGAGAGTCAGAGCAGGGAGGGTAACAGAGCTGGAGGGATGTAGTAAGTACTCCTCTACCCATCGACCCTGACAAAAAGAGTGTGATGTGAGTCTTAGAATTTTCTCCAGGGAATATAAACCTCTTTGTGCTTTTCTACAATTTGTTCAAGGTGCATTTCTGAGCATTGTATATGCCCAGTGAATATCCATTTGAGTGAACAGCTACAGGAATGGTCTGTTTGCAGGTGGTGTGGAAGTGTACTTCAGAGTCCAGAGTTAACTGTCAGACTTACTGCATGCCGATTCTCAGAAACCTTAAGCAAATATTATAAGAAATTATTATAAGAGGGACATCAATTATAATTATATTAACTCCCTTCTTATTTCATTTTATAATTTAGTTTCTATTCAGAGTAGTTTCATCTCCTTTACTTACACCTAGTGAAAGAGGTGAAGCATGGCCTGCTGGAGTATAGAGTGAAATGCTGACCAAGCCTTGGGTCAAGTGGATGCAAGGTCAGCTTTGCTGTGAATTCTCTAGTTATGTAATAAGTTACTCTGAAATTTCACGCTTAAAAACAACATGGGCTCACTCATGTGTTGGTGTCAGATGGTATCAGACAGTTAAAACTTCTGGTGGAAGTGCTCATGATTATCTCATTCACATTTGCTTTTGAGACCTGAGCACTGAATTTTCATTTGTCCACATGGATCCCTTACCATTCAGTGATCCAGCCTCAGCCTTTATCCAGGATGGCAACAACATTTGCAGAGTGCAGACGTGGAAGCTGTAGCCACTTATATCCAGGTTCCAGAACTCAACAAGCTCATTTCACCCCAGTCAGTTAGACAAAGTAAAAAACAGCCAGGCCAGGGCAAAATCTGGGTCTATGGATTCCATCTCTTATTGGAGGAGCTACACAATAAAGAGGCTGTGATTTCTAATCTACCACATGTCATTTTCAAGCCAGAATCTCTGTTTAGCAATGTTCTCTAATCTCTCTATGGCTACTTCATAATGTCACGATTCTGAGACAACAAGCACCAGTATTTTTAGTGAAACCATTGTGATCTATTAACATTCGTTTCTCCTTTGAACCTAACCCTAAATCAGTGAAGAGAATCTTGAAGGATACTACCCAAACTTTGATGTTTTTAGTAGGGACCATGTTGATTCATATGCCCATTTATATTCAGGAAGCATTATAATAATGTATATCACAGATGAAAGAAGGAATGATCATAAAAAATTGTCTTGCTCAATCTGAGCCTCAGATTTATCATTTAGAAAATTAGGATAATAAACAACTCTTAGGGTTTTTGTGACATACTTATAAAGAGATGCTTGAAAAATGTAGACAGACTCAATAAATGAGCTCTGATTTGGTTTTTAGTATTTGTATTGCTATAGTTATTAATATCATGATTATTTATAGAAGAACAAGGTGAACTCCACAATGGTAGGAGTTGTCTCTGTATGGTTCAAGCTACATCTAGATCAATATCTGGCATATAGCAGATACTCATAGTTGCTCATTAGGGTATAATTGAGATAATTATAAAAATATAGTTGGCATAGTATATCACTCAGTGTTCAATAATTGTTAGCTGCCATCTTTTTAGATAGAAAATGCTGTCTAACCCAAACCGGTGAGGACCCCTGGACACTCCCAACAGCCTCCATAGGCTCCTGCAACAACAGCACCCCTACCCCCTGTAGTACAGCTACTTGGATCCACACTACAGAGGCACAGGGGGTGTAAAGGCCATTGTCCTGAGCTGCAGAAGTGAACAACAGAGAAAGTGCCTCTCTCAGGCTCCCTGATGAAAATTGAAGCCCACCAGTAGATGAAGAGAATCCCTGCAATAAAGGCACACCAGACCACCATGCTTGGTAAGTTGGAGGGATCATCACCTCCCATCAGAACCTGGACTATTTTCAGAAAAAAGGCAGCTGGAACCTGCAGTAGAACCTGGCAGAGTTCAATCCTGCAGGAGGTCAGGGAGTTAAACTTGGAACTTGCAGCCAGAAATCTGCCTGAGTCTTATGAGTCTGTGACTGGCTTACTGAGACTCATTGACTTATAACTGCACACTGCTACCCTCGTTGTTTATTGTGACAGCAGAGACATACCCTGAAGGAGGCCCTTCATTTTTATCTTTTGTTTGTTATTTTCAAAATTACCACTATTTTTTTGCTTATTTTAAATTTTTTTCTTATTCGCTACTCTTTTAAAAATTTTATTTTTCTTTTTTATTCTTTTCTTTTTTCCTCTCTCTCTCTCTCTCTCTCTCTCTCTCTCTCTGCTTCACTCCCTTGCTGTCCCACATTGTTCTTCATCTCCCTTTGTGTTCCTGTTCTGCCTCTAATTTGTATTTCTTCTTTATCTTTCTTTTCTTCTTGTTCCTTCTCTTGCCTGTGCCCTCTGGCCTCACTGCTAACCTTCCCCTATCCTTCCACTTACCTATTCCTCCCTCCTCAATGTCTTCTAACTCCCCATCCAGAAGGGTAAAGGTGCTATATTGAAGATTTTATTCTCTATAAATATATGTTAAGTTGGTCCTTGATTTTGATTTAATTCACACAATTAAAGGTTATAGATTAATAACTACCACAAATTGTCATTTTCTAAGAGGTACTTCATGCTATTGTGTTGCTGATTGTGTTACTTGTGCTAAGGTGTTGTGATTGATCTAATCAGCTATCCTTCCTGGTATAATGAAAATGAGACAGCCTCAGAACCATTAGAGACTCAAAACCTAAAGACCAGCAAAGTCTGGAAGACACCTCTGAGAAGCAACCATTCCATAAGTGTTCTAAATACATCAACAAAGATACTTACAATAAACAACTTGAAAGTATCAAGGACCCAGGACTAAACCAAGGACAGTACCAAAAACAAAAATGAGAAGACATTTAAGTAAGGCATAAACTCAGACTTCCACCCCACAAAAGGCAAATGCTGGGGGAAAAGTCTGATAATCCACCACCTGGATACCCTGAACTGAGAGCACAGGAAGTAACAAAACAGATGAATGAGGCTCAACAAAAATTCAAAGCAACAATAATTTCCCAGATAACTACAGAGATGGTGAACAGAATAAAAGACATGATTAGAGGCTCTAGAACAGAAACAGATAAAAAATAGATGAGCTCAGAGACATGCTGGAAGCCATGAATGCCCAGCATAAGAAAGAAATGGACTCCATGAGACAGATTCAAACAGATATTCAGGAGATTAAAAACTCTATTGAAAGCATGCAGAGCAGATTAAGGGAAACTGAAGATAGAATATCAGATATAGAAGACAGGATTGTGGTTAAGGACCATGAAAACAGAGATTTCATCAAAATAGTAAGGACCATGAGAAATCAATCCAGCAGCTGCTAGATGATGCAAAGAAGAATAACATAAGACTGATAGGAATCCATGGAAAAACAGGAGAAGGTACAATTGACATAAAAAACTGTTCACAGAAGTAATAGTAGAAAACTTCCTAAACAGAGGTGGAGAATTGGACATATTGATAAATGTAGCATATAGAGCTCCAACTAGCTAAGATAAAAAAAATCTATACAGACACATATAATAGGCAAGATCCCAGAAACCCAACAGAAGAACAAAATCCTGCATGCAGTTAGAGAAAAGAAACAAATCAACTACAAAAAAAGCCCATCAGAATCACGGCAGACTTCTCAACACAAGCCCTCAAATCAAGGAAAGCCTGGAGTGAAGTATTTCAAGCCCTAAAAGAAAATAACTTCCAACCTAGACCATGTATCCTGCAAAATTATCTTTCAAAATTGATGGAGAAATTAGATACTTCCATATTAAAGAATACCTGAGAAATTTCATGAACACCAAACCAGCACTTCAAACAATTCTAAGCAATATTCTAGAAAAAGACAATGAAGGTCACAACTCCATGAGGCCCAACAGAGGGAAGTCACCAGGCAAAGTAAGAAACTAAAAGGAAAGGGGGAAAAATAAGAAATAAAAGAGCCAACAACAGCAAAACATCATGACAAGGATGAGTCAATATCTATGAATTATAACTCTCAATATTAATGGCCTCAATTCATTAATCAAAAGATATAGACTGACAGAATGAAGTAAGAAGCAAAATCCAGCAATATGTTGTATGCAAGAAATACACTTAACTCAAAAGGAAATTTATAGACTGAAAGTAAAAAGATGGATAACAGTTCTCCATGTGACAGGAACCCAGAAAAAAAGCAGGGGTCACAATCTTATTTGCAGACAAAGTAGATTTCAAAGCAAAACTAATTAAGAGAGACAAAGATGCTCACTACATCCTTGTGAAGGGAACAATCCAAAAGGAAGAGATGACAATCCCTAAATATATGTGCACCAAATACAAATGCCCCCAACTATACAAAACAAATATCAATGGACATGAAAAATCAAATAAGCACTAATACAAATGTAGTGAGGGACTTTAGTACACCACTATCACAAATAGATCATCTACACAAAAAATTAAGAGTGAAGTACTAGAACTGAACCATGCAATTAACAAATGCATTTAATAGATATTTGCAGAGAGTTCCACCCCACAAATTCAGAATACACATTCTTTTTGGCTGCACATGGGTCATTCTCCAAAATAGACCACATGCTAGCTCATAGGACATGTCTAAGTAAATGTAAAAGAATTGAAGTTACCCCCTGTACATTATCAGACCATAGTGCAATAAAATTGGAGGTCAATAACATAAGAAACTGCAAAACCCCCACAAACACATAGAAATTGAGTAACAGGCTCCTGAACAACCAATGGATCACAGATGAAATTAAAGAAGAAATTAGACAGTTTCTACATGTAAATGACAATGCCAGTACAACATACAGGAATCTATGGGATCCAATGAAAGCAGTTCTATGTGGGAAATTCAAAGCAGTGAATACTCATATTAGGAAAACAGAGAAAACTTAGTTAAATAACCTAATGCAGAACTGCAAGCTCCTAGAAAAAGAAGAGCATAACAAACCCAAAGCTCGTACAAGAGAGGAAATTATAAAGATCAGAGCAGAAATCTTTGCAATGGTGACTAAGAGAATGATACAAAAAATTAATGAATCAAAGAGTTGGTTTTTCAAAAGAATAAATAAAATTGATAAACCTTTAGCCAACCTTATCAAAAAAAGGAAAGAAAAGGCTCAAGTCCATGCAATTAAGAACGAAAAAGGTGAAGTCACAACAGATCCAGCAGAAATCCAGAGGATCATCAAACCTACTTCAAGAACCTGTACTCTACTAAAATGGAAAACACAGAAGAAATGGACAGATTCCCAGATACAAATGAATTGCCAAAGTTAAACATAGAAGATACAGAAATTCTAAACACCCCAATTACAATGAGTGAAATTGAAAATGTAATAAAATATTTACCAGCAAAGAAAAGCCCAGGTCCTGATGGTTTCACTGATGAATTCTATAAGACATTTAGAGAAGAACTATCGCCATTACTCTTTAAACTCATCAAGGAAATTGAAAGGGAAGCAAGGCTTCCAAATTCATTCCTGGAAGCAAGTGTTACTTTGATTCCAAAACCAGGGAAAAACTCAACCCAAAAAGAGAACTACAGGTCAATCTCCCTAATGAACATAGATGCAAAAATCCTCAACAAGATACTGACAAACAGAATACCGAGGGTCATCAAGAAGATCATACACCCTGACCAAGTCGCATTTATCCCAGGGATGCAAGGATGGTTCAACATTTGTAAATCAATAAATATAATACATTATATTAACAGAGTCAAGGACAAAAACCATATGATCATCTCAATAGATGCAGAAAAGGCATTTGACAAAATCCAACACCCATTCATGATAAAAAAAAAAGCTACAGAAAATTGGAATAGAAGGTCTTTATCTCAACCTGATTAAGGCTATGAAAAATCAACAGCCTACATAATATTAAATGGTCAAAAACTGAAAAATTTCATGCTAAAATCAGGAAGAAGACAAGGATACCCACTATCACCACTCCTGTTCAATGTAGTTCTGAAAAAATTAGCCACAGCAATTAGAAAAGAGAAAGAAATAAAAGGAATAAAGAGAGGAAAGGAAGAAGTTAACCTGTCATTATTTGCTGATGATATGATACTTTACATAAAAAACCCGAAAAACTCTGCCAAAAGACTTCTAGACCTAACTGACAGATTCAATAGAGTAGCTTGATCTAAGGTCAACACAAAAAACAATAGCCTTCTTATACACAAATAGAAGACTCACTGAAAGAGAAATTCGGGAAACAATTTCTTTTACAATAGCATCCCCCAAAAATGAAATATCTAGGAATTAACCTCACAAAGGAAGCAAAAGACCTCTACACTGAAAACTACAGCGCTCTGAAAAAGGAGATAGAGGAGGATATAAGAAAATGGAAAGACATCCCTTGTTCCTGGGTAGAAATAACCAGTATAGTGAAAATGGCCATACTTCCAAAACTACTACATAAATTTAATGCAATGCTGATGGAAATTGCAACAATATACTTCACAGAACAAGAGAAAAGAATCCAAAAATTCATTTGTAACCAGAAAAGACCTAGAATAGCAAAAGCAATTCTAGGCAACAGAGACATGGCTGGGGGCATCACAATCCCCAACTTGAAACTATATTACAAAGCTACTGTGATAAAATAGCATGGTACTGGCAAAGAAACAGACCTGAGAATCAGTGGAATACATTAGAAGATGCAGAAATAACTTCAGACATACTCAGCCACCTCATCTTTGACAAAGGAGCCAACCACCCTCATTGGAAGAAAGATACTTGTTTAATAAATGGTGTCGGAAAAACTGGATTTCAAACCTGCCAAAAATTAAAATTAGACCCATACCTATCACCATGTACTAAACTAAGATCAAAGTGGATTAAAGATCTAAATACTAAGACAGAAACACTAAACTTCCTGGAAGATAAGTTAGGTAGAACTCTTGATGACATTGGCATAGGAAAAGACTTTATGAACCAAACCTCAGTAGCACGGGAACTATCAAAAAGAATCAACAACTGGGATCTCATCTTATTAAAAAGCTTCTGCACTGAAAGAGAAACCACCAACAGAGCTAAAAGACAACCTACAATGTGGGAAAAATTTTTAGCGGCTCTCCCTCAGACAAAGGTCTACTATCTAGAATATATAAAGAACTGAAAAAAATCAGACCCCCCCCCAAATTCAAAGACCCAATTCAAAAATGGGCATCTGAAATGAACAGACATTTCTCAGACAAAGAAGTAAAAGCAGCAAATAAATATATGAAAAAATGTTCAACATCACTAGTCATTCAAGAGATGCAGATGAAAACAACACTGAGATTTCACTTCACCCCAGAAAGAATGGCTGCTATCAAGAAATCAACCAATAACAAATGCTGGCGGGGGTGTGGAGAGAAAGGAACCCTTCTCCATTGTTGATGGGAGTGAAGACTGGTGCAACCACTGTGGAAATCAGTGTGGAGATACTTCAAAGAACTAAGGCTAGAGGTTCCACTTGACCCAGCTATTCCCCTGCTGGGTATCTTCCCAAATAATTAAAAGAATCATACCACAGTGATATATGTGGACCCATGTTTATAGTGGCACAGTTTGTAATAGCTAACACTTGGAAACAGCCCCAGTGCCCATCAAGTGGAAACTGGATAAAGAAGATGTGGTTTGTTTTTATAAAATGAAGTGCTATTCAGCCATAAAGAATGAGAAACTAGCGACATTTATAGCTAAATGTGTGCATATTGAGGCCATACACTTAAGTGAAATAAATAGGACACACGTGTAAATACTGAATAGTTTCCTAGTGTGAGAAACTCAAAGTATAAATAAGGATTAAAATGATTAAATTGAATAATTGATAATTTGAAATATTAAAAGGTCCAAAGGTGTAGGGGTGGTGGGAGGGGAAGGGGAAGGGAAAGAAGAGAAAGGAAAAATTATGAGAAAAGAAAAAAAGTGAAAATGAAATCTATGTAAATAGGGAAGGGCGCACAGGTAATGGGGAAATGAATAAGAACCAAGATACATCATGTACAGGTACAAGCACCCAGTGATAAATGTAAACATATTGTATTGTATACCTAAAATATACCAATAAAAGAATAAAAAAGAAGGAAAATGCTGTCTATAATATCTGTGTGGAGCAAATTTCCTTCATTTTTTATATTTGTTCTTTATATGTTTTGTTCACATCTTATTTTTTAGTAGTGCACGTTGGTAATGTGAAGTAATGGGTTTCATTTTGGCAGATTCATATGTGCACATGACATATTTCAACTGTTTTCACCCCCTTCACCCCTTGCCCCTCTTCCGCCTAATGTTACATTTTGGGAGCAATTTCAGTGAATACAATGTACTTTGATCTACTCATGCCCCAGTTGCCCACAACTTCTCCACTTGCCCCTCATTCCCTTACTATTTCCCAATTTCTATTTCCTGTTTTCTTATTTATCTGTTATACTTTCCTGTCATTTTTAAAGACTGCATATTAGGAAGAGTGTACAATATTTGTACTTCTGAGTCTGGCTTATTTTGTTCATGGTGATAGTCTCCCAATTGATCTATTTTCCTCCAAATGACAAATGTTCATTGTCCTTTGTCTTTCACTATTGTTCTTTAATCGATTCACTTGTTTAGGCATCTAGCCAGGTTCCAAATCTTGGTTATTGTCAATAAAGCCACAATAAATGTAGGTATGCAGACATCTTTATAGTATGCTGACTATAATTCTTTTGGCTATATACCAAGAATTAGTATAGCTCTATCAAATGGTATCTCTATTTTTTGAGGAACCTCCATATTGATCCCATGGTGGCTACACTAATTTACATTTTCACTAGGAATGTAGAACTAAGGGCCTCCCCCCATTGACGCCCATATCATCAGCAGCATTGTTGTTTTTTGTATTCTTGATGGTAACTGTTCTGATTGGAGGAAGAAGAAATCTGAAAGTAGTTTTTTTGGCTATAGCTGTCGATTTTTTAAATACATTTACTAGTCATTTTTACTTCATTTTAGATTTGTATGTTCACCTCTTTTGCTATTTATTGATTGAGCTATTATATTATTTGGTGCTAAAGTCCTTGAGTTTTTTATATATTCTAGGTATTAATTCTGTGTCAGAGAGTAGTCAACAACGATTTTATCCCCCTTTTTTTTGGTACCGGGGATCAAACTTGGAACCTTGTGCTTGCAAGGCAGGCGACAGAACCACTGAGCTAAATCCCCGGTGATTTTATCGCGTTTTGTTGGCATCTCTTCACTGGGTTGTTTCTCTTGCTATGTGGAAACTTTTTTGGTGGGGGGGAGGGGCGGGTACTGGGGATAGAACTCGGGACCTTGTGCTTTTGAGGCAGGCCACGGAACCACTGAGCTAAATTCCCGGCCCTGGATACGTTTTAACTTGCTAGAGTTCATTTGTTAATTCTTTCTATTATTTTCTGTGCCACTTGAGTCCCTTTCAGGAAGTCTTTACTGTTACCTATGGCTGCAGCTGTTTCTATGTTTTATTTTTTGCAAATTCAGTTTCATGTCTTAGACCTAGGGTTTTGATGCATTTTGAGTTGATTTTTGTACAGAGAGGAAGGATCTAGTTTCAATCTTCTAGAAATGGAATTCCACTTTCCTATCACTGTTTAAAGAAGCCATCTTTTCTCCAATATATATTTTGGATCGTTTGTCCAGAATTAGATGGTTGTAGTTGAGCAGGTTTGTTTCTGTGTTCTCTATTCTATTCCCTTGGTTTACATGTTTATTTTTTGTGCCAGCATCGTCCTGCTTTTTCTTACTAATGGTTTACAGTATAATCTGAAATCAGGTATTGTGATGCCTCCAGCTTTACTCTTTTGCTTGTTTTGCGGATTGTTTTGAGGATTCTGAGACTTTTGTGCTTTCATATGAATTCTAGCATTTTTTTTGTTGTTGCTCTGTGAAGAATATCACTGGAGTTTTTATGGGGATTACATTGAATCAATTTGAGTAATATGGCCATTTTCACAATATTTGCCCAATCTGTGAACATGGGCACTCTTACCATCTTCTAGGGTCTGCTTCAATTTTTCTCTTCAGTGTTCTGAAAAAAATTTTTTTTTCTTTTTGGTACTGGGGATTGAACTCTGGACCTTGTTCTTGAGAGGCAAGCATGGCGCCACTGAGCTAAATCTCTGGCCCCATTGTTCTGAAATTTTCGCTGTTTACTTGGATACAATGATTCTGAAATATTTTTGAAGTTACTATGAATGAAATTATTTGCCTGATTTTTTTCTCAGCTAGTCCAGTAGAAAAGCAGTTGAATTTTTAATGTTGATTTTATATCCTGCTAATTTGCTGAATATGTTTTTGGTGGAGTTTTTAGGGGATACTCATATTATCTGCAAACATGGATGATTTGACTTCTTCCTTTTGTATTTGTGTGCCTTTACTTTCTTCTTATTCCTAATTGCCCTAGCTAAAGTTTCAAGAACTATATTGTGTAGGAATAGGGAGTGTGGAGATCATCTTTGCTTTGTTCCTCATTTTAGAGGAACTGCTTTTACTTTTCCCCCACTCTGATTGATGTTGACTGTGGGCTAGTCATACATAGCTTTTAATAATAAGTATGAGCAATGATCCTTCAATACCTAGTTTTTTCAGGACTTTTTATCATGAAAACATGTTGAATTTGTTGAAGGCTTTTAATGCATCAATTGTAATGATCATGTGTTTTTTATCCTTCAGTCTATTTGTGTAGTGTATTATGCTTATTGATTTGCATATGTCAAATAATTCTTGTATCCCTAGGATAAAGAAAATTTGATTATGGTGTATGCTCTAATTTGCTATGAATTCAATTTGCAAGTATTTTGTCAAATTTTTTGCTTCAATATTAATCAAAAATATCAACCTACCATTTTCTTTTGATGTTGTGTCTTTGTCCAGTTTTGGTATCCAGGTATTGTTGGCCTTACAGAATGAGTTTGGAAGAATTTGATTCCTTTCTATTTCATGGAATAGTTTGAGAAGTATTGATGTTAGTTCTTCTTTAAAGGTCTGGGAAAATTCAGCAGCAAACCCATCTGGTTGTGGGCTTTTCTGTTTTTGAGATTTTTATTATGTACCACATTTCTCATATGTACAAGTAAAAACGACATTAGATGTGCACTAGGAAAAGAAAAAAGTGTTTGTTTTCTACGAAGCTGTTGGTTTCAGTGGAGAGAGCGCCATATGATCAAGCCACACAACTTAGACTGATGGCCAGAACTTTACAGAGAACATGAAACATCCAATGGCCTTGCAAAGAGTTGGAAGAGAAGTTGGAGAAGTTGGGAAAGCATGAGTGCTGGTGTAGCTCTGGGAATGAACACAGGTTTTTTTGGGAAGTCACAGAGCTGTGTGTGATAGAGACACTGGAGAGGCAAAAGTCAGAGTTAGAATTGTAGAGACTGACTGAGCTTTGCATGTGAGGATTCAATGACAGGAGCTACTGAGCTTTTAGAGAAAGGGCGCATCATTGTGAAATGTGTGCATTTTGGCAAGATTGGCTCACGTATGCACCCTTAAAGCAGAAGCCAGACTGACTCTATCTGGCAACACATCCTGGTTGCTCTGATTAAACTGAAGTTGTTGTGAATAAGTAATTTGAACTCAAGATGCAACATAAGTATCTCTTTCCTTACTCACCTCCCCATTCATACACTCAGGTTACAATGGCAGATTTGCAGCTCTTGAATTTCACTCTGATCTCTTTCTTGGCCAACTTTTTTTTGGTACTGGGGATCGAACTCAGGACCTTATGCTTGCAAGGCAGGCGGCAGAACCACTGAGCCAAATCCCCAGCCCCAATTTTTTTTTTTCTTTTTTTGGTACTGGGGATCAAACTTGGATCCTTGCACTTCCGCAGCAGGTGGCGAAACCACTGAGTTAAATCCCTAGCCCTTCTTGCCCAACTTTTTGATTAAAGCTGCAGTTATTGAACTAGGTTTCTTAGGCAGGTGTGAAACAGTATGAAATTTGTATTAATTAATGGTTATTATGATAGTTATGAATTATTAGCCACATTAGAAAGAACAAGGTAATGTCATCATTACATCTTTATAACAGTGTGAGGGGGCATGAAAAAAACCAGCAATTGCCATAATGATAGCTCCTGTAATACGAAGACAGAAGAAATTTTGTTAATAGATCAGTTAAAAGAAAAAAAAGCAGAGAGCATCAGAGAAGATGTATGAATATGGGCAGTTGTTAGCAATCTTGGCAGATAAAAGAGAAAAAAGTATCAGTCTAGATAGAATAGTCCACCCCAATACCACATCTTGTGAAAGGGTCAGTGCTCCTCAGCAAAACTGGCCGAAGTCAATGGAACAGGCTTTCCTCTTGATTGGGGTGGGATGAAGGGTGATCAGCAATGAAACCAACAACCCTCTAATACACCAGGGATTGGAGTAGGCTTAAAAGCCCAACTGTGAAATCGTACAGACACATAGGAATAATTCTATTAAAAATACAGAAGATATATGACAAACATGATAATTCCTTACTGAAGGACTTTAAAATAGCCAAATAGTCATTTTATGTTACTTGCTGAGAAGCTACCATATAATGTTAATAATATACATGTTATCAAGTTAATTTATAAACTTGATATTTCCAAACTGAATGACAAATTTTAATGATTATGAATGTTTTTACTAAATTTAACAAGTTCTCAAATGTATATGGCAGGGAAAATATACAAATATGTCTAATACATTTTTTAAAAAATTGTAACTTTAATGGTAAAGTTTCTTTCCAAACATTAATACATAGTAAAACCTTTAATAATTATATCCATTATTATGGATGTAAGATAAATACATATAAGAAAAAACAAACAATCATAGAATTGTGGAAATTTATCTGGTTATAACTGGCATATTAAGTCAATGTAGAATTAGTAGCTTTATAAAGAATTGCTTCAGGACATTTGGAAATTAACTTGGAAAGAAGAAAGTCCTTGTACTTATATCATTTATGAATAACATATAGAATAAACCAAAATGTAAAAACAAATTGTATTACAGAAACATTTTGCATCTTTTATGATCTGGGAGGAAATTATTCTCACCACACTGATGATGTAAAGGGTACTTAAAGTGAGATACAAACACAAGTGTCAAAAAAATTGAAGCATTTGACACATGAAAAATACTTTATAGGAGCAGAAAAATAAGTAAGAAAGTTAGAAGGTAAGTGAAGAATGAAAAAATATCTGTAACCTATATAAAATAATATATATATAAAGAAAAGAAAACAGGATAGTTCAGAGGGAAAAAACAAGGGGCAATGATAAGTTCTTTAAAAAGAGTTACATATGAAAAATAAATATATGAAATTCTTGATTTCATTTTTAATACAAAAATGAAAATTGAAGGATACAGCCTTGGCTAGATAACAAAACATGATAATGTAACAGTAGAGAATGTAAAGAAATAAATATTAATTTATCTTTAGTGACTTAAAATGATACAATCATTTTGTGGAATTTTAAAAATTACTTTAAAAATTGATGGCAAAATTCACTTTCTCGTAGATTTTCTTTCATTTCTGTTTATTTTAACACAAAAGTAGTTTTGCTCCTTTTATTGTTGTATAGGGTCCATTATATGGACATGCAGGCTTTTTTTTTGGTTTTGTTTTGTTTTGGTTTTTTTGCTCTTCTCTGACTAAAGGACATTTCTAGGGATTTTTCCCTTTCATTTATAGAGTTAGTAATTTTTTTTTTCCTTACTTCTTGGTATAGATTCATTGCTTTTATTGATCTCTTCAAAGAAGTTTTAGATTCAATGATTTTCTATATTTTTTCTGCTTTATGCAACTGTTTTCAGCTTTAGTCATCATTATTTCTTTCCTTCTGTCTGCTTTGAGTTTATTTTGCTCTTCTTACAGTTTCTTGAGGTGTAAACTTAGTTTGATGATTTGAGGCAATTCTTCTTTCCTAATAAAAGTATTTGTTGTTATGACAAATACCCTGATCCCTGCTTTAGCTGCATCATGTTATGAATTACCAAAAGTAAACTAAGAAGATTCAAAATTATACAAATATACAATACAATAACAGACAATAAAATTGAGACATTAATTAAAATAAAAACCTACCAACTAAGAAAATCTCAGGGCCTGATGAATTCTCTGTAAAACTCTACAAGAACTTGAGAGAAGATCTAACACCAATAATCTTTGAACCCTTTAATGAAATGAAGTGGGAAGGAGTACTCCCAGAATTGTTCTTGGAAGCTGCTGTTACCCTGATCATAAAATTGGACTAGGATCCAACTAAAAAAGTGGACCACAGGCCAATCTCTCTAATGAACATAGATATGAAAATGCTCAACAAGATACTGGCAAACCAAGTGTAAGAAACCATTGAAAAGATCATACAACATGATCAAGTAGGTTTCATCCCAGTGAGCCAATGATCGTTCAAGATAAGCAAATCAATAAACACAATATATCAAAAAACTGAAGCAAGGACAAAAGCATCCTAATAAATGCAGAAAAAGCCCTTTGACAAAATTTGATACTCATTCATATAAAAACTCTGAAGAAAATAGACATAGAAAAACCTTATATTAATCTGAAGATAATCACTGATGACAAACCTACTGCCAGTATCATATTCAATGGGAAAAACTGAAGGCTTTCCTTCTAAAATCAAGAACAAGACAAGGATGTTCACTATCACCCCTCCTGTTCAATATAGTCCTTGAAGTATTAGCCAGAGCAATCAGGCATGGGGAAGAAATAATAAAGGGTACGTATAGGAAAAGCCAAAGTCAAATTATCATTATTTACAGATAACATGATTCTCTACTTACAAGCCACAAAAAAATTCCACACAAAGTCTCTAAGAACTAACCAATAGCCAAATTCACCAGTGTAACTGGATGCAAATAAACACAAAAATCAATAGTGTTCCTATACATTAATAATGAACTCACTGAGAAAGTAATAAGAAAAATACTACCATTCAAAATAACATAAAAATGGCTGGGGATTTAGTTCAGTGGTTCCAGCGCCTGCCTCGCAAGCACAAGGTCCTGAGTTCGATCCCCAGTACCAAAAAAAAAAAAAGTGAAAAAGACCAAAATAGCATAAAAAATTAAGTAGTTAAGAATTAACCTAACCAAGGAAGTGAAAGATCTCTACAGTAAAAATTGCATCACTCTGAAAAGGAAATCAAGGAGGGCATCAGAAAATGGAAAGATACCTTTCCTGAATAAGCAGAAACAATATAATCAAAATAGCCATACTTCCAAAATTGATATATAAATTTACATTAACCCTAATGAAAATACCAACAGGATTTCTCACAGATTTAGAGAAAACTCTTCTTAAACTCATATGGAACCAGAAGAAACTCGGAATAGCAAAGGCAATCCTGGATAACTAAAGCAAAGTAGGAAGCATCACAATCCCAGATGTGAATTTGCACTACAAAGCTACTGTGATTAAAACAGCATGGCAGTGGCACAAAAACAGGCAATTGGATCAGAACAGAGGAACCACAAAAAACCCCAGGCACATTTAGTTATTTGCTCTTTGACACAGGGGCTGAAAACATTCACTGGAGCAAAGACAGCCTCTTTAATAAATGGTGTTGGGAAAACTGGATATCCAAATGCAACTGATTGAGTCTAGACTCATATATCTCACCATGTTCTAAACTAAAATAAAACAGGTCAAAGATCTAAATATTAAAACAGAAACACTTAATGTGCAAGAAGATAAAAGAGGTAAAACTCTTGAAGACATAGGCATAGGCAAGGACTTTCTGAACAGAACACCAAGAGCACAAGAAATAATATTGTAAATCAACAAATGAGATCATATCAAATTTTAAAAAATCTTCTGCATAGCAAAGGAAACTACCAAACTACCAGAGGGAGGAGACAACCTACAGAATGGAAAAAAAATTTTCCAGCTATTTCTCAGAGGACTCATATTTAAAATACATAGAGAAGATAGACTTTCTCAACATAAATGACCCAATCTAAAAATGTACAACCAAAATGAATAGATATTTTTTCTGAAGAAGAAATACAAAAGGCCAATAAATACATAAAGAAATATTTAGCATCTCTGGTCATTAGAGAAATGCAAACTAAAACTGCACTGAGCTCCCATCTTACTCCTCAAAGAATAGCTAAAATCAAAATTCAAATAATAATAAATTCTGCCAAAGTTGTGGGGAAAATAGGAATTCTTTTACATTGCTGTTGGGAATGTAAATAAGTGCAATCACTATGGAAATCAGTGTCAAGATTCTTAAAAAACTAAAAATTCCATTTGACCCTTCTAGCAATCTTCCCCAAACATTTGAAGTCATTCTATTACAGGGATACCAGGATTATAACAGCACAATCAATAATACAGTAGCTATGTCTTGGAAGTAGTGTATATGTCCATCAACAGGTGAACTAATAAAGAAAATGCATAACAAATGCTGGCAGGGCTGTGGGAAAAGAGGAACACTGCTCCAAAGCTGGTGAGAGTGTAGACTGGTGCAACCATTGTGGAAATCAGTATGTAGATACCTCAAAGAATTAGGACTGGAAGTCCCATTTGACCCAGTTATTCCCCTACTGGGTATCTTTCCCAAAGAATTAAAAGAATCAAACCACAGTGATATATGTGCACCCATGTTCATAGCAGCACAATTTGTAATAGCTAAAACTTGGAAGCAGCCCAATTGCTCATCAACTGGAGACTGGATAAAGAAAATGTGGGGTTGTTTTTTATAAAATGGAGTACTACTCAGCCATCCAAAATGAGAAATTAGAGACATTTATAGCTATATGGATGCATATTGAGGCCATACTCTTAAGTGAAATAAATAGGACACACATGTAAATACCTAATAGTTTCTCTAGTGTGAGAAACTGAAAGTGTAAATAAGGACTAAAAGGCATAATAGATAATGTGAAATAGGAAGAAAAGGGGCAAAGGGGAAGGGGAAGTGGGAGAGGTAGGGGAAAGGAAAGAAGGGAATGGAATTAATATGAGAAAATGAAAAAATGGAAACAAAGTCTTTGTAAATAGGGAGGGATGGAGGGGTTGAAGGGAGGGGAGGAGAATGGGGAAAAAATAAGAACCAAGAGTGATTATGTGAAGGTGCAAATTTCCAATGATGAATGTCATTATATTGTATACCTAAAATGTACCAATAAAATTAATTTTAAAAAGAGAAAATGTAGTATTTATGCACAATATATATCTCCATAAAGAAAGATAAACTGAGGCATACATAGTCAAGTGGATCGCACTTGAGTCCATGTGTTAACTGAAAAAAGTCAGACTCACAAGCTCAAATATAGCATGATTTCTCTTATGAGAGGGAGAGGGAGAGAGGGGCAGAAGGGGAGAGCAGAGGCAAAATAGTATGTAAGGAGATAAATGAATAGTACGTGTGGAGACGTAAATACTATGTAAGGACATCTTTTAAAATGGATGTGAGAACAAGAGATTGAGGGAATGGGAGGCAGGTAAGCAGTGGGGAATGAAGAACAATTAATTTTAGACAAGCTGGCAAGTTTTGCCAAAAAAAGTCACCTAGAGTTTTCACATCAATTCCATTGAAGTTGTAGGCTAGTTTAGGATCCTTTAGCCTTAAATCTTTTCTTTTTGATTGAAAAAATTTCATATTTCCTTCAGTGCGGTTTTGTTTATAATAAATTCTTTTTTAATTTCTCTGAAAATAGTTTTCATTTTGCCTTGATATTTGAAAAAATTCTAGGTTGCCGACTCAACATTTATGAATACATTGTTCATTGGCTCTGTTAAATATAATTCCTTTCACAGAATCTATGATTATATTCTCTTTACTCCTCTCCTTTTGTACAATATATATATATTTTCCTGCAGCTACATTAAAGATTTTATCTTTGTTATTTTTTATATTTAGTTATATTTGGTCTTGACATAGTTTCCTTTTTGAGCTCTTCCTGCTTTATATTTGAGGAAACATTCAGTTCTCAAGTTGTATAATTTTTTTTTTTTGGACAGGGGATCGAACTTGGGTCCTTGCACTTGCACAGCAGGTGGTGAAACCACTGAGCTAAATCCCCGGCCCATCAAGTTCTATAATTTTTATGTATATTGTTTCCATTTTTATTTATTAGTGCATGTTAGCAGTACATAATGATTGCATTCCTTATGGGGAGTTGGTCCATGTACATAACACACCTTAATTCTTTTTTCATCCTCTTTCCACTCCTGTCCCTCCTCCTCCTTCCATCTCTTTTGGAAAACATTTCCTTTTTCCCTTTTGGAAAAAAATCTATTAGCTATCTTTTTTTGCTATAATAAACACATGCATTTATAGGTTTTCATTTCACTTGGATAAAAACCTAGGAGTAGGATTGCGAGGTCACACAGTAAAGATATGTTTAGTTTTGTTTGTTTATTTGTTTGGTTTTCCCATTAAGTTTAATGGTACCTTTTAGGTATACAATACAGTTATGTTCATCATTGGGATCTTGTACCTTTACATGACATATCTTCATTTTTCTTTTTTTTTAAGCTATCTTTTATTTTGTTCCTTATTTATATTTTGATGTCTCATATAAAGAGAAACCATGAAACATTTAAGCTTGTAGGTCTGACTTATTTCACTTAACCTTATGATCTCAAGCTAAGTCATTTTCATCCAAATGACTCAAATTTAATCTACTTTATGATACAGTAGTACTCCATTGTAAAATGAGGCAATATTTTTTCAAAATATTTCTATCTTCATCGTTCCTTTGGAACTTCAACTACTTGTCTATTAATTCCCATAATATTATTGCACAAATCAAAGATGTTCTGTTCATGTTTGTTTTAAATTCTTTTCTGTTTCATTTTGCATTATTTTTATCACTGTTTTCAAGTTCACTGCCATTTATGCATATGTGGTTTACTGGTGTAGTGAGCTTTTCATTTCAGATAGTGCATTTTAAATTTCTATCTATTTCATTTCATTTTGCAGTTTATATCTTCTGTTTTATTTTTTCTATTATCTTTGCTTTGAAATATATACATGTAGGTATAGCAGCCATTTTATAGTTCTTGGCTAATAAATCCGTATTTCTGAATCTTCTTGTTTATGTGTTTTGTTTTCTTCTGATTATATGTCACATTTTCCTGATTTTTGGCATGTTTAATATTTTTATTTGAATTCTTTCTTTGTTATATTTAGAGTTTCAAATGTTAAGAATTCATCCTTCTATAAAGAATCTATTGTTTATTCTAGTAGATATTAAGTGATATAGTTCAGTTTGACAGAGTTAGGATTTTGGTTTGTTAGGCAAGGTCTAGAGTGATAAGAAAGGGTTGAGACCACTGGTGAGATAAGGCACTCCAGTTTACTAAATGCCATAAGTGATGGTTATTTTTTTCTGGTTCACCAACTTGTAATAGGAATTTAAATAAGTCCTGGTTAAGGGTGACTTCTGGGATCTAGTTAGTTTATCTGACCTATTGCTCACCAAATGCGGTATATTACTGAGCCATAGCTCAAAGGGAAACATCTACATTTCTAAAGTTATTTTTTTCCCATCATTTCTTCCTTTCTGGAACTCTGTCCTACAACTTCTGGCCACAAGAGATTCCCTGAACTTCAATTTCTGTCTCCTTAACTCAGTGGGACAGCTTGGAAGCTTTCCTTCAACCCAGTGTGAAATGTTCCTCCTAGAACAAAGCCAGGACAAGTGTTCAGCTCTGCTCTTTGAATTTTTCACTGGAGGGTCAAAGTTCTACACTCTTGGTTCCCCACTGCCTGGAAAAGTGTTGATTCTCTTGCTGCTTAACATCAGAGGTTAGATGGAGAAACAGCACATGTCAAAACATTTTTTTAAAATGTATAAATGACACTAGCAAAATGTTAAATAAAATATATTCTATCAGTTTAACAAAGAGCTGAACAGAAATCTGGGAGTTTAGTTCATATTTAGAAGTTCCATTCTGGTTGCTCCTTTCCCCTCAACCTCACATGCATGACAAGCAGTCTTATGCATAGCCGTGCTGAGGCTTTGTGTAGAACTAGGGTTATGTACACTGCTGGTCTTATCTGTGCTCAGCGTGGAATGAAACACTCAGAAGTTGGTTATGAATGAAAGTGAGGCTTTTATGTTTTTGTTTTCTTTCCATATTAAGTATAATATTTTACAAATAAAGTATTTACATTTATTTCTTGTAAAATTATGTCAGCACATATGCATATATGTAATAACATTTTTCTGCAAATGTAGAAAGGTATTATGAGATAGTCTATTGAATCCATGAGTGCAATCGCTTCTTTTTTGCCTTTCGTATAGGGTTATTTAGTAATGCAAATTACTTTGCACACATATAAGTGTTTGTATATGTGTACATGTGTGGGGGTTTTAGACAGAGAGAAAATTTATATGAGAATATAAGTTGACCTTTATGACTTTTTTACCAAGCTTACCCTTTGAAATATTGCTTGGTGGAAAAAAAGTTAAATTTGATGTATATCAAGCTCTAAACCAAATTAAATAAATATAAATATGTAAAATATCCAAGCCTTGACTGTAAACACATTCAATAATGTTAAATTTCTACTTCTTCTACTCTTTCATTTTTTTAGAAATCATAAATATTTATGACATTCCTTCAGAGTAATTTCTCAACCTTTGTAGTCTATCTGGTTAGAGACTCAAAAGGGAGACATTTTAGGTCTAATAGCGATGGGAGATGATGACAAAGGAAAGTAAGCCTGAGAGCATGTGTGGTCTCAAATGAAATTATGTGTACAAACTTTCCTATGATCTGAACTAGTGTTATTTGGGATAGATGGCATGAAACCAGATGACTACATTTAGAAAATGTTGCATGTATAAAGAAAATCCAAAAGGTAAAACTTGGCTAAAGACAATTTCTCATAAAAGAGCTATGTTTCAATGATTTAGATGAGAAAGCTAAATATCAATGATTTAGCTTCCGCCTGAGTTCTATCGAAACAGAAACTGGGTAAGAATGGGAGAATTTGATGTAGTCTTAGAATCCCCATTCTACTCCCTACTTGGTAGGGCTAGCATAATATTTTATGCACCCTAGATCTCTAGTTAAATCTCAAGAGATTATTCAGGGTGTCAACGTGACAATGGTGTACATCTTTTCAGGAATTTTCTGTAGATATACCTCCTCCTGTGCTGGACTGAATATTGATACTGACCTTTTCCAAGGTATAGGATGAGCAATTTTGTTTTTCCTTTCTTTTCTTTTCTTTCTTTTTTTTTTTTCCAGTTGTGTATGCCTTGATGGCTCTCAATCTCTGACCTCCACCTTCTCAGTGCTGATCAATGTCTGCACTCCTTGAAGGTCAAGGCTTCTGCAGACTGCCTGGATTAAGGTCTTGATGTCAGAGCCTGTTATCTGCTGCAGAGGCCCTAATATTATTACCAAGAAAATGAAAGAAGCTTCCAAAACAACCTTCAGATCAATGCTAACGTTATAACTTCCAACAGCTGCTGCTCAACTTCTTTATTTGTTAAGACCTCCTCCTGTGTGGAACTTTCTTGACTCCAGTTTAATTCTGTCAATTCAACAAAGATGTTTTGAGCAACTGTTCTCTACACAGGACTGGGCAAAGTCTGAGGAAAGTGAAATGCATAGGATGGAGTAGGTCTTTTTCTTCAAGCTAATAAGCATGCAATTAGAAAAATCACAAAACATTTACAAGGCTCTTTGTGGCTGAGATTATTTCAATAATACAATATAATTTTTGGGGCTGGAGGTGTAGCTCCATGTTAGAACACTTTTGTTGTATACAGAAGGCCCTCAGTTTGATTGCCAGGACTGGCATATGAATTTTCAACATGAGTAGAAGACATGTATGCATGCTGGTTCTACTTGGGGGGAGAGGGTTTGAGGAAGTGGAAAGGAGAGAAAATGTCTTCTTCGTGGAAATAATAGCTTTGTCACACAAGATTGCTGCTTCTTGGGCTCATGAAGCGAGATACAACACTCTTCAGTGCATTGTATTTCCATTTCTCTTTTTCACACACCTAAATGGCATGGGAAATCCCATGGAGAAAAACAACCTGTTTTGTATTTGTGGGTGAGTCTATTTTCTATAGGGCAGAGAGAAAAGAAAAATAATATAAAAATCTCTAATTGTTATTTCTTTTATTTTAGAAAGAAAGAAGACAGTGGAAATCTAGCCTTCTACCTAGCACATGAAGTTCTACAATGGTATCTCTCCTGCATTTAAGGAAAAAAAGTTAATAGGCAGAGATTTTACCATTCCAACAATCCTTGTTCCCACTGTCAGAATTGAAAGTTGTAAAATGAAGTCTGCCTGACTACTTTTTGAGGATCAATCGTGTCTTCAAGGCTTAGCAACTCTGAGAATATTTCTTGAAAGAAATCAAAATACTTCGCTGGCAATTCAAATTCCCCCAAATCTGGGCCATTTTCATATTTTTTAAAATTTCAACTTCCCTTTTCTATTCACATCTTCCATTAGAGATAAACTCATCTCCAAAATATTTTTAGGGCATGACATAAGATTTATAAGATTATCATTGCTATGGCTTGATACTCTCCAAAGCCTCATGTGCTCACAGGTCAGGCTTTTTAGAGCTGGCCGTATTTAAGGTGTGTGATACTGGGATTAAGGATGTTTTGTACTAAATTAGTCCACTGACTGGAATTAGCATAGTTCTGTGAGTGGCTGAATGGATTTACTGAAGACAAAAGCCTCACTCTCTGTGTGGGTGGCACCATCTAAAAGGCTTTTAGCCTGGGTGGGATAAAAGGGAAAGGCAGGCTCACTTTTGTTGCTCCTGTTGTTGCTGCTGCTTTCTGCCTGCCATGCTATGGCCTGTTTCACCTCAATGATACCCATCTGCCATGTCACCCAGGCTTGGAGCCAGCTGGACTAAAACCTCTGCAAACTGTGAACCAAAATAAATCTTTCTTCCTTTAACTTTGAGTGTTGGGGATTTTGTCTCAGCAACAGAAAGCAACTAAGCTAATCATTTCCCTCCTTGAAGGCTCTTTCATAACATTCCTGCCCTTGACATCTTATACGTCGTAGCCTAGTTCAACCTAAACTCATTCTACCAAATCTTCACTGGCAACTCTCATATACAGTGAAGGTTAATTTCTCTGAAATTTTGCATTTGTGGCCTTCTAAACTATATAACTGTCATTTACCTAGCATCGTATGGCATTTTTTATAATTTAGTTACACTCATATTTAATTTTGTTTGTATGAGTGTCCATGTGTGTTAACCTAGGCTCTTTTATGAGAAAAATAAATTCAGGCATATAGAACATTCATTTTTATCTTATGTAAATTCATATTGCATTTCTCCACTAGCTTCTATTAATTAAAAATAATCCCAGAGCCAGGTGTGGTGGCACAGATAATCCTGGCAGTTGGGAGGCTGAGGCAGGAGGATCATCACAAGTTTGAGGCCAGCCTGGGTTACACAGTAAGTTCAAGGCCAGCGTGCACTTGACCCTGTTTCAAACAAACAAGCAAACAAACAAACAAAACAAACAAAATAATCCAAGAAATTAAGAAAAAAGGCAAATGTTTTTCTTAAAAATATTTTTCTTCACTGCAGAGAAATAAATTTCACATTTATACTTGCTTTTAATAACCTGAACTACTAGAGATGTGACTTTCTGATACCTATGCAAATTTTTAACATGTCTTATAGAATCATGTATTTATGTAACATTTTCCTATTCTTTGACCCCTGCATTTAAACCTTATGCTTTCTACTCATCCTCTAATCTCTAATTTTTCCCGTTTTTCTCTTGAATCTCCACTATTTTCCACCTATACTCTTTCCCTAGGCAATGCAAACAAGTGCCTTGTCTTTAAAATTTGTATACTTTTGCCTTATGCCAAAGTACAGAATTCTCTTGAACTCTGTAAGCTGTATATATGCAAATGGGTATTAACAGCTAACATTTACTAGGTCCAAAACTGATTTTAAAGCTCAGTCATTTCCATGGCCTCCTTCTTTACAGTCTTTCCAATCTCAGACTTATTCCATTTGTTCTTACTGAAGATTCTGATGTCATTTAAAACTATAAAAGTTTTATTATAAGAAATGTCAAATATACAGATCTACTTCTAGTAAACATTTCAATACAATCTTCCAATTTTTGGAGGTCATATGTTTTCATTTATCTTGGGAAGATACTTAACAGTAAAACAGTAAGTAATTCCTAGATGTATGTTTAACTATATAAAAGACTTCTAAAATTTTTTATATGGTGGTTGGACTATTTTATACTCCACAGGTAATGTATGACATTTAGATCATTCCCTATTTTGCAACATTTGTTACTTCCAATCTTCATGGCGGCAACCATTCTAGTTTGATATCATCGTATATTTTTATGATGACAATTTTTCACATGTTTATTGTCTATTAGGTTAAATTCTATTATACACGATCTTTTTCAATTCTTTTGTCTGTTATCTAGAAATTGTTTGCCTTTCTGGTGGAACTGCCAACTTCCAGTAATTTGTCAAATAAGGAACACAGAGGGAAACAGGATAGGTACCCCATATATGTTTTCTAGGCTTTTTCAAACACATAGGATAGGTATTTTATTAAAGGTTTATTTACATCTGTTTACTCAAGGGATGTTAGTCTTTAATACTTGTTGTTTGTAATGTCTATCTAGATATTGGAATAGTAATTGTGTTATCTTCATAAAATGAGTTAGAAGGCTTTTGATTTTTTTCCTGTATTCTACAAGAGGTTTCTATAAACAAATATTTCTTCTAAGTGGTGAAAAATGACAGAACTTTTATTTGTGTGTATGTTTTTCACAGTATTTAATTTCAGATACTAGTTTTCATAGATAAATATGAGGAAAGTCACTTTTTCCATTTGGAAAGTTATTTTTTCAATATATTCTTTTATTTAATTCAAATCATCAAGTTTATTGGCATTACATTACTTTTGTATTTTATTATCCTTTTAGTATCTACAGAATTTGTAGTAGTAGCCACAATATTAGCAATTCTTGTTTTCCTTTTAAAAAATTTGTTTAGCTTGAACATACTTAATTTTATAGACCTCTCCCAAGAACTTTTGCTTTGTGCTAATTTTCTGAAATTTGCGTGTGTATTGTTTTCAGGTTCCCATTTTTATCTTATTGTTTTGTTTCTTAAATTTACTTTGAAATTGAATAGCTTCTAATATACTCCTTTAGGTCACTAAGTTTTGAATTGATTATTTTTCTAGCTGTTCTAAGACTTGTGTCAGACGCATGGTATGGATTTTGGTATTAGTGATGAATTTCTATTAGTGTTAATTTTGAAAAGAAATTAAAAAATTTCTTTTGATTTTTTGATTTTTTTCTCTTTTTCCTCCTCAGATTATTTAAGGATATGTTGCTTTACTCATAAATATTTGAATGTATGGGCAGAAAAGGGAATGTCCCTTCCTGTCCATCGTAAGAAGTTACGACTATATAATAAACTGACTCTATAATAAAATAACTCTAAAATAAAAATCATACTAGCAAAATAAAAGGGCAACAAATTGAATGATTGATTGATTGATTGATTTCAGTACTATGGATTGAACCCAGGGCTTTCCAGATTATAAACAAGTGGTCTATCACTGACCTATC